>NC_140584.1:1020894214-1021494214 GCF_964204655.1 Triturus cristatus
TGCAGGGAATTCTAAAGTTTGGATTGTAGGAGCGTGGCGCTTATGGCTGTTTTACTTTTTTTCTGTCATTCAGATAGAGAGTAAACAGTCTAGCTAAATTAAAGAAGTTTGCGTGTTAGACAAAAAGCACGTCAGCAGGACCTCTCATGGCTGCTACACCTGACCCATTATCCCCAATGTGTTACAAAAGACTTGTGTGTCTGACTTGTGCACTCAATTGTGCACCTGCTGCCAAGGTGCAATCCAACTACAGGACTATACAAATTAAATTCTAATACAAGGGTGCACCATATAACCAAACAGTCCAGAGTGATTTTTCAAAACGTACGTATAAATCTTCTATTATTCTGTTGGTGCTGGTATAGAACAGGTATGTACAGCATAAAACATCCAAAACAGCCAACGCGTTTTGTCCAAAATAAAACAATGGACTTCTTCAGGTCAAAAATCACCACAATATAGATGTTGAGGACCTTTTTGGTTCACTTATCAAAGAGACAAATTAATCTATTGTCCTGACACAGAGTGTGATTCGCATTTACACAGAAATCAATAAACTGGGTAAGCGATGCCGTATATGCGGACAGAAAAATGTGGCGGAAGTAATAAACGTGTTAACTCCAAGTATTTCCAAATTAAGGAGATGTTGGGTCCATCAACCCTGGTGTAGGCACCGAAATCCTTGCCTGAGGGCACCATCTTCCTTTGTACCACCACACGTCAGGTGGTGGGACCATCTGTTTGTGGGTTATATCTACATTTCCAAGCACAATGGCTGCCTCCAGTGTGAATTTATTGATGTTTTATAATCTAGTATAGTGTGGAAAAACAGCGGTTTTACAGGTTTCATGGATGGGAAAGCATGCCCCCCCATGCAGAATGGCATGAGCTTCCAATTCACTATGATAAATAAGGGGCAAATTAGTACCCAGAGCACTAAAATGAATGGGTAAAATATAGTTAATAATAAACAAAGGGTATATGCAATGTCCAATGATTAGAACAAATGCATATGATGACCGATGTACGAAGTTCGCTATGGCTTTGTACATAGCTAATAAACATTGGCTATCTGTCACTCACCCACATCCACCTCGACTACCCCGGCAACACCAACACAACTGACCTTCTGGAAAACATGAACACATTGGCCTCAAACAACTTGTCACCGACCCCACCCATATTTCAGGACACACGCTCAACGCCATTTTTACGTACAACGACAAAGTCAAGTACAACCACGTCACGCAGCTCACCTGGACCAACCACTACAGTGTCCATTGCACTATCTCAGGATCTACCAAAACTGGCACCACGCCACCTAGCACCACACAGATAAACTGGAAAATGATATCAGAAGACCAGTGGAACATCGCTCTCAACTCCCACTTTCAAAATAAAGCATCCAACCCACAACAGACTGTGAATAACTTCTCCCACGGGATCATGGAATACACCAACACAATTGCATCGCCAAGCCAGCCACACCCAAAGTACATGCCAGAGGAGCCAGCTAGTTCACGGTGGAGCTGAAATCCACCAAATGCAACTGCTGGTAACTAGAAAGGAAGTGGCATACTAGCAAAAAGACAGAAGACCGCACCACCTTCAAGAGAGCACTCAACCAGTACCACTGCTTCCTGAAAGAAACAAAGAGGAACGCTCTAGCAGACCGCTTAGAAGCCAGCACAGATCACAGCAAAAAGCTCTTTACTGAGGTGTAGGAATTCTTCAACTCTGAAGCCACCGGAAATTGCATTGCCCCTTCCCAAGAACTGTGTGACACCCCGGTGGACTTCTTCCATGACAGGATCTCAGCCATCTACGAGAACTTCAATTCCCAACCCCCACGGCCGACAGCATCAGCCTACTCACACCCACAAACACAAACCCTGAACAGCTGACTACCTTTTGGGACCCTCTCACAACTCAAGCCACAATCTCCATCATGAACTCTATACACACAGGAGCACCCACGGACCCATGTGCCCACCACATCTTGAACCTCGGGAGCAAGGCAATTGATGATGACCTCAAAAAAATTCTGAATGCCTCCTTCACGACGGTCTCCTTCCCTGAGAACTGAAAACCTTCTGAAGTGAGGCCCCGCCTGAAAAAACCATCTGCTGACCCAGTATAAGTGAAGAACTACCAGCCCATCTCCCTGCTCCCCTTTTCGGCAAAGGTTCTCAAAAAGGCAATCAACCAGCAACTCAAGGAACACCTGGAACACTACAACTTCTTGGACCACTCTCAAACTGGATTCCAAGCCAGATTCAGCACTGAGACAGCCCTGATCGCAGCCACCTACGACATCAGGGCCCTCCTGCCAATGGCAAAACAGCAGCTCTAATTCTCCTGGACCTTTTAGCTGCCTTCAACACAGCCTCCCACCACATCTTGATCAACAGACTCCACCAAATTCGAATCCAAGGAGATACCCTCAAAAGATTGCCTTAGACCTCACCGGAAGAACCTGGAGAATCTGTGTCCCACTGTTCACCTCAGAACCGAAGAAGAGTATCTGCAGCATCCTACAAGGATCGTCCCTCAGACCCACCCTCTTCAACATGTATATGACCTCCTTGACCTACACCATCAGATCGCACTCAACATAACCTCCTACGTCAACAACACCTAGCTCATTCTCTCGCTCTCAAAAAATCCCTCCATCATCAGAGCCAACCTTAACAGATGCATGATGAATGTCGCCCACTGGATGAAGGACAACTGTCTCAAGCTCAACACTGACAAGACGGAAGTCCTCATCTTTGGGAGCAGCACATCGCCATGGAACAACGCTTAGTGGACTGCTGAGCTCGGCCATTCCCCCACCCGAAAGACCACACCTGCAACCTCTGCATTATCTTGGACAGCAAGTTATCTATGCAATAAAAGGTAAACACAGTCTAATTCACATGCTTCCACACCCTGCGCATGTTCTGTAAGATTTTCAGGTGGCTCCCAATCAACACCAGAAGGACTGTCCCTCAGGCCCTCATCACCAGCAGGCTGGACTACAGGAACACTCTCTATGTAGGAATCACTCCATGCCCCTTGAAGAGGCTACAGACAATACAAAACTCAGTGGCAAGACTCATCCTCAACCTCCCCAGATGGGCTCACATCACTCCACACCTCAAGAAGCTGCACTGGCTCCCAATCCAGAAAGATGCCAGTTCAGGATGTTGACCCAGGTATACAAAGCCCTGCACAACAAAGAAGCAGCATACATCAACAAACGAATGACCTTCCACCAACCGACCAGACACCTGTGATCTGCCTCCCTTTTCCTCTCAGAAGCTCCTCGGATCCGCCACGACAACAGTGGAGGACGCTCCTTCTCTTAATTGGCAGCCAAAGCCTGCACGTTAGGACCGCCTCATCGCTCCAAGAATTCAGGAAAGGACTCAAAGACATGGCAGATCAAATGAACAGAGTACCGCGAAGCAGCTAGCAAATCCAGTGCCTTGAGACCCACATGGGTGATTTGCCACTCTTTATAATCCTGATTGATTGATAGACACATTTCAAGGGCATAGGGCTGAGATATTTATAGTGATGATGTAAAGGAAGGAGGAGAGAATGAGCCTAATCATGACAAGGCTCCCCCTAAACCTGGAAGCACAATGAACCAGAACTCGAGGCACTGAAAGAACTTTATTATATCTAGTTTGTGGCTTTACCCATGTGGGAAGGCCTCACATCATCTGGCTAACTGTCCTCACTATGGTGAGGGGATTAGCACAGCATCCCCTAGCATTTACCTGAACCAAGTAGTGGCAATGGTTACCAAACAGGACCTTACTTATAAAGATCAGAAATTAAAGGGTCACTGGTTGATTATTTGTGTTGAATGACCGGGTGACTGGTAAGTCCACTCGCATGCTGTTCGCGATGGAAGTGAGCACGGTGACCGTGATTGTGGTGGAGTGTGAGAGCTCTGCAGCTGCAGGTCCTGGGATCACAGGAGAAGACCTATGAAAACTTGAGAATTCCTGCACGAAGCTGTGACAGACAACGAAAGATGGCGAAGATGGAGCTATAAGGTAAGTGATGGAAGCGCAGATATGAGTATTAACTGACATGATAATTATTCTATTCCCTCTGCCTTCGGTACTAATTGTCACTGCTTTCTTCCTCTTCTCCCCGTTATTGGCTTCAGAAATCCATTAAAATTAATTTGAAGCTTTAAATGGCTCTCCTGGGAGTAATTATCAACTAATTATTACATTTAAACTAGAACAAGTGATACATGCCAGATAAGATAACACACCCCCGCCCTGTAAGATTAGAAACGTCTTATAGACCTCAGAACTGGAATAAGGGAGATGGTGTGACCTCCATGAGGGTCACACTCCACATGTCTGCTTATGAGAACTGCATGGCAGTGGTAGGATTAATAACAAGCATTTGCAATGCAATAGGTCTCGCATTAATCTAAATGTGAGCTACTGGCGTTGCAGATGCTAATAGGTTTTTACAGTTTCATATTATGCCAGCAGTAGCATAATAAGAAAAAACATATTTTTCACGAAGGAAAGGGCGCAGTGCCACAGGCTGTTACTAGGTGTCCCTAGGACACCTATGAAAGAAATTCTAGGGAGACCTAGTATCAGCCTGTGGAACTGCGCCCTTTCCTTCGTGAAAGGAATTCCTTTGCTTATTATGCTACTGCTGGCATAAATTGAAACGGAAAAAAAAACATTAGCATCGGGAACAACAATAGATTACATTTTGACTAATGTGAGACCTATTGCATTGCAAATGCTTCTGTGTGGTTACAGCTGTGAATAAGTCATTGAGGAAGGAATCAAAGAACAAACCTTCAATTTGCAAAATCGAAGTTAAAAGGTAAGACCATGGATGAATGATGCTTTGGCCCACGGTTGGGTAATGTCAACCGGAGCAATGTTGTCTCTTGTGGTACAGCAAGGGAGACGCAGTAAAAGTAAAAGGAAACAAGCATTTACAATGCAATGGTCTCGGCAATATTATAGGTAGAGCTATTGGTATTGCTCATTATTTTTTTATTTTTTTGTATCCCTAAATAATTGGCATTGTCATTTCTATTGCCATTAGCTTTTTTTTGCATATGTTGATACCTATTTCATTAGCAGAGAGAGAGTGAGGTAGTGAGATAGAGAGAGAGAGTGAGGTATTTAAATAGAGAGTGAGGTAGTGAGAGAGAGTGAGGTAGATAGAGAGTGAGGTAGTGAGATAGAGAGTGAGGTAGATAGAGAGTGAGGTAGTGAGAGAGTGAGGTAGTGAGGGAGAGGGATGTTGTGAGGTAGTGATATATAAGCATAGAGTGATGTTGAAAAAATGGCGGATGGAAGCTTCGAAATTTTTTCGGATTCGGGGGCGTGTTCCTGCTGTTCGAAAAAGGGCGTGGCTAAAAAGTGGAAAGAACAGCACAGAACACGCCCCCGAATCTGAAAAAGACAGAGCCTATTTGGAGGGACGGCTCTCTCCTCCAATGGCTGGCCTCCATTTAGGAAGCCAGCCAATGGAGGAGAGCCAAAAAGAGAGGCGGGCTAAAGAGCCACTCTCAGAAACATAAGATCTCCGGACTTCCGGTTCTGCCTTCGGCAGACCGGATGGTCCCTCGACCTAAAAACCACACCGTGGATCCCGTCGCCACGCTCACTGACCCCGCCCCCATTGCACGCAGCATCACAGTTCCCATACTTTACCACTGCTCATAAGTAAGAATATTTTGCATATAATTTTCGTAAAACCAATAGATCTTGACTAATGACAGACTTTAAAACATAGCCCTGTCAAAGGCTTCAGATCTTCGCTCTCCGGCTCCCTGGGTGGGATTTTCTATCAACACATTTCTAAAGCACCCAGCTTTGGGTTCTTCCAACTTGCTCCGCCCCCTTTCAGTGACGTGAACCCTCAGCGAGGACACCCACGCCTCTATTACAGCAAGACCTTCCTTCTAGTGAGTCTGGTGACAGCTGTGCCCATGTCTCGGAAGAGGCAGAGATGGAATGTACTGAGGCCGGTGTGGGCATCGGGTGGCAGGACAAGGGAGACATGACGCGGGTTATGCACTTCAAGCGCCGTCTTGGAGAAAGGGCCAAGTGCCACACACACACATGGACACGCACACACTATCGCGCTCTCCCTTAAGCAGCACACACAGTCAAACAACACACAAGTAGACACACATCGACAGGCAGGGAGATGGACGACCACTCAAAGAGATGGGTGCAAGCAATCACGTATGCGTCACACACCGGCAGGAATCTGTGCACGCACAACCTCACACTTTCACACACACAGACCACAAACTCACAGGCACAAACACGCACAGCTCAAAATACACAAATCCTCACCCACACAGGCGGTGCTTTAAATGGGAAAATAAGGGCGGCCCTCACCCAAACGAGGCACGGAGTTTGGAGTTAAGGTGCAAGCACTTCTCTTCCAGGCCGGAGGTTGGGAAATTGAGTACCATCGGTTATTTACAGTGCTTAAGCAATGAAGCATGAATCTAAGCGCTAAAAATAAAGTGTATCCTGCCAGTGAGGATTAGGCCACAATTGTCTGATATCACATGTGTTGTGACCTGCCATTTATTTTGTAATAGAATAAATGCATTGTTAATGCGGAATGCTTGTCGACATATTTCGTTAAAAGTGACTTCATCTATTTCCATTCTTTAAAAGTGCACATGATAATGTGTCCGTTTGGAAACTGCCTTTTGTGAAAGATTGGTGTCTGCCAACAGCAGGGTTTGAGGGGTGCGAGGAAGTGCTGGCAGCGTTTTGAAATCGGTGAGAGCTGGCCACAGAAGCACACACAGTGCAGGCACACACACTCGCGCCCAACGCTAGTGACGTCAGATGAACACGCACGTCGTTTGAAAGGTAATGTAGGACAGAGTACTTAAGGCTGCACAGACCCCCGTTCTCCTTGCTACAGGGCTCTCTCTCCGTGTGCCCAGGGTCACACACAGAGCTGAAGAGCCCTGTACTCCCCTGATCCGTTGGGGTCTGAGCGGTTCTCATCCAGTTCAGGTCACACAGACTCACTCACGTCTTGTGAAACCCGCGAAGCGGGTCATGCGCCGACCTTGGCCGACAAGACACGGCACTTCACCTGCACCGCTTGGAAGGTAGGTCGGGGCGCCTTGTGCTTATCTTCGCAGGGCTAGATTAGACCCTGCTGTCGGCCACGGTGTGACGCGGGCCCTCTCCACCCCTGGCAGGCCGAGGCAGCCCTGGTGAACTTCAGAGGAGCGCTGCTGGATTCTCAGCAGTAACTCCGCATTGGGGTACACAGAGGCTCTATGTGCCTAGAAACCCCTCGGGAGCAGAGAGGCGCCTGCGCTGGTAGTCATACGTACCTAACCCGATCCTGCCTAGCCCACCGCCCTGCAGTCCATCAGTGTCGGTACTCTCCCTAGCTAAGGACAAGCTCCGGTACTGAAGGGTGGGTCATTCAGAACTGCCGGTACTGGGTACCGATGAGTCCCAGCCCATTTAAAGCACTGCATAGGGCTAATGGCATAAAGGCAATGGTGTGCACAACATAGACGTGCAAGGTACCCATGAACGCGTTAGCAGACAAGCAAGGCACCTATGTAGACACAACACAAATGGAGGTACACAGACACACACACACGCAAAGACAGATGACAAACCGACCGATGGACAGACACATACCTGTCTGACCGGATTTACTTATGCTATTTAGGGCCTCTGTGGAGGAACTCATATCTAAAGTGGTAAAAAGAGCAGTGTCCAGGACTCAACCCTTGGCCTCTCCTTGTGAACATCACTCGCCCTGTGTGAGTCACTCCTTCAGTGGCGTGCGCTTCAAACCCTCCTTCTCTTATGATCTCTCATAGGTAACAACACATGTTCTCTACATAGGTATTAAGAGGGAACCTGACCTGATCGTAGTCCAGCTTCTGACCGTCACCGCCTGCCTGTTGACGGCGCGGTCTAGTTATTTTTACAAGCTGGCTGTACTTAAATGTGACGCTGCTCGAGCCCTGACACCGATAATCGCTTCGCTCTGACGCGGCCAGACGACAGCAAAAAAATGGCGGATGGAAGCTTCGAAATTTTTTCGGATTCGGGGGCGTGTTCCTGCTGTTCTAAAAGGGCGTGGCTAAAAAGTGGAAAGAACAGCACGGAACACGCCCCCGAATCTGAAAAAGACGGAGCCTATTTGGAGGGACGGCTCTCTCCTCCATTGGCTGGCCTCCGTTTAGGAAGCCAGCCAATGGAGGAGAGTCAAAAAGAGAGGCGGGCTAAAGAGCCACTCTCAGAAACATTAAATCTCCGACTTCCGGTTCTGCCTTCGGCAGACCGGACGGTCCTCGACCTAAAAAAGGGACACGCTTTTGTTTTTTTCATGCGTGGGACCACTCTGTTTGTGGCTTACATGAGGCTGGGTGACCTCATCTGGAGCAGTATTATCTCTTTCGGTGCAGCAGGAGGGATAAGCATTTTAACACCTGTCTGCGCCGTTGAAAACAAGAGAATAAAAATAAACGTGTGCTGCAGCAGAAATGGTAAAGCCTGAGCAGTGTCTTATAAATATGGACAGCCAGGGTCAACCACAATGAAAACCAAAAGGTCCCAGGATGCTTGTTTCCGGTAAAGGGAGGACCTGGCTTGACAGTTCGGGTTTGACTGTTCCCATGGGGAGCAGGGTCAAGACTGATTTGCATATGGCTGGGACCAAACTGGGGTGATGTGGAGAGGAAAATAATGGGGGTGAGTGTTTGAAAGGTTTCAACACTCCATCCATCATTTTATTTTGTGATGTCGCTATGTGTGCCCTAAGTGGCTCCGGGTATGCCCAGATGTTGGTCCCTTGCATGCTGCACCACTGGATTCAAGCTAGCCTGGCTGATACTCCGAAACTGGTCCCAGGATGCTTGTTTATGGTCTATGCAGGACCTTGCTAGGCAGTTCCGGCTAGACTGTTTCCATGGGGAGTAGGGTCAAGACTGATATGCATATGGCTGGGTGAAAACTGGGGTGATGTGGCAAGCAAAATAACGATGGATTAAACTCTGATCTGTAATGGGGGTGAGTGTTTAAAAAGTTTCAACACTCCATCCATCATTTTATCTTGTAATGTCTCTATGTGCGCCCCATGTGGCTAAAGGCATGCCAAGACATGGGCCCCTTGCTTGCTGCGCCAAAGCATTAAATCTAGCCTGGCTGATCAGGTGTGATGCCCCGAAACCGGTCCCAGGATTGCTTGTTTCTGGTCTAGGGAGGACCTGGCTTGGCAGTTCGGGCTGGACTAGGCCCATGGGGAGCAGGGTCAAGACTGATTTCCATATGGCTGGGACCAAACTGGGGTGTGATGGAGAGCAAAATAACTATGGATTAAACCCAGATCTGTGACTGGGAGTGAGTGTTTGAAAAGTTTCAACTCTCCGACCGTCATTTTGCTTTGTGATGTTGCAATATGATGGCAGCCTGGATGTCAGTTTTCTGAGTCTTGACCGGCAGAGACCAGAGAACCACAGAAACTTCCTTAAGCATATAAGCAGTCCAAAACAAGAGGCTGTCACCTTGTTGATCTGTTGCTCAAATTTAAGGTGGTTATCAACCCAGAAGCCCAGATTTTTCACTGTTAATGTTGGTACAGGGGCCGGGCCTAGTTCTGTAGAGACTAGAGTAGGCTTATTACCTATCACCATGAATCTGATTTACTAACATTTTTTATGTGGAGTTTTATATAGTGCAAACTAGACCCGAAGACATCAGAGCACTTTACGTGAGCACCAGTTACGTTACAGACGGACACATTCATTTTTGTTAGGCACAGGGAGATTAAGTGATTTGCCTAGAATCACCTACTGTTGAGCGTCCCTGCGAGACTCGAACCCGGTTCAATAGCCCCGAGGTCGACCGCCCTAGCTGTTTGGCCACATTCTCCCCCCATTCAATTTTAGATAGTTTACATTCATCCAGTTAACCCCTGATAGGAGGCAGAGCTTAAATTTAGACAAAACATTGTTCTCCTTGGCCATCTGTCTGATAACAATTTGTGTGTCGTCTGCATAGGAAATTATAGAGAAGCCTAAACTTCCACTGCCTGATAGGGGGTGCATGTAACCATAGAAAAGGGTAGGACTCGGAGAGGAGCCCAGACGCACCCCATACCGAATCTTACAGATGACATGGAATAGTTGGACTAATACCTGAAAAGAGTGGTTCCTAAAATAAGACGTAAGCCAGTTCACAGCAGAGCCTGAAACCCCACACTTGTCCAGATGCCTCAGCAATACCACATGGACACAGTGTCAAATGCCACACTAAGATCCAACAAGATGAAGGCCGCCGCGCCTCCCAAATCTAGAGTAGCGTAACGTTTTTAGGTCACCGCCAAAAGTGCAAAGTCTGGGAGGCAAGATGGCGGTCGCTTGAGACTGCTGTGCACACAGAGCCAGGCGAGCTCTAGTAATACGAAATTAAGGATGCTGTAGTAAGCAGAATGAATGCTGAATCCTGTGCTACCTGCGAGAAGGAGTTAAGACCAACCAGAGGATATATATATTTATTGGGTACCGTTATTGGTCTGGCTGTGCTTCGATACTTGGATAGAACAATTTGCAAAGCAGATCATGGCCGACTGGGGGATTCCTACCTGTCGTGCAAAGCTGCTGGTGGATCCGGCAGGGCGGATAAGGCGGAGTGCTTAATCATTACTGCCGAGAGCAGAGCAATGGCTCCAAAGACAGCCAAGACAACCAAAGCGAAGGCGGCTAAGGCTACGGCGCTGATGGAAACCTCCGAGCAGGCGGATGCAGGTCAAGGAAAGAATCCTGATTGAGGGGGGTTTGGAGCATCCGCCTTGACCCGAGTCGCTGCAGAGGAGGAGGAAGTGGGGCAACACAGAGAGGACGTCAGGTCGGCCCTTCTGTGATTGACTTCCTGCGAGGGCCGGCCGGAAAAGTGGTTCCGGGTCAGGACGGGAAGAGTAAGGCGAGCTGTCGAGCGAGCGCCCAGCGGACCGCTTTGATTGCGAGTGCCCTGGCCCCCTGCAACAACTCGATGGCAATCGCTGCCACATCGTAACCCGCACCCGAAATATTGTAACCCACACCTGAGGTACACGAGGGAGCGGAAGCTGATGCAGAGGGCGCTCTTACTCTGAAGCAATGCGCTGTCACTACATTCTCCAGAATCCTATGGGGCTATTTGCTAGTATGACGAGCGGTGTGCGACCCACTTCGCATTTTGTATTTAAAGCTCCCTGAGCTATGGGTTGACGAGCCCGGATCCCGCACCCGCGCGCCGTGAGAGGTACTATACCTGATAATTTTTGGCAGTCTACAGCACCCCGCATACGTACCTGCTCCCTGCTGACGAGAGGCAATTACCTCGAAACACGTGTCCAGGGATGGCATTTTAAACTTTTTACTCGTGGCATAGGTGTACCCGCCGCTGTCACTACATTCTCCAGAATCCTATGGGGCTATTTGCTAGTATGACGAGCGGTGTGCGACCCACTTCGCACAATGCGCTGATAATGCCGGTATGTTTAGGTTTCCCCCCTCTTATGAAACTTTGACTTTACAAGGTCCAGCTGGAAGTGAACAGATTGCAGGCTTTACGGATGGGCATAGTATATCCAGGGGAACTGAGGGAGGGAGCTTAACGCCAATGTTACCTTTAATACAACAATCTGGCTCAGTGCCCCCTGTGGTCCCTCAACCCCAACTCCAACAGCAACTACAATCTCATGCTATTTTCGAACTTAGCCAAACTAATATGGGAGATGCTGAGCCTGAGAAAGAACCTAGGGGCATATGTATCAACATCTCCATTTGCGATTCTCAAATAGCGATTTTTTGAGAATCGCTATTTGAGAATTGCAAAACGGGATGTATTTAAAAAATCGCACACATTTTGCGATTTCTTAAAATTCCTTAATTGCGATTAGCAAATTGCGAAATTGGGAAGTCCTTCTCAATTTGCGAATCGCTATTTGCTAATCGCAAATTGAGAATATTTTCAAAGGTCATGTATGTGCACCACATGGCACTTTGAAATATGCAAAAAAGTGCATATTTCAAAGAAATCGCAATTTACCACCAACTTGAAGTTGGTGGTAATTTGCGATTTCTTAAGGAGAAATCGCACAACTTGGGTGCGTGTTACATTGCATTTGAGAAATTGCATTTTGCGATTTCTTAAATGCTTACGCACACTTAAGAAATCGCAAATTTAGCGATTCCTTAAGATTGCGAGGCTGAAATGCCTCATACATCTCCTTTTGCGATTTTGTATTCGCAAACGCTGTTTTTTTGCGATTCGCAGCGTTTGCGAATACAAAATCGTTTGATACATATGCCCCCTAGTGATTTTTTCTCTCTATCTGATTGAGGTGAGTGGTCAGAGGATATCTCATCTATCTCTACTTCGGATGAGAGCGTTACTGATCCAGGCGTCGACCCTGGCGCTAAATTAAGAACCGTATTAGGTAAAAGGAAGAAGAAAAGCCAGGTGCTTAAAGAGGGGTCCAAAGAGCTGGCTTGGGATTACACCCCCACAAACCAACTGTTAAATCCCTTACCTTCTGACTTGATTAGACCCAACCCCTCAGAGTCATCCACCACAACGCTTGCATCTATTTTTCAGGCCATCTCACTACATCGGGATGAGACTCGCCAAGATGGGCGCAAGGCTCAAGCCGCTATGCGCAAGGTACAAGGCATGGTTTGCAAGCTGACAAAGACATGCAGCTCATTCGGGGACCGGCTGACCGATGTGGAATCTAGGATTGTCTCTAATGAATCTGAGATGGCTCAGAATCAATTACGAGTGGACTCCCATGATGCACAGCTGGTTGATGTTGAATGGAAGCTGAAGGAGTTTGAAAATTACCAGCGGAGGAACAACCTATGGGTTTTGGGTATTCCCGAAGGGTTGAGGCTGGAGATGCCCGTTCAGACATTGTGAAGCTATTTCAAGACTCTCTGCCAGAGCTCACAGATTGGGACTGGGCACGGGAAGTGCAACGCGCTCACCGGGTCCCTTTTGTTCAAAAACAGCCAGAAAGGGCTGGTTCCCTCCCTCGTGCTATTTTGGTATACTTTGGAAATTTTTTATTGCATCAAGCCGTTTTTGATAAGACAAGACCTGAGTCTAAGAGATCTAGGAATGGAATAACGTATTTCGTTCGTCCAGATTTCTGTCACTCCACCGTCGAAAGGCGGTGGAGGCTGCGCCAGCTGATTAAACCATTCCAAGATAAAAAAGCACAGGCTTATCTAAATAATCCAGCTCGGCTTAAAGTAATCTGGGGAGGGCAAACAAAAAAATTTCTGTCCGAGATAAAGGCTGCAGAGTATCTTGATACTTTGACTGGTTAAAGCAGTTCAGTTTAGCTGGAAAGTATAATTATCATAGAGGATTGAGTAAAGTGAATATAAAAACTGGTTAATTCTTGCACATTAGCTTAGTGGCAAGTAAGGAATATAAGGAATATGATATAAGGTATGGGGGGCAGAAAGAATAAAAAAAAAATATATATATATACATAAACAAAAACACAGTTTTTGAAAAATGACTCCTGGTAGTTGAATCCATTAAGCAGCATCTAGAGAATAGTAGTATTTGAATTCTCTAATTCTAGAGCTCAGGCTTTGTGTTGCACTTTCATCACGAAAACTGACTCAATACTGAGTCGGTATGCCTCATGCGGGGAGGTGGGAATGTTGGGGGGGTGGGAGGGGGGAGAGCGAAGGGAAGAGGGGGGAGGGGAATTAAGTTTAAAAAAAAAAGCATTTCCGGTATTAGAAGTGAAAAAAATAAGCAGATAATTGTGATTAATTAAAAAAAGGTTAGTTTTATTGTTGAGAGACATAAGGGCAGAAGACTGGTTATATGCTGGCCTTGGCTACTTGATACAAAAATTCAATGGGGAAGATAAAGCTTTTTTCTTGGAATGTGGCAGGGCTGAATGATAGGGTTAAGCGGAATCATTGTGCTGAAATTATTAGGCTAAACTCTATGGATATAGTCTGTTTGCAAGAGACCCACATTCCGTGGGAAAAAAGAGAGCTATTAAAGGTTGGGGGGTACAATATTTTGGCCTGTACAACTCAGACTTCTAATATTCGTGGAGTAGCAATTCTCGCTAAATTATCATTAGGGCTAGCTAAGCGCAAAGCAACTGACACTCTGGGGAGATGGGTCATAGTAGAACTTATGTCAGGGATCACGATATGCTCTGTATACGGCTCAAACCAGGATGACCCACGAATATTTGAGGACCTGGAAATAGAACTCGCCACCTGGCCAACCCCCATAATTTTCTGTGGAGATTTAAATATCTCACTAGAGGTTGGGAGGCAAAGCCGGGCTGGATACTCTGGTCGGAAACCCCGAATCTATAGGGCCTTAAACAATCTTAGAAGTAGCAACGGTCTGGTGGATATTTGGGAATTAAATAATTCTCCTGACCTGGGCTACACATATTTTTCCTGTCCACATAATACATTTGTCAGGATTGATTATTTCTTCGGAACAAGAGACCTACTAGCAGAGGCTGTGATAAGGAAACTTCCTAAACTCATATCAGATCATAACCCTCTGATCTTAGAAATTATAGTAGTCAATTTTAAAAAACACCGGACCAGGTGGACGTTTGATAGAAAGCTTCTTGTTAACAAAGATTATATCGGATTTATTAAGGAACGAACACAGAATTATTTCGACACGAATCGTTTTAGTGCAAGTAGGGGGGCTGTTTGGGACTGTTTTAAGGCCACCCTTAGAGTTGAAACTATTAGCTATGTCGCCAGAACAAGGAAGGAGCAGAAAGATAAGAATCAGCAAATTTTACGTGACCTTGCTAGAGTGGAAGAAGAGCATATTCTTGCTATAACTCCGGGACAAGATGTGGTTCACATACAATATCAAATACTAGTTTTAAAAACAGCACTAAATAGCTGGTTAACTCAAAGGTCCGCAGAAGCGTTTCAATCACATCGAAATGGGTCTTATGAAAATGGAGAGTTGGTAGGTAAAAGATTAGCTCTACGTACTAGACAGAAGATTTCTTTAAATGCAATACCCTCTATCAAAATTGATGGACAAGAATATACAGATCCAGAGGATATTACTGATTGTTTTCAAAGGTATTATCAAACCTTATATCAAGACGATATTAGGAAAAGTTCTGAAGAAGTAAGGCAGGCCCTATTAGAGTTGACTACAGGCACTGAATTCGAAGGGGGATTGGATCAGTTAACAAGAGATGAATTAGAAAAAGAAATAACATTAGATGAAATCCATCTAGCCCGGGTAGGGCTGGCCTCAGGTAAAGCCGCAGGACCTGATAAAATTCCGCTAGAACTTTATAAAATCCTGGGAACAACAATTATGCCCCTCTTATTAGATCTGGTTAGGGGAGTGCAATACAGTGGGATCTCTCCGGAGTCATGGAATGAAACCGATATAATAATATTTCCCAAGAAGGGTAAGCCTGTAGATAATCCTTCGTCTTATCGTCCAATCTCCCTGATTAATTCTGATTCTAAATTATACTCAAAAATCTTGGCTAACCGGCTCGGGAGGGTCATAGCACATCTGGTCTCGCCCTGGCAACATGGTTTCATTCCGGGCAAAGGAACCACTGATCACATCCGTAGAGTTATCACTCTTTTTGATATCATGTCCGAGACGGGGGGCCGGATGGCTGTGATCCTCCTTGATGCTGAGAAAGCCTTTGATCGGGTGTCCTGGGAATATTTATGGGAGATTCTCGAATTAAATAAATTTGGGCTCCAATTTATTAAAGCAGTCAGAGCTATGTATCGTCTACCCAGGGCCCGATTGCAACTTATGGGTAAAGAATCTAATGTTATAAAGGTATCAAGAGGGACAAGGCAGGGCTGTCCCTGCTCACCGATTTTGTTTGCTCTCTACATTAATCCTCTACTGGTTAAATTATTAGAAAATCAGAATATCAAACCAATAGTTACGGAGGGTTTCGAGACCAAAGTATTGGCATATGCCGATGATGTGGCGGTATTAATCTCAAATCCAGCTGAGGCTTTAGTAGAAATAATTAAAATTGCCGAGAGTTACGGGCTTTCCTCTGGATATGCTCTGAACAAATGTTTTATGTACTGATAATATCTGTTTCAATGATTCAAGAAAAGCAAATACTGCTACCTATTTGGGAGTGTCCATAAGTTCTAACATAGAGGAAATTAATAGATGCAATTATGAGCCCTTGATGAAATCTATTGGGCATGATTTAAGGAGAGTTAATGGTTTACATTTATCAATCATAGGGAAAGGTAACTTTGTAAAAATGACAATGCTCCCAAAGATTCTGTATCTATTTAGATCGATACCTCTTGCTCTAGAGGATAGTGTTTTAAAAAAATTGGAATCGATGCTCTCTAATTTTATATGACAATATGGGAAAGTTAGGAGAGCAATGCAATATTTAGCTTTACCATAGGATAGGGGCGGCTTAGCAAACCCTAATATTACTTTATATTATTGGGCGGCCCTTCTTCACCAAATGACTACTCTATTTATTATCGGGAATAGTTATAGAATAGAGCAAAGACAAAAAATCCCTTCTATTTATGAACTTTCTATCGGGAAGAAAGCTCCAGGGCTCCTGTTAAAACAATTGGAGCCTAGCTAGTACAAAAAAGTTAAGTTTAAGGTAATCCGGGGAACATGGAAAATTTGGAAGCAAGTCTCTAGATTTATGGTAATTCCAAAATTCAATAGATATACACCCTTGTGGCACTCATCGTTATTATCGCCCCAGATTAATGACGATATGGGAAAGAAATGGGAAAGAATGGGTGTAATAACAATAGGAGATTTCTCAGGGGGGGGGAACAAGATTATCATTTTTCAGCGTTACAGAGCGTATTTGACATTCCTGGCAATCAGTATTTTAAATTTGCACAGATTAAAAGCATTCTTATGTTAAATACTCCCGAGATAAAGCTTAATAAAATCCCACTCCTAGATACTATAACTAGGAAATCCATTAGAATTAGGAATTTGTATATCCTACTTCTTGATAAAATTCCAGATGATATGGAAAAAACAGAATCTACTTGGGCTAGGAAGCTAGATAACCCCAATGTTGACCTTTATACTAGTCTTTCTTTAACTTCTAAAATACTTTTGTCATCCAGCCTAAAAGCACAACTTTATAAAACAATTTTTAATTTATATTATACGCCAGCTAAATTGTTTACATGGGGCAAAAGGTCAGATGATCATTGTCCTAGGTGTGGGCAAGGGCCAGCTACCCTGATACATATGTTCTATGATTGTACCAAATTAAACTTATTAAAACAAGATTTATCACGGTATTGGGAGGAGGTATTTGGTCATAGAGTGGAAAACCCCCTACACTGCTAGTTCTTGGCTATGATGACTCACTGGGGTCAAACCCAGAGGAGAAATTTTGTTTATTCTTGGGGACAGCAGTATATAGAATAATTCTGGCGTCGAGATGGAAAGATGTTGAACCACCAACTTTCCAGCTGTGGCTTGCCAGACTCCTGGGAATTTATAATCAAGAAAAGGCTATCTATGCGTGCAGGGGCAGACGGGCTAGAATTCTGGGTCAGAGGGCTTGGTCTTGTATTACCACCTGGGCCAGAAACATAAGGGGCTCACAAGAAAGCAATTAACAACACAATGGCTAGTGATAGATGAATTATGTCTTTATGATCGGATGTATGTATTAATACATGTTTTTCTTTTTTCTTTTTTTCTTTATTTAGTTATTTCCTTATTTCTGTTCTCTTCTTTGCATCCTTGTTTTTTTTATGGCTTATTGGACTAAGCTTACATATCAGTTCATGATATCTGGATGGATGTATTTTATTATTATGTTTTTCTTATTACCGGCTTATTATTGTTTGCTACTGTCTGTTTATTCTGGAAATGCTTAAAAAAAAAAAAGAAAAGAAAAAAAAAAGTGCAAAGTCTGTACTGTGAGCAAGACAGAGGCCCTATTGAGAGGCCTAATGTCAATGATGTTGCTCCATATATTTCAAAAGTTGCAGGTTAATAGGCTTCTACAGAATTTTCTCTCTGAAAGGGAGGAGAGAATGTTTGTGGCAATTATCAAGTTTGGAAGCAACAAGAGTGAGTTTCTTCAGTGCTTCCAAACCTGCGGGACCGACGCCATTGTTATCCATAAATTCAATAGCTAATGGAAAGCCGGAGATAAAATGGAACTAGCTTGCTTCAGCACCCATGCAGGAGCTGGGTTCAAAAGAGAGCTAGATTTCACAGAGGGTGCTAAAGCATCTAAATTGCTGTTATCGAGCAATGTTAAAATTAGTAGAGTGTCCCTCCCCTTGGTTGCTCACTTTTATCTACTCCAAAAAGTAATTATCACAATTATCTGTGAAAGATGCTTAGATGTTGGAATTTCTAGGCCTTATTTACAATATTTTGACGCGCTGCAGCACAGCAAGCCTTCCTGCTGCACTGCCGTGCATCAAAAGCAAAGGTCAGGAATGCACCGTATCTAGAAGACACAGCAAATTCCTGTCCATTTACCCTGCGCTGGTACACAATGGGCTGCCATGCACCAATGTAGGCACCCTTGAGCCCTGGTGCAAGGATGCCTGAGTTGTAGGGGTGATTGTTTTTGTTGAGGAAGAAACACCTTCCTGCACAGAAACAATCATAAGAGCTGTTTTCCTCGTTCTATATGTGCTGCAGAATGCAGCACACATAGAAAAAGGAATAACGAGGAGAAATAAAGGTATTACTCCTTGTTGCTCCTCCCTTACACCTCCCCTGGGGAGTCATAGGAATCTGGCACATTCCCAGGTATAAGAAACCTTGTATATCTGGGAATGCGTCAGAATCCATTGGTTTTGCGTGAGAACACCCACAGTAACACCCATAGGATTACAATTTCATGCCGAGTAATGCGTGAAATGGGCCATATTTACAAGGCCATGAAAGCCATGCAGGGTGGCTTTGTGTGGCCTCGTTAATATGGCTCAGCATTGTGCGCCACCGGAATGCCAAAAAAGTGACGTTTTGGTGGCGCAATGGACTTATAAATAAGCCCTTTCTTTGTTAGAAAAAATCCTCAAGTTCATGATATTTCTCCTCCGAAAGAGGGGGCTAGGATAAAGACGTGCTGGAGCCATCAGTAATTGTACAACACAGAAAACATCTTTGTTGGACTGTTGAGAATTATCGATTTTCTCTCAGCAGAATATGCAGGTTCGGCTGTTCTAAAGACTTGTGATCATCTTTAATAGTCTTTATGTAGTTCCTTTAGCACCCTTATCATATGCTCTGCGCCAAATACGTTCCAGAGACTTGCAGTTTTTTCCAATCTGTCTTAGATGTTGTTAACCAAGGGGCAGGGGAATGTAATTTAGGTCTCCGCACATTCACGAAAGGCAGACACCCAGTGTTGATGAGATTTCGCTTTTTAATTTCTCAGATGTCTTGTGTTAATATAGCTTATGACTATAATGGGTAACTGAAAAATACTTAGTCAATGGTAAATTCATTTTTTTTTTTTAAGCAATTTTTATTGAAAACCAAAAATCACAGCAGAGCAAGAATAATGACACCTGATTAACCCCCTCCATGGCTAGATGTACATTCGGACCTTGGAGACTACACACCTTACAATCAGGGCGGCATGTCGCCGGTCACTCCAAGCAGCAAGGCAGCCTAATGATGATACTGAGCTCCCGCGGGGATCAGGGGCCCCCCCGCCCACATCATCAGTCCGGCGGCCCGGGGGCGTCCCCAGCTTTATCCCATGCAGCCTGTCTCTCCCTCCTCAGTAGGAGAAATACAAATGTCTCCCCGATATTTGTTCCAGCGTCCCCACTTATGATCCTATTTCCGGGGGCAACCACGACTTTTATATACTGTTTTCTCCGCCACCATTGCCTGATCCATATCAGTGGCACATGCTCGCAGTTGCGGAACGGTATCCACCCCCCATTACTGGGCAATGTTCCTTTTGGCAATTACCCACCCTAAGGCCGACCACTCCTGCTCCGCCTGAGTCAGGTCTGTAGCTTCCCAAATGTTAAGAAGGCAGAGCTGAGGGGAAGGGGTCAATGGCTTATCTATGGACCTCGCCATTTGACGGGTGACTTCTGTCCAGTATTGCTGAATGCGAGGGCAAGCCCATAGGATGTGTAAAAATGTACCTATCTGGTGACAGTGCCGCAGGCAGAACTTGTCCGGTCGCATTCCCAGTTTACACAGCAATTCCGCATCAAAGTATACACGGTGTAGGATTTTAATCTGAACGAGGCGAAGTCGCATCGGTATTGCCACCTCCCTAGGGGAGGCCAACGCCTCTGTTCAGTCCTCGTCAGGCAATTCCCCCAAGTCCGTTTCCCAACACGTCCTAATTTTCCGCATTGGGTCAGTCCGATTGTTAATTAACTTCTTATACGTCAGGGAAATAGCCTTGCGGTCCATTGGATCCAACAGCAGCCTATCCTCCAAAGGGGAGTATTCTGGGAGGGAGGCCTCAGCAGGAAGGGCACCGTCAATAGCGTGGCTAATTTGAAGGTAGCGAAAATACTCTGACGGTGCGAGCTGGTACTTAAGCTGGAGCTCCTCGAATGTCGCCCTCCTACCCTGGACCCATACATCTCCCACCATCGAGATACCGATCAGGTCCCATTTGTCAAACCCCGCACATGTACTCAGCCTGCCCAAGCAGTCAGGCTCCCAGAGTGGGGTGGCCTTAGTCAACCGCCCATACCAACCCATGCGCCGCTGGAGCCGGTGCCATACCTCCACCGTCCGGGCAGTCGGGCCAGTGAGATCGAGTTTTTTTATAGTTCGAGTATAGTGCTCTATTATATCCCCCCCTTCCTAAGAGCCAGCAATCGGTACGGAAGCTGGGGTCATCTTGGGACCCGAACACCCAGTGGTTAATCGCTACCAGTTGCGATGCTTGGTAATAAAGTCGCAGATCCGGCAATCCTATTCCACCATCATACCACCCGATGGTAAGTTTTTGCATCGAGATGCGGGCCTGTCCACCATCCCATAACAAGTCTCTAACGGCAGCCTCGATTTATGAAAAATAAGAGTCAGGGATCGGGTAGGGCGTATTTTGCAATGCGTAGAGGAAGCGTGGGAGGGCCAGCATCTTAAATAGTGATGCACGACCCAATAGTGTGAGGGGCAAAGTCTTCCAATGACCCACATCTGCTTTAAACCTCAGTAGTGGGCCCAGTAGGTTTCGATCATAGAATAGCTTGAACTCTGATGTAATGAAGATACAGAGGTATTGAATCCCCTGTGGCGCCACCGGTATAGTGTATCCTCTGGGGTTGTTAGGTGGGCCACCTCAGAGTGGGTACATCTGGGACTTAGACCAGTTAATCTGGTAGCCGGAGTGGGCCCCAAAGATATGGAAAATATGCAGAACCCGACGGATCGAACGCGCCGGGGAGGCCAGATACAGCAAGATATCATCTGCGTATAAGGATATACGATCTTCATGTTCTGATGTCCACTTGAAACCTCTGATTTCAGGGTCACCTCTGATCCAGACCGCCAGAGGTTCAAGGGCCAGAGCAAAGAGAAGCGGCAACAACGGACAACCTTGTCTCGTGCCGTGGCCTAGGGAGAAGGAGCCCGAGCGGTGATTGTTGACTGATACGTGGGCCAAAGGCATGTTATATAAAAGTCTGATCCATCCTATCATCCGAGGCCCCAGTCCAATCCGGGCCAGGACCGCAAAGAGATATTCCCATGCCACCGTGTCAAATGCCATTTTAGCGTCGAGCGCGAGCAGAAGCCTCTCCTCTTGAAGTGTGGCGGCCCGACCGAGTGCCCCGTGAACCCGACGGAGATTTCGCGCTGTATTACGGCCTGGCATGAATCCCGACTGATCGGGGTGGATCAGTGCAGTAAGGTATGGGCGCAAACGATTGGCCAGCAATTTGGCTAATATTTTGGCCTCTACAGTGATCAGGGAGATGGGTCGGTATGATGCGCACTCATCCGCTGGTTTACCAGGCTTACGGATAACAACAATAGAGGCAGTACGAATATCCATTGGGAGGGTACCAGTCTCATAGCACTCCTTATACAAATTTAGCAAGTGGGGTGCAACCCACACTGCCATAGATTTCAGGAGTTCAATCGGGAGTCCGTTAGCAACTCTCTATCCTGCTGTGAAACACCTTGGACGTCAATAGTAGCCAGGAGGTCTGCCGCCCACCGTGCTTGTGAGTGCTGTGGTGGAGTATAGATCCGCTCGTAATATGCTACGAATGTCTCGGCTATGTTTCGGGGGTCAGTGACCAATACGCCATCTGGCCCCTTGATCGCACCCACCCACCGCGCCGCTGCCTCCTTGCACTCCAACTGTTGTAAATTAAGGCAGAATGTGATTAAGCATTTACTGAAAACATTAATGCTTCCCCTTTTGATCATGTTTTCTTCGTTATGTTGACCGAAGTCCGGACTCCATTTTGTATTGGCATGCTGCCATGTGTTCACCACGAGGAGAGTCCGACCTCTGTGTTAGTTGCTCTTGTAATCTGCCTAGCAACAGTTTATAAATAGCTCTCTCTTGTCCGTCTGGCGCATGCCCAGACTTGACCACATCTGTTATAATTAGCTTTGCTTGACCATGTCCTTTCGCGGGCTCAAAGAGTGTGTTGGCTCCGCCCATGTATTGATTCAGTATCGAGAATGACCATAAATGGTAATGTTCTTCGGCCTCATGTTGTATCCACCCACTTATGAGCCCCTCTGTTGTGTATAAAAGGGGACTGTGTACGAATGTTCTTTGTGCTACTCCTTACAATACTGAAGAGTGTTGTGTGGATTGTAGGACCACCCTTAAGGGTTAATAAACGTTGTCTTTGTACTTTGCAGTTTCCGTGCCAACTTCCTTATAGATTCCGTTACAGGAGAGCGAACCCTTGTGTCTTGCGGGCCTAGCTGGGGCCTGTATTCATCAATTGGCGCCCGTCACGTGGGGCTCATCGGCGACTCGGATGCTCGAAGGACTGGTCGCGACGAAGGTGAGGAGTTTGGCCGGGGACGTGATCACTGCCAGCGGCGTCTTAGCCCTGGCATCCCGAGGTTTTTCTTCCTTCCCTTCCGAGCTGACCGTCTGGGTGGCGCCGGTCATCGACTGAGACCTCTTCTGTCGGTCCTGCCGTGAGAGCCGTTTGGGCGATTGTGGAGCTTGGCAGTTGGAACCTGGACTCTTGATTGGTAAGAACCGTTGTACGGTACTTGCTCCGAGTTTTGAAGCCTGGGTTGGCTATTTGAGTTTTGATTGATGATGACTAGTCATATTTTGAATTTGTCTTTGTGAAAATATATGCGTTGCAACACATATAGGCAGGTAATGTGGAGAAATTTCTCCAGGAGCTGTGTAAACTTTGAACGGCGCAACGATTAAGTGCCATTTTTCCTTATAATATTGCATATTTTGCACTATTTCTGAGCATGCCTGCTTTCAGCGCACTCCGTAAGTGGTGCTGCTGTTTTGGTAACCGGTTGAACCTCGAGGAATCTGCTCCAGCTCCCCCAGAGGGGACTCCGAATAGGGATATGTATGTGAAGCATGGTCTTTCTTCCATAATGTACAGCACGCTATGGAGGAAATACACGAGGAAGGATCCTGAGTTGCGATGGCCTTTGTATGGATCGTTTGATATACGTAAGATTGAGTATGTGGAACAGTGTATGTGTAAGCGACGTGCTCGTCAGGATATGTTTGAGTGTGTGCGATTATGGGTGAAGGAAGTGCGTGAGCGAGAGAAACGTGAGAAAGCGCTGTTTGATAAGGAGCAACGAAAGAATGATCATGTGCGAGCGCAGGAAGCGAAGCGTCGGGAGGACAAAGAGCAAACGGACAGACAAGAGAAAGAGCGTAGGCTACAGGTCTCGGGTCAATATGTTGTTCGTCAGCCACTTTATCCTGTCCTTAATAATCCTGATGATGATTTTTATTTACTAGATCGCTCTCCGCCCCCTTATGTTGGCGCATCTGCTCCGCGGCCGCAAGATTCTGGCCCGGCTCCGGGCAAGGTCGACACACGGTCTATGTTATCGGCCGAGCATATGGCTGAGCTTCGGAAACTTTCCCTCCGTGCACTTAAGGGCAAGATGTCTAAGGAGGAGTTGTTCCATACTTGGGGGTCGTGGCAAGATAGAGAGAGGGTGTATTTTCTGTCTCATTTCGCGGATGAAGTAATTGCTGCTTTCCGAAAATATTCTAGTGTCCTTGAGCCTGACGAAGTGTCTTCGGATGCCGGAGCATTACGTAATGGTGTTTTTTCTCCCCCTAAGGCTCCTGAGGCGGCTCGGCGGCTGTTCGCTTTACGGGACGAGGTGCTGGCCCTTAGAGAGAAAGCACGCCAACAAACGGAGGAGGGGAAGCAGTTGGATTCGTCTGCAGCAGGGGGCCACCCATCCGCCTCCCAGTCAGATAAGGATGACATAGTGCATGCTAAACCAATGCGAGAGGCGGCGCCTTTGTATGTTCCTCCTAAGGGAGCAGGGACTAGCTCGGATATTAACTCCGCCGATGCAAGGGGATATTTTGTATATAACTGGGTTTACACTCCATGGCATAGGGCCGATGTTATGGCACTAAAGAATGCGTTGCCTGACCCCCGCAAGAATCCAGCGGCCTTCTATGAAGAAGTCGAGGGGGCCTTGAATTCTTGCATTATGACCTTAGCGGATATAGACTTGTTCTTTGGCCTTATCCTACCGCCGGATACGTGGCGCTCTGTCCGAAAGGTAGATGATGCGGTTGCCTTCAAGGCCCGGTGGTCCGACCTTGAGGATGAGGATAGGGAACGGAAGCCTGCACAGAAACCACCCCAGAATATTTTAGATCTCCCTGCGGCTATTGTGGCTAAGTTGAAGACGATTATCCCCCCTAAAAAGATTGACTGGAATATGTTAACTGCATGTAAGCAGAAAGTTGACGAGTCAGTTGCGGACTTCTTTACGCGCTTTGAGGAGACGTTTCATGATTTTAGTGGCCAGTCGCTTACTGACGACACGGGCCGCCACCTTTTCGCGGACAAATATGTGACTAATCTGCTACCAGCAGTTGCGGCCCGGTTAAAAGCGAGCGAGAGTTCCTGGTCCTCCGCGACGCCGACGGCCCTTCTGACTATCGCTCAGTATTATGAGCGTCAGGAGCACGAGGCGCAGGGCCAGGAGGAGAAGAAATCGAAAGATCTCAAAACCAAGGTGATGTTAGCACAAGTATATGGCCCGCCCCGACGGGGTAATAATAATAGAGGAAGGGGCGGATCTTATGGTCCCCCTTCGGGCCGATCTGATTTGAATAGGAACCAGTGTGCGTACTACAAGCAGTTGGGCCATTGGGCCAGGGATTGCCCAGCGTTGCGTGCTTCGCGTCAGGGGCATACTCCGGGTGGCCCGAGAGGTAGAGGGGGTTCCTCGAACTTTAGAGGGAATTCTAACGATCATGTTCGTTTCGATGCTGCTGGGCAGCACCGAGATATCTCAAATGTTTTCGATCGCCAGCACCAGTATCATGTATCGGACATCGATCGATCGGGATATCACGATTCGCAGCATGCATAGGAATGCGTTGGATGGGGGTCCGAATCAGTTGAGGTGCCGGTCGATCAGACGGGTCCTTATGTATCGGCTGAGGTTTTAGGTTCTACTGATCAGTTCCTAGTGGATACAGGAGCGACACGTAGTGCATTGTCTAGGTACTTGGTTCCGGGGGCTCCCCCATCCGGCTCAATAGTTACATCGGTAGGGTTTGACGGTACACTCTCCCGAAGCCCTCTTTCACAGCCCCTTGCATTTAAAGTTGATTGTTTTTCTGCGCCCTGTCCGTTTCTGCTTGCTCCGTATACACCGGATAACATTATGGGCCTTGATATGTTAAAGTACTTTAGGGCTACAATCCGCTGCTCCCCTGAGGGTGTGAGGGTGATCTTAAACGACAACTATCCCAGGTCTGGGCGGATGTGTACGATATCAGAGGATGCATTGTTGGCTACCCTCCCCCGAGCTTTATGGGCAACTTCGGACACAGATGTGGGACAAATGGTGATTCCTCCGGTCCACATTAGTGTCCAGGAGGGGGCGGTGCTACCACGCCTCCCGCAGTATCGTATTTCCCAGGAGGGCGAGGAGGCTCTCATACAGATTGTGCAAGACTTGATCGCAGTAGGGGTAGTGGAAGAAGTTCCCTATAATATCTGTAACAGTCCGATTCTCCCAATTTTGAAAAAGGACACGGATGCAAAGGTCTATCGGTTCATAATTGATTTGAGGGAGGTAAACAAGATCGTGATACCTCAGTACCCGGTGGTTTCCGATATCACGACGTTGCTTACCTTGGTCCCGCCTACGGCGACCATGTTCTCAGTGATTGATTTGAAAAATGCCTTCTTTTCTATTCCCATTCACCCTGATAGCCGATTTCTTTTTGGGTTCACATTAAACTATAGATCTTATCGTTTTTGTAGAATTCCCCAAGGCTATACAGAAAGCCCTAGTATTTACAGTCAGGCTTTGAAACGACAGTTGGATTCCTTTGTTCTACTCGAGGGGGTCGCCCTCATTCAATATGTCGACGACATCTTGTTGGCGGCTGACACCCTGGAGTTGTGTGAAAAGAGCACGTTATCCCTCCTTTCCTTTTTAGCCTCCCACAATCATAAAGTATCTAGGAAGAAATTGCAATTCTGTAGACCAAAGGTGACTTATTTAGGTCACCTTTTGTCTAAGGAGGGGCGTGCACTCACACCAGATCGTATCCAAGTAATTTTGGACACACCGAGACCATCCACGCAGAAGGATGTGCGTGCATTTTTGGGTCTTGTTTCTTTTTGTAGACAGTGGATATTGGGGTTTTCACACATAGCTAAGCCATTATTAGCTCTTTTGACAAAAGACACGCCCATTCCGATCCCCTGGTCAGATGAGTGTGATGCTGCGTTTCAGCAATTGAGACAGGCCCTTTGTTCAGCACCAGTGTTAGGGACCCCTGATTATACAAAACCCTTTTCGTTGTATGTGCATGAGAAAGATGGATGTGCGTTGTCAGTCTTAGTGCAGATGCACGGCGACAAGCAGCGCCCTTGTGCATACTTTTCGGCTGTGCTTGATCCTGTCGCCCGAGCATTACCAGGGTGTTTTCGCTCGGTAGCGGCGACAGCTGTGTCAATACGCCAAAGTGAAGGAATTGTGTTGTCCCATAAATTGTTGGTGTTAGTTCCCCATGCTGTGGATGCCCTGCTTAATCAGACGAAGACGCAGCATTTGACCAGTGCCCGTTTAACGGGATATGAGCTGACGCTTTTGGCTCCTCATATTACGTTAAAGAGGTGCGTGACATTAAACCCAGCCACATTGTTGCCATACCCCGAGACCCAGCCTGAGGCGCAGAAAGCGCATGATTGTATTCTTGTGACTGAGGAACAAACAAAGGGTCGTATTGATCTCCAGGATACGCCCTTTTCAGAGGTAGATGGAGAGTTGTGGGTAGACGGATCATGCCTGAAGCTACCAGATGGTACGACTTAAGCAGCGTATGCAATTACCACATTACACACGATAGTGGAGACAGCACGCATACCACAGAAATCAGCTCAAGCAGCGGAACTGATAGCCTTAACACGAGCATGTGAGCTCAGTGCAGGATTGTGTGTGAATGTTTACACAGATAGCCGCTATGCCTTCGGAGTAGCGCACGATTTCGGCCTACTCTGGAAGGAGAGAGGGTTCTTAACGTCACATGGGGTACAGATAATGCATGGGGAGTTAGTCCACAATCTCTTAACCGCATTGACATACCCGAAGAAAATTGCCATTGTTAAGTGTAGTGCCCATAGGAAAGTAGTTGATAAAGTTGGAGAAGGGAATGCGTTAGCAGACCGAGTAGCACGGGAGACTGCGATGCAGCCCGGCGCTACTGCCATGTATGTAGTAAAGTCACAGGTGGAAAGATGGCGTGATGCGAAGGAGGAAGTGCGAGAAATGCAAAGGACCGCTTCTGATAAAGAGCGGGAGCAATGGGCTAGCGAGGGAGAGTTGGATGATGAGGGCTGTTGGAGAAATAAGCAGATGGATAGATGGAAGTTACCCACGGCTTTCGTACAACCTATGGTTCAAATGGCACATGGGCTAGCACATGTTGGAGCTTCCGCAATTGTGAAATTGCTTACCCAAGTCTGGGAGCATCCAGAGATTGCTAGCACAGCAAAGAGGGTGGTGCAGACCTGTATGATTTGTCTGAAGTATAACCCAGGGAAAGGCACTCGAACTCCAGCAGGAGGATTTGCGACGCCCACTGCACCCTTTGAGGTTCTGCAGATGGACTACATCCAGCTTGAGCGCTGTAACAATTTGAAGTATGTTCTAGTAGTGGTTTGCGCTTTCAGCAAATGGGTTGAGGCGTACCCTACGAAAGACAATACTGCAATGACCACGGCGAAGCTGCTGCTAAAAGAGTTTTTCCCTCGATACGGCGTCTGTAGACTTCTGTGGAGTGATAATGGCCCTCACTTTGTAGCGGATGTTATAAAGTATGTCTTGAAGGGTCTAGGCATCACTCAGAAGTTTCATGCCGTGTTCCACCCTCAGTCCGCAGGACTAGTCGAGAAGTATAATGGTACACTGAAGCTTAAGATCGCCAAAATCCAAGCCTCAACATCTTTGACTTGGCCAGACGCCCTGCCACTGGCGTTATTGTCAATTAGGTCGGTGCCACACTCTCGAACTGGCCTTACGCCATATGAAATCGTATTTGGACGCCCAATGAATATTTGGGGTCCACCAAGGCCTAAGGCAGTGTATGATGTACCTTGTGTAATGATGAGCGATTATCTGGCACAGTTAACGGATAACTTGGTTTCTATTCATCAACAGGTCCGAGAGGCGCTCCCTGATCGGTCTACCGGCGAAGGACATGGTCTCCGGCCTGGAGATCATGTTATGGTGAAGGTTTTCGACAGAACGAACAGTTTGGAGCCGAGATGGGTAGGACCTGAACAAGTCCTCCTTGCAACGAGGACGGCAGTGCGAGTCTCGAACAGGAAGAATTGGATCCATTCCTTGCACTGCCGAAAGGTACCGCCCGGATTGGTGGAGTCTGCCGTGCTGACCGATCAACGAGAAATCCTAGCAGCAGAGACAGGCCGTGCTGCGGAGCCAAACGACACTGAGGAGCTCTTTCCGGACCACACGACTTCTGGAGGAAGGCGATATCATCTTCGACCAAGGAAGTGAGGTTTCCAGTACCGGGACATACTGTCAGAACGGCCCTTGGGTTAGTGAAACGGAGAGCCGATGAGGCAAGGGGGGGGGGATCAGCCCTGCATTAGTGTAGTGACACCCGTCTTGGCCCGCTGGTGAAGAAATCAACCGCTGCCCAAGGGGAAGAGTTCTGACAGACTTTTTAGTTTCAGGAAGATATCAGGGTATTGTTTCTTTTGACATGGAGAAGAAGAAAATCCTTTGTGCGTTGGGGTTCATGCTAACAGTAGCTATTGTTGGGATAACCACATGGTTTGTGGAGGAGGCAACTCCTGCTCGAAAGACACTTGTGTTGACGACTCCGGTGCCTGCGGAGCACTACTTTTATACACTGCCATATCAAGAGTTGAAGCATCGACAATCTTATTTGAATAACACTTTCATTCAGATGCTGCATCACACCCACGTTGCTACAAACGCTACGAACTGTTGGATATGTGGGATGATGCCAGCCCATCAGAAGAAAGGAGGAACGCCATTCATACCACTTCCTTTCTCTCATAATGGCTCTTGTAGAGCATGGTACACTTTGCTGTTTGCCACTCGGAAACCGACAGTGGGACGATTGCTTTTTAGACTTAACAGAGAATGCCATCAAGACAAGAATGGGTATCCACAAGCGAATGGGACAATTTGGGAATGGGAAGAGTACCGACCGGACAATGAATCCATCCCCTATATCTTCACGAACACAAGAGACACTGTGGGGAAGGACAACTTCGTAATCCAAGTAGCACAAGCTCAAGCGGATTTGTGTGTCCAGAGTGTGGGTTTTATCCCTGTTGGTGTCAGTGATTGTATAACTGTATTGAACATTGACGGGCTGAACAACAGTACCTTCCTAGCGTCCCATAATACCTATTTTGTGTGTGGAAATAAAGGTTATTACCGTTTGCCGGCTGGGTGGTCCGGGGTATGCTATGTATCATTCCTATTACCTCCTGTATTCTTAGCACCTGCGTCATATCATAAGGATTTGAAACTGTTGAATAATGTGACTGTGAATAGATATAAACGTACTCTATCAATTGATGATGTGGATCAAACCGATACCAGCTTGCAACAGTATATTGATTTTAACCTAGGACTGTTTTTCTTTGTTGGAGCCGCTTTGAATAGTAGGAAGATCCGAAGATTAACAAGAGTGGTAGAAGCTGTGACCAATCAGACTGCTGCTGCTCTTGGGAATCTTACGGAAGAATTACAAATAACTAGGATTGTTGCATTGCAGAATCGTATGGTATTAGATGTAATGCTAGCTGATCGAGGAGGAGCCTGTAAAATTATTGGAAGTAGCTGCTGTGTGTTCATCCCTGATCATACGCCATCCGTTTATAACGCCATTAACAAGCTGCATAAAATAGCAGCTGAAATCCACACAGAAAACGGCACTTGGTCCTTTTCTGGATGGTTTTGGGCGTTGGTTACTGCCTGGGGATGGAAGGTCTTAACTGGTCTCTGCATTATTATAGCAGTTCTGTTCCTTTTCTGTATGTGTATTCAATGTGGACCATTGTGCTGTTCCGTATGCATTTCATTCTGCATTCCAGATAAGAAAGCTATTGCCGATGTTGCTCGACAGAAGGGTCTAGCTAAAGAGGTTAAGGGAATGATGATAATTGATATATATGATGATTATTCTTGGAAACCGGATGTCTTCAGTAAATGCTGAAAGGGTCGTCTGTTGTAAATTAAGGCAGAATGTGATTAAGCATTTACTGAAAACATTAATGCTTCCCCTTTTGATCATGTTTTCTTCGTTATGTTGACCGAAGTCCGGACTCCATTTTGTATTGGCATGCTGCCATGTGTTCACCACGAGGAGAGTCCGACCTCTGTGTTAGTTGCTCTTGTAATCTGCCTAGCAACAGTTTATAAATAGCTCTCTCTTGTCCGTCTGGCGCATGCCCAGACTTGACCACATCTGTTATAATTAGCTTTGCTTGACCATGTCCTTTCGCGGGCTCAAAGAGTGTGTTGGCTCCGCCCACGTATTGATTCAGTATCGAGAATGACCATAAATGGTAATGTTCTTCGGCCTCATGTTGTATCCACCCACTTATGAGCCCCTCTGTTGTGTATAAAAGGGGACTGTGTACGAATGTTCTTTGTGCTACTCCTTACAATACTGAAGAGTGTTGTGTGGATTGTAGGACCACCCTTAAGGGTTAATAAACGTTGTCTTTGTACTTTGCAGTTTCCGTGCCAACTTCCTTATAGATTCCGTTACAGGAGAGCGAACCCTTGTGTCTTGCGGGCCTAGCTGGGGCCTGTATTCATCACAACCATGCCAACAGTTTCCCAGTGCGTTCCCCTAACTCATATATTCTGTGTCTGGTAGCAAGGGCACGCCGATTAGCGTCCTCGAGGAGCAGCTGCCTATAATCTTGCCTCTTGACATTAAGAGTATGCCGGGTCCCAGGGGACGAGGCTTGTGAAACATCACGCTCGAGGCGAAGTATTTCCACCTCGAGCTCGCTGACCCGACGCCTACGTTAAGCCCTATGACCCACCATCGCGGACAACGCCCTTCCCTATATAACTGCCCCGTAAGCACCCCACAACGTTATCGTCGATGCCACCGAGCCAGTATTATCTTCAAAATAATTATTAGTGTCCTGCCGTAGGGAATCCCTGATGTGCAGGATTTTTAGTAACCAGGGTTGGATCATAATGGGGCCCGGTTGTCGTGCTCCCTGGGCTGCAAAGGCAGCAGTTACCGGGGAGTGGTCGGATATCCCTCGTGCTAAACACGCCGACTCAGTGAAGTTTTGAATGTGTTGTGCCTGGGTGAACAGGTAGTCAAGCCGTGATTGACTGCCATGGACCCCGGACTGATAGGAGTACAGAGTGTCCCGGGGATGCGACCATCTCCAGATGTCTACCAGTCCTAAGGCGTCAGTGAAATTGCGTAGTTGTGAGCCCAGTGGAGCGTCTCATCGAGTCGGGGCACGGTCCATGGTGCCGTCCATCGTTAAGTTAAAGTCCCCGCCCACCACCAGGACACCCTCAGGCAAGGTCATAAGGAACGTCCCCACGTCTGCTAAGGTCTGACGCTGAAGGCCCGGCGGGGCGTACACAGAGAGTAGATTAAGGACCCTCCCTTCCCAGCAACCCGAGCAAGCCACATATCTACCCTGTGGTTCGGTCCATATACTGTGGATCACAAAGGGGCAGCCCTTGCGTAGGAGGATCCCCACCCCCCTGGATCCCGAGGTGAAACCAGAGTGTGCCACCATCCGATATCCCTTTCTGTCCAGGGCCTTGCAGGAGTTACCAGTGAGGTGAGTTTATTGGAACAGCACCAAGTCAAGTTGGTGCCTATGGATATACTGTATTACCATGCCCCGTTTCAGTTTGTCCCCCAGCCCGTTGATGTTCCAGGTCATGAGGCTAAGTCTCCGACTCACTGCCATAGTACCTTGACCGCCATACAATAATTTTTTCGGATTGACCCGTACATGGATGACCTTCAGTCATTGCAATAAAAATAGTTTTCAAAGTCTCGTTAGCCTGCGTGAGGCTGGAGAAGATGCGACCAGTAGTCTGGGGGTAAGTACCTTGTACGACCTTATGATAGCGAGCGCCCTTCAGCCCTGCTGCAAAAAAACAATCGAAAACCTCCCTCCCAACCACCAAAACCAAACAAATCAGGAACCTTACGAACCTACCCCACCCTGCCTCCCTGCACAGCGGGACTAAAACCGCCCGCCTCCCCCAACATGCAGAGCGCCTGTCGCCCCCCCCGAACAATCTGAGGAAACGTGTGCCGCCCCACTCCCTTCAACTTAAACTAACGTTACGTAAAATCCCCCCCACCCACCTGACCTACACACCGTCAGCAGAGAAGATCCCCAGCATCTTCCGGAGTATCAAAACAAATCAATCAAGGCCCCCCCGCCACAACCCCTACAAGAGCCATAACATTCAAGGATCCATTCTCATGGATAACTGTACGTTCAATGATCTGAAATGCCCTAACAGGGGAGGCCAGATTATCATCCCCCAGTAGTCATCAAGGTAAATTCATTTTTAAACCTGAGACAAACAGCCCTTGATAGTTTGAGACCGCATTCTTCCACCACCTACATGAAGGGTATGGAATCACATCCAACCTAGAGTCTAAGGGCCTGATTACGAGTGCGGCAGTCTTCTGACTGCCACACTTGCGGTGGCGTAGCAGTGGCGTTCCACCGTCTGCCAGATCACGACTTTCTGCAGGATTATGACTTTCAAAGTCATACCGGCGGGGGACCGCCGCCTGGGAACAGTCATTACCTGGCGGTGGCGGAGCTGTACCACAGTGTAACATGATTAGAGGGCCCGGTGCAGTCCCTCTGAGCATATTACAAGTTCCTGTACCGCCAGCCATTTCATGGCGGAAGCCCCGCCATGAAAAGTCTGGTGGTGCAGGAACAAAGGGGGCCCTACAGGCCCCCATGACTCCCCCTGCCATGGTGATGCATTCAGGGGGCACAACAAGTGCCCCCCTGTATGGTTGTACCCCCAGTTCCAAGACGGAATTGACATCACCGTCCATGCAGTGCTGGAACATTTTTGCCATTTTAGTTGAGGTGCCTGTTTTTCTGACACCTCCATGGGAAAGACAGAGGACCGTCCGCCTTACACAAGTTCAACTCGTAATAAGGCGGGAGATCCGGGCGCAGCTTTGGCGCAGACGTGCCGGGTGAGAGCCAGCTCATCTGCGTTAAAGTCGTAATCAGGCCCTTAGATATTAGAAGGATCATCATTCAAATTTACTAAAAGGTTGTCAAAGTTTATAAATAGCAGGGCCATTCAATATATAAGTATTGATAACTGAGAGATTCTGATAATGATCAGATACATTTGGAAGAAAGTTTTATTCCAAGCATAATTCTTCATTTAGGAAATTGTGTGTAGTGTCTGTTGTACGGCTGAATTGCTATTCAGTCATCCCTGCATGATAGTCCGAATGCTGCAATGTCCTCTACTCCATGTAGCTCATAAACATTGTTTATGAGGTTGACTAGATTTCAGCTTTATCAGAAAATTTCAGTGATGGATTGAAAAAAATAAGTGTGAGTCTACTTTACTGAAAAGGAATGAGGATTCATACCCATGATGCATCTGCTATGTTTTCGAACAGGGACTTTAAAGATAATATCATAATGATGTAGGTAGTTTTAGTTGGTCCAATCAACAGAATGCTCTCCACCTAATCAAACGTACGGACAGTATTGTCTTGACTGGCTTGATCATAATCTGTGATTACGCACGATTCCACTATAAAATTTCACTAAGAATCCTCGGTCGACTCGATCTTTATTACCTGCTGAGAAGTGTATAGGGGAGAGACCATACATTCATAACTAACTAGCATGGACCAATCGATTAAGACTCGGAAAGGATCACTGACTCCGAATTCCAATATAGGGGTTTTATCACAAAGCCAAAAATAACTGACCATACAAGCACCTCTTGACGAGGTTGTACAAATACATAGGCACTAATACAAAGTTCATCCTATGAATCAGTCTAATCCGGTGCAGCATAAAAAGAATGAGCAACTCCAAAAATACTAAACAAGCAATAAATGCCCCAACATCTATATTAGTCTTCATTAGTGACTGTAAAAGAAATCCATTAATCTATCCCTACACTATCACTAAAGTGGCATCCCTTCTTAGCATTTCTCAGGCAAAATCAAGAAAAGGTGTCAGCTCGTGAAGACTTCCTAAGAAGTACACTGATGTTGTAAGGGTCAGTAGCCAAAGCTAGAGAGTTCGCTCTAAGACCTCTTTCTGCTAGAATCGATCCCCTCCTTCAGCCCTTCTAACTACTTCTGCTCCCTCAACCCTCGGGGCTCTGTTCCTAACACAAAATGTACAATTGATAGAACACGCCCCTGAAACACCTCTTCTGGCCAGGCACTTCTCGTAGGTAATTTTCCACCAAAACTTGTACTCGGTCCAGCAATGGTTGATGTGTCCTTGGGTCTCAGGCCTCTTCAGCAAGAAGGAATATCGCCTCCCAATTATCGGCATTCCTAAATACTTTGTAACAGGTCTCCTCTATACCTAACTCCTAAAACAAAAGGCGTTAGTCTAACTAACGAGGATGGTGTCCTTGCACCTGCAACAGAAACATGAGAACAGAATAACCTTGCACGCACATGAATTTCGTGGACTGCCTGCAAATGAGAGCTTTACAAGGGGAAAATTCATTTCAGGCCTGCACAAACCAGCTAACATAAGGAAAACGACTAAGCCTTTCATAGCATGAAAGAGCAAAATACTCCAGCTTGGCCTTTGACATGAAATTAAACACGCATATATAAATGTTACATCTGCAAGCACTACATTTCATCACATTTTAAAGCACAATCAAATCATCTCTACGTGTGCAGACTTTATTATGATGCACGTTTAATCTAATGCATTACATTACATATGAGCTACCTTATTAAGCGTTTGCAATAAATATCGAGAATTTCATGATTCCATCTAAATGCCATTTTACTTTTCTTGAATGACATGACTCATTCTAACACTTAATTTACCAACGATTATTACAACACAATTTGCTAACTAAAATTAACACACATAAGAATATATGCGGGTACGGACTATTCATGAATATAATGTACCCCTACAATTTCCAAAGTACCACAACGCTGTATCAGTTCCCCCCTCTGATGACTAGTGTCATCAACAAAAATCACATTTCCCTGGAGAAAGAACCGACCTAAACAGAACTCGTAGCCATCCTTCCCTGTCGGAACGTCTCTAGATTCTTGATATTCTCGTAGTGACTGTCCTGCAGTCTAGCCATCCTTATCTCTCACTCCCTAAGGGATCTTTCTACTTGGTTCGCCCTGTACCACTGATAAGCCCTGACAAACCCCCACAGGCAAACCACACAGAACACAATTATAATGATAGGCTTCAGAATGTAACAAACGATACCTTTTCCAAGGCTCGCAAACCAATTCCCCACTCTACCAAATCCTTTACCAACTTTCTACTAAACACCCTCTTCAGCCACATCCTGGATCTCATGATGGATCACAGTGATGTTACTTATTTACTTCTTCAGATCTTTACTATTATCAGGTATATAAGTAGAGCACTCTTGAACCTTCAGCATTTTACAGACTCCGCCCTCTTTTGCCAATAAGACATCTAAAGCAAGACGGTTCTACATCACCATCGTCCTTATCAACAACATCTCTCCATCAACAAGCAACAGTGACTTAGCTGTATTCGTCAAAAACTTGTCCACAACAGTCACCAACCTTCTAATCTTCACATCATTCAAAATCACTCCCAAACCTGGTATTATTGCTCCAAAAATATCTCCAATCACTCCTCCTGCACTCGCATCTCTCCTTGCTCTAGAATGCATTCCACCTTCCAGAAGTTCTAATTCCTGAACGTGATAAATCTTGGGGAAAATAACTGCCAGATAACAAGTGCCATACCAATTGGCAGGCAACCTCACATAAGCATTCTTCCCACACACATAATATACTGTTGGCACCACCTGTACCGGACCTTGCAAAAAGTTCTGTGCTGTCTCTTCCATAGTGAAAACATGATCACACGTACTTTGTCCCCCGTAGACCTTATCATAATAGGTCTGGACACTTTTCACACACAGCTTCCCCTTCTGCTCTAGATCCAATGCAATAGGGCCATAGCTCCCTTTCGCTCTGTGACCCATCTCCTCCTCTGTCAAATCTAATGGACTTTCTCAAGTGTTACGTGTTTGCGTTAGTTGTCTATATCCATCTTCTACTTGATCTACAAACTTCTTCTCTACTTTTGTTAGTGAACATGTCAAATTGTGTCTATGTGCATAAGCTGTATCTAACGTTGTAGTCGGTATGAAATACTTCCCAATCCTATCTTCCTGCTTGTAATAATCATACTTGTTCAGATGCGTGTAGGCTGGAATCTCTGAAAGCACTGCATCATAATTGGAAAAGAAGTACTCATAATTACCTCTCCCATAATACATGCTAAGCAATAAACTACATGAAATCCCATAAGTTCGCGGAAGATGGTGGTATCTAATACCCTCATCCACTGATGCAGGCAACTGTATACACACTTGGCAATCTCTCACATCCATCGTATCAACATATTCATATAGCAGCTTGGCATAAGCATTAAGCTTAAAATCACCTCTAGACAAATCTACATGCAACCTACGACTGTTCTGATCTAGCAGAGCCTTTTCAGCTCCTATGATATCCTCTTTCTTGCTAGAAGTACTGGGTGTAGATGTTCCTTTCACCTCTGCGACTTCTGCTTCATGTGGAACAGAAACTGACACTATAATAACTATGGCTATGGAAACTATCACTCCTACTACGGGTGTACCCATTATACACTTGGACCTACGATTCGTATTTCCAGCCTCCATTTTCATTGTCGATTTGGTCTTCAGAAAACGAACACTTAGAGTCTCTTTCTCCACCACGGGTTGCTGCTTAACCAGTTCTAACACCACTCCGGAAGGGCTGGAAATTCCCTTTACAATACTTTTGTTATTTATTTACACAGTCCAGAAAAGGCTTCCTTAGCCCTCTTTCTTCTTCTACGGAAAGTTCCTAAATGTATTCTTCTTCCACTCTGGCCTAGGTTATCTTCTTTAAAGCACTTATTTACAAACCACAGCTGATTCGCAATCTACGATAAGTTCAGATCCAATTTCAACTAAAACACGATGCAGAATTTCAAGATGAACATCTACCATTTCATGAGGTGGTGGTTCAAATCCAAACGTTGGGAAAATTAATTTGTGCAATATCAGAATTCGTACCTTGCTCAAAATTGGAGGTTTTGGAATCGTGATTGTCAACGCCCCTTCAACTTTATGTCCTGGAACTATCAGTCCCACATCGATTTTCAGTAGATGATTCCTGCTGACCACTTGCACGGACCTCAGCCTCCCGGAACTCACTACTCCTGGCATCAGTTACCACGTAAGTCCACTCCGGGGCAGCGTATCTCTGGTAAGGCACTCTTGTCCTTCTCAACCTTCTCAGGCCTCCTTGGGCTTGTTCTTCACTCACTTCCAATTCAGATGTCCCAGACACAGGGGCAAGATCTCTCTCAGGAGCCAATCTTATATTCAGCCTTCTCTGTCTCTCAGGCCACGATTCTTCTGCTCGTTTAGCCCTCTTGCTTTTCTCTTGAACAGTCTGCACACCACTGCCTTCTGCTGAGTCTGACTCTATACCACTCGCAACGTTATCTTCTTCCCCAGAGTCAATACCTGGGTTGTGTGTAGCGTAACCCTCCTCAGCCTGGTCTGGTGAGCAACCAGCTTTGTCAGCAACCCTCACAGCTTGGCTTGTCCTCTCTTGTGGCACTGCCGCCACAGCTGGATTTTCATTCCTGCGTGGAGCTGTTTCTTCCAAGGGTTCCTGAAACTCTGCATGTGTGGAGGCATGTTTCCAGTTCTGCAACCCTCCGCACCGCTGTGTTCGTTACCAGTATCACCTGGTAAGGGCCTCGCCACCGAACATCCGGGCAGCTCTTCCTCACGTGCTTGCGGACAAGCACCCAGTCATCCAGACACAGGTTGTGGCAGAGATCTCTTGAAGCCGGAATAGCGGCAGCTTCCACCTGCTGATTCACAGAATTGACCACATCAGCTAGTCCTTTGCAGTAATCAAGGATGTTTATCAAAGCTGTGGATGGTACTACTGGCAATCGCATCACCCTCCCCATAAGAATTTCATATGGAGTAAGACCGGTCCTCCTATCTGGGACACTGCGAACACTCATCAACACCAAAGGCAATGCATCAGGCCATTTCAGAGATGTAGACGAACACACTTTTGCCAAACGTGCTTTCAAAGTTCCATTAATCTGCTCCACTATTCCAGAAGCCTCTGGTCGATAGCTACAATGGATTCTCTGATCAACATTTAAAGCAGCGCAAAGCAACTTCATGATGTCGCTGTGAAAATGTGTTTCTCTCTCCGCTTCCAGCGAGGTTGGAAAACCGAACCAAGGGATCAGTTCCCTCAATAACAGTCCCTCACCCACCGTGAAAAAACATACACCGCCACTAGAATGTACCTCAATCCATTGCACTTAGGCGTTTCGATAAAATCAAGCTGTATCCTATTGAAAGGTCCTCCTGACCTCCCAATGTGACTCAACACAACCACAGTTTTCTTCCCAGCATTTATTTGTTGACAGGTAACACACCTATGACACACTGCTTCAGCAAACGCACAAAATCGTGGATTATACCACGTTTGTTTGAACACTCGCACCATCGCATCCCTTCCAAGATGCACAGCACCATGAATTTGCCTTACCATCGGGCTCAATAGGTCATCTGGTAACACTGCTCAACAAACACTTGAAACCCAAATATCAATATCCCCCTTTTCACTTGTCTCTCCTGATCTGATCCATACATCCTTTTCCTGATCCGAAGCTTCTCCCTGCAGGCGCATGATGTTAGCCATGGCTAACATCATGCTGAGCTTGGTTCTCTCTTTGCCCTCTCCAGTGTAATCTCTAGTAAATATACACCCTTGTTCAGCGCAAAAACGTGCAATTTCGTCAGCATACTTATTTCCAAGGGAGACAAAATCCATCCCCCTGCCATGTGCAGCGTACTTTACCAGTGCTATTTCCCTGGGGCATTGCAATGCTTCCAACAAGTTGTCTCACATATTCTCCATTCCTGATGGGAGATCCAGATGATGTCAGGAAACCCCTCAGCGACCATAGCTGTCCAAAATCATGAACCACACCGAACCCATACTGTCTGTCGGTATAGATGGTGATTCGGATCTGATTAGCTGCCAAACAGGCGTGAGTCAAGGCAATAGTTTCAGCCACTTGTGTGGAGTATACTCCTTCTAAGCAAGCAGCTTCAACCACTCCAGTAATGGTACATATAGCAACCGCTGCTCTCAAAAGACCCACATTGTCTCTTAAACATGAACCGTCGACAAAGAAAATTTCATCAGGGTCAGACAGAGGTTCATCAACAATGTCAGGTCTCGGTTTGGTGCAAAGTTCAGTCATATCAAGACAGTCATGGTCTTCACAATCGTCATCATCTACATTTGGCAATGGCATTAGTGTGGCAGGATTTAAAATAGAACACCTTTTCAGAGTCACATTCTCCGAGGCAAGTATGACTTGCTCATAGCGTGTAAGTCTATTGTTTGTCAGGTGCTGTGTTTTAGTCCTTGTCATCAAAAGCTCAACAGAATGCAGAACATACACAGTTAATGGGTGACCCATGACAATGCTTTCAAACCTCTCAATGCTGACACCTGTTGCAGCAACAGATTTGAGACATCCGGGCAACACTGAAGCTACTGGATCTAAAGTATCTGAAAAGTAAGCAACTGGTCTACGGACACCCCCATGACTCTGAGTCAGAATTGACAATGCGCAACCTTCTTGATCAAAACAAAACAATGAAAATGACTTGTTGTAGTCAGGCATTCCTAGAGCCGAAGCATGACACAGGCCCTCTCTCAACTCCAAGAACGCCATCAGACAGTCGTGGTCCCATGGTACTGGATCACTCACATCCTTGTGCGTCAGCCTCTGCAAAGGCTTCGCCTTCAGTGAGAAACTGGAAATCCATTGGCGACAGTAGCCAACCATCCCCAAGAACATTCTGACTTCCTTCTGAGTGGTAGGCACAGCCATAATCATGATCGCCTCAATTCGGTCTGGTGACACCTTTCTCTTGCCTTTCTCAATTCGATGACCCAAGTACTGGACCTCACTCAGACAGTACTGCAACTTGTTTGGGGACACCTTGTGTCCATTCTCTGCTAAATGATTCAGTAAGGCAATCGTGTCGATCCTGCAAGCGTCCTCCGTTTCGGACGCAATAAAGAGATCATCAATGTATTGCATGAGAATCAATCAATCAATCAATCAATCAATCAATCAATCAATCAATCAAGGCATTTATAGAGCGCACTACTCACCCGTAGGGTCTCAAGGCGCTTGGGGGGGGTGGGTGCCGTTACTGCTCGAACAGCCAGGTCTTCAGCTTCTTCCTGAAGGAGAGGTGGTCTTGGGTCAGGCGCAGGTCGGTCGGGAGGGAGTTCCAGGTCTTGGCGGCCAGGTAGGAGAAGGACCTTCCTCCTTTTGTCGCTCTTCGGATGCGGGGGACGGCGGCGAGGGCGTAGCTGGCTGATCGGAGGTGGCGTTTGGGAGCGTAGAAGTTGATTCGGTTGTTGAGGTAGCTCGGGCCTTGGTCGTGAAGGGCTTTGTGTGCGTGGGTGAGGAGACGGAAGGTGATTCTTTTGTTGACGGGGAGCCAATGCAGGTCTCTCAGGTGTCCGGAGATGTGGCTGTTTCGTGGGATGTCGAGGATGAGTCTGGCTGAGGCGTTCTGGATCCGCTGGAGTCTCTTCTGGAGCTTGGCGGTGGTACCGGCGTAGAGGGCGTTGCCATAGTCCAGTCGGCTGGTGACGAGGGCCTGGGTGACGGTCTTCCTGGTCTCGGTGGGGATCCACCAGAAGATCTTCCGTAGCATGCGTAGGATGTTGAAGCACGCCGAGGAGACGGCGTTGACTTGCCTGGTCATGGAGAGGGAGGAGTCCAGGATGAAGCCCAGGTTGCGTGCGTGGTCTGTCGGTTTGGGTGCGGTGCCCAGGGCGGGGGGCCACCAGGAGTCGTCCCAGGCGGAGGGCGAGGGGCCCAGGATGAGGACCTCCGTCTTGTCTGAGTTCAGTTTCAGGCGGCTGGTCGTCATCCACTCGGCTACATCTTTCATTTCTTCGTGCAGATTGGCTCTGGCGGCGGCGGGGTCGTTGGTCAGGGAGAGGATCAGCTGGGTGTCGTCGGCGTAGGAGATTATGTTGAGGTTGTGTTGGCGTGCGATGGCCGCGAGGGGGCTCATGTAGACGTTGAAGAGGGTGGGGCTCAGCGAGGATCCTTGAGGGACGCCGCAGATGACTTTGGTGGCCTCTGACTTGTACGGTGGTAGGCGGACTCTCTGTGTCCTTCCGTCGAGGAAGGAGATGATCCATTCCAGTGCCTTCTCCTGGATTCCGACGTTGCTGAGGCGCTGTACTAGGGTGCGGTGGCAGACCGTGTCGAATGCCACGGAGAGGTCTAGGAGGATGAGGGCCGCTGTGTCTCCGTTGTCCATCAGGGCTCTGATGTCGTCGGTGGCAGCGATGAGGGCGGTCTCGGTGCTGTGGTTGGCTCGGAAGCCAGACTGTGAGGGGTCGAGGGATCCATTTGTCTCGAGGAAGGCGGCCAGCTGCTTGTTGACGGTCTTCTCGATGACTTTGGCTGGAAACGGGAGGAGCGAGATGGGGCGGTAATTCTTGAGTTCGGTGGGGTCCGCTGTGGGTTTCTTGAGTAGAGCGCTGAGTTCGGCGTGCTTCCAGCTCTCAGGGAAGGTGGCGGTGTCGAAGGAGGTGTTGATAATGTCCTGCAGGTGGGGTGCGATGACAGCGTCTGCCTTGTTGAAGACGTGGTGAGGGCAGTGGTCGGTCGGAGATCCGGAGTGGACGGAATTCATCATGCGGACGGTGTCTTCGGTGCTGATCGGAGTCCAGGCGCGGAGGGTGGTGGTGGGCGGCGTTGCTGTGGTCGTGGCGTGCGTCGGATGAATGCTGAAGCTGTTGTGTATGTCTGCGATCTTGTTGTGGAAGTAGGAGGCGAGGGAGTTGCAGAGGTCTTGCGATGGGGTGATGTCGTTGTTTCCTGCGCTGGGGTTGGAGAGCTCTTTCACGACGTTGAAGAGTTCTTTGCAGTTGTGTGCGTTGTTGTCCAGCCGGTCCTTGAATGCAGTTTTCTTGGCGGCGCGGATCAGTTGGTGGTGCTTCCGGGTGGCGAGCTTGAGGGTGGTCATGTTGTCCGGTGTTGGTTCCCTTCTCCAGACTTTCTCGAGGGCTCGGCAGTTCTTCTTGGAGCTCTTGAGTTCGTCGGTGAACCATGGGGCCTTCTTGCTGCCGGGTCTGCTGGGCGGGGTCCTCAGAGGGGCGAGTTCGTCCACGCAGTTGCTGATCCACTTCGTGAGGTTTTCGGCGGCCTGGCTGGGGTTCGCTGAGCTGGCAGGAGGGTGCTGGCTCAGGGAGGCGGCGAGCTGGTCGGCTGTGATCTTGTTCCAGCTTCTACGGGCAACCTGTTGGTGGTGGTGGTGGATCGTCGTTCTTTTGAAGGTGAAGTGGACACAGCTGTGGTCCGTCCAGTGAAGTTCTGTGGCGTGGCTGAAGGCGATGTCTGTGCTGGATGAGAAGACGGCGTCGAGTGTGTGTCCGGCGAGGTGGGTGGGGGTGGACACCAGCTGCTTGAGTCCAAGGTTGGCGAGGTTGTCGAGCAGGGTGCTGGTGTTGCGGTCGTTGTTGTTCTCCAGGTGGAAGTTGAGGTCCCCCAGGAGGATGTAGTCAGCGGAGGGGAGGGCATGCGGGCTGACGAAGTCGGCGATGTCCTCGCTGAATTGGGTGCGTGGTCCCGGGGGTCGGTAGATCAGGGTGCCTCTGAGGGTGGTCTTCGGGTCGGTGTGGATCTGGAAGTGCAGGTGTTCGGCGGTGGTTAGGGAGTTGTCGGTGCTGGTCGTGATACGGATGGTGTTCCTGTGGATGATGGCGATGCCTCCTCCCATCTGGTTGGCGGTGCGGTCCCTCCGGGTGATCTTGTAGCCCTCAGGGATGGCGATGGTGATGTCGGGCGCTGAAGAGGCGTTCATCCAGGTCTCCGTGAGGAAGGCAACGTCCGGGGCTGTGGTGTCTAGGAGGTTCCAGAGTTCGATGGCGTGTCTGTGGACGGAGCGGGTGTTGAGGAGGATGCACTTGAGGTGGTTGCTGCTGGTGTTCGGCTTGCCAGGTGCTGGTGGCGGGCAGGTCCGGATGCAGGTGAACTTGCAGGCGTGACAGCTGAAGGGTCCGTGGGAGCGACGTGGGGTGGCTCAGTAGCATCCTGGGAATCGGCCGGTGTTGAGTGCGATGAGGGTGGCGGCGGTGTACGTCAGGCGGGTCGGCCGGGGCCCTCGTGGGCCAGGGGTCCTGGCGCTGGGCGCGGTCCGGTCGCGGACGGGCGCAGACGGGCTTACCTTTGGCGCGCCTTCGGCGCACAATCGGCGCGCCCGCTGCGCGTGACCGCTGCGCGTTCGCACGGTCGCCATATATGGCGAAGTGCGCGGGGGGGCGGAGCAGCTGGGAGGCGGGAGCGGGGAGGGTACAGAAGGAAAAAAGGGGCGGGGTTAGCGGCGGTGGCGGGAAGCGGGGAGCGGGGAGGGAAGACGGAGGGCAGCTACACGGACAGCAAACAGCAAACAGCAAAACAGGCAATACAGGCAATACAGAAGTCAAAAATAAACAATTTACAACAATTCTAACAACGATGACACCAGGGTGAGAAGCGGCGAGCACGGACCACGCCGCTCGAAGGAGGGGGCGTGGTCACGCGGCGGCAGCCGGGCAGCGAGGCAGTTAGGCAGGGAGGCACACGCAGCAGCTGGTGGCCGTGCGGCGCGGGGTTGTCCTAGAACTAGGTCACACTCACCTGCGTCGCACGGTCGCCATATATGGCCAAGTGCGCGGGGGGGCGGAGCAGCTGGGAGGCGGGAGCGGGGAGGGTACAGAAGGAAAAAAGGGGCGGGGTTAGCGGCGGTGGCGGGAAGCGGGGAGCGGGGAGGGAAGACGGAGGGCAGCTACACGGACAGCAAACAGCAAGCAGCAAGCAGCAAAACAGGCAATACAGGCAATACCAATTCAAACAAGCATGGAGCAGACCTTAGGTGTACAGCTTGGTTTCAAGTGAATATAACATCTATCACGTAAATATGGTCAGACAGCGCTTAGAGACCCCTGTGGTTATAACGCGCCATACAAATTAAATAAATAAATAAATAAATAAATACAGAAGTCAAAAATAAACAATTTACAACAATTCTAACAACGATGACACCAGGGGGAGAAGCGGCGAGCACGGACAACGCCGCTCGAAGGAGGGGGCGTGGTCACGCGGCGGCAGCCAGGCAGCGAGGCAGTTAGGCAGGGAGGCACACGCAGCAGCTGGTGGCCGTGCGGCGCGGGGGTGTCCTAGAACTAGGTCTGTAGTTCTAGGACACCCCTAGAGTACGAGACCCTCAAGATTCTTTTTCAAGATCTGATTAAAGATTGATGGACTCTCTGTAAACCCTTGAGGGATACGACACCACATTAACACACGATCTTCCATCCAGAAAGCAAACACAAATTGGCTCTCCTCGTGTAAAGGTATCGAAAAGAATGCTTGACACAAGTCAATTACAGTGAACCACTCGCCTTCACATGGAATCTGGGATAATATCACTGATGGATTCGGTACCACTGGACAACATGAAACCACAATCGAGTTGACCTTTCACAGGTCTTGCATGATTCTGAATTTCCCGCTTGGTTTCTATAATCCCATAATGGGTGAGTTGCATGGACTGACCAATAGCTCCTTTAGGTTTCCCTGCTGAATCATGGAATCGATTACAGGTTTAATCCCTGCGATTGTCTCAGGTGACAGATTATACTGGGGCGTTCTCGGTGACTCAACATTTTGCTTAACCTGGATCTTACCTGGCTCAACACCTTTGATCAGTCCAATCTCTTCTCCTGTGAAATCCCACACCTCCAATGAAACAGAGTCTCTTAGGTCAAGTGGAAGTTCTTCCACTGTTAACATAGGATACATCTCTATGCACAAATGCTGATGTGCAACCTAAAGGTGGCATCATCATCCTTTGCCTGTACTTCAACTCCCTTGGGTGTGCAGTAGATGGTACAATTCAACTTGCACAAAAGATCACATCCTAGCAAACAGACTGGACTTGAGTCGCACACCACAAACTGGTGTCGATCTCGAAAAGCTCCTATTCTCACAGGAATCGGATCAGTCAATGGGTTAGTCATTTTCTTATTCGCCATTCCTACTACTCGGATGATTGATTGTCCCGAGAGGGGTAGGTTGGGAACTACTGCAGATCTTACAGTAGAACGAGTAGCACCAGTATCAACCAATAAGATGGTGGGTTGACCGGCAACATCCGCTTCTACAAACGGTCCCCTCTGGTCTACCTTTAAGACTGCCACAAGAGTGCAGTCTTCCTCCCCCCTCAGGCACCGTCTTTGCAACGGGTCTGAGCTGTACTCATCATAATCCTCAAAAAGGGGCAGCTGATGATACGTTCGATTTCCCTGTGGAATTCTCGGAGGTTGCGGAACTTGCACCTGCGGGCACAATGTCCCCTCTTGCATGGACCTGGTCTGGTTACTGTATTGATGACCTCCGATACCTGCTCTGTCTCTTCCTCTTGTTGCACCTGGTTTGCTGGATTCAATCAACACTCGCGCTTCCAATGCCCCATCTTATGGCAAAGATGACACGCAGTGGTCTTTTTCAATGTTGCCACATCCATCCCTGCCTTGGGGTCTACAGGTTTCCCTTTCCCTTGACCCTGCACATTCTGGATGTCCCTCCACCTGGCTGTGTCTGGACTACCTTGTCAGCATTTTGCATTTGGACCAGCATTAGTTTATCCTTACGCTTACTGTGTTTCGAGTCCACTTCGTCGCTGCATTACCTGGCGTACCGCAGTATTTCGTCCACTGACTTGTTTTGCCAGCAGATCAAATGCTGCTGAATCATGAAGCTAATTTCTGATCTCAGACCTAAAATGAACTTGAGAAAGAACTGTCCTATGTCTTTGGGGTCTAACTTGTCTAGTCCACTGTACAGCTTAAAGGCTTGTAAGAGCCTCTCGTAATATTCATGTACGGACTTTCGGTTCCTGAACAGTTTGATCCTTTTAACCCAATCAATTATCTTGTGGTGAGATTTTGGATTTCCGCCATGTTATTACCTATTCAAACTTTTTCATAACAATAGGTGAAGGACCATTGGGATCAGAATCCCTGTCTGGTTCAGAAGTTGGCCAATCAACTGCAACTTTACAAGCTTCCCACAAATCACTTGGTACTACGATATCAAACAATGTGTTCAGGTCAACCCACAACACTTTCGAGATTTTAACAAAACGGTCGACCTGCTTGTACCACTCGACAGGTTTCTCCCTCAGCCGAGGAAATGTGTTCGTAAACGCTGCCAAATCACCTCTACTCCAAGGCACATCCACATACCCTCCGTTTTGTACCTCTCGCAAAGGGTAATTCTCCACTCCTATTATCCTGCCTCCTGGAGGTGGTGTCTCTCCTACGCTCTTTTTGGTGCTCTTCTTTTTGGACCATCTTTCCTCCCACTTATCAAGCATTCTCCATGCACGTATTCCTACAATCAATTGGTAACTGTGAGTTTTCAACCCTATGACCCTCTTCTCTCACAGTTCCTGATCACTGTACTGCAATCTGTGACTTCCCTGCAACATCTTTGTTTTGGACAGAACCACCTCATATCTCTTTGCCAAGTCTGTCAGTTTCTCATGTGCTGTCCTTGCCTTGCGAGTTACATCCTTTGCTACAAACAGCAACTCGTCTGGTTCATAAAGCTTCACTCTTTCCAAAGGCAGGTTTCCGCTAATTATCTCATCTACCTCAGATTTTAACCTCATTACGTCCAACATCTTTGCTCTTATAGCAACTTTAAGGGTCCCTCGACTAGATGCACCACTCGATTCTCCATTCTCACTGCTCTGATTTCCACATCGGTTCCCTTCCACCATGTTCCCAAGGACTGGTCAGCTTCCCGAATTTCCGTGATCCCAATCTCCTGTCATCCTATCATTAGGGCCTCTCACTGGTGGTTCCCACATCCTTATTTCAGATCTCGAATCAAAGACCTTGGTCTCGCCGTTCTTACATCCACCTGTCCTGTAGAGGAGTCTGCAGTGGCTGTCAATGGCGTGCTTGATTCCATAGGTCTTGGAAGGTGAGCTATTCCACTCACTATTCCATTCCCTCCAGAAACAGTCCCCTCTCCTGCTACTGATTGTACTAGACTTCCATTTCCTCCCTGATCTGGGTCATAATCTGACACTATGGGGCCGATGGTAACCGGCACTGTAAGAGCATCCGGTGGTCTTGTAACAACTGTAACTCCGTTAGCTTCGGTACCTGCTGGTGTCTGTGTTCCCATCCCTTCTGTTCCTGTTGAGATTCTTCCAACTACTCTCGCACTAGGTTGAGTCTGCGATTCTCCAATCCCCTCTGTTGGTACTGCCTTTCCTTCTTCTGAATCTGGATTATATGGAGGTGGTCTTTCTGATAGTAATCTATTTAACAGGCTGTCATCTGTGTCACTATCGTCTTCCTCACCACACTTCTTCTGGGTACCTCCTACTTTCACCATCAACGGGAATAGTCTATCCCCCTCAATAGTTTCCACCCTCCATCTCTTCTCCAATGCGACCCATGGTGCATCTTGAAATGCCCTAATCGACTTTTTCACCCTTTCCTGACTTTGGTCTGTTTTCCTGTCATGTGCTGCTCTCATCCATGCGTATAACACCTCAAACTGTGTCGGTCTGGATAAAGGTCGCAATGAAGACATCACTATTTTAAATTGGTACAACGCCTCCAACCTGAAAGTACCATAACGTGGAAAAGCCAATTCTCCCTCTTTTTCAGTCATTTTATGCCAATTTTCGAGCCAAGTTATGGTATGCGATCCCACATTCGTAGCCATGTAATGGGCTGGGGTATCCTCAGGCGGAGCTTTTTCTCCTCGAGTAACCACCCTTCTATCTCCTCTACACATCTCTTGTAAAACTTTAAAACATTTCATGATGAAATCAACTTTCTTTCACACACAGTGTTTTTGTTTTACTTCCTGATGTCAATCAACCAATACCAGCGTGGCTTCACACCAACCGACCTATCGCAGAGCTGCACTCTCTGATGTCACTCTTCCTCCTCATCAGTAGTTCCCCTCCTTTACAATTCGTCTCTCACACACTCACGTCTCTCTCTCATACAATGAAATAATTGTTTGTCCCCCAAATGACCAAATAGTCACCTCTGACTGTCTGTCCACCAAACGACCAGACAGTCTCACGCAATTGTCGACATCAACTCTGGCAACCATCTGTCCACGAAACGACCGGACTACTGCCTCAGTCTATCTGCCCACGAACGGCCAGACAGTCATGTACTTAATCGATAGGATCCAATCACTCAATATCCCACATACAGTAACCCACAACCTGCATCAGTTACTCACGCACTCACACGCACGTTTCCCTATCACCGGTGGGTCAGTCAACGACGTCTCATGACTCCCGCAATGACTGGTCAGACAATTTTAACTCTGGGTGTCTTCTACACAACAATCTCTTATCCCAGGATATCAATAGATCAAATCTCATGGACCGCACGCTTTCGGCCCGAAACCACAATCACTCAACTCTCATTCCAACTCGGCAAGACATCACACAATCAAAACAACACTGCAATCTAACAGACACAAATCCCTATTCATACTCTACCATGAACTGCTGTTTCCACTGCACCGTCACTCTCCGTCGATTTCCATCAAACACCGTTGTCCTCTGCTCACAATCCACTGGATAACCATCACTTGGACTCTATGGGGACTCAATGACTACCCTTCTCTATGTCTCCCCTTACTACAGAGTTAACCAGCCTCTTGCTACCAACTGATAACGCCGGATTCCACTATAAAATTTCACTGAAAATCCTCGGTCGACTAGATCTTTATTACCTGCTGGGAAGTGTAAAGAGGAGCAACCATACATTCATAACTAACTAGCATGAACCAATCGATTAAGACTCAGAAAGGATCACTGACTCCGAATTCCAATTTATGGGTTTTATTACAAAGCGAAAAATAACTGAACATACAAGCACCTCATGACAATGTTGTACAAATACATAGGCACTAATACAAAATTCATCCTATGAATCAGCCTAATCTGGTGCAGCATAAAAAGAATGAGCAACTCCAATAATACTAAACAGGCAATAACTGCCCCAACATCTATATTAGTCTTCATTAGCGGCTGTAAAAAAGAAATCCATTAATCTATCCCTACACTATCACTAAAGTGGCATCCCTACTTAGCATTTCTCAGGCAAAATCATAAAAGGTGTCAGCTCGTGAAGACTTCCTAAGAAGTACAGTCAAGTTGTAAGGGTCAGTAGCCAAAGCTATAGAGTTTGCTCTAAGACCTCCTTCTGCTAGAATTGATCCCCTCCTTCAGCCCTTCTAACTACTTCTGCTCCCTCAACCCTCGGGGCTCTGTCCCTAACACAAAATGCACAATTGATAGAACACGCCCCTGAAACACCTCCTCTAGCCAGGCACGTCTCGTAGGTAATTTTCCACCAAAACTTGTACTCGGTCCAGCAACGGTTGATGTGTCCTTGGGTCTCAGGCCTCTTTAGCAAGAAGGAATATCGCCTCCCAATTATCGGCATTCCTGAATACTTTGTAACAGGCCTCTTCTAAACCTAACTTCTAAAACAAAAGGCGTTAGTCCAGTGCTTCATTTGTAAAATATGAAGTGCAGGTGCTCAAATGTTTGTCGGAGGCCACACCTACTTTTCTCTGGCTCCACCCACTTCTTCCACTGGCTATACCCACTTACTATATTAGCTCCACCCACATCCTCAACTGGCACTGCTAAAAGTCAGATGTAATACCCGATTTCAGTAAGGGAGCCTTCCTCATAATAAGGTTTTGATAGGTGGTTTCCTGCCCTGTGAAAATTTTGAAAAAGATTAAATGAAAAGTGCATTTAAAGCACAATTTTGGAATTAATTAGCTAAAATCACTAAAGCATTGAAAAGGGGCAATTTCAGTGCTCTATGTGCTGATTTGGGGAAAGGACAAAACTGGGGTATGCCATTTTTAACAGTCTATGAGTTCAAAGATACAACTTTTACATAGCTTAGGTGACAAATTAATCCAAAATTTTGTGAAAACACTCTAAACAGATAAACTGAATAAAATCATGCAATACACTTGAATGCGTCAGTCACTGTTACTTCCAGTGGCCAAATGGGGTTGGGGTTCATAAATAGTAGAGTATTCTGTTAAAGTGATTACTTTTAGAGAAACAATTGAAAAAAGATGATTATCAATTGGGCTTGTTACTATAACTTACTCCCCTGTAGCTATATGTGCAATTATTAGACATTCAGAATAGTTTTGTTAGACTAGTCCCCATACAGTGCGTACCAAGCCAGCTTAACGACTGATAGAGGTGTTGGGGGCGGGAGGAGTGGGGGATTCTCCGCTCAAGAACATTTTGTAAAAAGAAAGACTAAAATGGTGTACAGCATATTTTCCATTACATATTTAGCTGTATTAACTTTCAAAGCATAGTAAATCGTAAATGATCTCTTGACCTGATATAAGCACTCAGGCCAGAAAGCATGAAAATGTCACACATAAGCACTCAGGCCAGAAAGCATAGAAACGCCACACAAGTACCAAGGCCAGAAAGCATAGAAATCTCACACTGTACTCAGACCAGGAAGCATGGAAATGTCACACAAAGGCACCCAGGTCAGAAAGCATGGAAATGTCACACAAAAGCGTCCAGCCCAGGCCAGAAAGCATGGAAACGTCACACAAGCACCCAGGCCAGAAAGCATGGAAATCTCACAATGTACTCAGACCAGGAAGCATGGAAACGCCACACAAAGGCACTCAGCCCAGGCCAGAAAGCATGGAAACATCACACAAAGGCACCCAGCCCAGGCCAGAAACCTCATCTCATAATCCTTCAATTAGAATGGTATAATTGTCACCACACATCTCTTTGGAAAAGGTTACCCCTTTACATTTGAAGAAGTGAAACAACTTTAACCCACCATGTATAAAATATAAGAACTACCACAAACTGATCAATAAGATCACATTCTTAAACTTTCTATACCTCTTATACATTCACAATCCTCCACTCCACCCCCTTAAACATCATGTATTTGTTATTGCCACAGTCGAAACCGCCTAGGTAAGCAGAGGATACAAGAAACACTGTTAAAATGAGCACCATCACTTGACCATAATCTTCTTGAGTTCTTCGATTGAATCTGCAATGTTTAAAGTCTTCTTCAATTATTCAGTCTTTTATGGGACAGTTTCACAACCCCTGTTCCCAGATCTACACCAAGGTTAGTGTAGATCAGGAAAAAGAGGGCACTTTGTGTATGTGTAATCCATAGAGGTAATTTGCGCTTGCACATCGGCAGGTTGCTTTGAGCATGCACGTCTTGCCCCCTCAGATTCTACGCTCGAGGTGCGTGCCATGGGTATGCAGGTGTTAGTTCCAAAGCATTACTAATTCACAACGAGATAAGCTAGAATGTGTGTCTCACGCACCTGTTCCCCTAATACGACAGCTACAATGGTGGAACCACAACCAAAGACATGGGCCAATATGACCTCATGGACACCTCCTCCCAGCAAAAAATGTAATCAGGCATAGTTCCCTCTTATCAATTTGGTGATCACTTTAATCAAAGAGAAAACACGATTCAAAGAGCCAGCATGAGAACTCGAAGCAACCGTGACAACATCCCGGAACCTGCTTCAGCCTCCCAGCACTCACTATCGTTTCAATGTCCTTTCTGACTATCATGATTTGTTCATCTCCTCTCGCCTCATCTTTCAGCGCCCTATGTATAAATTGAAATATACTGCACCTCACCATGTACATGCGCGGTGCCCCGCCAGTCCATGGTATCGATGCTACCAGCTTTCGCTTCATGTAAGCCTCTAGCGTGGTGGACTCATGACTTTTTTTTAGTATGTTTTGAACAGTATTTTTTTTAATTTTGATCTAGGTATTCAAAATGGCCCCATTGATTTTGCTCAACTTGGCAGAAAAGTCCAGCCAGTCAGTTATTTGTGGAATCCAAGAGGTCTTGGGGATGGTGAATTTTTGCATGAGATATAAAAACACCCAGCAGGGAGTCATTAACAACATAACGATACTGAGATAGAGAGCTCTTGCAGAACACACCGTAAAACAACATTCTCACGTCTCCTTTGTTTACTGCTACCTGGAGAAGCAAGGCCAAAAGTTAAGTGCATGCAGGAATTTTTGCATACTAGCTGCGCCTACAAAAAAACTGTATAATCGAGATGGGATCATTTTACAGAAATGGGGTTTACCGTTGAAACAACATAGATTCTGCTTCACATTCCATTCCAGCGATCTCATTCATGCATATCCGGCTGAACTCACTCATTCCAGAACATTTTATTCACAGCTATTAGCTTAAAACCTGTTTGGTGGGATTTGATATAGGTATATGGCGCCAAGAGAAAGTTCACATTTATAGTAGTTTGAGTATTTATCGGAACGGTGCTACAAGGTAGGAAGAACCACCTAGACTTCCTAGAATTGTGGGCAAAGCCCTAACCAGTAAAATCAATCCTTAGCACACGTTATGATTATGAACAACAGGTATGTACAGTGTGTTAACACAAATAGACAATATATAAGCCAGAAATTAGTCTTTTCTTCTTGTCAATAGTTCTTTAATTATATGCACTTCTCCTTAGTCAATCTGTTTCTGCCACCAGCCAACACGTGTTTCGTTGCGTGAGGGAATAGTAGTCCCGCAACTTTGTCAAGGCTGTTTTACATGGGAAACAAAGTAATATATATTTGTAATGTTCAACGTTGTGTACTTAAGGCAATTTAGTTCACATTAGCCCAAGTGATGGAAGTACAACCTTTAAACCAGATGCAAAATTAAAGATTATGACTCATCAAGTTGCACATAGAATTCAAAAAAGGTTAGTATAAAAATAAACACATCTTAAAAAGTCATGTACACGACATAGCGGTCTATGATCCTAATAAAGATGGAGAGAAATGGTAGTAGTGGCTGTGAAGTGGGATATTATGTTCTAAGCGTCAGAATGAAGTAGTGGATAGTGAAACATTAGAGGTAACGCTACCGGGTGAGGTGCCACACTTTGTGTGTGTTAAATGACCCGAAGTGATATATCCAATATATATAGTCCAATAAGACTATCTTTTTCATTGTTCGTGCAACATAAGAAAATAAAGGCATATCTACCTATTTTCAGATTGAATGGATCATCTGAAAGTATAAGAAACATACATGGACACATTGTAAGTAAGCGATTCCTATAGGTGTCATCCGTTTCAGTATCGACTATTGAAGATATATAAAAGTTACATACTTATTCAGCGGTGATATTTCCAAACCGCAGATGGTTTCAGTGATCTAGGCGTTTCCTTGGTAAGGTTTACGTCGTCTTCAATTCGTGCTAAGAATAATCATAAAGGACGACCCATATGTAAATAATATAAGGGATATTTATTTATACATTTCAAACGGGCAAGTGCGCATAAATCGTAAAAAAGGGTAGTGACTTCGCTGTCGTCTGTGAGGGTCGATTGGTATTCCAACAATAAATTAATTAGCAGTGTACCATTCTGTTTGTAAAGTATGCTTGTCAGGTCGTAATTTAACCACAAGTAACAAGATGGCCCAAGTCCCCCTTTAAAGTATATGGTGTTAGCTCTCGTAGTCAGTAGAGCTGCTCGTAGATTTCCCAATGTATTATCTCTAGACCGCATCGGCTAAGAAGGTCTAACATCTACGCTTAAGTGAAAAAGTGAAGTCAGAAAGGATGCTTACCTTATTCTACCGTGGTGTGAGGTAAAATCTAACGTCCGTGGTAGTCGCCCCCAGTCGAGTACGCTGGTGTGAGTTTGGCCGTATCTGTGATTGTTATTTAAACCGAGATCCCGCAGTTCCGCTTGCGTGAGAACCCGTAGCTAACGTGATAGTAAGAGCAAAGAGGGACTAAGAGTGACTCGTGTTATTTTGGTCGCCATCTTGGAACGTATAAATAGAAGAGTAAAAGTATCACAGATTTGAGTATTTTACTGTGATAAAGGTTTATAAGTTAATTTTGATATCGTGCGATTAGAGTACTTTACTCTACCAGTCTCTCCACCGATTAGATTCATTACAAAAGAAACTGTAAATACTCATACTGTATACATATGAAGAGAAACCACATATCTTCATCATGTGAAACCGAAAGAGAAAAAGCAAGTGAAAGTATGTTAGCCATTATAAGAGACATAGCACATCATAACATAATCTAGATAGGAGATTGTCATCCAAACCTCTTTACAGTAGATATTGGATTCAGAGTCTGTTAATATAAGTTAAATTCACTAGTCAAAAAATATCATAACTAATAATTCAAAACCTAGTAATCTGTCTCTGACTATAACCTACTGTTTATAGTTTAGTTAATAATCATATTATTGATGGTTATTTTCAAATTCATCAAATACAGTGTGTTAAATATTCTAATCTCTAATGTTGTTCCCCTTCACTTATAGAAAAGGAATATGTATCAGCCATTTGGAATATAAATAATATTATTTTCCTAGAAAATAATGTAACTCATGATCAATATTGAGTCCCTGTTCCACACTGTGAAGTTTGAGAATCCAAAGGGCCTCTTTTTGTCTCAGAGTAAGTTCTCTGTTGCCTCCTCTTGGGTTACTAGGGACATGCTCTATTCCAAAGAATTTTAAATTGTGGATTGTAGATTGAGCCGAGCATATTGACATGTGTGCCGCTAGTGGATATCGCATGTCATTTTGTCTGACCGCTCTTATGTGTTCGCCTATTCTTTCCTTCAATGATCGGATCGTGCACCCAATGTATTGTTTATGGCATTTACATTCGATTATGTAAATTACAAATTTAGTCTGACAGTTTATATTAGTTTTGATTGTGAATCTTTTGTTATCTGGTCCCTCAAATTCTTTCTTTTTGTCATCTGCCCATTTGCATGAGTTGCAGTGGCCACATATGTAAAAACCTTCTGTGTGTTTACTCAGCCAATTTGTTTTCTTGACAGGTTTAGGGTAACTGAGGCTAAGTATGTTTCTCAAGGAAACCCCTCTTCTGTATGTTATGTGGGGTTTATATGTTATAAATTCTTTTAGAGTATTGTCTGACTTGAGTAAATGCCAATGCTTGGTCAGGCTCTTTCTCAGAATTACAGACCAATTGTTATAGCCCGTGATTAGTCTAATTTTCTCGTCTTGTTTTATCTGTCTGGGTTTTTCTTTTAGTGTGTCTTTGTGTGTTATTTTGTCAATCCTCTGCTCAGCTTTGGAAAGTAGTTTTTTACTGTAGCCTCTTTTCTCAAATCTAGTCAAAACTCCTTTATTGTAGATTTGGAATTCTTCCTCATTACTGCAGTTACGTCTAGTCCTTGTAAGTTCTCCGTACGGAATTGAGCGTATTTGATGATATGGGTGTGCACTACTTGCATGTAGCAAGGCATTGCATGCCGTTGCCTTTCTATATAGTCTGCTGTTCATTTTGTTTTCTCGTATATAAAATTCTACATCTAGAAAGGCGATGCTAGTTTTGCTGGATTCCATAGTGAATCTTATGTTATATTCATTATTGTTCAGAAAGGCCAAGAAGCCCAACAGTTTTAACTGTGTACCTGTCCATATCATAATGCAGTCATCTATGTAACGACCCCAGAATAAAATTGAGTCATTCCATTTAGATCCCGATGGGCCCCAGATCTCCATCTCCTCGAACCAGCCCATGAGCAGGTTGGGGTACGAGGGCGAAAACCTGGAGCCCATCGCAACTCCTTGTTTTTGTCTATACCATTGTTCTTTGTAAAGGAATACATTATTGTCAAGTATTAACTCAACCATCTCTATTAACATTTCAGTGTGGTTCCAGGAGCTTGCTGCCCTTCTGTTTAGCATCCTTCTCACTGCTGTTATGCCAATGTCTCTTTTGATACTGGTATAGAGTGCTGTCACGTCCAGTGTCACGAATGTCATGCTTTCTTCCCAGTTCAAATCCGCAAGGGTGTCCAAGATATGTTTTGTGTCTCTAATGTAAGATGGTAAATCTGTCACTAATGGTTTTAGAAAGATATCCACGTATTCGGATATCCTCTCTGTTGGTCCGTCTATTCCTGATATGATGGGTCTACCAGGGGGAAAGGGGAGATTTTTGTGTACCTTAGGTACCGTGTAAATACAGGGATATCTTGGTCGATCTACTTTTAGGTACATTAACTCGTTGTCATCTAGTAATCCCTGTTCATGCCATCGTCTTAGTTGGTTATTGATGTGATTGGTTAGCGTCCAGATAGGATTACCTGTTAGAATCTCATAGCATTCTGTCTCATTAAGTTGCGATAATATCTCTTGTTCGTAATCTGTACTACGCATAATCACCATGTTGCCCCCTTTGTCTGCCTCTCTTATGGTTAAATCCTTGTTGTCACTGAGTGTTCTAAGTGCTGTCCTTTCTTTATATGTAATGTTGTCTTTTTTCATTTTGGACGCAGTGTTTTTGTTGTCATGTTTATCTAACTCAGAAATTACTAGTTTGTGGAAAAGATCTATATTGCTACCTGCTGACAATGTTGGCGTCCATTTTGATTTTTCTTTTAAATTACTCGAAATGCTATAATCCATATTTATGTTAAGATCTCTCATGATTAAATCAGATGTTATGACTTCATCTTCACTGTCTGTAAGGGATATCAACAACTTGGTATCCAGTATATCCTGTATAGATTGTTCGCTAGATATCAGTAAGCCAAGATTTTGCTGAGTATTTTTATTCATACATTTGTTCATTTCAAAGTGTTTTTTTAGTTTAATACGTCTAATGAACTTGAATAAATCTATTTTTGTTTCACAAATATCACCAGGACTGCTGAGACAGAAATTCATTCCTTTAGATAACACAGACAACATTTCATCAGTTAAATCCACATCAGTAAGATTCATAACAGAAACATCATTTATTTTCTCAAGTTCCATGATCTGGTTCTCACTCCAGGACGTTCTGTTTCTCTTGCCCCCTCGTTTTCCCCTCCTTGTTTTTCTCCTTGTATAGGTCTGCGACTTTCTATATTTCCCTTCTTTATTCTCCTGACCTCCATTAAAAAACTACTCTCATTATTGGACATGTTGCTAGCTCCATCTGTTCTATCTAAGTCACTGTCACTAGTGTGCACAGTGTCTAATGAGGTTGTGCTGGAGTTGGTGGATTTCCCATCTCCTGTCTTAGAAGGCATTGTCTTGGGCACCAAGTGATCATACTTTTTTGCAAAAGTAAATACTCTGCCACTGGAGTAATCTCGTTCATCTCTTTTAAGCTTTCTCATCTTGCGCTGTTTGATATCCGCTACATGTTTTTGTATGATGTCATTTAAGATTACATAATTCTTTTCCATGATCTCTAGAAGATTCATGTCTTTGATTTCCGTTTCTAGTTTCTCAATGTCTTTTTGTAATTGGGCAACTTTCCTCTCGCAGTTCTCTATCAATATTCCCATGAGTTTATTAGAATTGTTGTTAAGTTCTTTCTCCCATTCTGCTAGTAGGTCTGCCTCGAGGTCCTCATAGGTAGGAATGATTTGGGATCTTAAACCCCTCGGTACTCGTTTTACTTTAATATACTGTTTTAAAGTTGCTGCATCCCACCACCTGGACATTTCGTTAAGTCTCAACTTTTCCAATTTCATGAACTTTTCTTTCATACCTTCCGTTCTGGAAGGTTGACCATTGTGTGATGATGTAGTATTGGGACCATGATTAGGTATATTATTAAAAAGGTCCTCTGCCTCTCTATCTCTCTTTCCTATTTCATTAGAGAAGGTAGTCATAATGCTTCTCAGGCTGCCACCTAGACGATCAAGTTAAAACCTGTTTGGTGGGATTTGATATAGGTATATGGCGCCAAGAGAAAGTTCACATTTATAGTAGTTTGAGTATTTATCGGAACGGTGCTACAAGGTAGGAAGAACCACCTAGACTTCCTAGAATTGTGGGCAAAGCCCTAACCAGTAAAATCAATCCTTAGCACACGTTATGATTATGAACAACAGGTATGTACAGTGTGTTAACACAAATAGACAATATATAAGCCAGAAATTAGTCTTTTCTTCTTGTCAGTAGTTCTTTAATTATATGCACTTCTCCTTAGTCAATCTGTTTCTGCCACCAGCCAACAGAGAGATAGAGAGGCAGAGGACCTTTTTAATAATATAGCTAATAATGGTCCCAATACTACATCATCACACAATGGTCAACCTTCCAGAAAGGAAGGTATGAAAGAAAAGTTCATGAAATTGGAAAAGTTGAGACTTAACGAAATGTCCAGGTGGTGGGATGCACCAACTTTAAAACAGTATATTAAAGTAAAACGAGTACCGAGGGGTTTAAGATCCCAAATCATTCCTACCTATGAGGATCTCGAGGCAGACCTACTAGCAGAATGGGAGAAAGAACTTAACAACAATTCTAATAAACTCATGGGAATATTGATAGAGAACTGCGAGAGGAAAGTTGCCCAATTACAAAAAGACATTGAGAAACTAGAAACGGAAATCAAAGACATGAATCTTCTAGAAATCATGGAAAAGAATTATGTAATCTTAAATGACATCATACAAAAACATGTAGCGGATATCAAACAGCGCAAGATGAGAAAGCTTAAAAGAGATGAACGAGATTACTCCAGTGGCAGAGTATTTACTTTTGCAAAAAAGTATGATCACTTGGTGTCCAAGACAATGCCTTCTAAGACAGGAGATGGGAAATCCACCAACTCCAGCACAACCTCATTAGACACTGTGCACACTAGTGACAGTGACTTAGATAGAACAGATGGAGCTAGCAACATGTCCAATAATGAGAGTAGTTTTTTAATGGAGGTCAGGAGAATAAAGAAGGGAAATATAGAAAGTCGCAGACCTATACAAGGAGAAAAACAAGGAGGGGAAAACGAGGGGGCAAGAGAAACAGAACGCCCTGGAGTGAGAACCAGATCATGGAACTTGAGAAAATAAATGATGTTTCTGTTATGAATCTTACTGATGTGGATTTAACTGATGAAATGTTGTCTGTGTTATCTAAAGGAATGAATTTCTGTCTCAGCAGTCCTGGTGATATTTGTGAAACAAAAATAGATTTATTCAAGTTCATAAGATGTATTAAACTAAAAAAACACTTTGAAATGAACAAATGTATGAATAAAAATACTCAGCAAAATCTTGGCTTACTGATATCTAGCGAACAATCTATACAGGATATACTGGATACCAAGTTGTTGATATCCCTTACAGACAGTGAAGATGAAGTCATAACATCTGATTTAATCATGAGAGATCTTAACATAAATATGGATTATAGCATTTCGAGTAATTTAAAAGAAAAATCAAAATGGACTCCAACATTGTCAGCAGGTAACAATACAGATCTTTTCCACAAACTAGTAATTTCTGAGTTAGATAAACATGACAACAAAAACACTGCGTCCAAAATGAAAAAAGACAACATTACATATAAAGAAAGGACAGCACTTAGAACACTCAGTGACAACAAGGATTTAACCATAAGAGAGGCAGACAAAGGGGGCAACATGATGATTATGCGTAGTACAGATTACGAACAAGAGATATTATCGCAACTTAATGAGACAGAATGCTATGAGATTCTAACAGGTAATCCTATCTGGACGCTAACCAATCACATCAATAACCAACTAAGACGATGGCATGAACAGGGATTACTAGATGACAACGAGTTAATGTACCTAAAAGTAGATCGACCAAGATATCCCTGTATTTACACGGTACCTAAGGTACACAAAAATCTCCCCTTTCCCCCTGGTAGACCCATCATATCAGGAATAGACGGACCAACAGAGAGGATATCCGAATACGTGGATATCTTTCTAAAACCATTAGTGACAAATTTACCATCTTACATTAGAGACACAAAACATATCTTGGGCACCCTTGCGGATTTGAACTGGGAAGAAAGCATGACATTCGTGACACTGGACGTGACAGCACTCTATACCAGTATCAAAAGAGACATTGGCATAACAGCAGTGAGAAGGATGCTAAACAGAAGGGCAGCAAGCTCCTGGAACCACACTGAAATGTTAATAGAGATGGTTGAGTTAATACTTGACAATAATGTATTCCTTTACAAAGAACAATGGTATAGATAAAAACAAGGAGTTGCGATGGGCTCCAGGTTTTCGCCCTCGTACGCCAACCTGTTCATGGGCTGGTTCGAGGAGATGGAGATCTGGGGCCCATCGGGCTCTAAATGGAATGACTCAATTTTATTCTGGGGTCGTTACATAGATGACTGCATTATGATATGGACAGGTACACAGTTAAAACTGTTGGGCTTCTTGGACTTTCTGAACAATAATGAATATAACATAAGATTCACTATGGAATCCAGCAAAACTAGCATCGCCTTTCTAGATGTAGAATTTTATATACGAGAAAACAAAATGAACAGCAGACTATATAGAAAGGCAACGGCATGCAATGCCTTGCTACATGCAAGTAGTGCACACCCATATCATCAAATACGCTCAATTCCGTACGGAGAACTTACAAGGACTAGACGTAACTGCAGTAATGAGGAAGAATTCCAAATCTACAAAAAAGGAGTTTTGACTAGATTTGAGAAAAGAGGCTACAGTAAAAAACTACTTTACAAAGCTGAGCAGAGGATTGACAAAATAACACACAAAGACACACTAAAAGAAAAACCCAAACAGATAAAACAAGACGAGAAAATTAGACTAATCACGGGCTATAACAATTGGTCTGTAATTCTGAGAAAGAGCCTGACCAAGCACTGGCATTTACTCAAGTCAGACAATACTCTAAAAGAATTTATAACAGATAAACCCCACATAACATACAGAAGAGGGGTTTCCTTGAGAAACATACTTAGCCTCAGTTACCCTAAACCTGTCAAGAAAACAAATTGGCTGAGTAAACACACAGAAGGTTTTTACATATGTGGCCACTGCAACTCATGCAAATGGGCAGATGACAAAAAGACAGAATTTGAGGGACCAGATAACAAAAGATTCACAATCAAAACTACTATAAACTGTCAGACTAAATTTGTAATTTACATAATCGAATGTAAATGCCATAAACAATACATTGGGAGCATGATCAGATCATTGAAGGAAAGAATAGGCGAACACATAAGAGCGGTCAGACAAAATGACATGCGATATCCACTAGCGGCACACATGTCAATATGCTCGGCTCAATCTACAATCCACAATTTCAAATTCTTTGGAATAGAGCATGTCCCTAGTAACCCAAGAGGAGGCAACAGAGAACTGACTCTGAGACAAAAAGAGGCCCTTTGGATTCTCAAACTTCACAGTGTGGAACAGGGACTCAATATTGATCATGAGTTACATTATTTTCTAGGAAAATAATATTATTTATATTCCAAATGGCTGATACATATTCCTTTTCTATAAGTGAAGGGGAACAACATTAGAGATTAGAATATTTAACACACTGTATTTGATGAATTTGAAAATAACCATCAATAATATGATTATTAACTAAACTATAAACAGTAGGTTATAGTCAGAGACAGATTACTAGATTTTGAATTATTAGTTATGATATTTTTTGACTAGTGAATTTAACTTATAATAACAGACTCTGAATCCAATATCTACTGTAAAGAGGTTTGGATGACAATCTCCTATCTAGATTATGTTATGATGTGCTATGTCTCTTATAATGGCTAACATACTTTCACTTGCTTTTTCTCTTTCGGTTTCACATGATGAAGATATGTGGTTTCTCTTCATATGTATACAGTATGAGTATTTACAGTTTCTTTTATAATGAATCTAATCGGTGGAGAGACTGGTAGAGTAAAGTACTCTAATCGCACGATATCAAAATTAACTTATAAACCTTTATCACAGTAAAATACTCAAATCTGTGATACTTTTACTCTTCTATTTATACGTTCCAAGATGGCGACCAAAATAACACGAGTCACTCTTAGTCCCTCTTTGCTCTTACTATCACGTTAGCTACGGGTTCTCACGGAAGCGAAACTGCGGGATCTCGGTTTAAATAACAATCACAGATACGGCCAAACTCACACCAGCGTACTCGACTGGGGGCGACTACCACGGACGTTAGATTTTACCTCACACCACGGTAGAATAAGGTAAGCATCCTTTCTGACTTCACTTTTTCACTTAAGCGTAGATGTTAGACCTTCTTAGCCGATGCGGTCTAGAGATAATACATTGGGAAATCTACGAGCAGCTCTACTGACTACGAGAGCTAACACCATATACTTTAAAGGGGGACTTGGGCCATCTTGTTACTTGTGGTTAAATTACGACCTGACAAGCATACTTTACAAACAGAATGGTACACTGCTAATTAATTTACCATTGTTGGAATACCAATCGACCCTCACAGACGACAGCGAAGTCACTACCCTTTTTTACAATTTATGCGCACTTGCCCGTTTGAAATGTATAAATAAATATCCCTTATATTATTTACATATGGGTCGTCCTTTATGATTATTCTTAGCACGAATTGAAGACGACGTAAACCTTACCAAGGAAACGCCTAGATCACTGAAACCATCTGCGGTTTGGAAATATCACCGCTGAATAAGTATGTAACTTTTATATATCTTCAATAGTCGATACTGAAACGGATGACACCTATAGGAATCGCTTACTTACAATGTGTCCATGTATGTTTCTTATACTTTCAGATGATCCATTCAATCTGAAAATAGGTAGATATGCCTTTATTTTCTTATGCTGCACGAACAATGAAAAAGATAGTCTTATTGGACTATATATATTGGATATATCACTTCGGGTCATTTAACACACACAAAGTGTGGCACCTCACCCGGTAGCGTTACCTCTAATGTTTCACTATCCACTACTTCATTCTGACGCTTAGAACATAATATCCCACTTCACAGCCACTACTACCATTTCTCTCCATCTTTATTAGGATCATAGACCGCTATGTCGTGTACATGACTTTTTAAGATGTGTTTATTTTTATACTAACCTTTTTTGAATTCTATGTGCAACTTGATGAGTCATAATCTTTAATTTTGCATCTGGTTTAAAGGTTGTACTTCCATCACTTGGGCTAATGTGAACTAAATTGCCTTAAGTACACAACGTTGAACATTACAAATATATATTACTTTGTTTTCCTTGTAAAACAGCCTTGACAAAGTTGCGGGACTACTATTCCCTCACGCAACGAAACACGTGTTGGCTGGTGGCAGAAACAGATTGACTAAGGAGAAGTGCATATAATTAAAGAACTACTGACAAGAAGAAAAGACTAATTTCTGGCTTATATATTGTCTATTTGTGTTAACACACTGTACATACCTGTTGTTCATAATCATAACGTGTGCTAAGGATTGATTTCACAGCTATTAGCATAGCAGAGTTGGCGGGGGCATTTCTCCGTTCTTCCGTGTGGCACTCGGCCCATTTCTACATCTCTTCTGTGCCATTCTCGTTCCTTAATCCTTTTGGACACATGCTTTACGTGTTACGATAACAGGGCAGCCCAGAGTACTTTGTATGAATTGAGGAAAGTTACAGTAACTGAGCGGGACTGTGGAATCTGGGAGTGGGACGGTGGGACATGACTCACTTGTGGGGGAGGGGGGGAGTCGGGACTCGGGACCACTATTAGGCTGCCGCGCAGCTTCATAACTCTAACTGATTAGGCAACAGCGCCTGCCAGACCTGCCTCACCTCGTGCTGCTTATGCTGCTGCACAGCTTTATTTTTTTAACTCAAGATGATTAGGCCTACCAGGTCCTGCCGCCCTCACCTGGTGCTTAACTCTAGTTTCCGAGTCCACCTCAATGCGGCCAACTTCGTCACTGTCCAAGTCGCGCTACTTTGAACGGCGTCGGCACAGCGGCCGTTGATCCACGATGCTCGCCAGTGCCAGTGCGGTGGTGAGGTGCGGCCGTGCAGGTATACTGGAGCATGGTAAAAAGCAGCTAATGCGTGCGCATTTTCACGCACGCACAGCCCCAACCCCTGCAGAAGACCAGGCAAAGCCCTGCCCAACTCAGTGTCCCGCCCACTGGGCCGGCAACACTGATCACTGGTGTGGCCCCTGGGCCAGCCCGACAGTGCCTGATTGAGAAGAAGTAGTTTTAGTTAACTCTTGAAGAAGAAGTGAGAAGAACTTTTAACAAACTTGAACGTCATGAAGAAAGAATCGGAGTCACAAAGAAGTAGAAGTGATCTTCAACATCACCAGTCTCTCTCATCAACAAGCACAACCAGTACGTAACGACGCAGCACTTACGGTAGAGCAGCAGCACAGCACACACTCTGTGCCACTAATTATAAATCCATTACTGACGTGCACTAAGTGCGTGTAGCCCCGGCCCTGATAATTAAGTGCTGGTGCTAAGCACCGGCAAGCACCGGCACAAATTAAGCACTGCGTTAATCTAACTAACGAGGACAGTGTCCTTGCACCTACAACAGAAACATGAGAACAGAATTACCTTGCACGCACATGAATTTCGCTGACTGCCTCTAAATGAGAGCTTTACCAAGGGAAAATGCATTTCAGGCCTACACAAACCAGCTAACATAAGGAAAATGACTAGGACTTTCATAGCATGAAAGAGCAAAATACTCCAGCTAGGCCTTTGACATCAAATTAAACACGCATTTATAAATGTTACATCTGCAAGCACTACATTTCATCACATTTTAAAGCACAATCAAATCATCTCTACGTGTGCAGACTTTATTATGATGCACGTTTAATCTAATGCATTGCATTACATATGAGCTACCTTATTAAGCGTTTGCAATAAATATCGAGAATTTCATGATTCCATCTAAATGCCATTTTACTTTTCTTGAATGACATGACTCATTCTAACACTTCATTTACTATCGATTATTACAACATAATTTACTAACTAAAATGAACACACATAAGAATATATGCGGGTACGGACTATTCATGAATATAATGTACCCCTACAATTTCCAGAGTATCACAACGCCCTATCAACTGTTAGTAAAACCGTGCCCATCATGATAGTAAATATTAATGTGCTCACAAGGAGAATCGCTATAGCTTAACATTAAGAAAAATTATTTTACACACTGAAAACCTTGGTAAGTAGTACGCAACATTTCTACTACTGTACACAAGGAGTAAAGTCAACTTTTTCTCAGGCGAACGAGTGAGACCACACCCTTTCACTCCTCTTAATAACAAACAGTGTCACGAATGTACATTTTATGCACCAAACACAGACACTAACACTGACTAGAATCATGTCTGTTGTGAAGAGATTGAAGAGTAACCTAGTGCTACACTGGAAGTCTGTAATTGGCATTAACTGCAATCATTATATTTGACAATAGCTTGATACGCTGATAGTTTGAATGTGGTGTCTTTAGCTGAGATCCAGAAAAACTGCAAGAATTAAACTAGAAAATTGAGGTTCAGGGGGAGATATACGTTGCTTGTTCATTGCTGCCAATGATACAGACCACATGACCCAGGATAAAGATCCCTGAAGAGGTGCTGAGTGAACGTGAGGGATATATTGGCTGGAGGTCCGAGGACAAGACTCTAGTACTTGCACCCCTCTAACAAGTGAAGAGCTAGATAGGTTAAATAGCACACAACCCCTGCCAAGCCACTCAACCTGAGAACACAGCCCGATTTCGGGCAGGGAACATGAATGTATGCATGTGATATCTATACAGTGGTAGTACAGCCGAGGCAGAGGGTTCTACAGGATCCAAGGCAAAGACACAGTCAGGGTGGGATTGGCGGGGCAGCTGATTTCTGTCATTGAATGTGTACTGTTACTGGTTGTCTTCCGCTTCAGTTCTTTCCTAAATGGGAGCATGGTTATACAAATGTTGTTAAAGATCCTAGATCTGTAGAAAGAGAAAGCTTGCACTTCTTCATCTCAAGACTAATGTCCTTGCTGCAGATGTGCCAAGAGCATCCTGAGATAGTGATTGTCAGCCAGATAAGTAGGGGTACCAGTTGTGATGGGTTTCATAGTCATGCAGGAGACTGTTCATGCTGATATGAACTTGAAGCTGTGCATACACTGTATTTTTTCAGTGATCTTGCTGATGAAGGGTGGATGAGTGAAGCGCCACTAATTGGCAGGAATGTCAGGGTCTAAAATGGGTTTGAGGCATTTACGCACGATATAGTAATCAAATCGGCCCTAAGCAGGGTGATGGGGATGGCGAGGTGGTTGGTCCAGTCTAGGGGTATGGGAAGCTTGCACAGGATGGTTTGAGGTGTCAAAAAGGTAAGGTCCAGGGTGTGGTGAATACCCTGTCCACTAAACTGATGGTTCACCCACTGTATTTAGATCAGGCAGACCGTCATCTTTCCATCAGCAGTGCTCCTGCTGGCTCTGCGGGAGGAAACCTTACAGTGATGGCCTGAAAGACTTGGAGCCATCAGTGTATGTACATCAGAGCACTCGCCCTATCTAGGGCAGGCAATCAGACCCGAAGAAACTTCTTTTTTAAAGAGGATCCCCACACCCTGGGAATAAAGAGAGCAGATGACTAAGGAAATAGAGCAAATCCATCAAGATTTACTCTAGAGGAAACTAAATGATGCACAGCCCCAAAATATTCTGGTTAATCTTGCCCAACAGTACAACAGATTCATTTTAGTAGAACAGCAGAGCAATATCAAACCTTGGATCATAATTCATAAAAGATGGCTATGGACTATTAATGTGCCCTGGTCTAGTTCCATTTGAAACAAAGAAAGGTGGGAACTGACGACCTTTATGATTTGATTTAATTTGATTTAAATTTTTATATAGCGCTCGAATGCCCAGAGGCGTCTTGGCGCTGCCGCCATGTCATTCAAAAATGGAGAGGGGAAGGTGTTGGCTAATAATTCCTATTGATTAAATAGCCATGTCTTTATTAATTTCCGAAAAGCCAGGATATCTGAACATTTCTTATGGTAATCGGACGACCATTCCATAACTTGGCAGCTCTTAAAAAGGAGATCCTACCGCCCCAAGTTGCACGCTTTGTTCTTGGAAGTGTTAATAGCATTGCATCTCAGGACCTAAGCTTCCTATTTGGGGTGTACCAGACAAAATTCGAACGAAAATAGTTCAGTCCCATAATATACAGTGCTTTAAAAGTAATGCAGAGTCTTAAAATCCAAACATCTTGCTATTGGCAGCCAGTGTAGTTTGATCAAGGCCCGGGACTCTGACTTATGTTTGGGAATTCCTGTTAGGAGTCGAGACGGATAATTTTGCAGCATTTTAAGTTTTTGCATGGACTTGTTTGAATGCCAATAAAAAGGGCATTTCCATAGTCTATTTTGGCAAGGACTACAGTGGAGACTACTGTTTTTTGAAGATCATAGGGGATGTTGGGGCACATTTTTCTTATTATTTTCAGCGTACAGAACATCGAGGATGTGAGTGCATTCTCTTAATGTTCAAAATTAAGTGTGTCATCAAAGACGATTCTTAGGTTCCTTCCTTTCTGTACTGGTGTTGGTGATGGACCAATATCCTGAGGCCAAAGCGACCAGAAGGATTTCTCTTTCCTAAACAAAAGGACCTCTGTTTTCCCTGCATTAAGCTTTAAGCAATTTGCTCTCATCCATTGTTCTATTTGGATCATACAGGAGCTAAACCTGTGTCCAACTTCCTTATGATCTTTACAAATTGACACCACAATTTGGGTGTCGTCGGCGTAGGACACCACAGTGAAGCCCATTGTCTTTATAAGTTTAGCCAGAGGGGCAACATAAAGGTTGAAAAGGGTGGGGCTCAACAAGGAGCCCTGAGGTACCCCACAAGGCAAGCAATATTGCTTTGAAGTAAATTAACCCATTGCTACCTGATTTGTTCTGTTAGTTAAAAAAGCTTCTAATAACTTCAGTGCTGCACCTCTTATTCCTAGTTCCGCTAATCGGTCAATTAAGATTGTATGGTTGACCGTATCAAAGGTCACGGCAGCATGTAGCAAGGGGGTGCTCTCCCCAGGGGGATCTGGGGGAAGGTCCTGGCTTGGGTGGGTTTGGAGGAGGGGTTCACGGGTGTTGGTAAAAAATGTTAAAAATGACAACACTATGACAATAATTTTTGAAAATAATAAAAAAGAAATGCTGATATATGCAAATCAGCAGGGATGCGCCAGGAAAGATGCGTCACGAAAGTTTACCCTTGCGCCACGATAGATGCGCCGCATTTACAATGCAGCGCATCGTGGCGCAAGGATAAACAGATGCGTGACGCATCTGATGGCGGAAGGATGGCGCATTGCTGGAGTTGAGTCGCAAGCGCGACGCAGCTCCAGCAAGGCTCGGGGGTGCCCTATCGTTACAATGCTGCGTCAATCCTTACGCCTGCTTCAAGCAGGCGCAGGGTTTTGACGCAGCATGGCCGGAAAAGTGACTGAGTGAAATCTTGTAGATTTCACTCAGCCACTTTTCGGAGGCGTTCCTGCGCCGGAACGCCCACCCCCCCCGTGCAGGTACACCCACATGTGGCGCAAGCTTTACAACATGACGCATCTCCCTAGATGTACCATGTTGTAAATGGGGCGCAACATGGCGCAGGGTTTACGCCGCCGCTGCGTCACAAAAGTGACGCAACGGCGGCGTAAAAGTGGCGCAAGTCCGATATAAATCTGCCCCCTTAGGTCTTCACAGTCTGCAGAGAGAGCTTCACTAGAAGACAAGTGATATGAACTGGGGATGTAGAATGCCGGCAATGAATACCCAAGGGTGGAAAATGATTCCCGGCTGGGGATATCCCAGAATCATCCAGTTATTTTTTTACATTGTCATCTCTGTCACATTTTTAAGAGCTGAAAGTTAACACTTGGCAGCCTCCATTTTCTCCCTTCTTCATGTAGCGCTTCCAGTGATAGAGAGGCACATGTTACTTTGGCACATTATGTAGATGTACTGGCACGATTAACACGTGCCTTGGTCCCGGTGGGTATTTGCCAGCAAACAGAATGGGGAAAGGAAGGCTGCAGAGCCTGGGCTTGAAGGCGGGGGCTACTCCGTGACTATGCACCGTCTGTTTCCACTGGGCTCAGCACCAATGACACGGTGGTGCTCAGTTGTGGGGGCACCGGTGCTGTCCGCTGCAGCGATGGGATACCCACTGATTGACCCTCACAGGTGGCCTCATTCATACCGCGGCTTGAGACCCTACTCCCTGCTTCTCATCTCTAGAAACCGCTGGGAATGGATCTGGGGCACCTGAGCTGATTAATATGTATCGAAGCGTCTACCCCTCCGCCCAGTGCCAGTACCCTGAGGGCGGGGGTCTCAATGCAATACTTGTGGCAGGGCCTGTGTTTTAGCATGGGCGGGCTGGGCCCACGCCCAGGGCGCCGACCTTCAGAGGGGCGCATGGAGCTATCGGCATACAGATCAGGCAGCATGGATACAACCATTCAGTCCACACTGCAGTCAATAATTGCTTGCTTTCTTATACAGGCTGCAGGCACTCCTTTATACATACTTCCCCCCTCCCATTTCAACCATCCCCTGCCCCCCCACCTACAATTTGGCACTGGCAGGAATGATCCGAGCTGTGGATGATTCAGGTGAGAGTAGTGGAGGAGTGAGGGAGCTACCGCAATGAATACAAAAGCCTCCCCCCGTCCCCTATATCACTTTTTACTTAGCAGCAGTGGGTAAGATGAGGTGGAGCGCAGCAGCAGCAAACTAGGCAGTGAAGGTCTGAGTCTGGAGCAGCTGAACCCTCACTGCCAATTATTGTTTCCTAACCACAACATTCTTCAGTCTTTTTGGTCAAATGATTGAAAGTATAACATCAGTGTTTAATATTCAATATTTTTTAAGTTCCTCATCTTCTCTTTGCATTCCAATACTTGCAGTTATGTCTGCCCTCACTATAAACGCAGGACTAAGTACCAGGGTGAAAAGTTAATGGCTTGCGCTTTGTCTAACTTTTATAGCAAGTTGTGGGCCACAGCTGGGACAAAACGGGGACAATACGGGCAGAGCTGGCGCTAGGCATGGGCAGTGTGGGCAGCTGCCCAGGGCTTCACACACAGCCTACCAGTATGGTGCCCCGCACCAGTGCAACAGACCACCAAACCTCTTATGCCCCTGACGATCCCATTGGAAAAAGTTGTCTGTTTACTATTGGGCTTATAGGAGGGGGCCCCCTCCTAGGCCTCTCAGGGATGGTGTGGGGAGGCCTAGGTGAACATAACACTTCATCTTGTGCCAGTGCAAGGAGGCGCATTTTGTCCTGCAATAAGGGCTCCTGCCTGGCTGCCTATTGAGAGACACTGCGGGACGCCCATTGGCAGCACTTTACCGTCTGCACAGTTTTAACTCTCAGCCCCCAAGCTCTTCCACATCTTCAACTCGATATGAGCTGTGAAAGAGGTGCTTGTAGGTTGCAGAGAGGGGATCTGCGGCCTAGGAGGAGTCTGCACAAAGCAGCTGCCGGAGCCCTGAAGGTGTGACTTATGTAAATTAGAGGGGCCTTGCAAATTCCCCTTCTTCCGGGGCCCCAAAAATCCTAGAACCGCCCTGAATACGGGCTCCAAGTTTGATTCCGCCTACAGTGCAATCTGAGAAAAGGCCTCCATGACAGGTGGCACCTGACAACCCCTTTGGACAGAGGCGACTGCGACTGTCCGAAGAGGTCGCGACGCCACACGGTGCATACAGGAAATGACGAGGAAGGACAATCTGGATGACGTCATACCACTTTGCATTTTTGTACCCACTAGTTGAGCCTGTTAAACTGCTGTGACAAGGCCGGGGCTAAGAGAGACTGCTTACGAATCCTCCCCAAAACTGACCAGGGGCAGCCATTCCTAAGATAGGAGACAATAATAGGAGCGCTCGCTGTCACCCGCTGGTGGAGCCTGGAACTGCACCTGTCTCTTTAATAACATCACTTCTTTATGAGAAATATTGCATGGGTGTTCTGTTTTAGCACTGTTTCTGGAATCTCATCAGATATTGAAAACGAATCACAGACGGGGTTGTCTATGAGGAGCACTGAGATTGAGGACGGGAAATACCCATGGGAAGACTCTTGATTCCAAGCTGCAGACCTTTCCTCGGGACCTCTTCAGAGACTGGAAATAATTTCCTCTGACAGAGCCTACAATCTGTGGTGGTAACAGCAAACCTACGGATAGGATTGTCGCTTCTGATCTTGACCTCTGTTGGATTTGGACCATTCTGCAGTCATCGCCAAACATTTTTTCCTTCATCTTCCTGTTTTCTGAATCTGTTTTTGATGGCTTTTAAGACTGTGCACTTTACCACTGTAGTCACTGCTAGCCAGTGTAGCATCCTCACCAGCCCGGAAGCATGTAAAAGACCACACCACACACGGAACTCCGAGGTGCATGTCTTTATGCTTCAGCATGCAACTGTTAACTGCGTCAGAAACTTTATTAACCACACCCACCACATTACATAATACTTGTAATGAGTAATCCAAGGACAGCTAGAGGCCTCATACACACAAACACAGGACACGACAGCCAGGGCTAAAGTGCTTATGCTCCTTCCTTTATACATTGTCAAATTGGCTTATACACAATTGGCATATTTAATGTACTTGGTAAAGTGGTACTACATGTATCCAGGTCCTGTAAATTAAATGCTCCTGGTGGGCCTGCAGCACTGATTGTGCCACCCACTTAAGTAGCCTTTTAAACATGTCTTAGGGTGGCCAGTGCAGCCAGTGCATGCAGTTATAAAATGCCATTTTGACCTGGCAAAATAAACCTTTTGCCAAGCCTTAACCTTTTTAAATATATATGCCACCCCTAGGGCAGTCCTTAAGTAGCCCAAAGGACAGGGTGCTGTGTGTTAAAAAAGTTGGGCATCTACCTTTAGGTTTTACATGTCCTGTTAGTGAAAAAGAACTGCATTTGTTCTTCACTACTGTGAGGCCTACCTCTCCTGTAGAACAACAGTGAGTTGCCTTATTCATTTAATAAGTAATAACTTTCAATTGGGAGCAGATAGGAATGTCGAGACAACCATCCATGATGCCTGGTCTGCTCTTCGCTCTGTATCGAAAATCACTCAGGAAGCTCTCCCTGCTCCTAACAGCCACTTTCCCCCGACGTACAGAACACTTCATGCTGGACTTTGAAGGTAATTCTTTCAACTGGACTAACCTGGTCCCTGTATCTGGTCAGCGCTCCATTGTAGTCAGCCTGATTGTACCTTTCACCCGATCTCGCACAACCAAATAACACAAGTGTGGGGAGAGGGTCAGCCATATAGCTAAATGTACAAAATTTTATTTAGCTATCATGTTGGCCTTTCACCTATAGATGAGTGCATATACCATGTAATGCACATACCTTAAATGAAAAATAATTATTTTTTGTATTGTTCAATTAGGAAAGGTCAGTTAGTTAATGTAATCACTTCAGACATCTAGGGTCCGATTCCAATCTGGGTCGGAAGGGCACCGAACGCGATCCGGCTGGAAAAAACTACGAGCCGTACACGTGTTTTCCGGTCGACTCGTACAGCTGTACGAGTGAGCAAGTACGATGTGAGCTACGTGAGATTCACCGACCGAGTCGTTTCCGGGTCTGAACCGATCCGTACATCGCAGTCGGAAGCTAACCGTGGCGTGCAATGGATGCGATTTACAACTGAGCCAGTACGATGCACGCGTATGACAGCCTGTGCGCGCCGGAGTGTCCGGCTCGCAAAAGCTCCAGGAGTTGGACTTCGGGGGTCCACGTCGGACCCCCTGACACTCGCTGCCCTACGACTCGGGCACAGGGGGAGACCTATGGGTCTCCCCAACACAGGCTTGTACAGTCAGGATGGCAACGACGTGTACCCACTGTAGGGGGCGCACTTGTTCGAGACGTACCCATTCAGTCAATGGGAGCGCATGTACGCATCGTACAACTGGCTCCCATTGACTTCTATGGGAGTCCGACCAAGTCCGACAGCATACGTGCGCATCGTACTTGCTTGGTCGGACTGTAGGGGTCCAGCTCGGTCGGAAAACACTCCGGATCCGACTCGGTCAGAGTGCTTTCCGAACCGGATCGGAATTGGCCCCCTAGTGTGAAGCTGGAGGGTCACTTATTTGAATCCTGGTTGGTGGACTGGGGAATAGTGGCATGTATTTATAGGGGTATATCTTTTTTGGCATACACCAGGGTGGTGCTGATCTGGGTGAGGACAGGTGTTCCCTTTGAGCCTCAGCGTACACTCATAGATAATGATGGCCAATACATTTTGGTGACTGGGAAGCTGTGTGGTCGGGAGGTCATCCTCTGTAGCATGTTTGCCCCCATTAATGATCAGTTCCCTTTCCTACATAGTCTTTCTGCCCCATTGGCTGATCTGCGAGCTGTGAATATACTTTTTGGAGGAAATTTTATTTTAATAGTGTCTGATGTTACACTGGACCACTCGACTTCCCTGTTACCTAGGGCCTAGGCCCACCATAGCACTGCTGTGTTACGGGATTGAAAGGGACATTGGGGATTGGAGGATATTTAGAGGACACATCACATAGACACGAGGGATGACTCTTTTTACTCACCTTTATACAGCTACACACACGCCTGGATGCCTTTTTGTGCTCTCATAACCTTAGCATCGCCATTTCCCACACCAAATACTTAAGGCATACAATTTTGGACCACAGTCCTATGTTGCTTGAGTAAAAGCCACTAAGGAATTGTCCCCTGATCCCCTTATGGCAGTTCAATCCACAAGCTTTGGAAAATATATGTTTTTGGGGAGCCCTAGGTGCCACTATTGACAATTATTTTTCCGACAATGCGCATTCAGCGCCCGCGGGACTGGTGGAAAGGGAGGCATTCAAGACCCGGTGCGTAGACGTTGCTCTAGGGCACTCAATAGGCGTACAACAGGAATTATATCTGGAATTGAGGGAACTTGAGGGTAGCAACATCAACGGGCATTCTAACGACCCAGAGGGCCTGCAGGAGGTGCGTGGGCTTTACAGCAAGGCCCTTGAGCGGTTACGATGCCATGATTATAGAAGGTACCTCACGAACATACAGGAAGAGGAGGGGAGGCATGGCTGATTGTTAGGGTCGCTTGTTCAGCCGAAATCACTTAGGTCCCCGATCACACATGTGAATACTGGGTCTGGTGAGTCTGAAGCAATCAATGCTCTTTTCTGTGATTATTACAGGGGGCTGTACAGCGCACCGCCTCCGGTCCCCTTGAGGGATCAGAAGGACTTCCTGAACCCTTTGCAGCTTTGAGTGCTGGACCCCCAGGTGAGGGAAGTGCTGGGAGGACCGGTGACAGAGCAGAAAGTCCATGCTGTTAGTAAAAGCATGGTTGCCGGGAAAACACCGGGCCCGAACGGCCTCTCAGAATTTTACACTGCATAGTCCCCGGTGTTGGCCCCATGATTGGTGGTTCTCTATTCCGAATCTCTGCGGCTTGGGCGGCTCCTCGACTTTACGCGTGATTCAGTCATAATTCATTCCACTCCCCAAGACTACAGCTCTGGGGGCCCGCACTGCGGACTTCTGCTTGCTCTCCATGCTAAACATGGATTTCAAACTACTTAGTAAGGTCATGGCTCTTTGCTTACTCCCATATATGTCTACTCTAATTCATGCAGACCAGAAAGGATTTATCCTTTGCCGGAGCAAGTCCTTCAATTTGCGGAGATTGTACTCAGTGTTGATTTAGCCAAGAGTCCAGGATCTTCCACGGGCGGTCTTTCTATCTATAGACCTGGAAAAGGCCTTTGCCACTGTATTGTGGGACTATCTGGTTGAAGCAATGAGGTGAAAGGGACTTGGAGGTGACTGGCTAAGGTGGATAAAACTGCTTTACAGGGACCCCACAGTGCGTGTTAGGACAGGTAGGACAATATCCTTACAGCGTGGAATTTTTTCGTAGTACCGGATAGGGCTGTCCAATTTCGCCACTCGTGTTCAACTTGGCGATTGAACCAGTGGCAGGGTTGTTCAGAAATGGTGGGGAGGGAATGGGGTTGTCTGTTAGAGCTTGTTAGACCTGGCCCTTTTGACAGGTTTATCCCCAAACATTTAGCCTTTTGCCTCCTATTTTTCTGACCCTGATTTTGTTGGTTATAGGATTCTGGGCACTTTACCACTGATGATCAGTGCTAAAGTGCATATGCTCTCTGTATAAATTGTGACAATGATTGGTTATCCGAGATTGGCATATATGATTTACTGTTAAGTCCCTAGTAAAATGCTCAGTGTGTGCCAGGGCCTGTAAATCAAATGCTACTAGTGAGTTTGCAGCACTGGTTGTGCCACCCACATGAGTAGCCCTGTAAATGTGTCTCACTGTAGGGTCCTCGTGTGCAGTTGTAATCGCCACGTTGTCCTGGCAAGTGCACCAACTTGCCAGGCCCAAACCTTCCCTTTCCTTACATGTAAGGCACCCTTAAGGTAGGCCGAAGGTACTTCTATGGGCAGGGTGCAGTGTATGTGAACGATAGGACGTGTACTGGCCTGTGTGAAATACTGTGTATTTAGTTTTTCACTTTTGAAAGGCTATCTGTCCCAAAGGCTTATCATTGGGGTTGCACTGTAACATTTCTACATGTGTAACTTGCAATAGGGACAAGAGAGAACAATGGAGTTTAGGCTCTCTGAACTCAGAATTTATTAACGTACCTTTTGGTAAAGGTGGTTTTAAAATTCTGTTTTTGAAAATGTCACTTTTAGAAAGTAGGCATTTTCTTACTTTACCATTCTGTATGCCTCTGGCTGTTTGTGTGTTCAGCTTCTGGTGTTTGAGGGACAGGAGCTGGGATGTGCATTCACTCTAGAAAGTCAGTGGGGGGTTGAGGTGTACCCTGCCTTGCCTGGGTGACTCATTGCAGGGCTTAATAGAGCTGGTCTGCATTTAGAGTGGCGGGAGGAGTTTTGCTGGAACCTGAATAGGCTGTGTCTTCTTTTTCAGAATGTTGTCTCTGCCCCCTGTGGTCATGCTGCATCAGGGAGGACAAGACTGCTTTGAACTGGGTTCAGAGACCCTTGCCACAAAAAGAACAATTACATTTTGGGGTATAAGTATTAAACCTATAACCCCAGGACTTTAGATCACTTCTGGACTCAAGAGGAACCTTTGCCAAAGAGAAGAGTTGGAGAGCTGTGAGGAGGAGTACTGCCCCTTTGATGTGTGCTGTGTGGGGTTGGCCTGCAGTTGCTGCTTCTGCCAAGAAAAGGATAAAGACTGGAACTTTGCTGTAAACCTGCTTGAAGAAGAATCTCCAAGGACCTGTGTGTGCTGGCCTCCTGTTCTGAAGTCTCAGGGATGCAAAGACGTCACTCCCAGTTACCCTTAACTCTATTGCCTGCCAGGAGATGCCTATTCCAGTTTTGGGCCTCTGGAGGTTGTTCCTGCTGTTGGAAGCTGGAAGCCAGTTGAAAGAAGCGAGAAAACCTGTCTCTGACGCTGTCAGCGACGCCGCGACCTGCACTGAGGCCAGGGGCACTGCTCGTGAAGGGCACGATGCACCGCCCGACCTGCACCGCAGCTCCGACGCCCTTCGATGCCTGCCGACGTCTGCAGTTATTGACATTTCCTAATGCCAGCACTCCCACGACTCCCTCATCGCCAGCACCTGCGTCCTGTTACCATGGCACCGATAACTGCCGAGGGTGACTCCACAAACTCGCTGACTTCACACCGTCACCCGAACTGACGCCTCACTGCTGACAGAACCGACATTCCCTGTCCTGGATTCGACAGGTTGCCTCCTCACGTACATGACGCCTCACCTCCTCCATGGCAGCCAGGGAGCCGGCCTCAAACTCGGCACCAACGCCTCACCTCCGTGATAGACTTCGTTATCCAAAAATACTGCTTGTTTGGGGGTCCATGTGACTCCGTGCCCGACGCCACGCACCTCGCGGTTGAGTCTGTACTTTGAATTTATTGCTGTCATGATGTCTCAATAGCCCCAGATGGAGCTATTTGTTTTCTACAAGCAATATTTTGGGAAGTAACTGTTTTTAAGTGTTATTTTTCTACCTATATGTTGGATGTTTGTCATTTTGGTCTTGTTGAGTTTGGATAAAGATACTTTATTTTTCTAAACTGGTGTGATGTTCATTTGTGGTGTTGTCACTGTATTACTGTGTGATTTGAGTACAAATACTTTACATATTGCTTTTAGAATAAGCCTGCCTGCTCGTGCCAAGCTACCAAAGGGGTAAGCGGGGGTTATCTAAAGTGTGTATCTCCCTTACCCTGACTAGAAGCAAGGGTCCCTACTTGAATAAAGGTACCTACCTCTGCCAACTAGAGACCCCCATTTCTAACAGCGCTTTTTAAAATTTCTATGGCTATGAAATCTGGGTGAGATGTGAAGCTCAACCCATGTCACATTGCACCAAGAAAGGCTGCCTGGGTTGATCTGATACTCTATGGGTTTGAAGAAAATGTAAGTACCGCAGGTGATCATTAACAAGGGGTTGGACAAAATAGTTCAGGATAATATAAACTTGTGAGGCGGAGTCCAAATAATAAAGATGGATGTGGCTCCTCGCTATAACTAATAGTTTGGGTGCTTCCATTTCTTATACTCTCTTCACTTCTCTCACAGATCAGGCAGATATTAAAAGGTTTGTCTGGGCAAGGGTTTGCCCGAGACTAAAACTCTGCAAGATCTTCACACATACCACTCTCGGAGGGTTTCACCTCCTCCACATGCACTCATATTATCTAGCACAACAATTGTCATAATTGGTGTACTTCCTTCATGGGAAAGAATCCCCTCCATTATGGGTGTCGTTGGACTGCAAGATGTTACATTTCATGGAGGGGCTATCACCTCTATATAGATACAGCTCCCTACCATCTGTACTAGATGGCCCAGTCACTTGAATTATGCAGAGAAACTGGCATTTCATGTACAACAAACTATCATTTAACCAGTGGTGCATATGATGGAGCAGATAAAGCAAAATTGTGTATACCTCCTCTATTTTGCATGAAATTTAATTACGTAATCATTCTAAATATTAACTTGTACTAATTATTGTGAATTCGCATGACTAATAAACCTCTGCACCTTAATAAACACAAGATTCACGTGGGACTAAAATGCTAATTGCATGGCAAACAATTAAATGACTAACTGTGGTACGCAAGCTAACCTTAGAATGTGGTGAAATAGGAAATTACACAATTTATGTTGCTTTTGTGATGGTTTGTGCTTCCAGTGCTGCAGAATGGTGAGTATTATCTCTTTAAATGTTGCTACAAGCTAGGAAAATACTAATTTATATTGGGATTAGCGTGAGTTTAAACATTAGAATTTTCATTTCTATATTTTAATTACTGTTATGTTTGTTTTTGCCTAAGTTGGCATTCAGGCCTACTAGGCCGGAGTACTTAAGATGGAGTTCTGAAGATGTTACCGTCATATGAGCGCGATGTCTACTGCGCAGTATCGGATGGATCTGGAGATCTCCAAGCGACCTCCAACATGAACCAGAGTGTTCTTGTCAAGGATAGGAACATGGGGGACTGCCAAAAAGGAGAATGGTGCGAATGACCGAGGGGACAATGAAGGACCTGTACAAGAAGGCTTGCATGTTGTTACTTCGGAACTTTTGCCTGTGAATTACCAAAAAGAATACAATTGAGGAATGTCATGCCCGGTCTCATGGGAAACAGGCAAACCTAGTAACATTCGGGAGACTTGCAAGTTGAAATTGGTTTAGCCAATCAGAACACTTTCTACCCCTAAATTGTTGCACATTGACCTAAAAGAAAGGCGATGAAAAGGTATAAAAAGTCCGTTATCTGGCAGAGGGGGGTTTGTTCGTTCGGTCGTTCGTTCATTTTGCTTGATTCGTTGGGACTGCGCCGAGCTGAAGGAGATTTCCTGGTTTAACTGGGTTTTCTTTGAAAACAAGAGGACGATTCCATCTGAAGGGTTTTGATTATTGCTGTGGGTTGACGGGTTTTTCTGGAGGTTGTCGCAGACACTGGAATAATATTCGAGGTGGTCGGAAGGTCGCCAATGTTCAAAATTCGGTAAATATAAATGTTATGTAAATTTTATGTTAAAGATCAAAAGATTGGAGGTCTCTTAAATAGATGGCTTATTTGAACTGTAACCCTGAATATGCTAATGCAGAGTGAACTAAATTAGATAAACTAAAATTGATTAATAAGAAATGAGTTTGTGATTCTTTAATAAGGTTACCGAATGTTTCTGAAGCGTTAAATGCGTTTTTGCTGGTTCTAAATCACCATCAACAAGTCCACCTATTTGGTCCATCGACCAAGTGGTGAAGTGCCTTGATGTCAAAGTTAGGATTCTATAGGTACAGATGTATATAATGTTTATAATGTAAAGGAATTACTCCCGATAGGTAACAAGGTACCCCCACATGTCCAGCGCTTCTTTCCCTCCTGTGTGCAGACTAGAGTGATAGTGTGAGTGTTGGTGTTATGGGCCCCATCAATGAATGATGGTATGAATCAGTAAATGTGATGACGAGTCTGTGACATAGGGAGGATATGTAAATTTGCCCTTTTCCGCTGGAGCACATATTAGGGCTTTCATGTGGCAAAACAAGGGGCTGCAGTTTGGGAACAGCTTACATGACTGCTGCTCCTGGGGTGGCAAATAGCTATTCCTGGGTGATCAATGTGATGGCACCATTAAAACATTTGAGTTGCTGTGTGGCAAATTTGGCCTTGACCATACCCATGCTTGCCATTCCTGCAAACTACACCGCTGTCTGAGAAAAAGGTTTACGATTTCTTAAAACCGAGCTCTTCTGAATTCCTCTGCTGACTCTGTAGCACCTCCGTAGCGCGGAGATGCCCCTTCGGGGGTGATTCAGGCGCTTAACAAGACAAATAAATAAATAAAATAAGGGCTATCCCTTGTTACTTGATACGCCCATGATTGTATAGTACCTTGCAGTATGGGGTGATCATATGAAAGTTCGATAAGCCAATTCAAAATTTCTGCACTTTAAAATCCTGCAAAAGTGATAATGATCATCCAATTAGGCTACTAGCGGCGAAGGTACCGCTGATTTCCCTCTGTTGGAAGTGTGCATACTCACGTGTGACATACTGAAGAACCAGGCTTCTTAAGCCTGGCGGCGCAGGGTACGCCTGAAATCTTCTGAGTTCGCCTTCCAAATTACAGAGACACGGAACACTCTGTCTGGCATAGGAACTTCAATTTATTAGCTGCAGCTAGGTACAGTTGTCCTAGAAGTACATCAGTGGTAGGTTCTCAGGAGACTGCCACTTCAATTTGTGGCTCACAGTCTTTTGTAGCGCTTGAATCCCCTAAAGCAACAACCCCCACAAGGTGCACTAAAAATACAAATCATCCACAAGAAAACATTCTTTGTACAAGATACAGGATAATGGGTATAGAAATTCCTTCCTTAAGGTCGTGCTCTCTCCCCGACCCTATAGGTCAGGTGGCATAGCCATTCCTAGGTTGAATTAATTTACGACAGGACGTGTTTGCGTGTTGAAGATGGTGATTCGTAAAACAACTGCAGAGGCCGAGAACGGTCACCAAGGGTCAATAGATGGTTATTTGGGGAATTAGTTGCTTCGAGACGGGTCTCAGAATGGACTTAGCTCGGGGAAAAGGAAAGGTTGTGTAATATGTGCAACAGTATAGAACGTGAAAGAAACGCTATGAATGTTGAAGGGGCCTGAGTGAGGGCAACAGCGTAGTGGTGTTATAAGCAAAGATGGGGCCGTATTTTGAATTTCCTCAGACCCTCCTTTTGCCATTACTCAGGCAAAGAAACCAGAGGCTGGTGTTAATCTGAATCGACTTCAATAGCCATGAAATCTACAAGCTGTTGTTGCAGCATTATCTTTGTGTTTGCTGCTTTCTGTGATACCGGATTTGGAACACACAGGGTGGCGCAGAGTCCGCATATAGCTGGACCACATTGTAGGCAAAGGCAACATGAGACGAGAATAGCTAAAGTCGCTTCGACAAAGGTAAGAATCTTCCATCCCCATGTAAACAGTAGTCCCCCAAACCATCCCATCAGAGACCAATTCCCTTCATCCTGGTGAACGGACTCAGCGATCTTATGTAGCTTAGAGATGGCTTGGTATACTGTAGGGGCGTTGTCTGGAATAAAAATGCAGCAGCTAGATCCGATCAATCTGCATACGCCCCCACGGTCAGCGAGGATGATATCTAATACCATCCTGTTCTGAAGCGTGACAAGGCGGTCAGCAGCGAGTTCTGCAGTGATGTTACTCAAAGCTCCAGCTGTTTCATTGACAGTGGCTTCTACAACTCGAATTAGTTGTCTTATGTCTCTACTGTTGGCTATTGAGCCCCAGAATTGAATGAGTCCTTTCAGGACATCCCCGACTTCTTGTCCTGACGTATCCTGGCCAGACGCCACCCCTCTTTTCTGTAAATTATGTTTGGCATCTGCTATATATGTAGGGGGCAACAACCAAGCGATGTAACAAGTGCCTCTCCAATTACCTGGTAGAGAAGTGTAAGCCTTATTTCCACACACAAAGTATGTATTACGTGAGGGAACCATGCGAGGCCAATCTGTCCCATTCAATGTCACAATATGTTGGCAATTGCTTGTACCTTTATACTCTAACCCTCCTTTCCTAATACAGAATGGTGCTTGTCCAGGTACCACTAGAAAAGTTTGTTCTTTTCGAGACGTTCTATTAGAGGGCAGAAAATACAAATCCGTAGATTTAGTTTGGCGATCAGCATATTCTGACTTCTCACTATCCGTCCCATATATCCTTTTTCTGTCTCGCCAACATAAATGGTATAGATGTACTCCCAAGCTCCTTACTTCTCGTGTATCCCCATCTCCAGAAAAGACCCAACTGGCGCTCAATTCCCACCATGCACTAAAAGAGCCATTAAATGAAAAAGGAAGGGTTATGTATGGCATTCTAGTATTCACCGAACTTGGCAGAAGACCACAAATCCCAAAAGTTTGTCGCATTAGTGGCCAATTGATGTTGGTGTAGCATGGAAACAAATGTGTTGTTGCGGAATTCACTCCTTCTTGACTCAACATGAGGTGGTAGAGTGCCATGTGTATGCATTTCAACCGTAACTTTGGGGGTAGGCTGTGTAAAAATTACATGTAGTCCCCATCCTATACAAGACAATATAATACATATCAAAATCAATATTATTAAAACCACTATAAAACGATTATGCAATAATTTACAATGCTTTGTGCTCCTTGTTTGTATTTTGTCCATTCCCTTGTTAACAGTCATTTCCAGCTCTAAATATTGCCCGTGACGGGAGGTTGCTTCACTCAGCTGTGATTGTCTGTAGTTCTTTATACTTTCCTACAAGTCCCACAGGCCTAGAGCCACATTTGGGTCACAATTCTGAGACTTACGATCACGGCCCTGCAATCGTGTGGAAATCGGGATAAAGACAAAGATCAATGAAGCACTATTGAGGTATTTTGTTCAGTCTGGGCCTCAAATCGTACCTCTGGGAACCAGGTACAGTTTGTTATTGGAAAAGGAGATGTGGTTTAGTAGTGTCCAATTTCACTGCCGGTGGTATAGCTGTCTGGAGGACCTCATCGCCGTCTTGTCCTGCTCCGGCAATGTCTAGGCGTGCATCGCTGAATAGTCCAAATCTTGGTGTTCTTCTGGTTTCAGAGTCACTAATTCGTTTATGAACCCATTGACCATAAGGCAATGGTAGGGGCACTTTCTTGCAATGTACCCCATGTACCCAGTTCTTTTTGCCGACCACCTTTACTGCAGTACGCGTCGTCAGTAGCACCCGACGAGGTTCCCTCCAGCGAGGTTCCAAGTTCTTTGACCTCTGGAAGTTTTTGACGCAGACCCAGTCTCCCGGCCGTATGGTGTGACCAGGATCCATTGAAGCCTGGGGCAAAGTATCTTGTACCTGTTGGTGAAGGACACGTAACTTAGTGGTTAGATCATGTAAATAGTCAATCAACAATGGATGCTCTATCTCTGAGTATTTCTTTGTCCTTGGGACTCCCCAAACATTTGCAGGGCGTCCAAAGACAACCTCATAAGGACTAAGTCCCATACGGGAATGGGTGGTTTTTCTGGTGGATAAGAGAGCCAAGGGCAAGGCATCAGGCCAGGCAAGACCCGTGCTGGCTTGTATTTTCGCCAGCTTAAGCTTAAGGGTGCCATTATAGCATTCCACCAAACCTGCTGACTGAGGATGGTTTGCTGCGTGGAATTTTTGCTGAATGCCAAGGCCTGCACATACTTTCTGCATGATCTGACCCACAAACTCACTTCCGTTGTCACTCCAAATAATTCTTGGTAACCCAAATCTTGGCAGACCGGAGCCAGAAGCTTGCATATACCTTTAGCGCTTATATGGGCTGGACCATGTGCCATGGTAACTACTGGGAGTACATAACCATCTGGTAACAACCAGCATTGATGTTCTGACAAGTCTGTCCAGCACCCTGTCACATCCAATCTTCCTATACTTTCTTTCCACTTACTCAATTCCTTCTCTGTGGCCTCTGCCTGGATCATTTTCACACTGTCCACAGTATTCTCACACATCCCCCCTTGTGCAACCCATCTAGCAGAGCCCACAACATACATGCGGCTTGTAGTGTCTCTAGCTGTCTCTTTCGCTATGTGGTCTGCGAAAGCATTTCCTTGACCTACATCATCAATGATCTTCGTATGTGCACTACACTTCACAATCGCTATCTGAGTGGGCAAGGTGAGCGATTCAAGGAGGTCATTTACCAATTGGCCATGCTGTATCTTACTGCCATGGGATGTGAGAAACCCTCTTTCCTTCCACAGGCGGCCAAAACTATGGGCCACTCCAAACGCATACTGACTATCAGTATACACATTCATCCTTTTTCCTTCAGCCAACACACAAGCTCTAGTCAGTGCTATCAATTCAGCTGCCTGGGCTGAGTTATGTATAATACGCGCTGTTTCTACAATAGTGTATAAGGTAGTGACTGCATAGGCTGAGGTCATTTCACCATTGGGAAGCTTAAAACAAGAACCGTCCACCCATAAGGTCCCATCCGCTCGCTTGAACCGGAAGCTTCGGCCTGCTAAGGAGAAGCCAAAATTATCCCTACTTTCCTCAGCAATGGGAATGCTGAAAAAAGCATTTTTGAGGTCAATGACGGAAAACCAGGAAGCTGAGGCTGGTATCATCGTCAGCAGGGCATTAATATCCGGGACAACAGGGAATTGAGGTATCACAATCTTGTTGACCTCTCTGAGATCAATCACAAAACGGTAGACAGGTGGCTGAGAAGGGTTGGTTCGTTTAAAAACAGGCAGAACAGGGCTATTACATACATTTCCCCTAGTCTCTTCAACCACATCGTTTTGTACCAAATCATGAACTATAATCAAATGAGCTTTCTTGCCGTCACTGGAAATTTTATACTGTGGAATGCGAGGAAATTTAGTATTAGGCTTGAGTGTTACAATGTAGGGAGGAATCCGCAGGAGGCCCACATCATTGGGGCCGGTGGCCCAGAGGGTGGCTGGAAGAGATTGTAATTCAGGGGGAAGCTGATCTTTAGACAAGTATATCGGTGAGGCCAATTTTTTACCTAAGGTAAGACGTACACCAGAAGGGGAACAGTGTAATGTCGCATACAATCTCTTCAAAAAGCTAAGCCCAACAAATTTTCACCACAACCAGTTGTTAAAAGGAGCGGGGCCTCCAATTTGTAAGGACCTATTGAAATGGGCAAAGGGCATGAAACTGGGTTTTGAACTGGGGCGCCAGAAAAACCTACAGAAACATTTGTACAGCCAGACAAAGGTGTCCCAGGGAGTTTAGAGTGAATCAGAGAGCTCTTTGTTGCACCAGTGTCTAATAGGAATGGCTCTGTAACACCTAGTGCTTCCACATCAACATAAGGCCCACTTTGGTCCACTGGAACTGATACTACTCCCTTACTGCGTCCATGGCTGTCCTAGCTAGGTTGGGAATTCTGACTCTCATCCTCAGTATAGTAATCACTGTTGTAATAGTTGGTAGACTGAACATTTTGCTGATCAAAATAATTCGTGGAGTTTCCAGGGGGCATGGAACGTTGGTTATTAGGCGGCGTACCTCGTCCTCTACCTCTTGGTGCTGACTGATAACCACCCTGGCCTCGTGGCGCGGGAATACCGCTCGTGCGCTGTAACAAAACCAGGCAATTATACTTTAAATGGCCTTCTTCTTTACAATAAGCGCATTGATTTTGGCCCAGTGGTGGTCGGGGAACGAAAGGCCCAGACCTCTGCAGCTGTCTCTGGAATTGTGGAGACGGCTGATATTCGCGTTGGGCGGGGCGAGGAGGATAAGCTTGCTGCAAAAGAACTTTTGTTTTCAACTCTTTGGTCTTTTTATCAAGTTTCTCTCTTTCCTCTTTATTCCTATTTTCATAATACTGGGCAGTAGCTAATATCTGGGCCGAAGAGGAGACCGCCCACACGCTTTCGGAATTCTTCAACTTATTAGATATTTCCGGAACCAAATTAGACACAAATTTGTCTACAAACAATCGTTGGCCACCTTCCGTGTTCATATCCTGACCACTATGATCGATGAACGTCTCCTCGAAACGAGTGAAGAAATCAGAGACGTTTTCATCCGCTTTCTGCTTACAAGCTGCTAACTTATCCCAATTAACTCGCAGAGGGAGCATCATAGTCTTTAGTAAGGTAATGATCCTAGCTGGGAGTTCTGTAATTAGAGGCTCAGGTGTGGCACCACCCACTTGGAGTCTGGCCGCGGCGAGTATGGCAGCCCAATCACCCCCCAGTTCCCCTACATGGTCCTCCTTCCGAATCCTAGCCCATGTCGGTTGTGGAACCACATTACCCATTAGCATGTCTATATCGGCCAAATTCATGATACATGCATCGACAGTTTGAGACAACTCTTTGTAGTACCCTGCAGGATTATTACGGGGGTCCGGTAACGACTGTTTAAGGGCCAATACCTCAGATCGCTTCCACGGAACGTGTACCCACACGCGTTGAAAGTGAGCAGGTATAAGAGGATTAGCACCCTGAGCTGCAACCTCCTCTCTCCACACTGGAGGAACCTCTCTCATGGGATAGTGCTTTAATTTTTGCCTGACGGAGGAATCGCGTTTCGGCAAGGACCGGCAGGCAAGCATCATTCTAAAAGTGACAAGCGTTCCTACCGCGTCCTCGACCTCTGCGCCCACAATCAGCCCTCTATCAAACTCGGCCTGTACATCGATCAGACCCTGAGGGGCTCGTCCCAAACCCATATCCTCCCACTCTTGACTTAAAATGTTACACATGGTATCAAAAACATATCTCTGCGTTGGTGCCTCCCACTGCTGAAAGGTGACCATAATATCTTGCACACTATACTGGGGGCCATTCGTGATCCACCTTCGGGCTTGAAGGTCTAGCACTTCCCGTTCCTCCGGACCTGGTAGCTGACTACGAGTTTGTCTACGAGGAGGAACCGGGGTCATTTGAAATGTCCCAAAGAGAGGGGACAAAATGCCAGAAACGGTATCGATCATTCGCCTCCGAGCGGAGGGAGAATTTGTCATTAGAACAGGGGACAGAATATTAGGCGGGGCAGAAGAGGAAGTTACATTTACGGAGGGAGCCGAAGGTAAGGGAGAGCTCGGCAATGCCTGAAAAAACTGTCTTTGCGGTTCAGGAACCGGTTGAGGAGCGACAGGTGGGACAACAGGCGGAACAGGCGGGGCAGATGCTAATAATAAAGGTGCATTCGCTCCGGGGGCAGGCGGTAATCCAAAAGGTACATTAGAACCCTGCGCATAGGGCGGGGGTAATCTCAACAGATGGGACATTAAAGGATCCTTCTCAGGGTCCACATTTTTCTCCGTAGGGGAAGTTGGCAACACTGGATAACATTTATCTACCGCCATACGATGTTGCCTATCTGAGACCTCAATCGCATGATCGGTTTCATTATTTTTAAACTGTTGCGCAGCTTGCAAAATAGACATATCCCTCCTATCCCTTTTAGCTTGTTTTATTTCTTTCTGTTTGGCCTCCTTACGCCATAGGCGAAAAGCGTCAAACATAGCCGGCCGGGCTTTACGTTTAAACAAAGTGTTCTCCAAATTATCTAAAATATTGAGCTCAAAACTGCCGTTCTGTGGCCATCGTAAAACACCATCTTTCCTAGTATAGCGAACCCATGCCTCATTAAAAGCTATGGGGCCAATACCATGTTTAGAATATACTTCATAAGTGGGAGTTCCGGCCGGAGGAATTGGACAAGAGTCCTCCAGTCGGGAAGCCCTATCGCGATTACAACAAAACCATTTTCCAAACTTACTGAAACCAGGCATCGCTACCACAATAGTTTCTTTGCAAACTTCAAGGGGTTAATTAGTCACTTTATAGTATAAAACTGCACTCACCCCTCGGTTTCGGCTTTTGCAAAAGTCGAACAAAGACAAAACAAAGACAAAGGAGTGGCCACTATTCTTAACTTATCCAGATGTGTCCGTACGCCAACAGAGGTCCGTCTGATGTCTCGCGATACAAATTACCAAAGGGAGCCAAAGCGTGGCCGCAGTCAGGGCAGCAGGTCTTTTCAGCCGTTGGGAGGGAGAAGCCACACGCTAAAAAACCTTCGGTCCACTTACGACATGCAGGGGTCGATCACGTGGTGTGCGTCCTCCGGAATTTCCTTGCGGGGCTCCTCACGATCCTCGGGCTGGACCCACGACCTCTGAAGCGGCCTCACAGAGGGCACCAAATTGAAGAACCAGGCTTCTTAAGCCTGGCGGCGCAGGGTACGCCTGAAATCTTCTGAGTTCGCCTTCCAAATTACAGAGACACGGAACACTCTGTCTGGCATAAGAACTTCAATTTATTAGCTGCAGCTAGGTACAGTTGTCCTAGAAGTACATCAGTGGTAGGTTCTCAGGAGACTGCCACTTCAATTTGTGGCTCACAGTCTTTTGTAGCGCTTGAATCCCCTAAAGCAACAACCCCCACAAGGTGCAATTAAAATACAAATCATCCACAAGAAAACATTCTTTGTACAAGATACAGGATAATGGGTAATAGAAATTCCTTCCCTAAGGTCGTGCTCTCTCCCCGACCCTATAGGTCAGGTGGCATAGCCATTCCTAGGTTGAATTAATTTACGACAGGACGTGTTTGCGTGTTGAAGATGGTGATTCGTAAAACAACTGCAGAGGCCGAGAACGGTCACCAAGGGTCAATAGATGGTTATCTGGGGAATTAGTTGCTTCGAGCCGGGTCTCAGAATGGACTTAGCTCGGGGAAAAGGAAAGGTCGTGTAATATGTGCAACAGTATAGAACGTGAAAGAAACGCTATGAATGTTGAAGGGGCCTGAGTGAGGGCAACAGCGTAGTGGTGTTATAAGCAAAGATGGGGCCGTATTTTGAATTTCCTCAATACTACATACTCTCTAGGGGTGCACGGCTCTGGTTAAATATTGGTCTGATGTCTGAGATTCACGGACTTTCACAGGTCCCTTCCATATCTCCATTCATTCAGTTGGCGGTGTTGCATGATGCCTTGAGTCTTGCAGGGCATGCTACACACAAACACATCTGTGGTGGCAGCCAAGATACGGATACTGAGGCGAGTAGATCTGCAGACTTGCACCATTGCCGGCTCATGGGTAATGGTGGTTTGGTGGTCTGCGATGTTACGGATAGCAGCATGTGAATAGTTTGTTATAAGGTGAATGGACAGAAAGAGGTCCTCAAAAGCTTCTTGGGTCCCTTTCTAATAACCCCTGTGGTTTGATGATGTCCCATATCTGCACACCATCTGTCTGGACCACCTGCTGCCTGAGAGGTCCTGGAGACCCTTTTCCTTGGACTCATGTGGATCTGCCTGCATTTTCTGTACAGGTTTCATGCTGTGGTGTCATAATGCGCAGGGCTATGGCGAACACTTGCCATCTCAGCACCTGAAGATGGGCTTCAGTTCAGGCCTCTGCTGGGAGGGGTCTGGTCCTTCCCTTCCTGGTGCGTGCAGGGGGGCAGGCTATACTCTCATCATGAGTGCTTAGCCTGGGATTGAAAGACGTGGCTCGTCAGTTACCTCTGAGCGTAAGTCATTCACAGATGCACAATCTATATAAACAATTGTTTCAGAAAAAGGGGGAACAGAGATGGTGCCTGCCAAGGGGTTCGCTTTCATCTGTTAAAGTTGTTGAACAGCGACAAGTTACACCTGACAGGGGGATTGGGGGATTTTGCACTGCGGGCCAATGTAATGCAGAAAACGCGTGTCAGGTTCCCTTTTAATTACATCGTCGAAAAAGGTTTAATATTCGGGTTAACACAGCGCTCTTTGACAAACCCCACTTGAGGGTAATGCACAAGCTGAGGGATAATGTTTCCATTTGCATTATGCATAGTTTGCATACGTTAGAATTATAATGTCTATATTAAGTGGAAAAATAATGGGCCTACACCTGTTACAGTCATCAAGGTTATGCATTGCTTTGGGGGATGAGAAAGGCCAGTGCAGTTTCATAGACCTTCAAAACTAATTATGTCGGCTCACTCACAAAAGCGTCATTAATTTTTCAGGGGAATCCATCCAACTCTACTGTCAGTTTCCCTATTTTAAAGATCGTAAGTGCTGACTCTGGGCTTCATTTACATTTTTGCTGGTTGCTAAACTGTATGTATGGACCATCCTCGAATTGCCCTTGAAGCCCTGTGGCGGATTGGCTATTAAGTCGTAGTTTCTGCAGTGATAACCGCCCCCATTGTCCACAGGCAGAAACCGGCAGCCTCCACTGCCCCTCCTCCCCCCACACACGCACACCCCCTTGAAATAAGGCAGAAATAAGACCTTTAAGTAAAGCAGAGAAAGCGCGGGTTTGGCGGGTCTCCCCTGCTGATTTAACGAGGCTACTGTCACTCAGCCGCGCTCAAAGGCGTCCCTCGCAGTCCCCTCCACAGAGCACGCGAAAGTTCAGCTCAGTAAAAATGTAACGATATCTAAGACCGATAGGTTTGCATTACCTAAGTAAAGGTCGTGGTAAAAGCGAGCAAGGACTTTTTAACATCTTCTGTGCCTAATAGAATGAATGCAGGAAAAAAACTCTATTTTTGGAACTTTCTGTGCCCTTTGTTGACCCAATAGTTAATACCGATTTTTCCCTCAGTGACAACGTCGGTCAGTGCTTCGAAAAAAGCCAGCATTTGAATAGTGGGACTGGCTTTGCCAGCTGTTTACAGTGTTTTGTAAGCTTAGCACATTCCAAAGGTGGCAGAAGAAAATCTACTGGTTTCCTTGGAGGGAGGTATTTAACCCATTCCATTCCATATCATAACAGGAACCAAACACTCCATCCTGAAGGGAATACATCGAAAAGGTCCCTATGAAAATAATGTTTACATCTATAATTTTGTAAAAGAGAAGCCTTCAGCTTCTGTTGGATGTCCAAGTCCAGCTTCCAGATCAACAACCATAGGCAGATGCTAAAATCACCCAAAAGGGGGTGAGAAATTACAAAACGTTCCATTCTTGAATGTTGCTGATAGAAAGCTGAGTAAAATCCATAGTCTCTCTCATCCAGATGTATTACCTGCCATGTATCTTGTATTTTAAGGGTATGTATTTTATTCTTAAACTCTGTTCTCATCTCATGATGGCATTGTATTTGAAAGACCTGAGCCAGGGGCTCTGAATTGTCAAATAATGTGACTTGTGATAATCACTCCTTCTTGCCTACACAGGCAGGGTGAACCCTTTCTACAAAGCGGGCATTACATCAGGAGTAACTTAATCACGGCCACAATACTGGGAGTCACTACACTGCAGGTCAGGTGTGAGTATATTACATCAGAAGTCATTACAGTGCACGGGACATTACATCACAGGTAATATTTTAATGTTATCTATCTATCTATCTATCTATCTATCTATCTATCTATCTATCTATCTATCTATCTATCTATCTATCTATCTATCTATCTATCTATCTATCTATCTATCTATCTATCTATCGATCTATCGATCTATCTGTCCGTTTGTCTCTCTATCTATCTATTTATCTGTCTGTAATTTCACGGTAGACAAACTATAACTATATTTTGTATCACACATGGTGGGCCTGGGTTTTTTATGTTAAGAGTGCTGACAATTTCGTACATAATGACACTTTAATGCCACCTCCTCTATATTACTATGGAATAGTCTAGACTTAGGGTCTTATTACGAAATTCGGCGGTCTTGGCAGCGGCGTCACTATGGGGGTGCGGGGGGTGCGGACCGCACCGGGTGACACCCTCACATGGGGTGACACCAACAGGGCCGGTGTGTGGAGCAACCTAACCTTTCAGGAGGAGGAGGTGCCTGTGCGCAGTGCGCACTGTCTCCTCCTCCTCCGTGTCTGCGCGCCTCTCTAGGCTCGAGTGCAGGTGTTATTTTCCCGGGGCCGTGATATCCGGTGCATGGCTGCCGAATGGAGGATGAGCGCTGTGGGGCAGTGAGGCACTCGTCCCCGTAGACTCCGGGTCGGGGAAGTTCAGTCCTCCAAGTGCTTCGGAAGAGCTGCCTTCTGCAAGCAGCGAGCGCCGTCCTTACTCTCGCGCTTCTGGGGCCGTGCAGGAATATAGATGGGGGCCTTCTCTTAGTAAAGGTGCCCAGTGCACGTAGCCGCTGGCTCTGTTAACTAGAGGTGGGCGAGCTACCAAACTATCAGGGAGAGCCAAGCCAGAGCCGAGTCAGGTAAAATATGATGTAGCCCCTTTATAAAAATTGTGTGTATTTGACATGCTTGAGAAGTTAACCGTAATTCACCAGTGTATATAAGTTTATTGAGCGGTAACGGTTTTAACATGAACTCCTCCCAGGCGCGCAACACCCATTGGGCTCACCGGGCTTCAGCCGACCCCCGTCATGTGTGTCAGCCCGGCTGAGACAGCCTCGCGGGCTGGCGTCCGTCTAATTGCAGCCGCACCCGAGTACTTCACAGGTCTTTAAAAGACCATTTACTCGTTAATGAGGCTTTTGTTGTGTTTTCACCCCTTCTTACAGCCACTCTGCCTATGGCTGGAAGACTTAGCCCCCCCGAAATATATTTCAGCCCCCCTCCCGAAATTTGGCTCTAGTTGCCCGCCTGAGCTGTACCACCCTTCACTACCTTTGGGGTAACTTCAAAGAGACTCGTTATATTATTTCACAAATGTATACAACTAACGACCATTGGCAAAGTCAATAGTTCTGGCTTGTTGTCTGTATAATGTTACTTGGTGTATTATATGTCTGCATGTAATGACAGAAACAGCAACACAGCAGTCGGAGGGCACACTATGTCTAGTTTAGGTGGTTTTAAGCCAAGCCCTTAATTGCATCGGCCACACCCCTTTGCGTTTTTTAATCCCACTTAAAGCTCTGCAAATGCGTCACCCAAACCCAGCACAGGTTCCAAATGTGAGTTCCCAGAACCAGATAATATTCTCCAGCACCTCGAGACACCGCCCTCTGCAAGGAACACTAGGTGAATGCATGCAATCACTCACTCAACTGAAAGTCCCTCAACCTCAAAACAGACCCAAAAAGTAAGTCCATCGGCAGAACTGCACCTACGCAGCATGGGGAACCTCTAATTAAAATGATCCCGGCAAGATGATACGAACTGCCTCTACACTTCAGAGCAATGAGACACTGTCCACGTGAGTTTGGTCAAAATTGCAGTCGATGCGTAACGGTCTATTTGAGCGGCTCCTCCCCAACATGAATGAGTGGTTAACTTCATGTCAGGCACTGTCTTAACCACCAGTTTCTGGGCCGCCCGCCAACGTCCCCGTCTGCCACCAACACAGCAGGTGAGTCTCTGCCGCATCAATTGATGTGATTGTGAGTGGTCAAGCGGTTATGATGCCTGTGTTGTGCAAGTTGTGAGTGAGTGACATCTTGAGCAGGGTGCAGGGCGGACGGTGGAGGCAGTGCGGAGCGAGGTTGCCTGCCTCTGATCACTGATCACCGAGTTGTGGGCCTATCTTTTGAGCTGTCGGGAGTCCTGCGAAGACGACTTTCAGGCACAGCAGCTCTGTGTACATGCTGAGGCCTCTCGCCTGCTAGCCTGGCAGTTCTTCTCTTACTGAAGACAGTGGCTGCAAGACGGGGTTCTCACTCTCTTTCCTCTCCTTTCTTTTATTTGCTTCCCTGTGAAATGGATCCAAAAAAGAAAATCACTTTTGCTGGGAAATCAATGACGTACTTTTCTGACATTTAATTCCAAAGTGCAGCATCGGGAATAAAAGTTTAAAAATATGAAAAAGAAATAACTAAATAAAGTAAGACAGAGTGGTAGCAAACTGGCCAGATTGATTTTATTCACACCCAAACACATTAGCGCCACTTTTACAGAGTTTGCCAATGAAGCGCTATTTTTGTTGTCTTTTGGCTTTGTTTTCCCTGGGCTTGGAACTAGTGCACCAATCCTGGAGGTACTGCAATGTGAGGATTGAAAAACAAAATTTGTACTGCTGTTCTGCATCTAGGGATGTTATCTTTTTTTACCATACTGCTTACGTTTTGTAAGGATATAAGCAATGGCCATTGAAATGGGTCCATTCAGGGCCCTGTTGTCATGTCCTTAACTTTTCAGGCAAAAGCACTCACTGATTTCTGAACAGTGAGTGTAAAAGCGTTAAGGTAACCATGTTGTTCCTGCTTGCATTTCACATGGTTTGCAAAATTTTGCATTCCCTATGATTGTTTGCTTTTTCCAGGATGCTGTCACTTTTTTCTTGTAGGCCACACATTGCTCTTGCCCAGTGCGTAATTTAAATTGAGCCGCATCCAGGTGTTTATAGCTGGCAACAATTGGGTTGTAGTTGAAGGCAGTCTGAGTTTTTCCTCAGTGGGGCAGTATGGTGTTCAGTGGGGGAGAGGATGTGGCACAATGGCCAGAGCTGCTGAATTTGGAACCGGGGAACCAGGTTCAGCCTTAATAACCAGTCCGCCAGACCACTCTCCTGAGAGAGCACTAGCTCATGCTAGATCTTAGAAGGCTTCGCAAGACATTAGAAGCCCCGGTGTCGTAGCACCAGCAGGTGGACCCTAGCATGACAAGTGTAAGTTAACCTTCAAGGCTTGTCCACCACTATTCATACTGAAGTTCACCTCCAGTCTTGCAGGTAGGCCTATGAAGCAGCACACCCTAGAACAACAGTGACCCTGTCACTGAGATTACAGGACCCTTGAGAAGGGCCAGCTCTAGGGCGGTGCAACCTGTGTGACCGCACCAGGTGCTGACTTTAGGTGGAGGCATCATTTTTGCAAGTATATTATGGTTTTAAAAGCGCTTGCTGCCTCCTTCCTGGCCTCCAGCAATTTTCGGGAACAATAAAAATGTCATGATAACTCTGGTGAGTAATGTTCTTCCTAGAGAGAGATCGGAATTTTGTCTGATGGAAGATTTGGCTCATGGAAAGGTAGCTCAGAGGGTTAATGTACCTGCTGCAAAGAACATGTACCATGCAGACCACAAAGTGCACATAATGTAAATAGGCCAGTGGGCTACTGCTTTTGTCAGAGAGATCCTTTTGTTACTTGCAGTTTATAAGTTAAAATCCTAACATAGAACAGTGAGCTATTAACTGTCATCTACTCCGCAGCAACACAAGTCACATTTTTTATTAACTTTTGATACGTTTGAGCTACAAACAATTTATTAGTTTAAATGGTCATATCATGCTGCACATCTTGCATTATGAGGCAAATATGGCAGAGCCATTATTATTTAGAAAACATTTGCAAACTAGGATTTTTAGCCATTCATGTTTGAACTGCTGTTTTGGAAAAGGGAGAAGTGGTGATGACAGAAACTCCATGGCTCGGAGACAAATGGCTTGTGCTTCCACATTTTATCGTATTTGGGGACATTCTGTGATTAGAAGCATATCCCACTTTGTGAATAAATTTAACTGTCAATAACTCCTTATAACCTTAAATAATCATGTGTATCCATTGGTTGATAAAACTGGGCAGTGAAACCAAACAAATTACAAAAAATTGGGATGTTTGCGCATTCTGGTCACACCTCTGGCTCCGCCCACTGATCCAATCCTTGGGTTATTCCCACCCTCTGATTCTCCGCCCACAGTTCCCCTACTTTTTTCCCCCCACTTCGACCACTGATATATCATGTTGCTGGATAGTGGGAACACCACACCAGTACAAAGTACCATACCTATGATATTATAAATTCCAATAAACTGTTGATGAGCAGGTAGCCCACTGTACAACCTGATTAATGAGTCATTATCACACTGTTGTTAACAGGCACATTTTGTAAATATAGGACCTACATTTTCAAACGTTACTAAGGATTCTGTATGGTCCCATTATTTGCCAACTGTGTCCACTGACGGACTCGGAGCGGAGGAGGTCCATGCGGTAAGTCGTGAGGGGGTGACACCATGAGTTACCCGCACCGGGTGACACCAACCCTAGTGACGCCACTGGGTCTTGGAGCGGGCGGCACGCCACTGCCATGCTCCAGGACTTCTGAAACTTACCCCCACCTGCCAAATTACAAGTAATTTTGTGGCGGGTGGCATGCAGGTGGCGTGGTGGTCCCAAGTGGGGTGCTGTTTAAAGGCTCATTGTGAGCATTAAACAGTACTGCAGCGGGACCGACAGTACACGTCCCTGCAGGGGAAGGAATACGCCATGTCATGCATACCTTCCTGTGCAGAAACTTGGGGTGAAAGTCTGCAAGGAGGCACACAATGTGACCCCGGCATGCACCCCTGTGCACAGGGGCAAGAGGGGGCCCTCCAGGGCCCCCTTACATTCCTCACTGCCAGCAGTTACATGGAGGAAGATCCTTCATGACACCGCTGGCGGTGAGAAAAGTTGTAATATGCTTGGTGGTGCCTTAGGGCCCCACCAAGCATATTGCAGCCCTCAGACCACCATGGGACCACCACTGGACCTCCAGGGAACACGGTTCCCTGGCAGTTGTGGCGGTCCACCCACCCAAGTCCTAATAGGGCAGTCAGATCGCCGGTGCGGTGGTTGGTGAACCGCCGTGCCCCTGCGAGTCTGGCAGTCCTCGGGCCACCAGACTCGTAATCAGAGTCTTATATCTGTAAAATAATCAACCCACCGTAGACATTGAATGTTTATATATGCTCATGGACCATAACCTTTATATCTTTTATCCTTCACCATCCTACCCAAGTACGTTCTTTCCTTTCTCTATTTATCTTCTCCATTTCCCTTTCCCTCTTTTCTATTCTTTCCCAACTCTCAAGGGTACTCATGCTATGTCATTGACATCATCTTTGATTAGATACGAGTCCTTTCGTTTGACCTTTTATGGTGTATTCTTACTTTTTACTGCATGCATATTTATACACCAGATCATGACTGATTCTTTGTTTTATTATTTTGGAAACCAAGCTTAATAAAAATTGCTGAAATTTAAATAAAAAAATAAAAAACAAATACGAGTGTATCTCTACATCATCAAGAGCAGAGATCTAGGTAACTTTGATCATCATCATGAGAAGATCTCTGTTGCATTCTGCTATCACTAAGAACAGAAAGTCGAGAAAATCTGTTTTGCAGTAAAAACACTGCGTTTAAAAAATCTAATTTAAGATGTCCCAAAAAGTTGTAAACAAATAAAAAAAAGAGTAAAAAAGTTCATGGGCCCTAGAGTATCAAACAGAGGTTGTGCCATTCATTGCAGTGTAAAGGTGGCGGCGATGAAAGTGAAGTGTAGCACTGGTCTTATGCCTCAGGCAAGCTGTGCTCCTCAAGGGCAAGGTTCCGATCAGTAGGAAGAGGTGAGCATTGTGGGGTCAGGGGTGGGGGCGTCCTCCTTCCAGAAGGTCGAGGTCGTGCTGGAGGAGGCTCACCGCAGGAGGAGAGCATCAGCAGAGTTGCTACATGTCTGTTTTTCACCGGCATGGCTGGTGTTTTAATGTACTGCTAGGAACAAAAATTTGGAAAATCACCTAAAGCCTGTATTTATTTTCTTCTCAGTACCCACTTAAGCAAAAAAAGAAAAAGGCACTTTAAAATGTGTCTTAAAGCTACCTTGATGATTTTTGCCTGCTAGTTAAAGTAAACATAGCCAGTACTTTTCCCAGGGAAAGACATAACCCCAGCAGGGGCACTATGGAGGGGTCCCCCAGAGAAATAAGAGGAAGGTTGGATTAGGGTGGGGTTACAGTAGGAGCTGTGGAAGAGAAGCAGGAGAGGACAAGGGACAAGGGCAGGGAAAAAGGGTGTCCTTCATGGAAGAAGAGTGGGGAAAGTCTACATGAAAGGAGCAGGGGCCGGGAGGCGCTTACTGTCCACAAATGAAGACTAAGGAAGGGTCATGGCGGGGGGCAGGCAACTGCAGGGGAGCACCACTTGCAGATAGGGTAGAGGGTGTTCAAATCTAACATCACTGCAATTGTAAACTCAAATAGAAAAAAAACCATCTAGCCTTATCTGAATAGTGCACTGAGGAAGAAAACACTAAAGCATGTTCTTTATGCAAGATTAAGGCCCTTCCAATCAAAGAGCTACATGCAAGGTGGAAGTGATGCTCTAGGTCGGGCCAATGCAAACAATGTCATCTACGAAAAGAAACCTTGGAGCATCTGCCCGGCTCTTCTTAACACACGATGCACTTTACTAAAACTAGAACTCCTCACACTGACATTTGGCTTTCCTTTTTTGTGCAAGGAGTCATTTTTTTACAAGGTGGAGAGAGGGAGGAAGTGACACAGAATCTCCAACTTCCTGTTCCTGTCCAGCAGGCTCCTCCCAGTGCTTTGTCCATCTCCTGCTCATTCTGCCTTTGGATTTGGAGCTGGAAAGATCACTCTTTTTGTCTGCTGCATCATTGCAATTGGATTTGAGGATTTTTGGAATAGGATATTTTACAAGTAAGTGGTTGTTGTGTTTGTTTGATTGTGGGCATTGCAGTTTTGTAACTACAATTTATTTTTGATAATTAATTATCATCATTCCTTTTTTATTTTTTTTATTTTGTGGATAGTAGTAGTAGTAGGCCCGAGCTAGCCATGGGCATGGCCTCATGGGTGTGTGTGTGCATGATGAAGCAACTGTTCCTTTTGTTGTTTTTTTAATGTATTTCATTTTCAAGCACATTTAGGGCATGGATGGCATTGGATTGAGTTGGGGAAGTGTGCTTTTTGGGGGTGGCCTTTGTGATGTTGTTGGGCCTGGCCATGTGGCTGGTGGCCATTTTGAAGCCTAGGCCTGCAAGCTTGCCTGGCCTTGTCTGCCAACGGGCCTGCTTTTTCATCCACTAGGATCAGAACATGTAGCCACAGCTTTATTAATCAAGTGTTTTCTGTGTGATCTGTTGAATTTAGACATCATTTAGGGCATGGATGGCATTGGATTGAGTTGGGGAAGTGTGTTTTTTGGGGTGGCCTTTGTGATGTTGTTGGGCCTGGCCATGTGGCTGGTGGCCATTTTGAAGCCTAGGCCTGCAAGCTTGCCTGGGCTTGTATGCCAACAGGCCTGCTTTTTCATCCACTAGGATCAGAGCAGGTAGCCACAGCTTTATTAATCAAGTGTTTTCTGTGTGATCTGTTGAATTTAGACATCATTTAGGGCATGGATGGCATTGGATTGAGTTGGGGAAGTGTGTTTTTTGGGGTGGCCTTTGTGATGTTGTTGGGCCTGGCCATGTGGCTGGTGGCCATTTTGAAGCCTAGGCCTGCAAGCTTGCCTGGCCTTGTCTGCCAACAGGCCTGCTTTTTCATCCACTAGGATCAGAGCAGGTAGCCACAGCTTTATTAATCAAGTGTTTTCTGAGTGATCTGTTGAATTTAGACATCATTTAGGGCATGGATGGCATTGGATTGAGTTGGGGAAGTGTGTTTTTTGGGGTGGCCTTTGTGATGTTGTTGGGCCTGGCCATGTGGCTGGTGTCCATTTTGAAGCCTAGGCCTGCAAGCTTGCCTGGCCTTGTCTGCCAACAGGCCTGCTTTTTCATCCACTAGGATCAGAGCAGGTAGCCACAGCTTTATTAATCAAGTGTTTTCTGAGTGATCTGTTGAATTTAGACATCATTTAGGGCATGGATGGCATTGGATTGAGTTGGGGAAGTGTGTTTTTTGGGGTGGCCTTTGTGATGTTGTTGGGCCTGGCCATGTGGCTGGTGTCCATTTTGAAGCCTAGGCCTGCAAGCTTGCCTGGCCTTGTCTGCCAACAGGCCTGCTTTTTCATCCACTAGGATCAGAGCAGGTAGCCACAGCTTTATTAATCAAGTGTTTTCTGAGTGATCTGTTGAATTTAGACATCATTTAGGGCATGGATGGCGTTGGATTGAGTTGGGGAAGTGTGTTTTTTGGGGTGGCCTTTGTGATGTTGTTGGGCCTGGCCATGTGGCTGGTGGCCATTTTGAAGCCTAGGCCTGCAAGCTTGCCTGGGCTTGTATGCCAACAGGCCTGCTTTTTCATCCACTAGGATCAGAGCAGGTAGCCACAGCTTTATTAATCAAGTGTTTTCTGTGTGATCTGTTGAATTTAGACATCATTTAGGGCATGGATGGCATTGGATTGAGTTGGGGAAGTGTGTTTTTTGGGGTGGCCTTTGTGATGTTGTTGGGCCTGGCCATGTGGCTGGTGGCCATTTTGAAGCCTAGGCCTGCAAGCTTGCCTGGCCTTGTCTGCCAACAGGCCTGCTTTTTCATCCACTAGGATCAGAGCAGGTAGCCACAGCTTTATTAATCAAGTGTTTTCTGTGTGATCTGTTGAATTTAGACATCATTTAGGGCATGGATGGCATTGGATTGAGTTGGGGAAGTGTGCTTTTTGGGGGTGGCCTTTGTGATTGAAGTACCGGGTTTTTTTTAACCCAGCGGTGCAGGGGAACACATCCTAAGACTTCGGGTTCTTCCTGTTTCAGACCCACAGAAACACAGAGTCTTCTAGATGAAATCAAAGATCGTATTTATTGGCTGCAGACCAATCACAGGTATCCGAGAAGTACAACACGATGTATGTTCTCAGGAGACTGCTCCCGAACCAAAAACCAGTCTTTACTTATATACACAAAATTACGCTTGGGGGCAACACCGTCCCTATTTTTCAAGTGGTCATTCACATATTTTAGTTTCAAAGAAACAGCAGAGCCATAATGACAATCCCACATTTCAGTTCATTAAGCATACAGTCATTTTACCCAGCAAGGCTCAGAACCCTCATCAGATAACAGCGGACCCCAATAAAACGGGCACCTCCTGCTCGTAAAACAAGCCATAAAGTAGGAAACAGAGTCAGGTGTGAAATAGCTTAGTCAGAGATCGTGTGCGAACAAGGACTTTATGATGGGTCGAGCCCTGATGCTAATCACATTAGGCCGCGAGAAAAGGAACTGGCCGGACAGGATTGACCTCGGGCAGCGGAGTCAGTTTGCACAGGTCAGAGAGAAGTCACAGAAGGTGTACGTGTCCTTTAGGCCTAGGCATGGCCTTAGTGCGCAGCCTATGTGAGGGCAACCACAAAATGGCTACTGTTCTAAAATGGAACCCAAGGGTTCAATATGTGGTATCGTATGCACGGTGAATTCATCAGTGAAACATGACGAAAACACTCATGCATACCGCGTTACTCATTTGCGGTTCGCTGATACCAAAATTGGCATGGTGGGACCATGCCACCTACATGGTTCCGAATTTTACAGTACCACATGATGTTGTTGGGCCTGGCCATGTGGCTGGTGGCCATTTTGAAGCCTAGGCCTGCAAGCTTGCCTGGCCTTGTCTGCCAACAGGCCTGCTTTTTCATCCACTAGGATCAGAGCAGGTAGCCACAGCTTTATTAATCAAGTGTTTTCTGAGTGATCTGTTGAATTTAGACATCATTTAGGGCATGGATGGCATTGGATTGAGTTGGGGAAGTGTGTTTTTTGGGGTGGCCTTTGTGATGTTGTTGGGCCTGGCCATGTGGCTGGTGGCCATTTTGAAGCCTAGGCCTGCAAGCTTGCCTGACCTTGTCTGCCAACAGGCCTGCTTTTTCATCCACTAGGATCAGAGCAGGTAGCCACAGCTTTATTAATCAAATGTTTTCTGTGTGATCTGTTGAATTTAGACATCATTTAGGGAATGGATGGCATTGGATTGAGTTGGGGAAGTGTGTTTTTTGGGGTGGCCTTTGTGATGTTGTTGGGCCTGGCCATGTGGCTGGTGTCCATTTTGAAGCCTAGGCCTGCAAGCTTGCCTGGCCTTGTCTGCCAATAGGCCAGCTTTTTCATCCACTAGGATCAGAGCAGGTAGCCACAGCTTTATTAATCAAGTGTTTTCTGTGTGATCTGTTGAATTTAGACATCATTTAGGGCATGGATGGCATTGGATTGAGTTGGGGAAGTGTGCTTTTTGGGGGTGGCCTTTGTGATGTTGTTGGGCCTGGCCATGTGGCTGGTGGCCATTTTGAAGCCTAGGCCTGCAAGCTTGCCTGGCCTTGTCTGCCAATAGGCCTGCTTTTTCATCCACTAGGATCAGAGCAGGTAGCCACAGCTTTATTAATCAAGTGTTTTCTGAGTGATCTGTTGAATTTAGACATCATTTAGGGCATGGATGGCATTGGATTGAGTTGGGGAAGTGTGTTTTTTGGGGTGGCCTTTGTGATGTTGTTGGGCCTGGCCATGTGGCTGGTGGCCATTTTGAAGCCTAGGCCTGCAAGCTTGCCTGGCCTTGTCTGCCAACAGGCCTGCTTTTTCATCCACTAGGATCAGAGCAGGTAGCCACAGCTTTATTAATCAAGTGTTTTCTGTGTGTTCTGTTGAATTTAGACATCATTTAGGGCATGGATGGCATTGGATTGAATTGGGGAAGTGTGTTTTTTGGGGTGGCCTTTGTGATGTTGTTGGGCCTGGCCATGTGGCTGGTGGCCATTTTGAAGCCTAGGCCTGCAAGCTTGCCTGGCCTTGTCTGCCAACAGGCCTGCTTTTTCATCCACTAGGATCAGAGCAGGTAGCCACAGCTTTATTAATCAAGTGTTTTCTGTGTGATCTGTTGACTTTAGACATCATTTAGGGCATGGATGGCATTGGATTGAGTTGGGGAAGTGTGCTTTTTGGGGGTGGCCTTTGTGATGTCGTTGGGCCTGGCCATGTGGCTGGTGGCCATTTTGAAGCCTAGGCCTGCAAGCTTGCCTGGCCTTGTCTGCCAACAGGCCTGCTTTTTCATCCACTAGGATCAGAGCAGGTAGCCACAGCTTTATTAATCAAGTGTTTTCTGAGTGATCTGTTGAATTTAGATATCATTTAGGGCATGGATGGCATTGGATTGAGTAGGGGAAGTGTGTTTTTTGGGGTGGCCTTTCTGATGTTGGTTGTCTTAAAGACATGCTTTTGTTGTATGTGTCTGGTGTGTTGGTGTGCAATGCATGCACCCTGCAGACCTTTTTGGGGCCTGTGAATGTTCGTATTTCCATTTTGTTGCATTAAAAAGGCAGAGCAGTGTGCTTTAGCATGCATCCTTTACCTAGCTTTTATAGGCCTTTTGTCAGCTCCTGGTGTTTCCCAGGCCCCCGGCTTGTTTGTGATTTGTGAGTGTCCATGTGGGTGGTGGCCTTTTTTGGTGTTTGGACTGTGAGTTATTAGTGTCCTGCTTTTGCCATAGGCCTGCATGGTTTTCCTATTGGCTATTTGGCTTACTGCTTCCATCCATCCACCCCCTTTGCCAGCAGCATCTCCATGGATGCTGAGATGCTCAAATAATTTAATGGTCCACCCCACTTTCATTACATTTTTATTTTGGTGGTTATTATTAACTTTCCTATCCTTCCTGAGAGTGTAGTGTGTGGCTGTACACAGTAGTATAACATAGCTCTAGTTTAAAAAAAAAGTCATAAATGGCTAGACTATCTTTTGTTTGCACTAGTACAGTACTAAGTAACTGAACCACAACAACAAATGCAACATTTCACTGATGTTCTTCTCCTGTCTTATTTGCTTTTAGGTTCACAAAAGACAGAGTAGGAGGTGTCATCAGCATCACCAAGCTACCCGTTGTACTGCCAGCCAGATAGAAGTCCTGCTGCGCATCACGTCCATGTGAGACCAGGACTTGTTGTGCATCTGCATCCTGCCTGACATCTGAAGAAGATGGCCCCAAAGAAAGGTACCAGGTCCAGTACCAAGAAAGTTGCCGGTGAGAAGAAGGAACAGAAAAAGGAAGTGCCATTAACCACGACTGGTGGTGTGCCGGCCAATGTTTTTTTTGGCACCAAAGCGTTGTCCGGGAACCAAGCTGGGAGCAGCACAGCGGTCCAACCCCACCAACCTAGGCCCAAGGGCTTTAGTGTCGCAGAGGTAGCCAGTCTACTAACGAGCAGCGATGTTGAAGAAATGTCATTACCGCAAAGTAGTACACAATCAAGTTCAACGCAGGCACAAACTCAGCAGATCAGTGTGCAGCCACGCAACAAGAACAGCAGCACCCGCCGCAACAAGAACAGCAGCAACCGCCGCAACAAGAACAGCAGCACCCGCCGCAACAAGAACAGCAGCACCCGCCGCAACAAGAACAGCAGCACCCGCCGCAACAAGAACAGCAGCACCCGCCGCAACAGCCCACCATAGTAGTTGTTGCTCCTGACGTAGGGGCATTTCAGGAAATCGAGCTTCCTGCAGACAAAGTGGAGCAAAGTCAAACCACTGTTTCAGAAGATCTATTGTCTTCCAGACCACCAGCAAGGAAAAGGAGGCTTAGTCCATCATCTTCTTCTTCAAGCCCCGCTTCTGATGATCGTGATGACACTTGGGTCCCACCAGCTCGGTCTGAGAGTGATATACACCACAAGACAATGCTTCTGAAAAGGAAGGTCCCAGAAAAACTTAAGAGTTATGGAGGTAGATGTAGAAGAGGGGGGTGATGATGTTGATGAAGACGAGCCAGTCATCACGCACATTACTCCCGCCCCAAAGGGATTGGAGACCGACATTCTCACCCTATCCAGAAAGGCTGCTACTGAGCGGGATGTAGCACGGATCTCACCAACACAGGTTACACCACCACTACCTCCAGCTGCCATATTTTCCAAGGCCCGGCAGGGGCCTACATCCAGCTCAACCATCTCAGTAGCAAGTGGTAGTAAAAGTCACAGTGTAGGTGGACAGGGTCACATATTTTCAAGCACCCCCTCAAGTTCGTCTGGTGTTGAAAGTGGCACATCCAGCAGTGCCAGAAAGTTCTCCTCCCCAGTTTGGGACTTCTTTTCTGTTAGCGCCAAGGTGGAGAACGTTGCTATATGCTCAATTTGTCGGCAAGGTGTTCGGCGTGGTAAGCTTGGTACAAACTATGGTACCGGAGGAAAACCAAGTAATCTCAGAATACACCACACTATCGTGTGGGAGGATCACCTACTTAAGTTAAAAGAAAGTAGAAAAACTAAACCCATTGAAGTTGGTCAGGATTCAGAATCAGGGAGCGATATTATTGTGGTGGCAGATGAAGAACAGGGAGGCATTTCTAGCCCTGTCTCCAGTAGTGCAGTCACTGCAGTGGTAACGCCCACATCCTCCTCAGTAACATCAGAGTGGCACCGCAGTAAGAGCCATACTCAGAGTGTGGGTGAGACACAAGGCAACCGGCGAGTACCTCAATGAGACAATCTGTGTCGTTGAGCCTTAGTGGGTTAATGAAAACAGCACCACTAAGGAAAGTAAGCCAGCCTACCATTGAGAGCATGTTTAGATTGGAGGGGCAGTTCCAACGCAACCACCCAACGACACGATTGTACAATGCGAAGCTGGCTAAAATGTTAGCGCTGGACCTTCTTCCTTTTTCATTTGTGGAAGGGGTGGGTTTCCTTGAATTTGTGTCTGCCATCTGCCCGAAATGGAAAGTTCCCAGCCGGTCCTATTTCGCAAGAATTGCTGTTCCGGCACTACATCATGATGTGCTGGAATTGGTTGGTCACGGTTTGCAGCAGAGTGCTGTGCACAATATCCACTTGACAACAGACATGTAGAGCAGTTGCCAAGCCACAGATTACATGTGCATCACTGCACACTGGATCTCTTTTGTGGGGGTTAGAGATAAACTATCTGCACGAGGTGTTGTTGACACAGCTGCGATTTTTGAAGGTACTCGGAAACATGCAACTGTAGCCATGTTCGCCATGGAGAAATCTCATACGGCTGAAAACATTTTAGAAGAGTTTCGCACCAAGGTTTTGGAATGGCTGCGGCCCAGAGGGCTTGGTATTGGTTTTGTTGCCACAGACAATGGCAGTAATGTACTTAAGGCCATGGAACTTGGTTCCTATTTCAGGGTTCCGTGTTTGGCCCACTGCATAAACATTATAGTGCAAGACTTTCTGAAAAAAGAACCCATAGTCAGCAATTTACTGGCCATCTGCCGAAGAATATGCACTCATTTCAGCCATTCTTTTAAAGCTCGGAAGCAGCTGAGGATCATCCAACGTGAATTTAGGATGCCAGTCAAGGCACTCATCCAGGAGGTGGCAACACGTTGGAACTCAACGTATTACATGCTTGATCGTCTGTATGAACAGCACAGGTCACTCCATGAATATGTCTGGTACAGAAGCAGTGATGCTAGTGTTAAAGGCATGACCCTTCAGAGGGAGCAATGGACCCTAATTAAATGCCTGACTGAGATGCTGTCTCCTTTTGAGGTCTTCACACGTGAAGTCAGCAAGGAGGACCGTACAATGGGCCAAGCTATCCCATTGTTGCAAATGCTAGAGCATGAGCTGAATAATGTGTCTGAATCCTACAAAGGTGTAGAGGACAGAAGGCAAGCCCATGACTTGGTGGAGAGCTTATCCAGGCGCTTAACTGAAAATGTAAGGATACAAAATAAAATTTTGTCACAGGAACATTACATTTGTGCCACAATTCTGGATCCACGTGCAAAATTAGGACTAGTGAAGACATTCCTTGATTTTTCTGACAATGATGTTGTATAGCTGAAGCAGCCATTAAGTTTGAAAACGAAGGGCTGCTAATTAAAAGCCCGCCACATCAACCCACAACAAGTACTGATACTGAAGCAGGCCATGCAGAATCAAGTGCAACTTCGTCGGCTGAGGGCAGTGCGGTTGGCTCACAATCACAACACTCACCATCACTATCGACTACAGAAACAAAAACTGGATCATTAGGCCGAGTACAATCATTATCATTACAGGATTGGTATGTAAAGATGGGCTATTGTAAGCACAGTGCTGATGCACAGAAAAAACAGCACAAAAGCTTACCATCAGCAACCCTGAACATTGAGCGGATGGTCCAGGCCTATCTGGACGACCCAACAGAGGTGTACGTTGATCAAAACCCATTGCAGTATTGGTATAGGAAAAGGTCTGAATGGCCTCAGCTCAGCAGGCTGGCGATAAGCTATCTGGCTTGCCCTGTCGCAAGTGTCTCTTCCGAACGTGTTTTCAGTGCTGCTGGTTCCATTGTAACATTGAGAAGGACCAGTCTATCTCCAAAAAACATGGAGAGGTTAACAATGATCAAAATGAATCAGCACTTCATACCACCGAATTACACAATACATGAATCAACAGAGGAAGATGAGGACAGCGGCTCAGGTGACGGAAGTATTGTGTCAGATGATTACCTACTACTGGAAGAACCCCCAGAGTTTGAGGACGAGCTATACTTCCCTGACAATTAGGCTCGTACTCACTGTCTTCCTCCCTTTTTTCCCCCTTTGTTTATGTGTCTGTCGTTCCGGTTATAAACTTGTGAATCGCAACAAATCCATTATCACCGTCTTCTACTCTTCTAATTTAATATACAAGTTTCAGGTGTCTGCCATTTGACAGTACAGTCCTCCGAATCCAGCTCCTCCGCTCGATCATACTGAATCTCCTGCTCAATTCCATTTCCCTCATGAATGATGATTGGATGATGGTAACAACAAATTCAATTTCAAACTTTCCTCGTCCTTCCAAAACAAGTGGACCATGAATCAGATGACTACTATAGCTATCCTCCTTTCAGAGCCGAGAGAGACTGGCCATTAACTGAAAATAAGATGGAACAGGTAATGATTGATGCCATGCATTGGACGCAGAGTCGCAGACTGAATGATTTAGATTTTGTTGTGTTTGTTGTGCATGAATTTATGTAATTGTGCACTGCCACTAATCAACTTCCTACAGAACACACTATTTTTCCCCTTCTTGCAAATAAGAAATTTGTACTTCTCCTGCAGCTTGGTGATGCATTGCTTTTAATTCAATACAGGAAGGGGACTCACTCAATCTGCGCAATGCGTATGACTGTGACACAACAGCACCGTCCATGATGATGATGGCGAAATAGACGGCCCGTTAACAAGATGAGATGGAACAGGTAATGATTGATGCCATGCATTGGCCGCAGAGTCGCAGACTGAATGATGTAGATTTTGTTGTGTTTGTTGCGCATGAATTTATGTAATTGTGCACTGCCACTAATCAACTTTACAGAACACACTAAACTTAACTCAAAGTGAATTCAATTTTCCCCTTCTTGCAAATAAGAAATGTGTACTTCTCCTGCATCTTGGTGATACATTGCTTTTAATTCAATACAGGAAGGGGACTCACTCAATCTGCGCAATGCGTATGACTGTGACACAACAGCACCGTCCATGATGATGATGGCGAAATAGACGGCCCGTTAACAAGATGAGATGGAACAGGTAATGATTGATGCCATGCATTGGCCGCAGAGTCGCAGACTGAATGATGTAGATTTTGTTGTGTTTGTTGCGCATGAATTTATGCAATTGTGCACTGCCACTAATCAACTTTCTACAGAACACACTAATTTTCCCCTTCTTGCAAATAAGAAATGTGTACTTCTCCTGCATCTTGGTGATACATTGCTTTTAATTCAATACAGGAAGGGGACTCACTCAATCTGCGCAATGCATATGACTGTGACACAACAGCACCGTCCATGATGATGATGGCGAAATAGACGGCCCGTTAACAAGATGAGATGGAACAGGTAATGATTGATGCCATGCATTGGCCGCAGAGTCGCAGACTGAATGATGTAGATTTTGTTGTGTTTGTTGCGCATGAATTTATGTAATTGTGCACTGCCACTAATCAACTTTCTACAGAACACACTAATTTTCCCCTTCTTGCAAATAAGAAATGTGTACTTCTCCTGCATCTTGGTGATACATTGCTTTTAATTCAATACAGGAAGGGGACTCACTCAATCTGCGCAATGCAAATGACTGTGACACAACAGCACCGTCCATCATGATGATGGCGAAAGAGATGGCCCGTTAACTTAAGATGAGAAGGAACAGGTAATGAATGATGACAATTAATGGCATGCATTGGACACCTGACTCTGAGCTATTGGTCTTTGTGTTTGCGTTGTTTGTTTGTTGTGCACAAAGTGATGTTAAAGTGTACTAGTAATCTATCTTTCTGTACACAATAAAGAATGACTCAAGTCAGTAATATTTATATTTCTACTCTTGTTGTGTCATAAAATTTTTACTTATACTGCAGGCCGATCTTCACAGTCAGTCAGTAAAAGTATCAGAGATGATGATGAAGTCAGGAGGATGTTTCAGGAGTGGCATAAAACGGAAAAGCCTAAAGGTAAACACGTCAACAACAACCACAGCAGACCCAAATGTCTGTGTAGAAGTTGAATAGAGTGTAGCGGTGGGATGACTGCAGTGCATTGATTTTACTAACTCAAACTGTAAAATGCTATGTTTGGAATGGATAATGTGCTTTGCGTTTGTCCAACTCTTTGAGAGAAAAAAAAAGGACTCTAAAGTGTTAACGTAGGATGTGCTAATGCTAAGCACTGTGGGCCTGCTCTCTCCTGTTACTGTTGAAGGTCAATGCTGGAAAAGACTAGAGTAGAGATGATGCATACATGCCACCTCGGAAAGTGTTCTTGTTGCACTACACCATCACTTGTGCATTTGTTTTAACTTTCTTTCTCAATATCCCCTTTGGTTTTCCATCTACAATTACAGGCCGGGCCTTGCCCTAAACTTTGTAAAACATTACAATGCATATTATTTACCTTACCAATCCATCACCTTTTTTTTTCCAGCCGGGCAGTGGCGAGGCGACACACCCAAGATTGATGGACGAGAGGATCAAGAGGAATGCCGAGATGCAAATCCAGTCCACATTTTTGACCGGGATAAGACAGTAACAGTATCCACTTTTATCTTCTTTTAAATAATTTGATTAATATCTTGTATACAATCTTTACAACAGTGTGTTTTTGGAGTTGTTATCATCATTAGGTTTGCTCTGTGTTTACGTTTCTTCCCTACCAATATTTAAAATTTCTATTTGCTATGTGTTAAAGTATTAAGGCCGGAACAACAGAACAAGAACTAGAAGTGTATGTAATCCGGGTCTCTCATCATCATGCATGCATTGCCTTTTTCTCCCTTAACATATGGATATGGTAGTCTTCAATGATTGTCGTTTGTTTGTCTATGTATGCATACTGTTTTTCTATGTCAAACCTTTCCCAAAAAACCCCTTCCCATCCATTCAACAAACCCTAACCCTCTTCCCCCGGGCTGTGTGACTTATTGTCGAGGTGTAACTAAATTAAATGTACACCAATACTTAATCACACACTTGCTGGGGCGGATGTGGTGAAAGCAACACTACTTCAATTTCAAGGCAGAGCGATGATCTTCTTCTGCTTGGCCACCCATGAGTAGGATATTTCAGAGGTTATTTTATTTAACAAAGGAACATATACCTAAGCATGAATTGCCGGCATTGATTGGATTTGTTTGTTGTCATTCCTCATATACAGCACTAACTGTTAGACTGTAGGCATAGTCAAGTGACTCGACACAACTATAGTTTGTAACTGTGTCTAGTAGGCTATCCTCTTAACCACCATTCAGTTTTTTTGTCAAATATTTGAGCATATTATTGTTGCTCGGTAAGTTCTGTACTGTACTTCATTCAACTACTCCTCTAACAGTCTCTCAAAGGCGATTGACTGTCTCCTTTTCTTTTTTTGGAAATGCTGCCGCCCTGCCAGTGTCTACTACTACTACTATACTACCACCACCACCACCACCACCCCAATCATGGCATGTATGAAAAAGGAAACCATCTTCACCATCCAGCCAGTGCTGTGACACAGTTGGACATAAACATCAAGCACCGGTAAGAGACAAGTTTGGGGGAGGCAGAATTAATAATGGACATGTCAATGATTTCGTATTCACACACCAGTACAAAGAATGCATAGACTAGAGGACAGACAAAGTACTAGAAGGACCAGTCAATGAGTGAGGTGTGTCTCTCATCTATCTGTTTGTGACTTATACAGTCAGCCAATTATTGAAATCAAACACAGGCTATGGGCGGCCATGCACCAGCAAGGAAACAGTGTGATGTTAAACAGTTACCCCACCTACAAAACATTAACAATATTGCATGTAACATAGAAAAATATATTTAATTTACCCTAACAAAAATAAACTAAACCCACGAAAGCTGACCTACCCCCCTCCCTAACCCCAACCACTGTCCATAGTAGAAAAAAGTCTGTAACGCCCAAACGAGTTAAGAACAAGAATTAAAAAAGGGGCAGAACAGGATGACAGGGACTAACTGGTGGGGCGGGACTCGAGGAGGACACGCATCTGGCGCATCTCGCCCTCTAAACGGGCGACGCGGCGTCTAAGGGTGCGGCAGTTGCAGCCACAGTGGGGGGGGGCACCGGAGATGGCACGGTGGCGGCGGGCAGCCGCCAGACGGTGGCGCCGTACCGCTGGAGGGTGGTGGCTGGGGCCCGGGCCACGGGAGGAGGCTTCCCCAATTGCAGCCGCAGTCTCCTCCTCCTCGGCTAAGACCACCAGCCGCCGGTATTCTCGCTGGATTGCCTCCAGCTTCCGGCGCCGTGCCTTGGCGGCCAACTCCCTTCGATTTAGTTTAGGAGTAGCTGTGTATCAAAAAGAAAAAAACAAGACAATTGTAAAATATACTCTTAGAAAAACAGTAAGACAAGTTCATTATTTATACACATAGTGGCATGGTAGAGTAGCACTATAAAGCACAGTAGTACATAACATTTTAAATCGCGCCCGTCCTTCTTCCCTCCACCCGTCTTTCACTTTTTAGTTGAACAGTGCACCAGGTGCTCTTCTCCATAAAACTTTCAAAGCGGAGTTGAAATTAGATAGATGAGGCCATTGGTTACTCAATACTCCCGCTCCTATGCCAATTAAAGGGATTCTAGTCTTATAGTTCACACTTCAAATGTTCACAACAACTCATACTTACTACTTACGACATCGTATGGCGGGCGGACTTTGTCCGCCCGCCATCCTCACGCTAAAAAGGGTGGGGGTCCCGTGGGGACAATTAATTAGGATGATGCGCCCGGCACAGTGGCTGGCACATCCTGTTTTTTTTACATTCTGGTTGGCGGTGCCGAAAGCAATGCTAAAAATACATGTTGTGCTGCTTTTCCAAGCACAACATGACGGGCCCCGCACGGAGCCTGTCACGTTTTGCTTGGAAAGGCGGGGGGGTACCATAGCATAGGTAGGTACCCTCCATGGGGGCACCCAAGCATACTCTGCAATGTCTGCATGCCTTTCCGTGGCGGACGGCAATGCCGCCACGCAAAGGCATTCCAAAATGCAGATTATATGGCTGGCGGTGTGTTCAGAGAGACACCACCGGCATATTGAACCCTTTTCCGCCTGGTCGACATGTGGGGGATCTGAATAATTTCTACAGGGATGGCGGAGGTTTGCCCCTGCGGTGTCGGCAGTGAATTCCAGCCGGCCCGGCGGGGGCAATACGCCCACCATCCTAATGGGGCCCTAAGTCACAACTGTACAGTATACATATACATACAGTACACCCTTGCAGTGAGTGTGCTGTCAAGTTCAACAATAGTTAAGGATTATGAATCTAACTTACCACCGCCTGCCACTGGTGCTGCCACTCCCCCTACCGCTCCATCGTCGGTATCGGCAGCAACTGCCGCATCCTCTCCCTCCGCGTCGCCTTGTTCGCTGGCCCCGGCACTGGTGGTCGGTAGTGCGCCTAGAAAACATTACACATTTATTAGGCGTCATATACACCTCCCCCCTATTGATCAGTTGCAAGGTTGAAAAATGAGTTAATACTAACATACATCACAGTACAAATCAGGTAGTAGTAGAGTAGACACTAATAGTTATATATGATCATTGTAGCCTTTGCTTAATTAGCCCTAGCCATGCTACCATTTTACCTTTGTGGCTTTTATTTTTGCACATGTGACATTACCTTTACCTTGCAGCTTCTTAAGACACCTTTGAGCCCACATGACCTGCCTCACACTGCTACTGTCTAGTCTATGCGCTGCGTACAAGCGGTCCACAAACATTAACAAGCCACTTTTTTAGGAAGTACTGGTGTACTACTGTTACTGTTAGTCCATATTGCTTATCCATAGATGCTACACTTTTTGGCACGGCTGAGAAATGCTTGCAAGTTGCAATATACTAACGCACACCATTTCTTTTTTCGCATTACAGACACAAGATTCCCTTCTACGAACCAGAGCTTCTGAATGATGCAACAACTACCAGTACTAGGTTCTTTTAAGGTGAGGGGTCCCTTCACTCACATCTTCTTTTATAAATGTATATAAACTAAATTGCTATGGGATGGTGGTGCTGCCTTCCACCACTGTTCAGTTATCATGATTTAATTCCCAACTGTATAAGTGTAACAATGTATATTGTTTTAATGTTATTGATTTTCCGGTTGGTGCTGCTAAGAAAACAGTGTACAGACCTTCTCAAATTGAAATAAACATTTTGAACTTACATAGACTTGGTGGTATTTGGTGTGTACTAACTTACACGAGTGAGCAAATTAAAGTAAGGGTGTGCATGTGAATTGCTTCCACGACTGAGAGGTTGGGTGTGTTATGTTCTGGGTTGTCTACTTGTTGGGTATCTTGGGGGGAGGGTTCCGAGACCTAATAGTTATGACAAGACAGTACTATAGTCAAGCAGTGGAATTGTGGTGGGTGCGGAATTTCTGATTGAGGTGTGCAAGGAAGGTCCAACCTACCATCACCAACATCCTATTTTCTGGTGTAAATGTATGTGCAAGATCCCTACAACAGTAGTATGTCCTATAGGGTATCATATCAAAATAGTAATAAATCTGGTAGGGCTGTTGTTGCTGTGAATTTTCAAAGCCTCAAGATCAATAAGAGTAAAAGTAGTACAAGACGACGACCCAACGGATTGGACTCAATGGCTCGAGCTACTTGTGAATATGAGTTTTATATTACAATCTTTCACAAAGAGTGGCACTGGCCAACTGGGAAAGACTATCTACTACAGTACAGACAGACTGATAGTATGTAGTAGTAGTAGTACTCAGAGTCATCATAGCGGAGGCAGGGATAAGATTTTTGAAACCGTACAGATCGATGGATAATTGGTGGTAAAAAAATAGCATTTGGAAACAAACAATAGTTCATGAAAAATATGGGGCAGTAAAAGTTATGGAATAAGAAATATTATTAAAAACAAGAAGACTTACTGGGGCCAGCAGAGGAGCCCTCAGCGGTGTCCTCCTGGTGGTGTTGTTCCTGTCCCGCCGACTGCCCAGTCCCTGTCGGTCTGCCCCTGGGTGCTGATGAACAGGAAAGATATAAGAAAGAGACAAACATTGATGGATGGTGTCAAACAAATACAATATTTTTCAACAACGGTCAAAAAACACTTATGTATACAACAATTGCAATAACTACATTGACCGATCTCATCTGGTCAACATCTAATATCGGGGGATTCGCAGGTCGACTACTTAAGTTACTATTTATCAACAGTAATCCAGTCTTCCATTCTGATTCCAGAAAACTAAGTTACAACTAAGCCTAAGTACAACGTACCACCCAACCTAGCCCACCTATTCCAGGCATGCCAATTGTACATTAAGTATGCATTTCCAGTTCCACTGTATTCCTCAACAATGCGTATGGTCAAATCATGGAGGACACATGAACATGACTACATTTTTTGTATACACCAAATTTTGGTTTGATTGATCTGCTACTGCTAAGTAAATGCTAAGCCTACCACCACTCATTGAACAAACTAGAAAAGGTTCTAAAGACTGCCGTACTAGCAGCACGTCACGTAACTGAGTGAGGGGGCATTACGCATACCACTAACAAGTTAGAAGCTCATACAAAGTAGTGTACCTAAACATCAATCCGCCCCTATCTATTAGTGACGGGACAAAGTAAGGAGTGGACTAGAGTCACTGTAGCATTACGTAACTTAATTTCTCTAAAATAAACTCGTAAAGAATCACGCTAAGCAAGCGCAAACGCAAAGCTGCAAACAAGTAAGATTAGTAGTAGCGCAGAAGAGCACCATAATCACAGAAGACTTTTAAACGTTATTAACCTGGAATGTATTGTAAGCAGCAACATTCTAGCTGGTTGGAAGGAAAAAAAATATTCGCAATATATAACACAGAGCAGAAGAACAGACACAAAGTTGTAGTAATTAAATATGTACTCACCAAGCCCCGGGACCTCCACTCCAAGCAGGTCCAGCAGGTCCTGCTCACGGTCCAGGAGGTCGGACCACCGGTGCGTCAGCTGTGCCTGGGTGCGCCGGACCCCAGAGATGCGCGACACTGCCCGGCGCACCTTCCCCCACCGCTGCCGACGCTCCCGGAGGCCGTACCCGGACCCAGGCCTGCCACCTGCTGCCAGGGTTGAGGGGAGGTGGCGCTGCACAAAGAAAATTAGTGCAGCCAACTCCTCCTCCCCAAATAAGGCCCGTGCCTGCACCCCTTGTGGGCGCCGCCTTCCGCAAGGAAGGCGGTCGCGACTCTGGCTGCGCCGGCGAACAGCCCTACCCTTGGACATGGTTCTGGGGACGGAGCGGGAAAGAAAAGGTAAAATAAATAAAGGAGTAAAGGAAATAAATAGCAGGCAATAGAAAGAGGAAAAAGTAGCTAAAAAACTAAAAAAAGTAGACAAAAACCAAAAATATAGAAGCAGGAAAATAGTTAGAGAAATAATAAGTAATAAAGGTCAAAAAAAAGTGGCTATAAACAAAGGATTGAAAGGATTTTGGGAGGATTGAAAATCAGGCCCCAGAACCATGCAATAGAGTGAAAAACAAGATGGCCGCGCCCATTGCGACCACGTGCGCAAGCTCGCGCGATATTTTCTCCCCGAGCAAGCAAAAAGCAACGCGATCAAGTAAAAGCGGTCGCGAACAGGAAATATCGACTGCGAACGGGCGCGAACATGCAGTGCGCGACCCGGAACAGGAAGTAAGCATCGCGAGAGGGCGGGACAAGTGAAAACAAGATGGCCGCGCCCTTGAGCAACCGCATGGGTAAGTTGGCGACCCGCGATCACGCAAAAAATACCGCGAACAGGCGGTAAAAAAACTTCCGCGTCTTCGCGATATTTCCGGCGTGATTGCGGAGATTTTTAGCATTTTGCGATAATTTGCGAAAGTTAATTTTGCAAATTCCGCCCACCCCTACTATACACACAGATATTATGGCAACTTCAATGCTGCTCCAATAGCTAGCTCTTTCTGCACTTTTTTCGCTTGCAGCTGAGCCCCCATATGACACAGGGGCTCCAATGCAGGGTCCCTTGGCAACAGGGGGCACAGTCAAAAGGTCCAATAGGACAGTGGATGCAATGGTGATAGAAAGGACACCACAAGAATGGGGCCAGTGTTTCAATGGCTGTACGGAGACTGCGTGAAGGTGTCAGGGTGAAGTCACAAGCAAACCCTAAATTTGCTTGTGCTCCACCCTCGGGTAGCCTGGCACAGAGCAGTCAGACTTAATTCAGAGACATTGTGTAAAGTATTTGTGCAATACTTTAAACAGTAATAACGTGAAAACACAACACAAGAAGAATCCCACACCAATTTAGATAGTCATTTTTAACAAATAAAACAAGACCAAAGCAACAAAAATCCAATCAGTATAACCCGAGATGTGTATGTTTAAAGATTTCAGTGAAAATGTCGCCAAAAAGCTCAAAGCGTCAACTGTGGATATCTGATCGCGCTGGACCAGGACAAAGTCACAAGTTCAGGCTGACTGTGAAGGAGTGCAGGCCGGCTACAGGGACCCAGTTAGGCCCGCTGAGCAAAAGTACCTTAAATCCTGGTTGCGGAGCATTGAGAGGTCCCTCTTCAAGGATGCGTTGCACAGCTGAGGCAATGTGAGTTCAGTGAGGCAAGATATGTCGCGCAGCATTGGTTCCGTGGAGCTGTGAGTTTGCGATGCTACGTCCTGCATCATCGTCAAAGAAACTGTCGATGAGGGGGACTTGCAATGTGAAGGCCTGCATTGAGGATGCGTTTGGCACTGGCTTGTTTTGAAGAAGCTGTGATGACAATGCAAGGTCCTTCCGATGGGCAAGATTACACAGCAGAAGTGATGTGTTGGTTCGCTCGGGGATTCAACATGCAGCAAAAGGGATGTGTTGGTTCCGCTGGATCCACAGATGGGCTGCAAAGTACCTTGAGTTCCAGTTTAAAGGGTCCAGGACTAGGGTGGCACCACTTGGCAGGGGAGGACCCACAGCTGCAGAGTCCAGCTGCTGGTTACAAGGGACTAGCCCTTGGAGTCACTCTGGTGGTCCTTGGTAAAAGATGCAGGTCCTGCCCTTCTCACCCAGGCAAGAGGTCAGCCAGGCAGTAGTCCTTCAAGTCAGTAATCCAGTAGAGTGGCAGTTCTTTCAGCAGCACAGCAGTCCTACCTGGCAGAGCCTTCCACAGGTCCAGAAATGTACTGAAGAGTTGGTGTCTGAGGTTCAATATTTATGTCTGGTACCTCCTTTGAAGTGGTAGAAGCTTCTAGAGGTTTCTCTTTGAAGTGTAAAGGCTTCAGCCTCCCCTGCCCTGACTTCAGACTAACTACACGGGGTATGCAATCCTTTGTGTGAAGGCAGGGCACAGCCTATTCAGGTGTAAGTGGGGCTGTGCCTAACTCAGTCCTCCCACCCTGCCAGTGATGGCCCATCCAGGCACATCTAAGCTCTCTATTGTGTGGCTGTCTAGGTGAAATACACAAAGAGCAACTGTCAACTACCCTTAGTTATGTGACCCAGAGACAGGCTGCAGGCACTAAATGGCTAAGGAAAGACAATGTCAACTTTCTAAAAGTGCCATTTTCAAAATTGTAATTCAAAATCTGACTTTACCATAAAAAAGACTTTGTCATTACAATTCCAAAGACACCAAACATTAACTTTTACCTGCTCCCATTTGGAAGTTACAGCTCATTAAACGTAATACAGTAACTCCAATGTTATCCTATGGGAGAGGTAGGCCTTGCAATAGTGAACAACTGATTTTGAGAGTTTTGCAGTATCAGGTCATGTAAAATTTAAAATGACATGGTCTAAATTTATGAATACAATGCTCCCTGTCTTGGGGCCTGTTTTCGGCCTACCCTAGGGGTGACGTATATGTACTTAAAAGGAAGGTTGGGCCCTGGCAAAGGGTTTACTTTGCCTGGTTGAAATGGCACTTTAAAACTGCACCCATAGGCTGCAATGGCAGGCCTGAGACATGTTTAAAGGGCTACTTCAGTGGGTCGTACAACAAGTCCTGCAGACCCACTAGTAGTGTTCAACTTAAGCTCATATTGGACCGAAGGTGTGAGAATAGCTTGGGGGCTGAGGGTTAAAACTGCAGACGGTAAAGTGCTCACAATGGGTGTCCCGCAGTGTCTCTCAATGGGCAGTCAGGCAGGAGGCCTTATTGCAGGACAAAATGCATCTCCTTGCAACTGGCACAAGGCCTTCCCACACCATCCCTTAGAGGCCCAGGGAGGTGGCCCTACCTGTAAGCCCAATTGCATACAGACACCTTTCTTCAATTGGATTGGCAGGGGCACAAGAGGTTTGGTCGTGTGTTGCACTGGTGCGGGCCCCATGCTGATAGGCTGTGTGCGAAGCCCTGGGCAGCTGCCCACACTCCCATGCCTAGCATCGGCCCTGCCCGTATTGTCCCCGTTTCATCCCAGCTGTGGCCCAGAACTTGCTATAAAAGATAGACAAAGCGCAAGCCATTAACTTTTCACCCTGGTACTTAGTCCTGCATTTACAGCGGTGCAAAGAGAAGATGTGGAACTTAAAAAATATTGAATATCAAACACTGATTTTATACTTCCAATCATTTGACCAGAAAGACAGAAGACTTTTGTGGTTAGAAAACAATAATTGGCAGTGTCGGTTCAGCTGCTCCAGACTCAGACCTTCACTGCCTGGTTGGCTGCTGCTGCGTTCCACCTCATCTTACCCACTGCTGCTAAGTAAAAAGTGACATCGGGGGACGGGGGGGGGGGCTTTTGTATCCATTGCTCAGGCTTTAGATGATTATTCAAACTCCCTCACTCCACCACTACTCTCACCCGAATCATCCTCAGCTCGGATCATTCCTGCCAGTGCCAAATTGTAGGTGGGGGGCCCAGGGGGTGGAGGTGTGATGGAGATGGGAAGGGGGGAGTATGTATAACGGGGTGCCTGCCTTCTGTATAAGAAAACAAGCAATGATTGACTGCAGTGTGGACTGAATTGCTGTATCCATGCTGCCTGATCTGTATGCCGACAGCTCCATGCGCCCCTCTGAAGGTGGGCGCCCTGGGCGTGGGCTCAGCTCGCCCATGCTAAAACACCAGCCCTGCTACACGTATTGCATAGAGTCCACCGCCCTCAGGGTACTGGCACTGGGCGTAGGGGTAGAAGCATCCCTACATTTTAATCAGCTCAGGTGCCCCAGATCCATTCCCAGCGGTTTCTAGAGATGAGAAGCAGGAAGTCCAAGGGCCTCAAGCCACTGTCTGAATGAGCCACCTGCGCAGGCCAACCAGTGGGTATCCCATCTCTGCAGCGGGCAGCACCCATGCCCCCACAACTGAGCACCACCGTGTCATTGGTGCTGAGCCCAGTGGAAACAGACGGTGCATAGTCACGGAGTAGCCCCCGTCTTCAAGCCCAGGCTCTGCATCCTTCCTTTCTCCATCCTGTTCGCTGGCAAATCACTGGGACAGAGGCACGTGTTAATCGTGCCAGAACATCTACATAATGTGCCAAAGTAACACGCGCCTCTCTATCACTGGAAGCGCTACATGGAATAACAAGTAGGGAGAAAAATGGAGGCTGCCAAGTGTTAACTGTCAGCTCTTAAAACTGCAAAAATGTGACAGAGATAACAATGGAAACAAATAACTGGATGATTCTGGGATATACCCAGCCGGGAATCATTTTACACCCGTGGGTATTCATTTCCGGCATTCTACATCCCCAGTTCATATCACTTGTCTTCTAGTGAACCTCTCTCTGCAGACTGTGAAGACATAAGGTAGCCACCTTCTGCTCCTTTACAGTGACCTTTGATCTACCTGGTGTGTAATAATTAGATACCCAATTCAAAAATGCTGATTTTGTAGTATCACAATAACTGCATATTTTCCACATCATTAATAAATGATTATTTCTGTGTTTCTGTCTTTTGAACTGTTTATATTCCAGTTTATCATTTTAAGTTTATTTGTTGCAGAAGTTGCAGCTCTCATTTACCTTTCCTTTGATGCAGATTTTCATATCCGTTTTCTCATTTTCTTCTCATTTGACCTGTTGCTATTAAACGTCGAGCTTGATTTGTGAAACACGCAGTTTTGCAATGATTGATTGCATGAAGTTTGCTTTCTGTACTTTTCCACCAAATACCTGTGTTGATTGCTTTCCAGCGTTCCAGCATTAGGTGACTAGACATCATTAGAGTGTCAGTCTGGCTTCCTTTGAGACATCATTCCTGACCCACTTACTTCCTCTTTCCTGGTATTTCCTTCTCCTTGCCCATGGATGTTGTGGCCCCATCCTACTGTTGTCTTTGTGTCACTTCCATTGTTTCCATTTCTTACTTTTGAGTAATTCTGCAGCCCCCTCAGCATCCCATCATAGTTCGTCATTGCGTTAGCTCTACAGGGAACAATGGATAAGCTATGACAGTTGGTTTGTTCAATGCGCTGCCTTCGCCCAGTCTGGAGAGTTTGGGCAAGTTGTTAACTGAATGTTTTAACTGAACTTGAATCCATGCGAATGTTGTCTTTTGTAAAAAGCTACTTTTAGCTGTGATTTATAATAGTTGCAATTTGCACATGTGACAGTACCCGTATGTAAGAGCGGGTCCACCAGCTTGGTTAGCAGTCTAGTTGTTGTGGGGAGGGAGCTACAAACGAGCAGCCTGCTGCGACCATGCGCAGCGGGCGAGCCACTGGCACACCAAAGGCAAGTCCATCTGCGCCTGTCCGCGCCCGGATCGTGCAGAAGACCATAACCCCTGCTCAATTTGCCTCAGGAAGTAGGCATTTGATACACTATTCAAGCCAAAAGCTCTATGCACTGGGACAAGAAGGTAAGAACCCAGGCTGCACCATATTAAAGCCTGATTTAGGCTCAAACGCAATGATGTGTGCCAACTGTAGGCTGTCCTTTACAGAAACACCAGCCAACAATGATAACAGAGGGAACTGCAAGATAGATCGGGAATTCTCACAGAAAGATAGGGTTTTCAAATGTTCATTATTAAACGCCAGGTCATTAGTTAAACACAAAATGGAATTTGTGCTCTTTGTTGATACCCACAAAATAGATATAATATTTATCACAGAAACCTGGGCGGACAAAACCTCAGGCCCTGATTTAATTCAAGCTATACCATCAGGATATAAAATGGCGCAGGTAGATAAACAGCTAAAGAAAGGAGGTGGATTGGCAATCGTTACCCGGGACCAAAGTGCCAAGCACATACCAGGCTCAAATGATGCAATTTGCGAAAATGACTCCTTTCAAATTGAGTTAACCAAAAACAACTCATTGAGAGGAATGTTATTGTACCGCTCTCCAGGGCCCAGGATATCTTTTTTTATCAAATATAGGCTCATTTATGGAGCACAGCGTCACAATGTCAGCCTACTTAGTGTTGGGTGATTTTAACTTTCATCTAGACAATCTAGAGGACAATGACACCAGCCAACTGGCCGAAAGTTGAGGGTCCTACTCACTCGGCAGGACATACACTGGACGGGATCTTTACTAATAACTCTCATTTGAAGTTAACAAGCGTTGTATCTTTGCTGTGGTCAGACCAATAAGGCGATGTTCTTTTCAATCACTCTACCACAGACTCAAAAAAATTCAGTTGAACAGCTACAAAAGAGTAAAACTAGACAAGTAGGGCATGGGAAGGAGTGATACAGCAGATCTTACGCTGACTTTGCAAAACGCCTTACCTGAAATCAGAAATGATCTCAGTCAAGACGGAGAGACAGCCACACAGATGTCTACAACATGGGTAAAAAAGGCTATGGACATTCTAGCACCCACAAAAGTGTTTGTAAATCGTCGCAGAACCCCCTCAGAACCCTGGTTCTCTGAGTATTTGAGAACTCCGAAACAGTTATGCAGAAAACAGAAGCAAGTGTGGAGATCCAAATATTACCCTCATGACAGAGAGGTCTATAAAAGAACAATTCCAGAATATAAAAGTCTCATACAAAGAGTAAAAATATTTCACAGATAAGGTTCACCAAGCGGAAAACTCAGCAAAGGAACTTTTTAGCACAGTAAAAAAAGATCAAAAAAGGTAGCGCAACCCGGCAATAAGGTCAACCGTACTTTTTGTGATTTTTTTTCAGAATACAGTAACAGAGGTCTTTAATTATTTTACTCAAAATCATCAAGGAGGCAATAAATCCCAAATGGCTATTTTACGACCAGCAAAAACAATTCTGGATAGGTTCACACCTGTAAAAGAAGAGCAAGTTCAGAAACTGATTGAGTCAATCAAATCAGGATCCCCATGAGATCCATGCCCGCCAAAAATTGTACACTTAGCGCCCATGATTTTGGGATTTCAGCTGACCAAAGTCCTAAATAAAGTTATCAGCACAGGACATATCCTCTCTGAATGGAAATTGGCATCAATCTTACATTTGCTAAAAAAAAGCGACCTTGACCCTCAGGAGTCCAGCAGCTATCGGCCTAAATCCAGATTTCCCTTTTTGGCTAAATTGCTGCAAAAGGCTCTGAATATTGAACTCATGTCATGCATTGACAGCAATAACATACTGGATTATTCCCAATATGGATTTAGGAAGACACACAGCACAGAAACGGTTCTGCTTACCGCATCAGAAGAATTAAGATGTGTCATGGACAACGGAGACCAGGCCGTACTAATACTGATTGATCTCTCCGTGACCTTTGATACGGTCAACCATACAATCTTAATTGACCGATTAGCGGAACTAGGAATAAGAGGTGCAGCACTGAAGGTATTAGAAGCTTTTTTAACTAACAGAACAAATCATGTAGCAATGGGTGAATTTACTTCAAAACAATTTCGCTTGCCTTGTGGGGTACCTCAGGGCTCCTTGTTGAGCCCCACCCTTTTCAACGTTTATGTTGCCCCTCTGGCTAAACTTATAAAGACAATGGGCTTCTCTGTGGTGTCCTACACCTCCGACACCCATATTGTGGTGTCAATTTTTAAAGCCCATGAGGAAGTTGGACACAGGTTTAGCTCCTGTATGACCCAAATAGAACAATGGATGAGAGCAAATTGCTCAAAGCTTAATGCTGGGAAAACAGAGGTCCTTCTGTTTGGGAAATATAAATCCTTCTGGTCGCCAATTTAGTGGCGTCAGGATATGGGGCCATTACCAACACCAGTACAGAAAGGAAGGAACCTAGGAATTGTCTTTGATGACAAACTTAATTTTGAACATCAAGTGAATGCACTCGCATCCTCCTTGTTCTATACACTGAAAATAATAAGAAAAATGTGTCCCTACATCCTCTATGATCTTCAAAAACAGTAGTTTCCACTTTAGTCCTTGCCAAAATAGACTATGGAAATGTCCTTTTTATTGGTATTCAAAAATGTCCCTGCAAAAGCTTCAAATGCTGTAAAATGATTCGACGAGACTCCTAACAGGAATTCCCAAACATAAGTCAGCATCCCAGGCCTTAATCAAACTACATTGGCTCCCAATAGGATTTTAAGACTCTCTGCCTTACTTTTAAAGCACTTTACAATATGGGACCAAACTATTTTCACTCGAAATTTGTCTGGTATAACCCTATTAGCACTTCCAAGAATAAAGCATGTAACTTGGGGCAGTAGAAGCTTCTTTTTAAGAGCTGCCAAGTATTGGAATGGTCTTTCGATTACCATAAGAAAACGTTCAGCACGCCTGGCTTTTCGGAAATTAATAAAGACATGGCTATTTAATCAATAGGAATTATTAGCCAACACCTTCCCCTCTCCATTTTTGAATGACATGGCGGCAGCGCCAAGACGCCTCTGGGCATTCGAGCGCTATATAAAAATTTAAATCAAATTAAATCAAATCATAAAGGTCGTCAGTTCCCACCTTTCTTTGTTTCAAATGGAACTAGACCAGGGCACATTAATAGTCCATAGCCATCTTTTATGAATTATGATCCAAGGTTTGATATTGCTCTGCTGTTCTACTAAAATGAATCTGTTGTACTGTTGGGCAAGATTAACCAGAATATTTTGGGGCTGTGCATCATTTAGTTTCCTCTAGAGTAAATCTTGATGGATTTGCTCTATTTCCTTAGTCATCTGCTCTCTTTATTCCCAGGGTGTGGGGATCCTCTTTAAAAAAGAAGTTTCTTCGGGTCTGATTGCCTGCCCTAGATAGGGCGAGTGCTCTGATGTACATACACTGATGGCTCCAAGTCTTTCAGGCCATCACTGTAAGGTTTCCTCCCGCAGAGCCAGCAGGAGCACTGCTGATGGAAAGATGACGGTCTGCCTGATCTAAATACAGTGGGTGAACCATCAGTTTAGTGGACAGGGTATTCACCACACCCTGGACCTTACCTTTTTGACACCTCCAACCATCCTGTGCAAGCTTCCCATACCCCTAGACTGGACCAACCACCTCGCCATCCCCATCACCCTGCTTAGGGCCGATTTGATTACTATATCGTGCGTAAATGCCTCAAACCCATTTTAGACCCTGACATTCCTGCCAATTAGTGGCGCTTCACTCATCCACCCTTCATCAGCAAGATCACTGAAAAAATACAGTGTATGCACAGCTTCAAGTTCATATCAGCATGAACAGTCTCCTGCATGACTATGAAACCCATCACAACTGGTACCCCTACTTATCTGGCTGACAATCACCATCTCAGGATGCTCTTGGCACATCTGCAGCAAGGACATTAGTCTTGAGATGAAGAAGTGCAAGCTTTCTCTTTCTACAGACCTAGGATCTTTAACAACATTTGTATAACCATTAGGATGGCCCAACCTTGCTCCCGTTTAGGAAAGAACTGAAGCTGAACAGTCCACGTTCACTGATAGAAATCAGCTGCCCCGCCAATCTCACAATGACTGTGTCTTTGCCTTGGATCCTGTAGAACCCTCTGCTTCGGCTGTAATACCACTGCATGGATATCACATGATACAAACATTCATGTTCCCTGCCCGAAATCGGTCTGGGTTCTCAGGATTTCTGAGTGACTTGGCATGGGTTGTGTGCTATTTAACCTATCTAGCTCTTCTCTTGTTTGAGGGGTGCAAGTACTAGAGTCTTGTCCTTCGAGCTCCATATATTTCTTACGTTCACTCGGCACCTCTTCAGCAATCTTTCTCTTGGGTCATATGGTCGTATCAATGTCAGCAATGAACAAGCCACATGTATATCCCCCTGAACGCCAATTTCCAAGTTTAAACATTCAATTTTTTCTGGATCTCAGCTAAAGACACCACATTCAAACAAGTCATCAGAGTACCAAGTGTATTGTCAAATATAATGATTGAAGTTAATGCCAAGCACAGGCTTCGAGTGCAGCACCGGGTACACACATGACACTGTTTGGTATTAACTGGAGTGGAAGAGGGTGGTCTCCCTCGTTTTCCTGAGAAAACGTTGACTCAACTCCTTTTGTACAGTAGTAGAAATGTTGCGTGCTACTTAGCAAGGTGTAAAATAATTTTTATTAATGTTAAGATATAGCGATTCTCCATGTCAGCACATTAATATTTCCAATAATGATGGGCATGGCCAGTACTAACAGGTTATGTTCTGAATATACAGAAGCCAGTAAAGACAATACTGTCAATACCATTGAGTAGTTGGAGAGCATTATGTTGATTGGACCAACTAAAACGATCTACATCATTGTGATATTATCTTTAAAGTTCCTGTTCGAAAACATAGCAGATGCACCATGGGTATGAATTATCATTCCTTTTCAGCAAAGTAGACTCACAGTTATTGTTTTCAATCCATCACTGAATTTTTCTGATAAAGCTGAAATCTAGTCAACCTCATAGACAATGTTTGCCACATACAGCGATTGAGGCGGACACTGTGCAACCGGTTCCCCTGGTGGAGGCGGTGCTGTCGGGTGGGGGAGGAGGCCCGAGAGCTGAAATTAACTCTATTAGATGCACTGCTTGGGCATGGAAGACTCTGGTTAAGAGGGCGCAGCTCTACTATTTATATGCCCCGGCGCTACCACTTGCTCCTCATCCAGATATCTCTGCAACCCACGAGCAAGCGTCCTTGCGAGCACTAGGGGCGGCAGGGATCAAACAACTGGGAGAGTTGTATGAGAAAGGCCAGTTCCAGTCACTCCTGGATCTGCAGGCAGGGCGGGATCACGGCATAATGCTGGGCTTTTCATACGTTAGGGTACGGCAGGCAATTAGATCTATTTTCCCTGATTATCCAACAGAGCCGAAAACACTTAAGGCGCTGCAGGCGGTGCTGGCGGGAGAGGAACGTAGGGGTCTGATAACTAGACTATATAATGTGTCAATGAGAGAGAGTGAACTCACTGAACACTCTTCAGATAACAAGTGGAATGAGGTGTTTGGGTCCCAAATGTTGCTGGAACAGTGGCAGTTCTGCTGTGAGCTGACTGGCCGATTGACAGCAAACTGCAATCTCCGTATTATTCACTTTTAGTATCTGCACCAGCTATATTATATACTGAGTCAATTGCGAAAGTATGGTTTGCGGGAGAATGCGTGCTGAGTAAGATGTGGGCAGGATGAAGCAGACTTTATACATCTTGCATGGAGCTGCGCTAGAATATTTGCATTCTGGAATCAAGTAGCAAGAGTACACACTGAGGCTGTGTTAGAAAATGTAATGTGCACTCCTGAAGTTTGCTGATTGGGGATGGTAAAGAAACTAAGACCATGCAATCGGCAAATTGTCGTGGTCTCGACCCTGTTTGCCAAGTGGGCAGTGGCACAATGCTGGGGTGACAAAACTGCCTCTACTGTGAAAAAGTGTATTCGAGATTTTATCTATTTCAGGAAGCAGCTGGGGGCCTATGCAGAGGAACTACCCGAGGCCTGAAGGCCGAAAGGCTTTTGGGCTCCGTTGACTGTGTGCCTACTTGGAAACCCTGACTTGCAGCTGGCATAATGTGTACATGTGCGGGTAGTAAAAGAATGCAAAGGTTGGATATGCCACTGTGGGATGCCATAATTATGTTGTAAAAGTTGCTCTGTGTTCAATAATAGATACTGCAATACTGGGTAGGGTGGGGGTAGGGTTATAGGTATGTTTGGGGTTGTATTTTTTCGATACAAAATGCTTGCACTATTATATGGAAATTGTAGACCTGGTTGGGTCCCGTTGTGGAACTATGTATTCACGTGTTCAAAGCTGTTCAGTAAAAACAATTTAAAAAAAAACACCTCATAAACAATGTTTATGGGCTACGTGGAGTAGAGGAAATTGCAGTATTCGGATTATCATGTAGGGATGAGTGAAAAGCAATTCAGCCCTACAACCAACACTACACAATTTCCTAGATGAAGAATTATGCTTGGAATAAAACTTACTTTCAAATGTATCTGATCATTATCAGAATCTCTCAGTTATGTTATGTTATGTTACATACATTTGTAATGCGCACTGCTGCCCCAGCTAAGGGGCGTCCAGGCGCATGGCAGGTAAAAATGCAACACCACAGGAAACATAACAGAAAGGAGGAAAGTGAATTTATTAAAACAAAAAGGTTTTTAAGGCTTTACGAAAGACTAAAAGATCATCTAGCAGTCGCAACTCTACAGGAAGGGAGTTCCAGAGCTCGGCTGCTCTGACCCGGAAAGAACGGCCACCGACCCGACACAGCCTGTATCGGGGAATCACAGTGAGTGCATGACCCATGGATCTCAGGGGCCGAGTAGGCACATACCAAGACAAAAGGTCCGCAAGAATAGGGGGACCTACCCCCCTCAGAATCTTGAACGCCATACACAGCACTTTAAACTGAATTCTGGCCCTGATAGGCAGCCAGTGCAGTGATCTCAATGTGCTGGAGGCAGAACAAGTACGGGGTAGGCCAACAATAGCTCTCGCCGCAGCGTTCTGGACACGTTGGAGGCGGGTAACCTCAGCCACATTGGACCCTACCAGAAGAGAGCTGGCATAGTCCAGGTGAGATAACACTGTAGCCTGGACTATCAGCTGCCTGGTGCGATGGTCAAAGAACTTCAAAACAGGGCGAAGCGACCGTAAGATACCAAAGCAACAGGCCGCGATTTTCTTCGTGTGGCCAACGTAGCTGAGGGAGGGATCCATCCATACTCCTAAGTTCTTTAATTCCGTGACCGGAAGGGGGGCCGGCCCCAGCTCCATAGGCCACCACCTGTCCCCCCATAGCTCCGATCTCTTGCCTACGATCATGATCTCTGTTTTCTTGGCGTTGAGCTGGAGACAGTTGTTCTTCATCCAGCTCGCCACCGCCCTAAGTCCACTCTGAAACCTGGGGGCATCCCGGTCCGCATCCCCGCTGATTGTAACCGCTAGCTGAGTGTCGTCAGCATATGAGACCATAGTCATGCCCCATTGCTTGACGACCTCAGCCAGCGGTCTCACGTAGAGATTAAACAACGTGGGGCTCAGCGAGGATCCTTGCGGCACCCCCTGTTTCAAAGGATGGAATTGGGACTGGAACGGTGGGACGGCAACGCTAAAGAAACGATCGTCTAGAAAAGACCGGAACCACTGGAGGGCAGGTCCACCCAGCCCAATCTCCTCCAGGCGATGCAACAGGATAGGATGCGAAACAGTATCAAACGCGGCGCTCAAGTCCAATAAGACGAGCGCTGCTGTCTGTCCCGCATCCATCACCGTGCGAAGGTGTTCAGCCATGGAGAGGAGGGCGGTCTCCGTGCTGTGTCCAGCACGGAACCCATTCTGGGTGGGATCCAAGATGTTAGCATGGATAAGGTGAGCAGAAAGAACTTTGTTGACATTGGCCTCCAACACTTTGGTCGGCCACGGAAGTAAGGAGATGGGCCGGTAGTTTTCAGGTTTATCTGGATCCAGGGACGGCTTCTTCAAAATGGGAGAAACCACTGCCCGCTTCCAGCTAGCGGGTACCGTGCTTGATTCCAACGAGATGTTAATCAAGGAGTGAACCACGGCCCGTCCCACAAACGACTGCACTCTAAAAAGAGTCGCTGTAAGCGGATCAGCGGGGGACCCTGATTTGACCTGCAGAGCCAGGAGGTCAAACCCCTCTGATGTCAGCGGGGGCAGCACGTGCAAGGTGGAAACACCATAGATGTTGATCGGGGGCTCAACCGGAGGCCCTGTACAAGGGAACGTCCGATAGATGTTTTGGACCTTTTCCAAAAAAAAACGAGCGAGAGCCTCACAGTGAGTGGTGGAACCAGTCGTCGTGATACAGGCACGCTTTGCCAAAAGATCCTTCATCACTTTAAAGATGGTTTTAGAGGGGTTGGAGCTGTTGCCGAATTCAGTAGCGTAGTAAGCTGCCCGAGCTTGGCAAACAGCCCGATGGTATACTTTGACGGAGGCGAGATAAATAGCTTTCTTCCCGCTATCGTACGCCTTCCGCCAAGCCCTCTCTGCTCGCCTACAACTACCCTTGAGAGTACGTAAGGCGCCATCGTACCACGGACTGGAGTCCCTGGAGCTGACTTTACAAGCGGTAATTGGGATAAGGGCGTCAAGCGCCTTGGAGATCCAGGAGCAGAACTTCTCGTAACCCGAGTCAACCAGCATCGGAGGTTCTAAAGGCTCCTCGGCGAGGACACGATGTAAGTCCTCCAGCCGTAATTTACTCCATTGCCGCCTTGTAACCAGCTTTGCCGGGGGAACAGTAATCATTCCCGGCAAAGGGGTACAGATGGTAACCAAAGAGTGGTCCGTCCAGCCAAGAGGTGTGACGGCGGAGACAGCAGCGTCTGCCAAATTGGTGAAAAAAGGATCTAAGGTATGGCCGCCTGTATGGGTAGGCTGTCGAACCATTTGCACCAGTTGAAGGGCCTCCAGGTCAGCAAGAATACCGCTAACCGAGGGGGAGGTAAGGTTCTCAAAATGTAAGTTGAGGTCTCCCAAAATCGAGAAATTGGAGCAGCCTACCACCAAGGAACTAACCACGTCGGGGAAGGCCGCTCTAAACGCCACATCACTCCCAGGGGGGCGATAAACCACCATCCCCGAGAGTGTGAAATGTGGGGTGACCGAGATCTTAAACACCGCACTTTCACATCCCGCAATGGTCAAACCAGACCAACTACCAGTGAGGCCAGGTCGCATGGCCAACGCAATACCCCCTCCCCTAGTAGATCGGTTAAGGGTAAAAACCGAAAAATCAGAGGGAAATGCCAAGTTGATAATGGCCACATCGTCATCCTTCAACCACGTCTCGGTGATGGCTACGATGTCCGGGGCCTCATCCTGTATCAGGTCAAACACGGCCTGATAATGCAGCACCAGAGACCTGGCATTCAGGCTGAAGATGCGAAGGGAATGCTCGGCGCGGTTCCTACTAAGGGCAACCGTAGGATTTTCGTGTGAGCTCAGGGTAGGGGGATCCAAAGACCACCTTCCACACGCACAGTGAAAGGGGCCCACTAGTGGGTGTATAGGGGGAAGGGTACAACTCACAATTGAACGACCTATACCCCGCAGAGTGTCGCCAGAGTACACCAGCATGGTAACGAGAGCCGAGACCAACTCTCAAGGACCCCAGGTGCCCGCTGCGCCCCGCGCGTCCTTCGCGCGGACGGGCGCAGACGGGCAGGACTCAGGCACGACTCCGGCTAAGCGACGGCGTCCCACTGCGCGTACCCGCTGCGCGGGAGAGGACGACTTTAAATAGGCGTTCCTTGGAGCCAAGCGAGCGTCAATACGCTCCAAGATGGCGCCCGCAAACAAACAACAAAGCCCAAAGCAAGATGGCGCCTAAAGCTGCAACCCAGGACCACCCACGGAACCCGGACCCGCCAAGTGACGGTGCTTTAGTCAATTTTACGTGCGGTAAGAGGGAGGGGGGGATCTATACCCAGGTCCTGCTAAAAGCAGGGGAACAGTAAAAGCCAAAATGACAAAAACAACAAAACTGGAGTTTAAAATGCAGAGCGAGCAGAGCGCTCGTACCAGCGCGCTAAGGGTATAAGCAGTACCTGACCAGAGTCCAAATACCGAGTCCGCCTTAAATAGGCGTTCCTTGGAGCCAAGCGAGCGTCAATACGCTCCAAGATGGCGCCCGCAAACAAACAACAAAGCCCAAAGCAAGATGGCGCCTAAAGCTGCAACCCAGGACCACCCACGGAACCCGGACCCGCCAAGTGACGGTGCTTTAGTCAATTTTACGTGCGGTAAGAGGGAGGGGGGGATCTATACCCAGGTCCTGCTAAAAGCAGGGGAACAGTAAAAGCCAAAATGACAAAAACAACAAAACTGGAGTTTAAAATGCAGAGCGAGCAGAGCGCTCGTACCAGCGCGCTAAGGGTATAAGCAGTACCTGACATATATATTGAATGTCCCTACTATTTATAAACTTTGATAAACTTTTAGTAAATTTGAATGATGATCCTTACAATATCTAAGGGTCTGATTATGACTTTGACGCAGTTGCGCTGGCTCTCCGCCAGCACGGCTGCGGCAAAGCTGCACAAGGAACACCTGCCTTATTACGAGTTGAACTTGTGTAAGGCGGATGGTCTTTTGTCTTTCCCACGGCGGTACCAGAAAAACAGGCCTGCAATGAGAATGGCAAAAATGTTCCAGCACTGCATGAATGGTGATGTCAATGCCGTGCTGGGACTCGGAGTACAACCATACAGGGGGGGCACATGTTGTACCCCCCTGAATGTATCACCATGGCGGGGGGAGTCATGGGGGTCTGGGGAAATGGCTGGCGGTGCAGGAACGTGTAACATGCTCAGCGGGACTGCGCCAGTCCCTCTAAGCATGGTACATTGTGGTGCAGCTCTGCCACTGCCAGGTAATGACTGTTCCCAGGCGCAGGCGGCAGTCCACCGACGGTACGACTTTGAAAGTTGTAATCCGGCAGAAAGTCGTAACCTGGCAGACGGTGGACCGCCACTGCTGCACCACCACAAGTGCGGCATTTGGAAAACCACCACACTCGTAATCAGGCCCTTAGACTGTAGGTTGGATGTGATTCCATGTCCTTCATGTAGGTGGTGAAAGAATGCGGTCTCATACTATCAAGGGCTGATTGTCTCGGGTCATAAAATTAATTTAGCATTGACTATGTATTTTTCAGTTACCCATTATAGTCATAAGCTATATTCACACAAGATATCTGAGAAATTAAAAAGTTACATCTCATCGACACTGGGTGTCTGCCTTTCGTGAATGTGCGGAGTCCTAAATTACAATCCTCAGCCCCCTGGTTAACAACATCTATGACAGATTTTTAAAAAACTGCCAGTCTCTGGAACGTATTTGGCGCAGAGCATAAGATAAGGGTGCTAAAGGAACTACATAAAGACTATTAAAGAGTATCACAAGTCTAATAGAACAGCCGGACCAGCATATTATACCGAGAAAAGCGATAATTCTCAACAGTCCAACAAAGATGTCTTCCGTATTGTAAAATCACTGATGGATCCGGCGCGTCTTTCTCCTAGCCCCCTCTTTCGGAGGAGAAATGTAATAAACGTAAAGATTTTTTACTAAAAAAGAAAGGGCTTATTTACAAGCCCATTGCACCACCAGAACGTCACTTTTATTGACGTTCTGGTGGCGCACAATGCTGAGCCATATTTACAAGGCCACACAAAGCCACCCTGCGTAGCTTTCATGGCCTTGTAAATATGGCCATTTCATGCATTACTCTGCGTGATATGGTCGTCCTATGGGTGTTACTGTGGGTGTTCCCACGCAACACCCATGGATTTTCACGCACTCCCAGATTTACAAGGTTTCTTAAACATGGAAATGTGCCAGATTCCTATGACTCCCCAGGGGAGGTGTAAGGGAGGAGCAACAAGGAGAAATACATTTATTTCTACTCTTTATTCCTTTTTCTATGTGTGCACATATCGAACGAGGAAAACAGCTCTTGTGATTGTTTCTGTGCAGGAAGGTGTTCATTCCTGCACAAAAACAATCACCCCTACAACGCAGACATCCTTGCAGGGCTCAAGGGTGCCTACATTGGTGCATGGCAGCTCATTGTGTACCAGCGCAGGGTAAAAGGACAGGAGTGCGCTGTGTCTTCTAGATACGATGCATTCCTGACCGTTGCTTTTGATGCACGGCAGTGCCGCAGGAAGGCTTGCTGTGCTGCCGTGCACCAAAATATTGTAAATGAGGCCCAAAAATTCCAACATCTAAGCATCTTTCACAGATAATTAAGGTAATTACTTTTTGGAGTAGATAAAAGTGAGCAACGAAGGGGAGGGACACTGTCTACTAATTTACACATTGCTCGATAAAAGCAATTTAGATGCTTTAATGCCCACTGTGAAACCTGGCTCTCCTTTGGACCCAGATCCTGCATGGGTGCTGAAGCAAGCTAGTTCAGTTTTGTCTCCGCCCCTGAGCTATTGAATTTATGGATAACAATGACGTCCGTCCCCCAGGCTTGGAAGCACTGAAGAAACTCACTCTTGATGCTTCCAAACTCGATAATTGCCACAAGATTTCTCTCTTCACTTTCAGGGGGAAAATTCTGGAAGAGCCTACTAAACTGCAACTTTTGAAATATATTGAGCAACATCATTGACGTTAGGCCTCTCAATAGGGCCTCTGTCTTGCTCACAGTACAGACTTTGCACAATTGGCACTGACAGAAAAACGTTAAGCTACTCTAGATCTGGGAGGCGCGGCGGCCTTCATCTTGTTGGATCTTAGTGTGGCGTTTGACACTGTGTCCATGTGGTATTGCTAATGCTTCTGGACGACTGTGGGGTTTCAGGCTCTGCTGTGAACTGGCTTACGTCTTATTTTAGGAACCACTCTTTTCAGGTATTATTCCAACTATTCCATGTCATCAGTAAGATTCGGTATGGGGTGCCTCTAGGCTCCTCGCTGAGTCCTACCCTTTTCTATGGTTATATGCACCTCCTAGCAGGCAGTGGAAGTATTAGGCTTCTCTATAATTTCCTATGCGGACGACACCCAAATTGTTATCAGAAAGATGGTCGAGGAGAACAATGTCTTGTCTAAATTTAACCTCTGCCTCCTATCAGTGGTTAAATGGATGAATGTAAACTGTATAAAATTGAATGGGGAGAGAATGTGGCCAGACGGCTAGGGCGGTCGGCCTCGGGGCTGGGGAACCGGTTCGAGTCTCGCAAGGACGCTCAACAGTAGGTGATTCTAGGCAAATCACTTAATCTCCCTGTGCCTAACAAAAATGAATGTGTCCGTCTGTAATGTAACTGGTGCTCATGTAAAGCGCTCTGATACCTTCGGATCTAGTTTGCGCTATATAAAACTCCACACAAAAATGGCAGTAGAAGTCCTGGTGATAGGTAATAAGCCTACTCTCTACAGAACTAGGCCTAGTCCCGGTGCCAAACTCACAGTGAAAAATCTGGTCTTCTGGGTTGATAACCACCTTAAATTTGAGCAGCAGATCAGCAAGGTGACAGTCTCTTGTTTTGGCCTGTTTATATGCTTAAGAAAGTTTCTCTGGTTCTATGGTCCCTGCCAGGCAAGACTCAGAAAACTGTCATCCAGGCTGCTATCATATTGCAACATCACAAAATAAAATGACGGTCGGAGTGTTGAAACCTTTCAAACACTCACTCCTGGTCACAGATCTGGATTTAATCCATCATTATTTTGCTCTCCATCTCACACCAGCCATATGCAAATTAGTCTTGACCCTGCTTCCCCATGGGAATAGTCCAGCCCGAACTGCCAAGCCAGGTCCTCCCTAGACCGGAAACAAGCAATCCTGGGACCGGTTTCGGGGTATCACCCTGAATGCTTTGGCACAGCAAGCAAGGGACCCATGTCTTGGCATACCTTTATCCACACGTGGCGCACATAGCAACATCACAAAATAAAATGATGGATGGAGTGTTGAAACTTTTCAAACACTTACCCCCGTTACAGATCTGAGTTTAATCCATTGTTATTTTGCTCGCCACATCAGTCTACTTTGGACCCAGCCATATGCAAATCAGTCTTGACCCTGCTCCCCATGGGAACAGTTCAGCCCGAACTGCCAAGCCAGATCCTGCCTGGACCGTAAATAAGCATCCTGGGACCGGTTTCGGGGTATCACCCCATATCAGCCAGGCTAGCTTGAATCCAGTAGTGCAGCATGCAAGGGACCCACATCTGGGTATACCCTTAGCCACTTAGGGCACACATGGCAACATCACAAAATAAATTGATAGACAGAATGTTGAAACTTTTCAAACACTCACCCCTAGTCACAAATCGGGGTTTGATCCATCATTATTTTCCTTGCCACGTCACCCCAGTTTGGACCCAGCCATATGCGAATCCGTCTTGACCCTGCCCCTCATGGGAACGGTCTAACCCGAACTGCCAATCCAGGTGCTCCCAGGACTGGAAACAAGCATCCTGGGACGGTTATCATATTGCGACTGGACTACGGAAATGAGTTATATCTAGCAGTATCTACAGCCCTGGTCCAGCTGCTGCAGATTATACAGAACGCGGCGGCTCGGCTTCATAGACACTTCCCAAGTACACCTAACATCTCTGATCAACTCACGGTTCTTCACTGGCTTCTGGTTGAGAAACGCATCCAGCTCAAAGCTTTCTGTGGCCTATTTATGAGCCCCTTGCATCACTTACTTAGCCGGTCCGTCACTTTGTTGATGCACTGTAGGCGTAAACAATGTGCCACGTTGCGCCATATTTACAAAGTGACTCATCTAGGCAGATGCTTCACTTTGTAAACCCCTGCCCTACATTATACATGCGTCAGGTATAATGTATGCAGGGTGGGCCTTGTACAAGTGGTGTAGTGAAATCTATCAGATTTCACTGTGCCACTTCCAGGACGCCACTGCTTCAAAACCTTATGACTGCTTCACAGCAGGGTGGCGCAGGCCCATTCAGTTTTCAGACACACCCCACACCCTTTTGTGCCTATACATGGAGCGCCGTACAGTAAATACGGCGCATACAAGGTGTTGCAAGGATGGTGCACTGAAAAGTGTTGCATATTTGGGGATAAGCCTGTGTTACCATGTTTTAAGGAGTGAGCATGTGCATTTTAGCACTGGTTAGCAGTGGTAAAGGCCACAGAGTCCTATGGCCAACAAAAACGAGATCAGAAAAATAGTAAGGCAAAATGGTTGGGGGAAGACCATCCTAAGGCTGACAGGTCAACCAGCAGCTCTCTGGCATACAAGGCATTCCTGCAGAGGCATACATGGTGGTGCAAGATGTGTGGCCAGAAGAACCAAGAGCTAGAGACCCCATGCAGCGCTTTTCAAAGGACTTCATTGACAATGCATGGGTGTCCCCATGTGGAGCAGGAGGGGACAAGGGAAGTTACACAAGTCATAAGTGGTGCCAGAGATCACCATTTTAGTGCCTTCCTCCGTGGCCCACTGCACTACTTGTCTGACAGCATCCCTTGCACCACAGGTCCAGGAGGATGCAAGTGTGAAGCAGGGAAGACCCTCAGAAGATATGGCCCTCCCTGAAACAGGGTGGAACCCAGATCCTCATACCACAATGTCATCACTCATAGCCTACACAGGGTCCGCTGAGTCCTAGTAGCTTGGTGTTTTGGGGAAGACGATAGACTGACTAGCCAGGCACACTACTAATTTCCACATCTGTGGATTTAAACGGGAGCCTACGGACTCCCCTTTCATCAGTCCATCAGTTACAGAAAGTGCACTTTTCTGTCTCATGAGCAACTTCAAAGGCAGAAACTCGAAATAAAAGGGAATAAATGATCTAATAAAAAATGAAATATTGAGATCGCAATGGCCCATCTCGGGCTCCAAACGTTCAACGTTATCCATCCTGCTCGTCGAGACTGAGCCCTAGGCAGCAGGAATCCTCTCCTTCACTCGATAGGCAATTTGTAATCTCTTCTGCTAAGATTAGAACAACCAGGATCCCACATTATGCTATAGCTCATCTCTTGGGCTTCCTTTAATAAAGACACATCCCTTTGGGGGCAGAATAGATTAAAATGAAAACTCAACCTGAGCACGTTCTGCTTCCAGTAGCGCCAGTCTGCAGGTGCACAAATGAGATGGTACATTGCTGCGTCTCTGTTCCTATGGGCAGAATAGCCTAATAAGAGGTAGGGCAGTCACAATTTCCTCAGGCACTCAATAACATAACCCACTATAGCTCTCTCCTCAGGGATTTTTTTTACTTTTCATTTTGTTTTCAACATGTTTAATTCTGCTGTCCGTTTCACCTGCCAGGTGCAAATATGTCATGTTTTCTGGGTTTCTTTCTCCTGCTACAAAAGCAATAATCCACACCTTACTTTGAAGCTCAGTAATGCCACTTGCTAGCCAATTTAACTGCTCCACTCCATCAAAATGGTTACGGCTAATGTGAGACACGGTGCCATGTCCCGCTCCAACTATATCTCATCTTAAAGAGAAACCAAGTCCTCAAAAGGCTAATTCCCATGCAAGGGGTACAAAATAACATTCACATCCATCCCTACTCACCATCGCTCCAGAGCTTTGGTGCAACACTACAGTCAACACTAAGGGGAGTGTAAATTGTGGACTGCATGTACCATGATAAAAAGGAACAAACTTTTCTGGGATGTGATCTTGTGTCTAGCCACAACCTTTCCCTGCCCGAATTGATTTTCATGACCACCTGTACCATTTAGCTCACACCCCTAATGTTCCTTTTTGTAAAAATTGTGTTCCAGCACATTAATTACACTTCATCCAGCCCGAGCCTGAGATTCCGGCCCAGGTATGGAGATTCCGGCCTGAGCCGGAGATTCCAGCCCAACTGCGGACGTAAAGATACGACTCGCAAGTTACCTCTGTGAATAGCAAAAGTCGCAAAGCTAGACTTTAATCTCAGATTGCCTTTGTGAATTGGGCCCGAAGTCAGGAGCCATAAAAATGACTAATGTGTAAGCCAAAATCTGATCAATTTCATCAAAATCATTCAGAGGTCAAATTAATCAAAAATGCTTGTACAATTCAAAGCTATAAGATAGATTTTTTGAAATTATATTGAAATTTGGGACAGTTAAGTAAAACCAAAAATATGTTATGTAACTAGAGCACGAAAGCAGGACCCCAGTAAAATTTGAGGCGAACAAATACAAAGGATCTCGGGAAAGATAGCCACTATAGCATACTGAATGCCCAAAAGAATAAATGTTAGAGAAGCCTATCAGTTTTTCAGCCTATTGGCGTTCTCAATGCTCGCACTTTTAAAATCTTCTGGCATTGGCATTGCTAAAAGAGGTGACCAACCATTTTAAAACTATAGAAATTACAAATACATTGTTTTCTATGCGTTCAATCTGGCTACCTGGTGGCATTGTCACATTGCATCCTGAAGCATTACAGCCATCTTGAGAGTACATGAGCAGTGTTTTCTATACTTTTATGTACAGAAACAATGCTTTCTATAGTTTTAATATGGCAGGTCGCCGCTATTGGCTTGACCAATGACACAGCCCATTTTAAAGGCATGCTGCAGTTGCGAAGCGCCAGTAGCGGCAGACAACATGGAGTGGGAGACGGGCAGCAGGGGTGGGAGAAAAGAGAGAGAAAGGGGGCACAACGATACACTGGACAGTCCTGCAGAAAGCATCCAGGGCATTATGAAGCCCACCATCTTGTGCCTGTTAATCTGTGGAGGAGCATCATCTTTAAATTGGATGAAAAAACTGGGGGGTCTCTCAAAGGGGTGTGGCCGATACAGTTAAGAGCGTGGCATAAAAGACATAAGCTAAAAATCTGTGCTTAGTATAGTGTTTGGTATTTTGTATTATATATTTGGTATTTGGTATTATACCGTCATGTTGCTGCTTCTGTGAATGAATCCAGATATATAATACAATAAGTAAGATTACCTACAACAAGCTTGGACTATTAGATTTGTCTATGACTGTTAGTTGCATAAGATACATACCCAACAACTACGGCTTTGTTGCATATAATATTGACAATATTTCTGTTTCGAAATGATGAGACTGTTAACCCGTTGACCGCGGCGTAAAATCCGACGCGGTGCGGGTGATTGATTGCGCGGGCGGGGCCGCGTCAGCCAACGGACGTGCGCAGCACTACGGAGGTAGTGCTCGCGACGGCCGTTGGCCGACGGGCGCATGGAAAGGGTTAAAGACCGATAAGAGTGTTTGAAGTTACATCTCAAAATAACTTTTTGTCTACATAAGGTATTCACACTAAATTTGAGGCCTTTTCTTCCAACATCCTGAGGATTCTAAAGGTACCCAGGGTTTGTGGAGTCCCCTGGAAGGAAGTAGGAAATTAGCCAAAATACAACAAAATTTTGTTTTTGGGGGGAAAAATGGGAAGAAATGCTGCAGAAGAAAGCGTTTGTTTTTCCCCTTCACTTCTTGAGATGTAAGTGCAGAGTTATGATTTTTTTTCACAACGAGGGTGAGGGCAAAAATGGAAAGCCTGATAGAGACCCGTCTCGGCACCTGCTTTTCAGAACTGCAGGTGCTGAGCACCGGCAGGACCCAGCCCACTTAAAGCCCTGAGGAGGAGTATTGGGAGGAATGGTTGTAAGGGAGAGATGTGCTGGGGGAGGTTTGGGGCTGTGGAGGAGCACTGGGAGTTAGTGTTGGAGAACAGAGGTGGTGGAGGTTCGGGAGTACGGAAAGCTTGAGGATGCCCTCAATAGAGGAAGGAGCAGGAAGTTCACACCCATGAAATGCCAAAGAACAAATGAAGGTCAAAAAAAGAGAAAAGTAGCTCCATGAGGACAGCAGTGGAAGAAAACGACTTATCAAACCAACAGCAAAAGTAAAGAATAAATGTTGCAGCCTAGAGGTGGGAGTGCCACTGAATGCTTAGCCTGGCTCGAGCCAGCTGCCTGCCTCTGGCTCGGCTTGAAGTCCTTTTAGAACCAAGGGCTCAAAATAAGCTGGAGATGATGTGCCCTAAATGTGGATTCTGCCTTTTACCTCGCTCTAATAGCTTATTGACTTTTGATGTCAGAGAATCCCATCTAGTCTCGGAACTGTTTAGTGTTAGAACTGGAAAATCGGAGGATCAGTTCTGGCTTACCTGGTTGACCAAAGAGTGTGATTTTAGGCAAATCGTTAATTCATCGAGCCTCATGAGAGCACCTTCAGACATGGATGTGCACTGTACAAAAAGCCAATAGTGTTACTCCATCCATAATAAGAGTCTAGGCCACATATAGAGTACACATGACAACTTGGCGTCTTTGTTCACTCATACCATTGTCATCAAACTAGGGCAGGAATGTTTCATAGTGCATGCTTTAAAACACTCATTTTTAATAAATACTTCCCTGATGGACTCAGGTGAAACGCTTCCATCATCTGTTAAAGAAATACACTTTGGGGGGATTTAGAAGACACCTTCTCATATGTTAACAAATTGGTCGCATGATTTGCTTGCCTAATATTTTCAAGGCTCGGCTCGTGCACAGGCTCTTGAAGCCAGAGCCAACCCGTGGCTCGGCTCTCCCTGCGGATTTCTTGGCTCGCCCACCTTAACTCCAGGGGTGGGAAAAACACAAGTATATGGAGAAACCCATCTAGTAGAAAGCAGTGGGTTAAGATAGCCAATAAACTCATCCAATCATGAGCTAGGGGCTGACCCGAATACTGTACACAGTACTGTCTGCAACCCAGGGGGCTGAAGCTGTCCAAGTGAGGCTGCATAAAAGGCACCAGAGCGAGCTGCTTTTATTTGAATGGAAACTAGACCACACTTCTACTGGCCAAATGATGTAGAGTAGGGCACCAATCCTTTGCATCTAAAATAGTGGTCCAATTTGTCTATAAAGGGGACATTATGGCCATCGAAAGAAACCCAATACATACTAATGGCGGCAGCAATAAAATGCACCAGTGGATAGTCTAAGACTAAACCACTGGGCGCCATGTTTCTACTTCTGGCCACGTGCCGTGCACACCGATGGCACTGTTGTTTCAAAGATCCCATTCTAACACAGGATCAAGGGGCCGCTTTCAGACAAAAGTCTTGGATAATTAAATTGTTGACGTCCTGCTATAAAAAGCCTGGGCAGATGTCATCGGCTGTGATTGCGAAGGCGCGCGGCGGAGGATGGAAACTCTTCATTCCCTGCTATTAGGCAGTGTAGAACAATGCACTTTCCGGCTAATAGACTGCATCTTTCCTTATTCCCGCTAAGTGACAGAAGCAGTTGATGGCATAATTAAGCCGCTAAGAGCATAATAAATTACAAAACGCGCACGCTCACAAATATGATGCGGCCGCTGCTGTTGGCAGCTGGGTGGGGGCGGGGCGGGGAGCTCTCAGATATGAAGCATGACGGGACGTTAAGAGGTGTCATTATAGCAGCGCGTGAGCCATTAGCGCCAAGGCCTCATACAAACAACAATAGCTGGAACATGCGTCTTCAGTTCTTTTCAAAAACTTGCACACACTGAAATCCGAAAAAGATCTGAATAGAACGCTAATCACACGTCCTTATCGCTATAGACTTAATAGCAGGCACCACCCATCTCAACAGAGAGCACCCGGAAGACCCACTTCTAACTTAATGACCATAGATAATAGAGTAGGTGTCGAAGGCTGGCTAGAGTGACCTGCTCTTTGACTCAGTGATTCAGGCGTGCAACAACCAATGGGCTAACAGTTCTTCAGAATCCCCGCACCCTCGTCAGGTTTCATAGGCTGGGCTGCCTGGATTAGGGATGCTGCCCTAAATTAAAAACGTTCTGCTCCTCCTTCCAAGGTTATTTACAGCCTGGCAATCGTCAATTTTAGGTCTGGTTTGATATTGCAGCTGTCATCAACCTGATGAGTTAAAAAAGAAAGAGCTTTCAAAAACACTACTGAGAAAGGGGCGTGTCTCCGCTCACATTTTTTTTAACTTCACTTGCAGTATATAGTTGGGCAGAAGTTGTGTGCTTGCACTGAAAAAGAGTGTATGGCATTTTTTTGCCTTAGGGGAACCTTACACTCAATACAGCAAGTCTGAGTTGTTTATGGTCACAAGCAAATTATGCAGGCTATAGGCCTTATTACGACTACGGCGGTCCATTGAATGGCCATAGTCGTGGTGGAGGTCCGTGGACCGCCAGACTGGTGGTCCACCCGCCATATTCTTAGTATGGTGGTCGGAACGCCACAGAACCACTGCTGCCGCCAGGGATACGTGATCCCTGGTGGTCTTGGAGCGGTGTGACGTTGGTAATTTGCTGGCTGTGACCACCATGAAAAGTGTGGCGGGGAGGAAGCAAAGGGGGCCCTTCTTGCCTCTGCACCATGGGGTGCATGCAGGTGGGGACATGTTGTGCCCCCCTGTATGCATGCACCCCATTTCCTGCAGGCATGGACTTGATAGTCCATGCACTGCAGGAACATCCTTTGATGCTCCCATTGCAGTACCTATTTCAAAGGCATCGCCTTGAGACCGCCCAAGAACTGCCCGCCAGAGACTTTAAAAGTCGTACTCTGGCGGGCGGTCTATTTTAGTTTTGGCGGTCAACTCAGAGACCGCCAAAGTCAAAATAAGGCCCAATATGTTTGATGTGTTTATTATAAAATGTGACAACAAAGACAGTAGTCCAGGCCTATTTATTGTGACCAAAACTGCCCTTCAATTAAAGCTACCATATTATTCTGGAGCCCACATTTAGAAAGAGTGAAACAAAATGTGTCAGAAAAATGAATTTATTCTTTTGTTTGATTGAATCAATATTTTAATAATCTAATTTATAGATCTTTAGAACCTTCCTGTAGCCAGAGGGGCTGAATTTTTTGAAAAAGTGATTAATAGAATATTTACATCACAACATTTATACATTCAATGCTAACATATCACAAACACATCTCATGCATTCACATCCATTCCTACTATCACACAGGCTTAATTCACGTTGAAAAACAGTTTTACAGTCAAAGGACCACAGAGTCAATTGTAAGAGCGCCAAGTTTGACTACAAACAATTCTTAAATTTCAGTATTTTAGCCTCTTGTGGTCACGGTATAAGGTCTACGCGTTTCGAGACCCATAGATCATTGGGTCTCTCCTCAGGACCTTGTATCAGATGGAGACGGACGGGATTAGTTGTTGTGTGAGGTTGCTCAACCGACGTAAAATGCTTGTTTGTTTAGTAAAAACAGGAAGGGAGCGTGTTGGGCTGGACCTGGTTGAAAAACTTAGGTAGAAGTCTCTTATGGTTGATTTGAGTCTGGGCGTTCGGTGTGAGGACGCCGCTTTTCATCAGGAATGGTAATAGTCAACTCTGTCGAAGTCAGAGGATTTGCGAAGCGAGGTATCCGTTCGTTTCCGTGTTGATCTGCCGATTTTCGTCGCGAAGTCCTTCTGACTTCGACAGAGTTGACTATTACCATTCCTGATGAAAAGCGGCGTCCTCACACCGAACGCCCAGACTCAAATCAACCATAAGAGACTTCTACCTAAGTTTTTCAACCAGGTCCAGCCCAACACGCTCCCTTCCTGTTTTTACTAAACAAACAAGCATTTTACGTCGGTTGAGCAACCTCACACAACAACTAATCCCGTCCGTCTCCATCTGATACAAGGTCCTGAGGAGAGACCCAATGATCTATGGGTCTCGAAACGCGTAGACCTTATACCGTGACCACAAGAGGCTAAAATACTGAAATTTAAGAATTGTTTGTAGTCAAACTTGGCGCTCTTACAATTGACTCTGTGGTCCTTTGACTGTAAAACTGTTTTTCAACGTGAATTAAGCCTGTGTGATAGTAGGAATGGATGTGAATGCATGAGATGTGTTTGTGATATGTTAGCATTGAATGTATAAATGTTGTAATGTAAATATTCTATTAATCACTTTTTCAAAAAATTCAGCCCCTCTGGCTACAGGAAGGTTCTAAAGATCTATAAATTAGATTATTAAAATATTGATTCAATCAAACAAAAGAAAAAATTCATTTTTATGACACATTTTGTTTCACTCTTTCTAAATGTGGGCTCCAGAATAATATGGTAGCTTTAATTGAAGGGCAGTTTTAGCACTCCAATTGTTTATATATTACAGGCTCAGCTTAACTGCTCCCAGCCCTCCTCCAATAGTGTTCATCATCATTTTATTTATTGTGACCAGCATATGTTAAAGCAAAACTAGATAAATATTGGTGGCAGGGTACATAGACTGCCGCACCACTACCTGTATTTTAAATAGACTAAGAACCACAGCTAATTTCCAGTTGGATCCCCTAAAAATGCCCACCTCTAAGAACCAGCCACCATTAATGATCCTTAATATAACAACATGAAAGCACAAATAAGAGAGGCACAAAAGTGGAGATATTCAAACAATATCCTTTGGATAATCCCCAAAACAGCGAAATCACGATGACAGAGGCATTCGATCTTTTTATGTCCTTAATTTCCTTTTATTTATTTATTGGCATTATGAATAAAAGGAAATTAAGGACATAAAAAGAACGAATGCCTCTGTCATTGTGATTTAGCTGTTTTGGGGATTATCCCAAGGATATTGTTTGAATATCTCCACTTTTGAGCTTCTCTTACTCGTGCTAGCATATGTTAAAGCCAATAGACCTTTAACTCCTTCGCTGCTAGGCCTTTTCACCCCCACTGCTGAGCCTTTTTTGGACTTTTTGAGGTAGTGCGCACTTAATCCCTTGTACATTATTGTCCATATAAGGTGTTCACGCCAAATTTGCGTCCTTTTCTTCCAACATCCTGTGGATTGTAAAGATACCCAGGGTTTGTGGATTCCCCTGGAGGGGACCGATAAATTAGCCAAAATACAGCTAAATGATTTTGGACATTCGCTCATTCGACACATAGGGAAACCTAGCAAACTGTATATTTTTGAAAACTAGACACACAGGGTAATTCAGGATGGGGTGACTTGTCTGGCTCCCACCAGGTTCTGTTACCCAGAATTCCTGAAAACCTCAAACTTGTAAAAAAACACTTTTATGCACCCAGCATTCCCTCAAGTCTACAGATAAAAATGGTACCTCAATTGTGTGAGTAGGCCTAGTGCCCGTGACATGAAACGGCCCACAACACAATGTGGGCATTTCACATTTTTCCAGTGGAAACGGACTCTTTTTTCGCAATGTGCCTAGCTGCAGATTTTAGACCATAGGTCAGCCGGCACCAAGGCAAACCTAGTAAACCTGTACATTTTTTAAAACTAGACACACGGGAATCCAGGATGGGGTGACTTGTTTGGCTCTCACCAGGTTCCATTACTCAGAATCGCAGTGCCCAGACATATAAGGGGTGGGTGCCTATCACTCCCAGCAGTGCCCAGACATATGAGGGGTGGGTGCAGAGGACTTCCAGCAGTGCCCAGACAAATGAGGGGTGGGTGCAGAGGACCCCCAGCAGTGCCCAGACATATGAGGGGTGGGTGCCTATCACTCCCAGCAGTGCCCAGACATATAAGGGGTGGGTGCAGAGGACTCCCAGCAGTGCCCAGACAAATGAGGGGTGGGTGCAGAGGACCCCCAGCAGTGCCCAGACATATGAGGGGTGGGTGCCTATCACTCCCAGCAGTGCCCAGACATATGAGGGGTGGGTGCCTATCACTCCCAGCAGTGCCCAGACATATGAGGGGTGGGTGCAGAGGACCCCCAGCAGTGCCCAGACATATGAGGGGTGGGGCGCTATCACTCTCAGCAGTGCCCAGACATATGAGGGGTGGGTGCAGAGGACCCCCAGCAGTGCCCAGACATATGAGGGGTGGGTGCCTATCACTCTCAGCAGTGCCCAGACATATGAGGGGTGGGTGCCTATCAGTCGCAGCAGTGCCCAGACATATGAGGGGTGGGTGCCTATCACTCTCAGCAGTGCCCAGACATATGAGGGGTGGGTGCCTAGCACTCCCAGCAGTGGCCAGACATATGAGGGGTGGGTGCAGAGGACCCCCAGTAGTGCCCAGACATATGAGGGGTGGGTGCAGAGGACTCCCAGCAGTGCCCAGACATATGAGGGGTGGGTGCAGAGGACTCCCAGCAGTGCCCAGACAAATGAGGGGTGGGTGCAGAGGACCCCCAGCAGTGCCCAGACATATGAGGGGTGGGTGCCTATCACTCCCAGCAGTGCCCAGACATATAAGGGTGGGTGCAGAGGACTCCCAGCAGTGCCCATACAAATGAGGGGTGGGTGCAGAGGACCCCCAGCAGTGCCCAGACAAATGAGGGGTGGGTGCCTATCACTCCCAGCAGTGCCCAGACATATGAGGGGTGGGTGCCTATCACTCCCAGCAGTGCCCAGACATATGAGGGGTGGGTGCAGAGGACCCCCAGCAGTGCCCAGACATATGAGGGGTGGGGTGCTATCACTCTCAGCAGTGCCCAGACATATGAGGGGTGGGTGCAGAGGACCCCCAGCAGTGTCCAGACATATGAGGGGTGGGTGCCTATCACTCTCAGCAGTGCCCAGACATATGAGGGGTGGGTGCCTACCAGTCCCAGCAGTGCCCAGACATATGAGGAGTGGGTGCCTATCACTCTCAGCAGTGCCCAGACATATGAGGGGTGGGTGCCTATCACTCCCAGCAGTGGCCAGACATATGAGGGGTGGGTGCAGAGGACCCCCAGCAGTGACCAGACATATGAGGGGTGGGTGCAGAGGACCCCCAGTAGTGCCCAGACATATGAGGGGTGGGTGCAGAGGACCCCCAGCAGTGCCCAGACATATGAGGGGTGGGTGCAGAGGACTCCCAGCAGTGCCCAGACAAATGAGGGGTGGGTGCAGAGGACCCCCAGCAGTGCCCAGACATATGAGGGGTGGGTGCCTATCACTCTCAGCAGTGCCCAGACATATGCGGGGTGGGTGCAGAGGACCCCCAGCAGTGCCCAGACAAATGAGGGGTGGGTGCAGAGGACCCCCAGCAGTGCCCAGACATATGAGGGGTGGGTGCCTATCACTCTCAGCAGTGCCCAGACATATGAGGGGTGGGTGCAGAGGACCCCCAGCAGTGCCCAGACATATGAGGGGTGAGTGCCTATCACTCCCAGCAGTGCCCAGACATATGAGGGGTGGGTGCAGAGGACTCCCAGCAGTGCCCAGACGAATGAGGGTTGGGTGCAGAGGACCCCCAGCAGTGCCCGGACATATGAGGGGCGGGTGCCTATCACTCCCAGCAGTGCCCAGACATATGAGGGGTGGGTGCAGAGGACCCCCAGCAGTGCCCAGACATATGAGGGGTGGGTGCCTATCACTGTAAGCAGTGCCCAGACATATGAGGGGTGGGTGCAGAGGACCCCCAGCAGTGCCCAGACATTTGAGGGGTGGGTGCCTATCACTCTCAGCAGTGCCCAGACATATGAGGGGTGGGTGCAGAGGACCCCCAGCAGTGCCCAGACATATGAGGTGTGGGTGCAGAGGACTCCCAGCAGTGCCCAGACAAATGAGGGGTGGGTGCAGAGGCCTCCCAGCAGCGGACAGAGACATGGGGGTGTGTACATCATCCTCCCATTAGCAAAACTCCATGGGTGCATGAAGGCATCCACAATGTGCTACTATGTTGATAGTGCCATGACAACACATCACTGACAGCAGTGTCCCACTCCCATGAGGATGGATGTCCTTCCCCCACTGCATGACACACCACGTGTGGGTGTGATGACAAATTACACATGCATACCCAGCCCTGGCGGTGGCAGCACAATACACACACTGAGATCATGCAACAAGACTGTATCCTCATGTTAAACCCCACTCAACTAAGAGAGCCTAAGGGAACACACACGGTCACCCACATTCCAGGACTGATAGGAATGTACAGGTGCTGGGGCTGCCAACAAGTTGTTGCCTCCCATGGAGGGAAAAGGGTGGAGTACCCACAGATACAATGCACACAATTGTCAGTCAGGTGCCCAAATACCCTGCAGAACAAGTAACACATTTGTGCTAGGCTGGGAGTACACACATGCATAGTGCGGAAAAGGGACAATGTCCACATTAAGCCATGGCAACATACTCCATACACAAGTACAGTGACTACCAAGGATGGCACAGACGATGCAGGCGGAGACATTGTTGAGCAGGCATGGGCAAAGTTGAAGGGATCCCTCACACAGCAAGGAAATGTAGACACAGGTCAGCACAACAATTGGGAAACACCCTGCAGGGAAGAAGTCAGGTGGCACAGAGGAAGGAACACTCCTTGAGACAATGTCACCATACAGTAAGAGCTTACATGACCAAAGATTATTTTCAGAGACCTTGTGATGGCACGCAGATACCAGGCTCCTCCCCATGAGCAGCACACTACAACATTTCCCAGACACCTAACACATTTTCACCACCCCAACTCAGGGAGCAGCAGCACCAACAGCAATACCAGAAAAGCATTTGTGTGCAAATGAAAACAAAATGCTTTATTCAGCATAAAAAAGATTGGATTCGAAATGTACACTATATACAAGGCCCATAGGCCAGTCCATATGCGAATTCCGGGGGGGGACACATTGGGACGCATCTCCCCTAGCTTGCCTGCACAGTTCAGAGTTCCTTTTCATCCACAGGGGGGGGCATCATGTGGCGGGGGAAGGACCAGGCACCACAGGGACAGGAGGGGCAAGGGTAGGTGTTGTGGGTGCAGGGACGGACGACTCCACCACAGGGGGTGGGGCAGTGCCAAAGGTGGTGGTTAAGATGGTGCTGCACACGGTCACAAGGTCTTCCAGTGTCTCCCCTGCACCCGAAGGAACCATAGGCCCCAAGGAGGGGGGGGGTCAGAGGGATGGGTTGCAGCGCTACTGGGGGAGGGTGTGGACAGGGGGGGGACTCAACTCCCCTGCCCGGGGACTTCCTCGACCGCTTGCGGGGTGGTGTCACACTGGGGCTGAGGGACAGACTGGCCATGAAGGACTCTTTGTCTGACTGTTGGGCAGGGGAGCTAAGGGGAGTGGTTTTGGAGAAAGTGGGTCGTGAGGACTGCGGACTCCCACTGTGGCTGCGTGCCTGCGTGTCTGCCGTTTCCCCCCGACCCAGTGGGTGTGCCTACTTCCCCCTGTGTGTGCGTGACAGGAGGTGTGCGCTTGGCCTTCCCTGTTGGTGTGCTGCCTGTGTCTGGTGGGGTGCGTGCATGGGGATGTCTGGGTGTGCTTGGGACAGGCATGGGAGTGGGAAGTGTGGATGGTGCAGGGGTGGGGGGGAGGGAGCGCTGCAGGAGACCCACTGATGCCGTCAGTGATGAGTCCATGGACCTCAGCAACATACGTTGGTCAGACATCGCTGCTGACATGCCCTCCATGTACGACACCATCTGTGTCAGCAGTCTGGTGTGGCCATGGAGGACATTAAGCAGCGATGTCTGACCAACCTGCAACTGCCGCAGGATGTCCACAGACTCGGCATTGACGGCAGCAGGGGAGACAGGGGCAGGGGGTGCAGTGCCTGGCACGAAGGAGACATGTTGTCGCCTAGCACAGACAGAAGGGACCCGAGCAAGTGGGAGGGCGGTGATGGGAATGGAGGGGGCGGCGAGAGATGGAGTGCTGCTTTCAGCTGTGAAAGCAGACTCCGCCCCCTCTGGGAGCTCAGCCTCGGACCCGTCAGCGTCATAGTCGGTGTTGGGACTGGACAGGTCCTCCGCCTGACTCCCCTCGCCCTCCGTGCCACTTGCTGCGCCAGACTCCCCAGCACTGGTGGCACCGGTGCTGGATCCCTCCTCCACGTCCGTGCCGGTGTCTCCCTCGGTGTCCCCTGACAATGCTGTGGGCAAGGTGAAGAGACAGGAAATAATCAGACACCTGTATACATATGACACATGAGTCTAAACTACATAAGTCACAGTGCATAGCATAAAAAGCATCATGAGTAACATCTACAATACTACGCACATATGTAGGCCCTGCACTACACAGTTGGTTGACCCACCATGCCACTTGGAAACAATGGAGAGCATGACACAACAGCAAATAACTTGATATCGAATTATACAGAGAAGCAAGTGTCTGTGGACAGTCGAGCACAGCATCTGGACCACACACCGTTGCCAAAAAAGGATGAGCATGAACCATGTCTTTAAACTTTAGACACATGCTGCAAAGCACAAACATTAAACCCTGCACAACATGACTGGGTCAATACTTGTTGAGTGTCTGTTCAGACTGTCATCACACACAGGCCAGACCTGGAAAGGAGACATAAGGTTTGGACATGTAGGCCTTGGCCGCACAAACCCCCCCCCCTACCTGAGACTATGTGATTGAGACAGAGGAAGGACTTACACCTCTTCATCTGGGATCAAAAAATGGGCTTCATGAAATCCAAAGTGCACTCTAACTACCCCTCGTGGGGCTGACCACACATATTATTGACAAACAACCATCATCAGATAGTTGTACCGAGACACACAGGCACTGGCCACAGTGAGTATGCACAAGCCACATTGGGTCACCCTGTACAGTGGACACATGTAGCACACTTTACGTAAATACAAATGAGGCCAGGGTAAAATGCCACAGAGCCCAACCTATGCTGAAGACACAGAGAATGTCCACAGTGTTGGATGACACACATGATTCCTAGGAAAAGGTGTCTCAGGGGACTGTAGTGGCCACACTGCTCCATGGTCCTGGATAGATCTGACTGCAACAGGAGCAACCGTCCCCGCACTATGCATATCTCCCCCTCGTGCACATCATGTCTGAGGCCACAACATCGGTCATGCATGCAGCAAGTCTGTTCATTTCAAGCCTCACACTCCTATGTTGAGACTCAGCATCAGTGCCAACAATCATGGACCCCAAAATGACTGAACTGGACAGGGCAGAGGCAAGGTCCCAACACATGTCACAGACCACCCCCACACATGATGCTGCAAGCTTTGGCCACTTGGATTAACTGGCAGCCTAGATTACCTTGTGCAAGAGTGACTACACACAGACCAGGGAACACATGTCAAGGAGGGGAAGGGAGTAAGAACAGCACCGGGTGACTTGGGGGAACAGGATATGCACTGCACATATAAACTCTGGCAGTGTATCCAGACGACTGAGCACTTCCAAAAGCTGGTGACACACAACAAACACACATGTACCTACCCCCTTCCTGCTGCTGCTTCTCCTGTAGCCGCCTATCCATGTCAGGGAAGACCACCGCCAGGACATGCTTCATTTGGTGGGTCAGGCGCCGGCGCCCGCCGTGTTTGCGTGGAGGTGAGTCCCCAGCAGGACCCGGGCGATCCTCCTGGTCCAGCACCTGATGTCCTGCTAGCGTTTCCTCACCTGGGCCAGGCGCCGGCTGCGACCCTCCACCGACCTCACGGCCCTGACGGCCCGCTTCCATAACTCATTGCACCTTTGTCATAGGGACATTATCCTCTGGGGAAGGCCAAAAGCATTACGTGGCATTGAAAGTACACAGGTGGCATGAGGGTGCGACATAATCACTGATCATGGCTCACACTGTGCATCACAAGCAACACCAGGATTATGGACAGCGCCTCAAAGCAGTCACATGCCCCAGGCCACTCACGCAACCTCAGCGGAGTACACAGACACACACAGGCACAGGCCAATCATCTGCCATTGGCAACTGCGGGTAAAAACCTCACTCTGCACATGTGCCACTTGACTGGGGGGTGTCACAGGTGTGGGGCTAGCTCGCACGTCAGACACACAGCACGGCTCCCTGCTCACATCAGATGGGTAGGGCATATGCATCCTCCATGCAGCTGGGGTGCAACACTCCACATAGACACTCACCCACATGACAGGGGACTTACACACACACCAATGTCCATGGCCCGTACACATCATTTGGACACTCTCACCACAGGTACACTCAACTCACACACATTTGTGGGTACATTCACCTGTCACACTGGGGGGACTACAGAATCACATCAGGACTATAGAAACAACATTCCCAAGAGGATTAGCCAGGCTGAAAGTGGCATGCACCATGCAGTGATAGTCACAGTAAGCACAATGCAAGTGAGGAGTGCAGATATGAACCACATCATGCTCTGCATGGGAGACATAAGGCATTTCCCCCCCTGGGACCCACCATGAACAACATTGCATGTCTGTCACACCTGGACACAATGCCAGAAGTGACAGACACAAAAAAGGGGCACAGTCAAAGCTAGTGGAGTCAGCACTCACCTGCTCCCCTGGTCTCCCATACAGGCAGGGGTACTGTGGGAGGATGACGTCCAGCAACGCCTCATTCTCCTCTTGGGTGAAAGGCTGGGCCCTCTCCACAGACCTGGACATGGTGCCAGAGGAATCACAAGCAGCAGCAGTGGTGTGGAATGAAAGGTTGTGCAGGCAAGTGCTCTCTCATGGGTCCTGTCTGCCTTATATCTGCCTTGCTGAGCTGTTTCATTTACAGGAGTACAGAGTGATTGGTCAATCTCATTTGCATCCTACGTTTCCTCCAATCCCTTTAAACCTACCCCAATGTGGGCCTTTGCATGGTTCAAAATTTGAGCATGATGTCAAGTCAACAACCACTTTGCAACAAAGTATATTGTCTCCAACCGACTTTTGCTGGCCACCTGATGAAATTTTTTTAACTGGAAACTCGGTCTCCATGACAACCAGCATGCATTCAGGCCCTTATACTTGTCCCTCATGTGTCCCCTATGTAATTTCACTATCCACACACAGGTACGGTGCGTTCCACACGTACCCCTAGGGCACCACTACTCCAGTGATATGGTCCGTACACGCGCATGTAGGGTCCGTATCACTATGGTAGTGTTGCCATAGGCGTACGCCATAGTGAAACGGTCCGTACACGTGTGTGTAGGGCTCGTAGCACCATGGTAGTGTTGCCGTAGGCGTACGCCATAGTGCTACGGGCCGTACATATGCGGGTACGAGCCGTATCTCTGTGGCGTACGCCTACACCAACACTACCATGGGGATAGGACCAGTGTGTACACGTACGTGTGTACGGTCCTTGCACACACGCGTACTCCTACCCAAACCCCATATTGCGATACGACCGTACACACGCCCTCAGAGTGTGTGTACGGTGCGTTTCACAGCTTACACTGGTGATAGGAGGCACACAGGAAAGGAATGGAGGTGTATGACTCGCACAAGGATGGACATCAAGTCATTGTCAGTGCAGTGCATCATGTGTAGGGCCTAGGTGTGTCAGGCAGTGAGCTGGCACATGTCTCCTCATGTTTTAACCCAATAGTTGTGTGATGACCTGTGTACACATGTCATGTGTGATGGGGCAGCATGTGGCGCACTTCCCCTTCACACCTTTTACATGTGTGCATGTAGTTCAAACTTGTCAAGCACTGCATCACTGGCATGGCATAGTCCCCAACACCCGCAACTGTCCCCTGATGCCAGGTACACGGATGATGACACCTGACATCTCATTACCAGCGTGTCACGATGTGACTATGTCATGTGTATGTCATGTGTTCCCATGATCTTGCTGTTGGTGTTCTGTCAACGCCATCTGCTGTAGCTGCATCCAACATGTGTCTGTGTGTAAATGCCCATGTCACACTATTACGCACACCAGGACACATGTGGAATAACACGTGACGTGTGTCTGTATGCATCTAACAGGGACTTGCGAGCTTAGGACATATCTGCATAGTCTCAATGTCTGTGTGATCATATTTGACATGGACCCCTTCATGGCAAGGTGTGTGGTCTGTCCTTTTTCCATGACATGTGACCTGTGCGTCTAGCTTGCCGGCAGCTGTCTGTATGAGATGACATCCTTCAAATGCACATATGTGGATGTATGTCACTCCTGTAATGTGTCTGGCTGTTCACTCACACTGGCCCACAGCTACTTTCATGCCATGTCATGTAGACCTTGACAATCCATGTTTGTAGCTGGCTCTTGGTAGGAGTATCACCTGGCTGGCATACGTCTGCAGGATGTATTGCACAGACCAGACTCTGTATGTGGCATATGTGTATTAGCTGTTGAACATGTGCTCAGTTCATTGACATTGGTGTAGTAATGTACTCAATCTTCATTATTCCTTCCAATTTTCTGCAGGGCACCGCCTCTCCCCCGACCAATGCCAGACTTGGCTGCCATGAGGGAACGTGACTGCATACGCCACTACAGATTCCCCCAACAGTTAATTGTGGACCTGACAAACAGGCTGGCCCCACACCTCAAACCGCGACACAGTTATCCGACTGCGCTGACCCCCAAGATGAAGGTGATGTCAGCCCTACATTTCTTTGCCACCGGTACGTTTCAATTGACCATAGCTGATGTGGGTGGCATGTCTCAGACCATGTTCAGCCGTGTCCTGCATGATGTTTTAGAAGCCATGTTGGAGCACCTGGATGAATTCATCCATTTTCCAACTCGTGAGCAGTTGACGGGTATCAAGGGTGAGTTCTATGCCCTGGGAGGGATGCCCCATGTAATTGGGTCCATTGATGGGACACATGTGGCTTTGGTACCACCACAGGCACAGGAGGTAGCCTTCCGTAACCGTAAACATTACCACTCCATTAATGCCCTTGTGGTGTGTCTTGCTAACATGGTGATTTCCCATGTCTGTGCACGTTTTCCAGGGTCGGCACACGATGCCTACATCATGAGGCGTAGCAGGGTGCCAGAAATGATGCTGTAGCTGCACAACGAACGAGCATGTCTTGTTGGTGAGTAGACTCTGTTTGTCCAGTATTCAGCGGTATCTTAGTATGTGACGGCATCTCCTGACCCACTTCTTTACATGATGTTTCCATGTAGGGGACTCTGGCTATCCCAACATGCCATGGCTGGTGACGCCTCTCCGCAAGCCGAGAACAGCTGCAGATCACCGTTACAACAACGCCCATGGGCAGACCAGGCGAGTGATTGAGAGGACGTTTGGCCTCCTGAAGAGCCGATTCCGGTGCCTCCACAAGACCGGCGGGTCCCTCCCATATGCACCGGTGAAGGTCTGCAAAATCTTCCTCGTGTGCTGCATGCTGCACAACATGGCAGTGGAGAAAGCTGTGCCACTCATCCTGGATCCTGATGAGCAGGAACATCCACCCGTGGAGGATGACGGCCTTGGTCACGAGGCAAGTGAGGAGGAGGAGGAGGAGGAGGAGGACATCTGGAGTCAGCTCATACGCAACTTCTTCTCATAATGGTGAGTCCCTGGGTCTGAGTGTGCACGCTTGGAGCCTTGTGTGGCATGTGTTGCAATGTGTGTGTCCAGCTGACTGTATGCTAAGTGACTTTGAGGTGTGTGCTGATGTGTCACTCGAGTGCTGATGTCATTCCACACATTTTAGCTGACACACTCAATTGACAACTAGCATGGTGTCAACCATATTCATGTAGAGTACATGACCATCCATGCGGATGACTATGTTTTTCCTGACTTCTTGTGTGTCTCTCATCCCCAGGTAGTTGTGCATGCTGTCTGCCCGTGGCATCGTTGTGCTCCTGCTATTCTTCATGAGTAATGCAACGTGTGCTGAATCAGCGTTACATGCACGGACATGGTGAAAATTCTCCTTTGGGTAAGGATTGCAGCAGGGCTTTTTGGGTGTGGTAGTTGTTTGTAATGTGTGGGCACTGCTCCTGTGCAGGTTTTGTTACTATGCATACATGTCGACTCACCATGGGGCACATGACATTTGGCATGACTCACATGAATTGATAAATGCAAAAACAACAATTGATGGACAGAATGCAGAACAATGTCATACATTCACCCCAGTACAGAGATCTGGGCCTAAATCCATCGTTTTTTTGCTCACCATGCCATTCCAGTTTGAACCCAGCCATATGCAAATCAGTCTTGACCCTGTGCCCCATGGGAACAGTCCAGCCCGAACTGCCAAGCCAGGTCCTCCCTGGACTGGAAACAAGCATCCTAGGACCGGTTTCAGGCTTTCAGCCCTCGTCAGCCAGGATAGCTTGATTCCAGTGGCATGGAGAGCAAGGGACTCACGTCTGAGCATACCCTTCCCACTCGGGGTGACAAATGCAAAAACAACAATTGATGGACAGAATGCAGAACAATGTCATACATTCACCCCAGTACAGAGATCTGGGCCTAAATCCATCGTTTTTTTGCTCACCATGCCATTCCAGTTTGAACCCAGCCATATGCAAATCAGTCTTGACCCAGTGCCCCATGGGAACAGTCCAGCCCGAACTGCCAAGCCAGGTCCTCCCTGGACTGGAAAAAAGCATCCTAGGACCGGTTTCGGGCTTTCAGCCCTCGTCAGCCAGGATAGCTTGATTCCAGTGGCATGGAGAGCACATGAATTGATAGTCACACTTCGTGACAGTCATCTGTTATGGGATTGTGGTTTGTGATGAAGGCATCAATGTGTGTACAACTTCCCTCGGAAACATACGGGAGGCTACGGGTGGACATATTGCGGGACATCCCCATATGATGCTCAATGGGGAATTGCAGCCTCTGCGTGTGCAGCAGGGGATATTTGGCTCAGCCCCTTCACTTGTGTGCCAGTACAATGGATTTACAGCATCTGTGGTGCAAAGGGGGTGTCCGGTGTAGGTCCCACATGTTAATCCAATAGACCTGTGAGTCTGTTAATGTTGATGCTTTTGCATAGGTGTGAGCCTGAGTAATAAAGGTGTTCCTCAGCCTCCAAGGTGCCTCATCTCTGTCAATGCAGGTCTCTTGCCACTGTGCATGCGGCATCTCTGGCATGGTTGTCAAGGATTGTGCATATGAGTCTATGTGTAGATTAGCAACCTGCATGCTGTTCTTCATGTATTTGATTCTCTATTGTGCATGATGTCCATGGCTGTGTATGTGTTTTGGCATGTTAGTCAACACCTTCTGGGGTGTGTTTCCTGTGCGCAGCTCGGCCTTTAGTTTCATGATCCGGTGTCAGTCATCTTTGGTGATTGTGCATCCTTTGTCCCTGGGTGTGCCATAGCAAACCGGTAACTCCTTCCATGACATACACCTGTTGCAGTAGTCCTTTCTGACATCCTAGTCTTTGTGTGGATATTGTGGCATAATTCCCAGGACATACCGCCTGCTGTTGCAGCCACTGCAGCAAGGGCACACATAGTTTCCAGATTTGGCAACACACACACATCAAAGGTGCTCCTCCCTTCCTCCCTCAACACATTCATTTGGCTGTCTTCAGCTTGTCTGTGCCACAGTTGCGGCCACGCGGTACCAAAGGCTGGAACGTCTGCACATGCAACGTGCACATTGCACGACCCTCAGGTCCTTGCATGACCCACATCACACTACAGTGTGATGTTGCAGCCACCCTCCAAGCAAGGTCCACACATCTCCCGCCTGCTCTCAGGCATGTACTGAGCGCACACACAACACCTTTGCATGATGAGTGTGCAACTCCGACTGCCTACACAGCGCTGCCACACCTTCCAGGACCTGTCACATCCACCAGGTCATGTCCCTCCTACTCCCCACCAGATCTGTACCCCTGCAAGGCCATGGGAGTGGGACTCAAGCCTTCGGCATGTAGTATGCTTTCGTCGTGAGGCACATGGCACAGGTATCATCTTTCAGCGTGTCAATCTACAATGTGTCCAGGACCCCCCTATCCACCATCACATGCACACACGACCTCATCATCAACTCGTATGCCATTGACAGCCAGGCGCTCCTCACCCTCACCAAGGACGCAGACATTTCCAGTTCCAATATTCAAGATTGCATGGGATCCATAGATGAATGGCAGAACAGCAGCCACCTGAGGCTGGACTTGTACAGGACTGAGGTCAACATCTGAGGATTGTCCCCTTACAGCTGGCTCAACTGCTTGTGTCCCACCCACAGAAGCCCCGCACAGGCACCCAGTGTCCACGCACACAAGATGTTGTGCATCATGGATTGCTTGCTCTAATTTGCCATGGTAATCACCAGCATCTGTACCTCACACTGCAACACCCTCAGCATTATGCACATGATCCCCAGATAGATCCACTCCAAGGTAAGACGGACCATCCCCCAGGTCCACGACAACATCCGTGTCAAATACTGCCCTGCCCTCTACGGAGCAGCCACATCCAAAATCTAGGTACACTTGTCCACATCCAGGCTGCATCTGCACACCTCAGCGTCAACATCCCGCGCCCCAGCCACATCACCGTCCAGCAGAGATAGCTTCAATGGATCACTGTGTGCTGCAGGATGACCTTCAGACTCCTCACCCACACTCAGGAGGCAGGCCACAACCCTGACCCAAAACCAACCTTGTACCACTGTCATCCGAGACCCCGTAGTGCCATCACCGTGCATCCAACCTTGACCTGGCCATCATTCTTCTGATCCACCGTACTCCTGCATGCAGGACATAGTTCTCCCACCTGGGAACACATACCTGGGACTCCCTCCCCGGGAACCTCCAAATGAGGCATGACCTCTACGCCTTAATGTTACTCTTCCAAATAGGTGTGTCCTCACAGTTTCCCTAGCACCCCCTCAGCAACTTGAGTATTGTGCTCCATGTCTGCATTGAATAATACATTGTGACCCATGTGTGTCCTGTACCAGACTCCGATCCCAGGGTATGGATGTGTGGAGTTAGTTCAACACTCAGGCACAGTTTGACATTTACGCACACATATGTTGGTGAATAATGCCAAATGACAGCAACATCTCATGACAAAATAATGTATTTATTTTTGGTGGGGTAAGTCTTTTGGTGGATGAAGTAAAGTGCTCTACCGGGTGCATTGAATCCAAAGTTCGCAGGGGGAGATGGTATCCTTGGCATTAGAAGTCATCAGAGTCCAGACCACAGTGTTGGTCATCATTGGTCAGACTGTGACCAGCAAGTCCATGTGACAGAGAATCTCATTGGGTGAGGTGGTGCTGTTGCGCCAGAGGGCCAGGTGCCAGGCCAGGTGACCTGGGAGATGTGGATGGTCCGCTGACTCTCACGGTCTTTTCCGTGGACGACCCACCTTCCTGGGGGGACCCTCAGATGCAGGCCTTGACGATGCTTGTGATGATCCGTTGGACGAATCCTCCTCCTCCTCCCTCCCTGTGGTTGGTGGTGGTCTTCGCCTGGTGGCACAGGGAGGGTTGCCCATGTTGTCGGCGATCCGACAGAGTGAACGGCTCATGTCCGTTTGCACCGCCAGGAGCTCAGCCAGTCTTGCCTCCATCCGTCCTTGGTGTTGTTGTTGACGGGCATGTTGCTCGGCCTGCAGGTTCTTCATCTTGTTGAGGGTCCCCTTGATGTCTGTGAGGCTCGACACAACCTGGCTGATGCCCCTGGTGTCACGCCGGTATGTGTCCAGGATGTGGCGCATGTGTGCCATACCGGTTCCCTCAGCTGGCTGGTCAGGTTCTCGCCTCCGCCTGCCTCCACTCCCACCACCCCTGCCCACACGAGCCTGGCCTGCCGTTGTGGGCACATCAGGTCTACGGGACCCCTAAGGGATGGCATTAGCGTGGTCGTCTGCCTCCTCCTGGGTGCCCGGAGAACCTTGTCCCTCCTGGTCAGACTGGCTCTGTTGTGCAGTGCGAGCAGGGCTCCTGGGTGTCTCCTGGGATGTGGCAGGAATGGGGGTGGGGGTTGGCACAGATGTACCTGACGCAGGTGCTGCAGGGGCTTGGGCACCAGAGGGGCCAGGTTGGTCGGGGTCATCCACGGAGTGGTGAGAGTCGTCGCTGCCGGTGGGATCCTCTTCACGCTGAGCCTGGGACTGTGATTGTTCCTCCCCATTGTTGGGGGGAGGTCGATGACGTTGCCCTGTTTGTGAGAGAGAGACAATGTTAATGCTGTTTCATGCCACATCCATGTTTCATACATATTCAAGTAGTCACAGTTCCTCCAGGTGGTTGGATGTGCCTAGCATTCCTCTCAATGTACACTTGGGGATGGGTATGTTGCGGGGGACAGATTGGTATGCGCTCCTGAGTGTTTGCCAGTAGATTTTTTGATGGTATGCTTATTTGGCTATGGATTGGTCTTGTTGTGTCACATGTCCATTGTGAGAGTGGGTAAATCCGTTGCCTGCCCCGGGGGTGTGTGCTTGTGTGAGGGGGGTTGTGTGACCAGGCCTGCTGTTATGTGTAGTGTGATTTGTCATTGGGTCTCCTAGGTGATGTGTCTGTCCCCTCATGGTGCATGCTGGCATGACAGTGTGTGTGAGTTCCTGTGCTGGGTATGTGAGCTAGTGGAGTTGTTGTTTGAGTGAACAGTGGTCACAGGAGGGCCTTGTGCTGCCTAAGTGTCAGCTACCTTGTCCTTACTTTGCCAGTCCCTGTGCATTGGGCATGGTGCATGGGTATGTACCTAGGCCATGTGGGCTGTGGCCATTGGTGTCTGGGTCTGAGTTGCACAATGTGTTGTGTGAGCCCCACCCTCCCAGCATCCCGGACATCCAGTCTTGGGTTTGTGGTTGGTGTGTCCTGGGACATGGCATTGCCTTTATTTGTGAATGGGGCATGGAGACGTTAGTGGCATGAGCATGGATTTTGGGTGTGGTTTTTTGGGCTATGCTGGTCTGTCTGACCAATGTTCCAAACAGCTGTGGCTCGACTCTGATGACTTCGTTGACAAGGAGCTCCAGCTCCGCCGTTGTGAACTTTGGATTCTTGTCTGTGGGCATGGTGTGGGGTGTGGGTGTGGATGGTTGTGGGTGTGTGGGTGTGAATGTGACGGTGTGTGTGTGAAGGTGAAGAGGGGGTGTTTGTGAAGGAGGTTGTATGAAGGTGTGTAAGTTAAGGTGTAGTTAAGGTGTGAGTAAGGTGCAGTTGTTTGTCTGTGGTGTCTGTGAGCAGTGGGTCTGTTGCAATGGCTCATGGGTTGTGTGTGTGGGCCCTTTTTATTGGTCCATTTGTGGGTGTGGCTGTGTTTGAATTTGTGGTGGGTGTGTTATAAGAGGTGGTTGTGATTTGGTCCTCTGTTTGCCTGTTTGGATGTGCCAGCTCAGTCATAGAGATGTATTTTGTCATGTTGACGTGTTTTGGGGTGTTGTGCGAGTCGAATTGACCCTCCTTGTGCTGTTTTACAGTGTCCTGGTCTTTTTCGCGTAGGTACGGTCCGTACATACGCGATGCTGGGTGAGGGTGCTGGGGTACGGTGTTGGGGTACGGTGCGTACAGGTGCGGGGCTGTGCTACTGTGTTGTGGTGCGGCGAGTACAGGTGCGGGCTGTGCTACGGTGTTGGGGTGCGGCGCGTACAGGTGCGGCCTGTGCTACGTTGTTGGGGTACGGTGCATACAGGTGCAGGGCCGTGCTACGGTGTTGGGGTACGGTCCATACAGGTACGGGGCTGGGCTACGATGTTGGGGTACGGTGCGTACAGGTACGGGGCTGGGCTACGATGTTGGGGTACGGTGCGTGCAGGTACGGGGCTGGGGTACGGTGTTGGGGTACGGTGCATACAGGTATGGGGCAGGGAGACGGGCCTGGGGTGTGGCGCGTACAGGTGGGGGGCTGGGGTACGGGGCGTACAGGTGCAGGCTGGGAGACGGGCCTGGGGTGCGGAGCGTACAGGTGCGGGCTGTGCTAAGGTGTTGGGGTATGGTGCGTACAGGTGCGGGGCTGTGCTAGGGTGTTGGCGTACAGTGCGTACAGGTACGGAGCTGGGCTACGGTGTTGGGGTACGGTGCGTACAGGTACGGGGCTGGGCTACGGTGTTGGGGTACGGTACGTACAGGTACGGGGCTGGGAGACGGGCCTTGTGTGCGGCGCGGTACATGTGGGTGGCTGGGGTACGGTCCTGGGGTACGGGGCGTACAGGTGCGGGGCTGGGAGACGGGCCTGGGGTGTGGAGCGTACAGGTGCGGGCTGTGCTAGGGTGTTGGGGTACGGTGCATACAGGTGCGGGGCTGTGCTACAGTGTTGGGGTATGGTGCGTACAGGTACGGGGCTGGGCTACGGTGTTGGGGTACGGTGCGTACAGGTACGGGGCTGGACTACGGTGTTGGGGTACAGTACGTACAGGTACGGGGCTGGGAGACGGGCCTGGGGTGCGGCGCGGTACAGGTGGGGGGCTGGGGTACGGTCCTGGGGTACAGGGCGTACAGGTGCTGGGCTGGGAGACGGCCTGGGGTGCGGCACGTACAGGTGCGGGGCTGTGCTACGGTGTTGGGGTACGGTGCGGAGGGGGGGTACGGTGCTGACTTACGGGGGTACGGTGCTGACATGTGCGGGGTGAGGGGGGGTGTACGACTCGTATCTGGGCACAAGTTTACCTGTGTACATGTAGGCTACAGCGTTCGCTCCGTACGGGGCATTTTACATGCGGTTGTGTATTCGGACGGGCGGTACGGATCGTACTTGCGCGCTCGGACTTCTGTTTTACGATTTGCACGTAAAAATGTCCGGCTCCCTGTTGGACACTTTTCCCGACGCTATTCAGACGTAAAAATTTACGGCTCCCTCTCGGACCATTCTCCCGACGCAATTCGTATGTATTTTTCACGTACGAATCGTACTTCGCAGTTTGTACGGTACTTGTATGATTCGTACGTAAAAAAATACGGATACGAGTCGGACGGTAGATTTTTTAAATTGTGTGATATATATATATATATTTTTTTTAGAGTGTGTTCTTTTTGTATGGCTAAAGGTGAGTAGGAAATTAATTACATTAATAAAAAATATAATTTACATTTTTAATAATTATTTACATGATACATATTTATGTTAAATGCCTTATTAAGATATTGTTTGAGATATATAGTAGTTGAGTTGCTGCATTTGTAGTGGTAAAGAAGGGGAGTTAAAAAAATAATGAATGTATTATTAGTTCATTAATAATATAAAATTTCAAATTAATTAAAAAATATGTAAAATTTGCAATTCATATTTTTATCATTTATATATTAGGGTCCTGATTCCGATCCGTTAAAAAAATTTACCGTCCGACTCGTATCCGTATTTTTTTACGTACGAATCGTACAAGTCCCGTACAAACGGCGAAGTACGATTCGTACGTGAAAAATACATTCGAATGACCTCGGGAAAAGTCTACGAGACGTCCCAGGACAGTTTTACGTATGAGTCGTAAAACTGAAGTCCGAGCGCACATGTCCGATCTGTACCGGCGTCCTGAATACACAAGCGTATGACAAACGTCCCGTACGGAGCGAACTTTGCACGACCCCTACCCCGGGTACACTTGTGCCCGGGGTATGAGTCGTACGGCCCCCCCCAGCCTCCCACCCTTCCCGCTTACGTCCACACCGTACCCCCCATGCCCCCGTATGTACGTGCCGTACCCCCAGCCCCCGTATGTATGCGCCGTACCCCCAGCCCCCCGTATGTACGCGCCATACCCCCAGCCCACCGTATGTATGCGCCGTACCCCCAGCCCCGTTTGTACGCGCCGTAACCCCAGCCCCCCCGTATGAATGCGCCGTATCCCCAGCCCCCGTATGACCCTCAAAAAAGGGTATGTTTCCAGACTGTCTAAAAGTCGGGCAAATCTCCTGTTCGAAAAAAGCAATCATTGGATCCTGATGACTTGAACAACTTCTCTCCAGATTCCACCCTTCCCTTTTTAGGTGAGGTGATGGAAAGCTGCGTAGCCTCAATATTGTCATACCTCATTCATCAAACAACCTCCATGACACTCTCTAATTTGGCTTCCACCAGGGCCACTGCACTAGACTGCAATTTTACAGATTGTGGTTGACGCTCTCTGCATCCTTGACACTGGAAATTCTTGTCTTTTTGTTCTCCTCGACCTCTCTGCTGTATTTGACACAGTCAACCACCTGGCTCTGAGAAATATCTTGAGGCATCAAATGGGAATTGAAGGTATAATCCTGAACTTATTCACCTCATATCTAACGAACCGCTCTCAAGCAGTGAAAATCAGGAAGTCTGTTTCGAGGCCAGATAGCCTGCCGCAAGTGTGTCTCCCAATGTTTGATCCTCTGTCTAACCCTATTCAATTTCTATCTTGAACTTCTTTGTGTGATCCGTAGGAACTCTGGAATCCTTACACCTGTACCCAAATCTACCTGAAGGTCGAGTCCCCTGACAACATCACCCTCCTATTCAACAATTTGTTAAAATTCCATCATGGGTTTCAAATCACCTCCTCAAATGAAACCCTTTGAAAACTGAAATCCTTATTATATATCCGACGAAAGCTAATTTTCCTGTTTAAGACTGGATGGCACTCCTCCCTGCCTTGGAAGGCTGACCCTCCAGAGTGCCAAATCACTTGGCTTAACCCTCAACCTCTAGAGTCACACTATAGCCACGGCCAAGAGCGGGAAACTCATCTCCAAATAGGATCTAAAATCATTTGCGAAGGTGATTGTCCTTTCCAGACTTGACTTTCGGATTGCACTCCTCTCAGGCACCCCCAAAGTTAATTCAAGTCCACACACAGCAGTTCTGTATGCTATAGTCCGCTTTGTGACCAGTTACAAGAAATTTGACCACATCGCTCGTATGCTGCTAACCCTTCAATGGCTACCTATTGATGCAAGAGCACAATTTAAAATCACCTGTAACACACACGAAAAGCACTGTGCTCATCTTCACCTACATACTTTCTTGAAAAACTGGAAATTTCAGGCACACAATGGGGGTCAGGAAACACTCAGGGGCATATTAACAAGGGCTTTATCTCTTATCTCGCCCTATTTACAAGAGGGTGCTAACATGCATAATCGCATGTTAGCAACCTTTTTCCCAACGCCTCCCTTTGCATCTCTAATGAGATGCAAAGTAGGCGTCTCTTGGTCGTACCCCGGATGGACTACCTTGCAAATATCGCTGATGTTCACATCGCAATATTTACAAGGCTGCCCCAGCATTTTAGCACACGTTAGTTATTGGAAAAAAACGCTGTTTTCTCCAAAAACTAACATCAGCTAAAATGCAGACTTACCTATCCCTGACATTGGGGTGGATTATGCTGATATGACCCTGTGGGTCGTATCAGCAAGTTTATCGCCGTCTTGCAGAGAACATCACTGGAAAACCAGCGATGTTCCCTGCAAAACCACGATAACCTCGCTATCTCTGGAATTTTTGTCGCCCTGGAGAAACTTGTTGTTAATAATGCGCTACCAGGGCGATGACTTCTAGAGATAGCCTGGGATAACAAAATTATCGCTAAGCACGGCCAGCGATAATCATCGCTGGCCATTGATAATATGCCCCTCAATACCTTCTCCTGAAGTCTCCACTTTCAAACAAGAGTGGTTCATGAACCAATCATTCTCCGGAAGCACCACATAAATTTGGAACTCTTCCTTCCGGCCCTCAGTATGACCGCATGCTATGATACCTTCGAAAGAGTTCTCCAAGCTGAAAGACACTCCGCTTAAATAATTTTGCCCCCACTCCCTTTCCAATGTCTGCTTTAATTGTTCCACTGTTGTATCTCAAATAAACTCCTGCTCTGATTTTCTGAGAAATGTACTTATGCACAGCTTACCCCACACTTACACTCATTTACCTGGTTTTAATTCTTCAATGGATGCACCTCTAATGTACTCCTGCTGTGACTGTTTGGTTACTGTTCTCTTGGAAAGTGCTCTGATGCCCCTGGGCATGCATGCTGTATAAAATCACATACATGAAGAAATAATAAAGAAATAAAGGTGCAGTGATGTGCAAGCTCTAAGCGTTCCAACAGTGGTGTGAGATCCAGCATTCCCGCTCTATTGTCATGTAACAAAGAAGTAAAGGTTAGGTCACTTCATAGCAATTGCTGGCCCAAATAATTGGATTAAAAGGGAGTTGCGTGACAAATAGCTTGTCTCCAATATTTAATTCCTTGTCACATTCTGTTTAAAAAAAGTAATTTTCCTAACGGTTGCCTCGTGAATTAATGCAACAGAATTTTCACAATTTAATTAAGCCAGTAATCTCCTCCCAACCGGGGGATTTCAGCCTGCATACCTGTAATTGGCTTGAGACCCGTTGTTTCCATCCTCTCTCTAAAACAGACATTGGGCGCCCACACAAGCAGAGGTCCCAGCAAGCATGACAGGGCGGCCAGAGTGCGCATGTGCGGGGGCAGGTCAAGGTCAGCAGCTCTGTGCTGGGAGGAGCAAGTGGCCTTATTTAGAATGCTGAGTTTTTATACAGCATTTAATATATTTCTGAATTATTCCAATTTTCACAGATAATGGTTTTGCGGCAGAAGGAGAAAACATGATTTGAGCAAGATTAAAAATGTGTTAACTATGGAAGTGGGGACAAAACCACAGAGAGTAGGGGTGGGTGTAGTTGGTAGAGTACCATTATACGGAACTGATCAAAAACTCGGTGAATTCCTTATTCCATCTCAACACAATTTATAAAACAGAAACCTCACATACTCTTGGAACAATGACTATTAACTCCATTATTACATGCTAAAATGCATATAATCATCTCAGAAAAAAGAAAATAAAGATACAACAAGCAGTGAGAGAGGTGATGATTTTGATGCCCTCACTAACCTAGGGAGAGCACCAAGCAGATGCCTTGAATACAAAGAGCACACCATGTTGAACGATTGGTGGCGGTCCCATCCTCCTAGGACCACCCCAGGCACAGTTATGGGCAAAAAGAACAATCCCAACCAAAGGCCCTGCAAAGCATTATGGGACAATATTCTAGGGTGCAGTGAATATTATAGTATCCAATATCAAAACATACCTCAAGGGGTAGGCTCTGGAGCTCATCTGAGAGCTAATACTATAATATTCACTAAACTCTAGAATCTCGCCCCATAATGCTTTGCTGGGACTTTGGTTGGCATTATATTTTTGTCCATAACTTTGCTTGGGGTGGTCCTAGGAGGATGGGACTAGCACAATCATTGATCATGATATGCTCTTTGTGTTCAAAGCACCTGCATGGTCCTCCCCCTAGGTAAGGGGGGGACCCACAAATCATCAGCTCTATCATTGACTGATATCTATCAAAGCCTACTTTTGTGAATTGGTTACATGCTTTGTAGAATGTAAAGGTAAAATTGGTTTATCAATGGAGTGTGGGTGCAGTTGTTAGCATGTAAAGGTACAATTGTTTTATCAATGGAATGTGGGTGGAGCAGTTTATTTTAGTGTTATTGCATGAACTCCATTGTCCTATATTAATAAAAGTTTTAAACAGAAATCTCACACACCTTTAATAAAAAAATAATACACTAAAGATTATTTTGGCAGGCTCTAATACATATAGCCATCACACTAAAATGAAAATATAGCAAGCAGTGCCTTAAATCAAACAATAAACAACTCTATCTTTATTTGCTAAAATGCATATAGTCAACTCACAAAGATGAAAATGAAAAATAGCAAGCAGTGAGAGACGTGATGATTTTGGGGTCCTTCCTAACCTAGGGAGAGGACCAAGCAGATGCCTTGAACACAAAGAGCACATCATGCTGAAATGATTCGGTGGTGGTCCCACCCTCCTAGGACCACCCCAAGCACAGGTATGGGCAAAAATAAAATTACCAACCAAAGGCCCTGCAGAGCATTATGGGACGATATTCTAGAATGCTGTGAATATTATAGTAGTCAATGTCAAAACATTCCACAAGGGGCAGGCTCTGGGCTCAGCTGAGAGCTAATACTATAATATTCACTAAACTCTAGAATCTCGCCCCATAATGCTTTGCTGTGCCTTTGGTTGGCATTGTATTTTTGCCCATAACATTGCTTGGGGTGGTCCTAGGAGAATGGGACCACCACTGAATTGTTTAGGATGATATGCTCTTTGTGTTCAAGGCATCTGCTTGCCCTCCCCCTAGGTAAGGGGTGACCCCAAAATCATCGCCTCTCTCATTGCCTAATGTTTTTAAAAGTTCACTTTTATGAATGGTTATATGCTTTTTAGCATTTAAACATAAAGCTAAGTTACAAAGGGGTTGTGGTTAAAGTAGGTAATTCCAAAGGGTAGCAAAGTGAGAATTCTTGCTTGCATTCTGTGTTTTCAATGGAATGTGTATTCAAAAAATCTATAGCGAGTGGAGTTCATTGCCCAGGTTTAACAGAGGAGCCAACATTCCCACGTTAAACAGGAGATTCCCAAATTTTATGGCAAAAATTGAATTATATTATAGTTTTTTGTATTTCAAACCTTCCTTCTTTCCAATGTTTGTTAATGGGTAAATAAAGTCTCTGGAATTTCCATTGGCAAATTGTCCCTCTTAGGTATTCCAAAATGTAGCCACGTGTGCACAGATCTCATGATTTCATAGTCACCAGCTTCCCCAACAGTTTACATTTGGCTCTCCCTTTGTTTTGTGTTACACTTTTCACCCCAATTGAGCCCTGGCCCTCCCTTCCTTCCTTCTCTTTGTCTTCTCTCTTACTTGTCTTTCTCACCAACCCAAATGCATTCCTTCCACGGGTTCCCAGATTTCACCTAAACTCATGTGCACACCTTCACCTCATATAGATGGAGGCAATGGATACTTTACTAAGGTGTCTGTGAATCTCCTTGGGGTGCACCTACACTGCTTGTGGGTAGTGCACCATAAACTGTCTAAGGATGTATCTGTGAATTTCCTTGGCTCCATTCAAACTGCTCAAAGGTAATACCCCAGACTCTTTAATAATGTATCTGTAGATGTTCGTCAGTTGCGCCTACACCACTTATTGGTAGAACAGCGTGAATCCTCCACTAATCTGTCTGTGAATCTCCTTGGATTCTATAGTCATCGGGGCAGATTTATGTTTGACTTGCGCCTCATTTACGCCGCCGTTGCGTCACTTTTGTGACGCAGCAGCGGCGCAAATCCTGCGCCATGGTGCGGGGTATTTACAACGTGACGCATCTGGGAGATGCGTCACATTGTAAAGCCCTGCGCCACATGTAGGCGTTCCAGGGCAGGTGGGGGCGTTCCGGCGCAGGAACGCCTCCTAAAAGTGGCTGAGTGAAATCTACAAGATTTCACTCAGTCACTTTTGAGCCCATGCTGCGTCAAAACCCTGCGCCTGCTTGAAGCAGGCGTAAGGATTGACGCAGCATTGTGCAAATAGGGCCCCCCAGAGCATTGCTGGAGCTGCATCGCACTTGCGACGCAACTCCAGCAATGCGCCACTTTTACGGCACAGATGCGTGACGCATCTGTGCCGTTTTTGCCCCATGGTGCGCCGCATTATAAAAGCGGCGCATCCTTGGTGGCGGATCTGAGGCGCAAAATAACTGGCGCATCCCTGCTGATATGCAGGGATGCGTCAGTTATTATAAATATGCCCCATCGTTTCTTGGTAGTATAAATATTCCCTCTACATAGGCATATGTAGTTTGAGCTTACATCGCTTCCGGAAAGTAACAAGATATTCTGGAGCATATCAACAACAACCGGCAATAATTATCTCTAAGCGCATTTAGCGCTAGGATAATTATCGCCGGCTAGCGTGAATTTTTATCGCTGAGATAGCGTGCTATTAGCAACGCTTATCTCAATAGCGATAAAAACCCTCACGCTAACAGGCTAACGTGAGATTATCGCTGGAAACCCAGCGATAATCTCACGTTACCTTGTTGATAGGGACAGGCAAACTTATCCATGATATCCTCCTTCCATAGGATATCATGGCTAAATCTGAAAAATACCAGACGTAAAAAAGCAGCGTTAACCGCGGTTAGCGCTGCTTTTTTTGTCTCTAACAGGGATAGCGACATTCTTGATAATACGAGAAATGTAGCTTAGCGACATTTCTCCTATTATTTTACTCTCAAACGCCCCCTTTGCATCTCATTAGAGATGCAAGGGGAAGCGTAGAGTAAAAGGGTGCTAACATGCAAATTTGCATGTTAGCACCCTGTTGTTGATAGGGCGCTAGTTTTATCTCTCCTTTTTTGGCTTTTAAAGCCAAAAAAGCAGAGATAAAGCCCTTGTTGATATGCCCCAAAGTTCTTGGGTTCCATTTTCAATGCACCAGAGATTCTCTACTAAGGTGTTTCTGAATCTCTTTGTGTTTCTCTTTAACCACCTATTAATGGAGCCTATACACTCATTACTGAGAAGACTGTGGGAATCAGGTACTTCATATCATGTATCTGAGGACTTAATTGACCAAGTACTCTGGCACGTGCTGGACTCAGCACCACTTCCTTGGGGAACAATATTAATCAGTCTCTGCTTATGGCTATCGTTATAGACCCTCTACTAAGGCATTTTGAAATATCCTTAGATTGCACCTTAGCCATCTCTGTGTTGCTCCACGGATCCACTACTTTGGCACATATAGCATTCATTACTCATGCCTCCATTGCTCTCTTTTGGACTCTAAAGGGTTTAATTATATTTTTATGAGTTGCCCATTAGGCCATAGCCTCCATAGGGGCATATCAACAACAACCGGCGATAATTATCGCTCAGCGCTCTTAGCGTGAGGATAATTATCGCCGGCTAGCGTGAATTTTTATCGCTGAGATAGCGTGCTATTAGCAACGCTTATCTCAATAGCGATAAAAATATACACGCTAACAGGCTAACGTGAGATTATCGCTGGAAACCCAGCGATAATCACACGTTACCTTGTTGATAGGGACAGGCAAACTTAGCCATGATATCCTCCTTCCATAGGATATCATGGCTAAGTCTGAAAATTAGCAGACGTAAAAAAGCAGCGTTAACCGCGGTTAGCGCTGCTTTTTTTGTCTCTAACAGGGTTAGCGACATTCTTGATAATAGGAGAAATGTCGCTTAGCGACATTTCTCCTATTATTTTACTCTGGAACGCCCCCTTTGCATCTCATTAGAGATGCAAGGGGAAGCGTAGAGTAAAAGGGTGCTAACATGCAAATTTGCGTGTTAGCACCCTGTTGTTGATAGGGCGCTAGTTTTATCTCTGCTTTTTTGGCTTTTAAAGCCAAAAAAGCAGAGATAAAGCCCTTGTTGATATGCCCCTTGATTAGTTGCTTTCACACTTGTGTACCTTGTCTGCATTTTTGCAAACCTGCACGCTTGACTGTGACCTTGGAGCCCTGGCTGCCTATAACCAGTGTATGCCTGTGGATTGCCCTTCTATCTCCCCAAGATAGCATCTAAAGATCAAGTTAGTGGTGGCCAGCACGGAACGGGGCAGGGGGGCGAGGAAGGAGGGTGAGGGGTGGTGAAGGGGTTCAACATAAAGAAAGAAAAACGTACTTGATTGTCTGGTCTCTCCTCTGCTGTCCCTCCATCTCTCTCCAGGCCTGAACAGGGGATCGGGAAGCAGCCGGCTCCCAGGCTCCTCATAGCCAATCATAACGCTGCAATGCAGCGTTGTGATTGGTCTGAGTGCCGTGGTTCGAAGCTTGGCCAGGGAATGGGGGCCTGGGCATATTCTCCATTGTAGGCTGTAATTCAGCCTGCATGGAGAACATGCAAAGTGCGCATGACTGTTTGGCCGGCCCGAGAGGGCAGACCAAACATTCATGCACATGTAGGTAGTGCAAAGCACTCCTCACCTGCCCTGCTCTGTAGCAGAGCAGCCCCACCCGCCGCAGCAGGGAAACATAAAATGATAATAACACCAAGTTATTATCATTTTATGTTTCCTTTATTTCACTGCTGCAAAGCAGTGGGGCGATGCTCCTCCGCATTAGCCGAGGAGCCGCCATTGGAGCAGGTTACTTCTCAAGCCTCATAGACAGACTCTTTATATCATCTTTGAGGTTTAACTATATCCTGTGCATACCTGAATAGCCCTCTCCTATCACTTCTTGCCGATCCTCATACAGCATTCACTCAGAATGTCTATTACCAGGGAACTCATGAATATCACTCTTGGGAAGACCTTATAGTGCATTTATCCAGGTTGTCTGTAACTGGTGGATGCCTTGGGCTACTCCTCTGTCACTCCAAATGGCCCCATGTAGTGAAAGGCTATAGCCTCTGCATGCCTGCAGGTCACTTTCCTGTCTCTTCAGGGAGAATATATAGATCATCTGCCATGCCTGCCTGTATCCAGTGCATGCTGAGGGCTTCTCATCTAGGCACACAAATTAATTAATGTGAACTGCTTGCATTTTATCGCTCATGCCTAGGTGTAGAGACATAAGTCAATTTAAGAGCACCACTCCGGTCACTCTAAGATGACACCAAAGTTCTTCCAACATAGAAGACCACACTGTAATTAAACATTCGACAACCAAGCATCATTCCACCCCACGCTGCATAGCATGACACTACCAGTCCACTAATGTATGCCTGGACTTCATCAGTGGTGTAGCACCACATAAATACAAGGACGGTTACAATTACAACATAGGGGCCGATTCCGATCTCGCTCGGAAGCGTACCAAACGCGATCCGGCCGGAAAAAGTACAAGCCGTACGCATGTTTTCCGCCCAACTCGTATAGCTGTACGAGCGAGCAAGTACGATGCGAGCAACGTGAAATTCACTGACTGAGTCGTTTCTGGGTCTGAACCACCCCGTACGTCTCATCCGTAAGTGAACCGTGCCGTGCAATGGTTGTGATTTACGACCGAGCCAGTACGATGCACACGTCAGACAGCCATTGCCAGCTGAAGTATCCGGCTCACAAAACGTCCGGGAAGTTGCCTTTGGGGGTCTGCGTCGGAACCCCCTGTCACCCGCAGCCTTATGACTCGGACACAGGGGCTCACCCTAGGGTCTCCCCAACACAGGCATGTACGGTGAGGATGGCACCGACGTGTACCCACTGTAGGGGGCGCCCTTGTGCGAGACGTACCAATTCAGTCAATGGGAGCACATGTACGCGTCGTACGACCGGCTCCCATTGACTTCTATGGGAGTCCGACTGAACCGAGTCCGGTAGCATGCGGCCGCATCGTACTCGTTCGGTTGGACTGCAGGACTCCGGCTCGGCCGGAAAACACTCCGGATCTGGCTCGGTCGGAGAGCTTTCCGACCCAGATCAGAATCGGCCCCATATTGTTTTAAAAGGATATTTTAATGACATTAATGATTTTGTCTCGCCTAGATTATGCCAATGCTCTTTATGTGGGCATTCCAGGCTACCTCCTGAATAAATTGCAGGTCATCCAGAATGCGGCCGTTAGACTCTTGTTGGGCATATCTCGCAGATGTAGTGTGCGGGTTCATTTGCGTTCTTTACACTGGCTCCCGGTGGAGGCGCGTATAAGATTTAAAACTTTGGCCATTGCCCATAGGGCCTTGTATGGCCTAGGGCCTTCATAGCTTCAGAAGAGGCTTGCTTTTTATGTCCCCATGAGACAGCTGCGGTCCTCCTCCCAATTTCTGATGTTGACACCTAGATTTACACGTCAGAGGCTGGGTGGGAGCTCTTTTGTGCGCAAGGCCGCTCCGGCCTGGAATGCTCTGCCTTTGGCGCTTGGCTGCACTCATGATCCTGCGATCTTTAAAAAAAAGCTAAAAACTCATCTTTTTGGATAATGTCTTAGCCTATGGCCCCTTTTCTTGGTTCGCGCCGGGACACTCTGTTGAGTAGCTGCACGCGTTATAAATTGACATAACATAACATAACAACATAACTATGCCTGCAAACATTGACACACCAATTTCTTTAACCATTATGATAGACCCTTCAAGTTTCCCACATCCATGATTTACCACACTGAGGCCCTGATTCACAAAGGTGAAGTTAGACAACATGTCTAACTTAGCCCAAATTTATAAATATACTACTTTTCGGTATTCACAAAGGGACTTACGAGTAGTATTTTTAAGGCTGTGGAGGTTCGACATTCGGGGCAGAGGTTTCTGCACTTGCAGTGGAACCTCCACACAGAGTGCAGAATCTCCGTACTCGGGGTGGAATCGTCACACTCCGCACAAAACCTACCCACTCAGGGCAGAATCTCTGCACTTGGGGCGGGACATGTGTAATTAAATACACCGGCAGGAAATCAATGCCACCTGCAGCCCATGCACTCCAAACCACAAAAAAGCTGCACACATCTAAGACTCTGTTTTTTCCAAACACATTCTTCACCTGGATGCTCTGATCCTTGCCTTGCCACCTGCCAAGTGTCGGTATGTTGAATGTCAGGAGGAAGAAGAACTTCACAGAGGAGGAGATCCAAATGATAGTAACCTTTGTAATGGAGAACTACAAAAAGCTCTATGGTCTATCTCAATACCTCACCAGTGCAACACGAAAGGCAGCCCTATAGCAGCAGTTGGCTAATGCAGTCAGTGCATTGGGGGAAGATACCCGCACCATCACAGACATCAAAAAGAAGTGTAAGGATTTGAGGAGACAGGTGAAGTTCACCAGGATATGGGTGGCATCGGTAGACCAACTGGAACTTGTCTCCGTCTCACACCATTTGAGAAGAAAGTTCTCTCCACCTTGCACCCCTCCTGCTGCATGGGCTGCCTGTGACTGATGACCTTACTGTGGTCCCAGGTAAGACGTGATGGTAAGCAATGGGCCTGATTCACAAAGAGCTTCAGCAGTAGTGGCGGAGGCTCCCCACTCATGGCGGAATCTCTGCAGTGTGAAACTGCAGTGCACAAATTATGTCATGCCTTCAAATGCTCTTTGTGAATTGGGCCTAATAACTTTATTAGAATAATGTTTAATATGGAGTGTAATTGTGACTTTGTAAGTCACTTCAAGTCTTTGCAAATATTTATGGTGAATTCTACTCTCATGTGTTTCATTTTGTCTATTACACTACGAGTCCCAGTATGCTACGTACTGCAAATTTTAACTTCCAATTTTTTCTTCACAAACAGTTGACCATCTCTGCTGGTGATTTCAATGTAGTTTTGTAACTGCCACATTATCATAGTTACATTGTAAATGTAAATAAATAGCTTTGTTAAAAGTTGTACGCAATCCTTATTTGTTTTATTTGTCTGTAATTTCCACATACAGCCAGAGTAAATCCACCCACTGGAGAAGTAGGGCCCGATTCAAAGAACTAACTTAAGACAAAATCCTAAACTTACTACCATTTTGGTATTCACAGAAGGCATGAGGCCCGAGGTTCCTGCACTTGTAGGAAGCCTGAGTCATGGGGAAGATCAGCTACTACCACATGCACAAACTGGTACGTAAATATGCCCAGAAATGGGTTTCATGTACTACATTACTATCAAGCAACCTGCAGATATTTTTCTTAAACACCATCATTTGTTTCACACATGCAATCTTAACTAGTATATGTTGGTTTTAACATGTGTCAGCTAGAATGATAATTAATTTATACTCATATCCTTTTATATCAGGTGATGTTGGTGAGGGCAAAACATGCTACAGTGACCTCTGCTCCACATACAGGTGTGACAAATGGTTAGGCACCACACATTGGGTGGATGGTAGACCCTGGTAAGTAATCCCGGGCATAGTGGGTGTAGCAGGGCTACACAGAGGTACACGGAGTTGCGAACAAACTCCATGGAACTCTTATATGCTACGCTATGCCACACGCCTCCACCCCCCTATAGTAACAATTAATTCTACATTGCTTAAAATTTAATTAAAACCACTTACCTGGCATGCGGAATCCCCAGGCTGCCCTCCTCTTCCTCGCCGTCTGGGTAATTCTTTGAGAAAACTGCGCAGTATTGGGGGTGGAGGCGGGGGCTGGCCAACTACGCTCCGCTGCGGAGTGTGCGGAGATTTTCCTTCTCCGCGTTCTTCGACGAATGCAGAGGAGGCAAATCTCCGCACACTCCGCGGTCAGAGTGGAGGTCTCCGCCCGGGGTTACTGGTAAGGTCACTTACATATAACATTAGATAACACTCAAGTCTAATATATTGGATGGCATGTTAGCAGGATGTGCTGTGTGTCAAATATCTCTCTTGCCACCTATCTCAATATGCTCAGGTATGGTTAGTAAGAGTATACTATTTCATATCATGTTGGCTAATGAAAGTATGACATCACTTAAATTGAAATATGAAATTAGGTACCTAATTGCTTATAGTGTCTCATCTAAAAGAGGAAGTGGCACAAACTGTGTTTAAATTGATTTCTAATGACACATACATATACATATCTTGTTTGTTTCAATACAGCTGCTGTCATGAGTACCTTATTTAGGGAATCGGGAGACCCTCTGGCTGCAGCAGTCAGTCCCACTACCATCCGTCCGTCAGGTAAGTGTAGCATAGTGTTCACAAGTAACAGTTCATTTTGAATTTTTTGTTTGCAGCTATAGCCATTTTTCTAAGCATCTAATGTTGGTGTGTGATATGTTCCCAACATAATCAGTGATGTCTGTGTTTATTTTAGTTTATTTCTGTGTTAATTAAGGTGTCACTTCCTTCTAAAGCTGCAGGTTCGAGGATCATGTCTTCCGCCATACAATCAAGGAGCCAGGTTCAGCAGCTGACATCATGGGGGATAGCAATACCACAAACATCTGTGGCTGGAATTGGTGAATGTGATTTTGCATTTCACATCTTCATTGAACACCTCAATGCCACAGTCTGTTGTGTCACATGTATGATATACAAACTAACTCACACTTCAGATAGATGCAAAGAAGAATTGTTCAAATAGTTGTGTTGTAGCACATCATATACTATAGCAAATACTTATTATGTTGCAACCTCTGTCTTTCAGGAGCTGGGGACAATGAGTCGCTTGATGAAGCTGAACCATATACCAGCAGAGGGCAGCAGGCAATCCGAGAAAAGAAACCGATCCTCCTACAAGCAGCAATGTCAGCGGCCAGCACTGCTCAACAAAATGAGAATAAGTAGGAAGAAGATGAGCAGGTGCTGGTTGCGGAGGAGGACATGGATGAGGGGTAGGGTATTGTTGGTCCACTGCCCAAAAGACTGAAGGGTACATCAGACCCGGCCAGCATTGTACCTTCCACAACTCTTCTGAGGATTGCTTGCTCCCAGACATCAAAAGACACACAATTGATGGACGAAATGCAGAACAAATCAAAACATTCACTCCCAGTCAAGACATCTGGGTTAAATCCATCATTCTTTTGCTCACCATGCCACCCCAGTTTAGACCTGGCCATATGCAAATCATATGGGAACAGTCCAGCCCGAACTGCCAAGCCAGGTCCTCCCTGGTCCAGAAACAAGCATTCTAGGACCGGTTTCGGGGTTTCACCCCTCTTCATCCAGGATAGCTTGATTCCAGTGGCACAGTGAGCCCGGGACCCACGTCTGGGCATACCTGGCGCACTTAGGTCGAGAAAGCAAAAGACACACAATTGATGGACGGAATGCAGAACAAATCAAAACATCCACCCCCAGTCAAGAGATCTGGGTTAAATCCATCATTCTTTTGCTCACCATGCCACCCCAGTTTAGACCTGGCCATATGCAAATAAGTCTTGACCCTGTGCCTCATGGAAACAGTCCAGCCCGAACTGCCAAGCCAGGTCCTCCCTGGACAAGTAACAAGCATCATAGGACCGGTTTTGGGGTTTCACCCCTCTTCAGCCAGGATAGCTTGAATCCAGTGGCACAGTCAGCCCAGGACCCACGTCTGGGCATACCTGGGGCACTTAGGGCGAGAAAGAAAAAGACACACAATTGATGGATGGAATGCAGAACAAATCAAAACATTCACCCCCAGTCAAGAGATCTGGCATAAATCCATCATTCTTTTGCTCACCATGCCACCCCAGTTTAGACCTGGCCATATGCAAATCAGTCTTGACCCTGTGCCTCATGGGAACAGTCCAGCCCGGACTGCCAAGCCAGGTCCTCCCTGGACCGGAAACAAGCATCCTAGGACCGGTTTCATCAGCCAACCAGCCACAGAGTTCACCTCCCGCAATACAGCCCTCACGTCAGAGGTCGATGTGTTGAATCTCCTACACACTCCTACCATGACAGTGCATCCCAGGCCTACTCTCAAGCATCTGAAACCATAACACTTCTGGTGAGGAGCAGGTATCCCCTATGCATTAATATCCTCCCCACAGCATGTGCCACCCCCCCCCCCCCCCACCCCCATGGTGGACCTGATGGTCACATCAGAGCATCCCATGCAGAGTGTTGGCAAGAGGGACGAATATTTGTTCCAACAACAATCTGATGTGAGGTAGGACATTCGTGCAACAAGAGCTGCTCTTCCTAAAATTTCAAACTCACTAAAGGATATCAATCAGATGATTGACAGGCAGACCTGTGTCTTCAACAGTATGGTGAAATGTTGCCAAGACATGGCAAAGATGCACCATGTACAGCATAGTGAGTTCAAGACACCATGCCTTGGCCATGAAGATAATGGAGGGCAGGATCAATCAATCAATCAATCAATGATAGCATTTGTAAAGCGTGCTACTTACCCGTGAGGGTCTCAAGGCGCTGGGGGGTGGGGAGTGCTGCTACTGCTCGAAAAGCCAGGTCTTGAGGATTCCCCTGAAGGTCAGTAGGTCTTGTGTCTGCCGTAGGTGGATGGGGAGGGTGTTCCAAGTCTTGGCGGTGAGGTGGGAGAACGATCTGCCGCCAGAGGTCACTCTTCAGATGTGGGGGACTGTGGCGAGGACGAGGTCAGTGGAGCGGAACTGGCGGGTGGGGGTGTAGAAGCGTAGTTGTCTGTTGAGGTACGTTGGTCCGGTGTTGTGGAGTGCCTTGTGTGCGTGGGTGAGGGGCTTGAAGGTTATCTTCTTGTTGATGGGGAGCCAATGCAGGTTTCTCAGGTGGAGTGTGATGTGGCTGCGCCGAGGGATGTCGAGGATCAGGCGTGCAGAGGCGTTCTGGATGCGTTGAAGCCGTTTCAGGAGTTTGGCCGAGGCTCCTGCGTAGAGGGCGTTACCGTAGTCCAACCTGCTGCTGACGGTTGAAGGATGAAAATGTTTCAAAGTCTTCCTTTATGGTCAACACATGGAGGGAACCCAACACACTAAACTATACCCCACACCACCCAGGCACCTATACGATCAACTGCACATTCATGTCGCCTACCAGCACAGCCACGTTCCCTACAGCACAGGCATGTCCCCCACCAGTAAAGGTACCCACAGCATGCAAAGTAACATCCCCCTCCTGTACAAGAACATCCCTCACCTGTACAGGCACCCTCACCTGTACAGGCCCCCCAAATATATAGGCAACCCCCTACCTGTACAGGCACCCCCCACCTGTACAGGTACCTCCCGTACAAGCCCCACTCTCCTCAGCTGAGCAAGTTAACCCACCTACACAGGCAAGATACCATACACCCACCTACATACAGACACCAAACCAAAAAGCGCATTAATCCACAGAGATCCTCACCCCCACATCTGCGAAGTCAAAAGAGATATCGCCCAAGTGACAACTGGAATTTTGTATGAAAACAAACTAAATTTAAATAAACTTTATAATGTGCATCAATCAATACTTCTATCCTGAGCTGATTTATATTTTATTACATTCAAATGGTTACTCTGGTTGTAGGACATATATGTGACTATAAATGTGTGTGAGTACTACATGTTGATTTGTAGGGCCATCCACGTATTATGCTGAAAACATCAGCAAAACACCTACAAATGTAGGGCCTCATTTATGAAAAGTGACGCATCACTGCGTGAAAACAGTGATGCGTCACTTTTCACTGCGCCCTCCCTGCGACTCCAGTGATGCGTCATATTTACAGTATGACGCATCATGTCGCAAGGAGTCACAGATACGTCAGTATTTCTGACGTATCTGTAGGCGCAAAAGTGACGCATTGCTGGAGTGTGTCACATAAGTGACACAACTCCAGCAATGTGTCCTTTCACATGGGGCAAGCCCCATGTGATAGGGCCTGCGTCAGTCTTACACCTGCTGTGAGGCAGGCGTAAGATATTGACGCATTTGCACCCTAGAAGTGGCGCAGTGAAATCTCGTAGATTTCACTGCGTCACTTCTACGATGCTTACTTACGTGGGAACGCCCACCCTGCATACATTATACCTGACGCAGGTATAATGTAGCGCAGGCGTTTGCAAAGTGACGCATCTAGGTAGATGCGTCACTTTGTAAATATGGCGCATCATGGCGCATGTTTTACGCCACTGGTGCGTCACAAAAAGTGACGCACCGGTGGCGCAAAAGTGACGCAGGGGCTCATAAATGAGCCCCGTAGACTTTACCACTTTGAACCCAACATAAACAATGGAAAACACAAGGCAGAGATGGTTTCTTATAATATTTTATATTTCACTCAAATGCTTAGGTGAAAAAGGAATTCTTCAAAAATAATTTTCAATAAATACTGTCCTATCGAAAGGGAAAAAGGAAAATAAATACATTTTTCAAGCAGAATGGGCAAGGGAATTTGGAGGGGTTTGGGCAACATAATAAAAACACATCAGGAAGTGTCAATGGAACCACTCTATGTACAAGGGATTAAATAAAATTTAGCTCACAGTCAAAACATTGTCCTAACTCAGGAGTCTATGGTCAACATAAATAACGTCTACCCCCCAAGTCAAAATTTAGTTTTCCTACGAGTGTCGAGGCTTAGAAGGACGCAGTCACTGGCCATCCTCACTGTCCTCTTTGATGACAATATCCAGATCCTCTGAGTGTGTGGACCTACTGTGGCTGGCTGATGCTGGACCAGACACCCCACAGGAGGGTAATACATGAGGGTTAGCAGGGGAAACTCAACAGTGGTCTGGGTGGGTCTTTGGTACAACACAGACAATATGGTTGCACCCAAGGAAATGATGGAGTCATTGATGTTATCCAAAAGCCTGGTCTGTTACTCGGGAACAAATGGATCTAATCTCTGATCTCCTGTTTGCCACTAGAGAACACAGTCCGGACATCATCACCTTCCCTCATCATGCCCGGGGATGCAGTCACAGGAGCAGAGAGGTTTGGGTCGAACATGAGGGGTGTGGGATGTCTGAAGCAGATGTCTCCTTCAGCTTTTCTTGGCAGGCACTTGGAGGTGGGGTAGTGGCAGGGGGTGCAACTGGTGTCCCATATTGGAATGGGGACCTCAGGAGTTATGGAGGGGCTATTGTCAAGCCCAGATGGTGTTGAGGTCTTCTCAAGGGACACCATATCCATTGCTAGTTCTTCTGAGCCAGGGTGAGACCCACATTCATCAACCCTCTGGCTGGTGGTGTCCCTCTCAATGTCTCCCTCCAGTTGCTTGGTCTCCCTCCTCCGCCTCCTCCTCATTCATATTGTCCGGAGGATGTGTCTGCCGATGAGCCCAGATTATTCTGGTTTGCCATGCCATGGTCCTGTGCAGATGGTCCATGGCCAGCCCAGTCCACTGAAAAAGAAAGTGAACAATTATGTAGGTGGTGTACAATTTTTAATAAAGGTAGTGACAACATAAAGCAAGTGCTGCAATTGTGGTTCCTTGATCTCTCTAACCAATAGTATGTGGTTTGAATTACAAAGTAGTTATGATGTCACTGTAAATCAACCTATTTGTGTCCTGAGAACTACAAGTCCCAGAATTCGTTCAGAAAACAGCACTTCAATAGCTCCACTGATGCATAGACCTTATCATTTTTACAGCCATTTCTCAGATACAATAAAAGGTGACAAACAACACATGATGGTACATCTCTCACCACTTACATCATACTGCTAGACACACAATTCAATTCATGCGTATACCAGCTTTCTGCTGCTCTAGTCCTCCAGCTGAGCATGGAAAGTCAGCCAGGTTGTCTTCAGGACCCTCCTGTACAGTGGACTCATTCGGGCCATTGTGAATGTAGCTGGGAAGACAAGTCCATGATGTCTACTGTCGTCCTGCTGCTCTGTACAACTGTCCTGCCCCAACATGGCGGAGGGACTTGATGACAAGGCACCCCCCTTCACTCACTCTGAATTGAATGTCCTTACTTAGGAGGTGTTTGATAAGTCCCCTCAGCTTTATGGGGGACCTAGATAGCCAATTGCGTAATACAATGCATGCGCAAATCTAGCGTGATATTGCTATGCGCTGCAGTAAGGACATTCAATTCAGACTCACTGAAGGGGGACGCCTTGTCATCAAGTCCATCAGCCATGTTGGGGGCTGAATAGTTGTACAGAGCAGCAGGACAGCGGAGGATGCTCTGAGGTGAGGATGGCACAATATGAACACAAAATGGTTGCCTTCAACTTTCCGTATATAATTTCCTGTATGTCACTTCATGTGTATTTTCTTTGGTTTCCATCCCGATCGTGTAGTGTCCACCCTGAGTGTGGGATCACCGCCTGGGTGCGGCACCTCCTTCTTGAGTGCAGACTGGGCGGTGGCTCTGCGATCGGAACAGACATAATTGACAATAACACAGGAAGTGACATACAGGAAAAAACATACAGGGTGTGTGAGTTCACCATTTACATCACAAACATTGCCTTTCACTCCTTGTCAATTATTTATCATGCTTTCTAGAAGTATCCATGACACAGTTACATATAATAATAGTGCACATTAGACTGTATTAGTATCTGTGATGTGTTCAGCATCACACACACAAATCCAATCGACCTTCAACTTTTAAGTTGGGTGCAGGAAGGGCTCCCTTTCTGAGCAGAGACAGTACAGGTCATTACACAGGTACACTTGCACCATGGCGTATGTATGACAGACATATATCTACGATGCCACACGAGTAGCAGCACACACAGATCCAATATATATTTTTCTACCTGTACATATGTGGTTAATATTTTGATTACTAAGCACAACTCCACACAGATACTTACCACAATGTATTCGGTTCTGTCTGAGTACATCACATATGCAACTTGTAGATTTCATGAGTGTGTGTTATGTTACTATATCTTCATGCTTCCCATCATGACGCAACGTTGGTAAACAGGAGATCATGCCTACTACATTTTAAAACTTTCCTTGCCTCACTAGGTCTGCATCATGGACTACTGTGTCACCAATGCTGACATCAAGTTCAAAATGTAATTAACAGTATGTAGTTTGATACATTTTGATTAGTTGACCCTAAAATGTAAAGTGAGTGGGCCAATAAGTCATACTCACGGCCTATCACCCCCATTTAACATATGGAAGGACCATTGTAAAAAGTATATTGTGACACACAGCAAGCCACATATAAACCATGGGTAAGGCATGATTGTAGTTTGTGTAACCCAAAATTAAAAAAAGACACCTTTATATATATATTTGTAATCTTGTCTGCTTCACACATACCTGTAGGATTCAATTGTGTATGCAATGCCAGTCCTCTCTCACTCTATGCATAGACATGACTCACTGTAACACTTGGTGCCGACAACTTTTCAGATGTCACCTGTCCGGGGAGATCTCATATATGCAGTGACATTTACTCCCCTAGGGTAATGGAGTCCTTTGAGACTTTGCCCACACTAATCACTATCATATTTATGAAATGTGTTGCATAGCATTGTCTTTTGGCTTTTGACAACACCTCTTCTTTAAAAACATTATGTATGGTTTACAGAGTAGGCTCAGGATTGAATTTATGGCCAGAGAGTTAAATGTCCACCAATCATCAATAACAGACCGCAAAACCACATAAAGGCCATAACACAACTGGTAGCTCAAGAGAAAAAAGGGTCAACCAGCTGGTCACGCACCTGCATACCCTGCCCTCTGTTTGGGACAATGACCCTGTTCCTTGGATTCTGGCTTTGGTATGGGTACCGGCGTGTGTGTAAGCCCTGACATACTGCAATATTGTACAGCAGGACCCCCTATACAGTCATGGCATCTGAATTTCAGTTTAGGAGACCAAAATTGCGCTCTATGATGGCTCATGTATGAATGTGTGCCTTACTGTACCTACACTAAGGTACAGTGATTGTATGTCTGTATGGTATAAGGAGATAAGGAGAGAGTGCATATACAGCATCACCTGTGGAGGAAATTGAGAAAATATTTGTACATGTCCCTCTTGCATTTGTAAAGTTCTGAATGTATGGAATGGTACATGCAGAGTTTCTTTTGGGGTCATGTATCTGTCACAAGAATTAATCAGTTGTAATGGTTGTGCATATTCAAACAACATTTATTCATTTTAGACTTGTATGGTGCTTGAGTACTTATTTAGAAGCCACATGTTGCCAAATTCTCCTCCAAGAGGTGACCTGCGGAATATGTAGCTGTCATGTTTACTGCCGGGGAACATTGCATACACATCAGTAAAGCAGTCACTGGTGTCACAGACACCCTGCATGTTGATGGGGTGCCAGTGGTGTCTGTTGTGAGGTGGCTGAAGTACCACATGAGTGCAATCAAATACACCTACCTCACATGGAAAGTGGGAAAAGACGTAGAAATCCCTAGGAACCCTTTGCCTTCCTGCCAATGCAAGTGGCATACCTATGTAGAGATGCATGCAGCTCAGAACCTGATGCACGGATTGGGACTGGCTTGCCTGAAAAATGCCCACAATGTCACTGGACACCCTCTGGAATGACCCAGTAGCAATGAAATGGAGAGCTGCTAGGATCTTGACATAGGCTAGGATAGCGTAGGGATGGCATGTAGCAGAATAGCGATTCTCAGATTAACATGACACGAGACTCAGAGTTTCATTAAAGACACAGAGGCTAACATTATACATTATTTTTTATTTTCCACTCCTGCAGCAGTGCCGTCAAAGAACATTCCACCCAAGAATAATCCAGAACTGGAATCTAAATAAACAATTAATGTCTCTGGCATAGAACTCTCCTCCTCTTTTAAATGCAAAACTGCGAAGAAGCTGTTCCTTCTTCTTCGACCTGCTGTCTCCATGTTTTCTTTAGTTCACAACTGAGAATCTGTAACAAAAGATAAAAGTAAAACTTCTTGTCCCCAATAGTAGTACTGTAAAACACTATTCAATCGTGCATCTACAACTAACTTTATAAACAAACAAAAACTATAAAGTCTTCAAAATTTGTCCGATTACCTCTTTTCTTCTTTTTCTACTACTATTTCTAATTATCTTTTTTTTTCTGAGAGAGGCTGGAGGGATAATGTTAGCTTTCGAGTCTTTAATAAAATCCTGATTCTCTTGTCATGTTAATCTGAGAACCGCTATTTCATTACAAGACCAGAGGCTACCATTATGCCTTTTGAAAGCCCGTCAACACCACCTCAGACATATATTCAATTGGTCTAAAGTAATGTTTCGCGAATGTACCCACATTTGACCAATCAGCCACTTTCAAAATATTTACCAAACTTCTACCAGACTAACAAGCCTTACTTGCCATTGCACTTGTTACAAAGTGGGCTTTAAATTTCTCCACATTCACTCCAGCTGGTTCCATTATAATTCTTACCCATCAAGAAATTGTCGCTGTACTTACTGCCTTAAATGGCTTACCAAAGATATTAACAATTGACTCTGATCATCCCTTCTATTCTTCAATACTTTACATTCATACTCTCTCAAGAAAACTACTACACATAACTTTTTATGTTCCTCAAATTTTGGGTAATAATTAAAAGTGGACATGCTCTTTGTTCTTTTTCGTTTCTCAAAATACACACCGTCTGGACTGAATGTTCTATTACTTGAAAGTTCTATTACTTACCGCTAGAAATTTAACATCTAATACTCTTCTACATGACACCAAACACAAAAGCGCAGCTTACTTAACAGTAATATTCTTTCAATTCAAATGTTTGTCCATCGGCCATGACGAAAATAACTTCAATACCAAATCTACATCCCACAAAACCTCACACCTGGCTTTTGGAGGTCTTTTAAGTCTCATACTCTTCAATATTCTATAAACTGAAAGGTTACTCCCAACTGACTTTCCCCCAACAAATAAATGTCCTGCAGAAATATCTGACCTATAACCATTTATCGTCCGATTGCTTAGTCCTTTCTCAAATTGCTTCACTAAAAAATTCACAACCTCCACTACAGACGCCTCCACAGATTCCAAATTCCTTTCCATGCACCAACAAACCCAAAAGTCCTGTACTCCTTTGTATCTTCTCCTAGCGCCCGGTGCTCATGATTACTCAAACAACTCTGCAGAAGGCCCACCGGCGACTTGGGAAAAGTGGCTAGTAACTGACTAGCGCGACTTCTGAGGCTTCCTCGAGGCTGTGCATGGGGTATTGAGAAGCCCCAATCCCGAGCACCATCTGCAAAGAAGATCAGCTCCCCACACTTCACGTATTCTGCGTGGGGCCCTTCTGCACTTGAGTTGCTCGACGTGTTGTCCGGTTGCTGGCCCGTTGGCTAGTGACCTCTGCGACGACGAACCTTTGATTCTGTCTTGCTGGTCCGGCTCCTCCAGACTGGCACTCGCTCCTCTGTGAAAGAGAAGCACCCCAGACCTTCCTGGTCTGCACCAGAAGCAAGTCCTCCATTCTGCGTGGGTTCCGCTTGCCAAGGCTTGTTGGGTCCTAGCTCGAAATCGACGCCGCCGACAGCAAGAGAGCCGACGGCTAAAAAGGTCATGTCTTCAGATTCTTAACGAAGGTAAGTAGGGAGTGAGAGTTCCAAAGGGAGACTGGGAAAGGGTTCCAAAGTGTCAGGCTCAGGGTATGCAAACATGCGTCCCTTCATGCGAGCAAAACGAAACGTGGGCGTAGCGAACAGTGAGAGATTGGATGATCTCAACTGTCAGGTAGGCACATAGGGTGTCACCAGATCTTAAATGTATGAGGGGGCCAAGCCATGACAGGCCCTATACATGCGGAAGTCACAATCCTTGTCAGGATGAGGCACAAGTAAATCCTAAATTAACCTGTTCTCATCCCTCTGGTAGCTTGGCACAGAACAGTCAGTCTTAACTCACTATTGTTATAAATGGTCGGCCAAAACGTCTGTACAATGAGAGACTTTCTTCAGGTGCTACTTTGTTGATACTCCCTGGATGCAGCGTTTAATTAAACCAACTTGTTCCTGTTTTACCAAACGCCTCTTGTCTTTTCATTTTTAAGGTAAATTCGCATCTGAGCAACAAATACACTGCACACTTCCTTCTGGGCTGTCCAGGGCCTACACTAGGGGTGACTGGAAGGCAAAAGGTTATCTTGCCAGGCCAAAATGGCAGTTTCAAACTGCACACACAGACCTCAATGGCAGACATGAGGCAGCTTTAAAATGCTACTTAGGTGGGTGACACAACCAGGGCTGCAGACCCACTGGTAGCATTTAAGTTACAGGCCCTGGGCACAGGTAATGTCACTTTACTAGGGACTTACAAGTAAAGTAAATATGCCAATTGAGTATAAGCCAACTCTACCATGTTCTAGGGAGAGAACACAAGTACTATAACACGGATAGCAGTGGTAAAGTCAACAGAGTCCTAAAACCAGCAAAAACAAAGTCAGCAAAACAGGAGGGTTGAAGGCAAAATGTTAGCGGGAAAACCATGCCAAGGATGCCAGGTGAAAACTCTCTGGAAAGCAGGATAATCTGATCTAATGTTCACTGAAGAGCGTGAACTGGTTGGAGGTCACTCATATGGCCCACTTGGCAGCTGTGTTGTAGGGTGGAGTTGGTTTATTGTCCTACAATTACAAAGGCAGAAGTTATGCGCGTGGGCTGGATTAGGTCAGGCATATGGCGGGATCAGCTAGCTGCACCTGCCCCTCCAGATTCTTCATGGTCCAGTGTGAGGCCTTACAAACAGACAACAGCAAACCAGTCCAACTGCTATGTCTGGAACAGGTGATACAGTTGGCGAAACATTGTCACTATTTTATCATTTTCGTTTGATAACATGTTAATGTACATCACATATAATCAAGGACAAATTTATGTTTAGGTTTACCATAATTCATGACTTTACAACAATAATTGATGAGAGTTAGAGTGTGTTCATGTTAAGTTAGCCATATTTATTGGAGACCTCACATTTAAAGCCCCTTTCTTAATTGAATTATGTTTCTGCTTACTGTGCATAATCTTACTCTCATTTCGGAAATCAAGTTTCACCAGTGTGTTCATTAAAACTGTACTGGTATTTCTAGATATTATGTAAATGCCATTGAATGTATCTTTAGTTTTAACAAGCTGAAAATTAAATGTTAGCACCTGCACATGAAATGGACCAGTTGATATGTTCCCTCCTTTGCAGGATATCCACGAAGGCCTCAAAGCTGAAATCTTACACTGTATGAGTCATGAGATGAAGGCCAACACCGGAGGTTTTGTGAATCCGCAAGGATTGCCTATCTTGCTGAATTTCATGATGTAATTTTGAAGGTGGGTGCCCATCTGCCACTCTTGAGATCCTATGCTTATTATATTTCTGCTCATAGAATTAATCTCTTGAGCAAGCACATTTCATCTCTGTTTGATATGAAGCTTCATTTGTTCTGCCCAAGAGGATATATTTGCTGACACCTGCTGCTTAAACTTCCCCGACTCCGCTTCCGAAACCTTGGATTAGCATTTGGGAACTGAATCGGCATGATTTGCTGCAATGATACTTAAATAACTTGATGTTGTATTTGCCTTTCAGATCTGCCTGGAATATATTGATTCATGCTGTAACCAGATAATTATTGATTTAAAACTAATTTGAATGATTTGAATTTGTAATTGGCTATTGTGCTAATAAACCTATATATTTTAAAACTTGCGTAACTAAACTTTTGGGAGCCCCCATGCAAAGTACAGGGAGGGGGCCCCCCTCCCTGGCCCACCCTGTAGCACTTTTGCTGAGGGGGGCTGGAGATAGGCCCCCTCCCACCGCGAGGGCTGCGGGGGATTATATTATGCCAGTGACTTGCATATCTAATACTCTCAGTCATTCTTTTGTAGCAAAATGTTCTCCATTGCTATTGATGTGCTATTGAACCACTGGTGTTATTCCTCAATTCGAGTCAACGATCCATCTTCTTGAGTACAGCTGGGATCTGAAATTTGCACCAAGCCTTTTAAGGCTGCAAACACTGTTCTTTTTGCTCTATCACAGCCACTGCACCGTTCAGAAGGGCATGGTCAGTGTCTGTGTAGCTTGCACAGCAAGAGACATTTTCTGTGAACCTAGAAGTAGTAACACAATTAACCACTTCTAAATATTTTCTGGGTTTAGAATGTATTTCATCTAAAATAGAGCTCTCGTGTTTTGAAAATTTTTGGTGTGAGCACTAATTAGGATGTTTAATGACATCACAAAAAGGGATGCCAGGCAAACTTTGGGGCAGATTTATGAGGGACTTGCGCCCCTTTCACGCCGCCGTTGCGTCACATTTGTGACGCAGCGGCGGCGTAAACCCTGCGCCATGTTGCGCCCCATTTACATCGTGACGCATCTATGGAGATGCGTCACGGTGTAAAGCCCTGCGCCACATGAAACCTGCGTCAGGTTTCATGTGGGCGTTTCTACACAGGGGGGGCGTTCCGTCGCAGGAACGCCCCTGAAAAGTGACTTTTCACTGAGTCACTTTCCCAATGCTGATGTGTCGAAACCCTGCGCCTGCTTGAAGCAGGCGTAAGGCTTGACGCACCATGTTAGGGATCGGGTAGGTTGGAACAGTGCTGGAGTTGCGGCGCGGTTGCGACGCAACTTCAGCACTGCGCCAACCTTACGCCAGCAGATGCGTCACGTATCTGCTTGTCCTTGCGCCACGATGCACCGCATTGTAAATGCGGCGTATCTGCGGTGGCGCAAGGGCAAACTTGCGTGACTCATCTTCCCTGGCGCATCCATGCTGATTTGCAAGGATGCGCCAGGGAACATAAATCTGCCCCTTTGACTTCAGTGACAACATAGGAACTGATGCCAGTTCAATGGCGAACTCAAAAGTAATGTAAAATACCTAGGGGCAGATTTATGTTCCCTGGCGCATCCTTGCAAATCAGCATGGATGCGCCAGGGAAGATGCGTCACACAAGTTTGCCCTTGCTCCACCGCAGATGCGCCGCATTTACAATGCGGTGCATCGGGGCGCAAGGACAAGCAGATACGTGACGCATCTGCCGGCGTAAGGTTGGCGCAGTGCTGAAGTTGCGTTGCAAGCGCGACGCAACTTCAGCACTGTTCCAACCTACCCTATCCCTAACATGGTGCGTCAAGCCTTACGCCTGCTTCAAGCAGGCGCAGGGTTTCGACGCATCAGCGTTGGGAAAGTGACTCAGTGAAATCTTATAGATTTCACTGAGTCACTTTTCAGGGGCGTTCCTGCGACGGAACGCCCCCCCTGTGTAGAAACGCCCACATGAAACCTGATGCAGGTTTCATGTGGCGCAGGGCGTTACACCGTGACGCATCTCCATAGATGCGTCACGATGTAAATGGGGCGCAACATGGCGCAGGGTTTACGCCGCCGCTGCGTCACAAAAGTGACGCAATGGCGGCGTAAAAGGGGCGCAAGTCCCTCATAAATCTGCCCCTTAGAATATCACCACAGCCTCACTAAGGTAAACGAATGCCTGCCAAATGTTGTGAAGCAGTGCTCTGAAATCAGATTTTCAGTCAAATATAGGCATCTAGGGGAGGGCTCCCCTTAGGTGATGTTGCTTCCAAAAGCTTCTGCAGCTCCCATGAGACACTCTGCATAACGCAGAGCTCTGACCAGAGGTGCAGTTTGAGATCAGGTTCCAGCTCTTACCAGCAGCTGTGAAATCTAGCCTAATCAGAGTAAGACTGAGCCAACATCCAAATCTTAGAGTCTCACTCGCATTGAGTGAGACCAGAGGTCTCTGCTAAAATTCTTTATCTTTATCAGCCTTCTCTTCTACAGTACTGTTCTTAGTGCACTGAGAGCACATATCGTGGTCCTCTTTCTTTCAATTTGATTCTTATTTCTTTAGGTGGATAATGTGGGATGACCTCTGGTGTAGTGAAGCAGAGAAAGGGCTTGAATGTGAAGCGGCTGTGCTGAGGGTGGAGGCAGCCCTGGTATCCACACCTCAACAGACAGCGACACAGGTCGGACTTGGAGTATTCCAGGTCATGGACGGTCCCTGTGCAGAGGGGGCCTGCCCTCCAGAGGGATAAGCAACGCCCTTGGTGTCCCTCTACCCCAGGAGAAGCCTGCACCCCAAGACTTGCACGCCACAGGATCTAGAGGGCACTCCCTAGGGATACAAAATTACTCATGGGATGGGACTGCCGCACAGGAGCAGGAGTCACCCAGTGGCGAACCCTCCATTAGGACAGAGGAGCATCACCCCCCCCCAACCCCCAGCTGCCGGAGCCGTAACGGTGAAAAATTAAATTGTAATAAATGGATTTTGTTACCATTTTACTTTTCCCTTACCCCAACCCAAGCCATGTTTGGAGTGGGGGTAGGAGGTAGCACTGCTGCTGACTGTCAGCAGGGGAGTGGTGCTCTCTCCACCAGTTTAAAGCGCGTACGTCATATTGGCCGACTGTCTTGTGAAGGCCAGCCTAACATGCAAACTATAAATCACTCTACCTAGCTGTCTTAGACAGGTGGGTGGAGAGCGGGCACAGGCCTCTGGTGCCTGCAGGAGCACGAGGCAGCCCGCTCCAGCCAATCCTGGCTCTGCTCTCATGCTGATGAACATTATCAGCAGCATGAGAACAGTGTCTGGATTGGTGTGGAGGATTGAATTGCTTTTTTTAATTATTAGAGTTTGCTAATGTTCCTGATAGCAGGGGATGAAAAAATTTATGTATTTTTTTTATTTGTAGAAAGTCGATGTATTGGAGGTTGTATGTTGGGCCTAGTTTCTAGTTGTGACTTTAGACAATTTGGGGCCTAGTAAGGTTTCCTGTAATGCGTGTTTGTTTGCATCACCAAATATTTGGGGTTCCAGCCGCCATTGGAGTCACCCCTAGGAACGAAGTGCTCGCAGAAGTAGGAGTGCACCCTGCTCTGCCTTTTATCCACAGCACTTACGTTTATTGAAAAATAGAGGACAGGATCACAACCAGGGATTAGATGGTATTTAGACAGAATATCTGAAACAAAAATATCGTGGGACAAAATATTGTGTCAAGAATATTGAGGAGAAAAATATTGTGAAGGTACGTTTATATAGGTAAGGAAAGTTTCACTATATATAACTCCACATATATGTACTTTGACAATATATATATCATCAAGGTACATAGATGTGGAGTTAAGGATATTAAATCTATACTTCCCTATTTGCAGTTGCATTCTCGATATTTTATTCCTTGATATTTACGACACAATATTCTTTCATAATATTTTTGGTTCTGATATTCTGTCAGTGATCCCTTTTGCTCTTCGTTTTTCTCTAGTTTCTTCTTACCTTCCGTCTCTTCGTCAGTCCGAATTCTCCTTTTTCTGTTTTATTCGCTTTTCTTCTTCTTTTATCTTGACCACTTGGGTTTACTATTCCCATCAACCTTCCTCCTCTCTTCCTGTTAGGATTGGCACTTTGTCGATTTTCTACCAATACCACTGGTAGTTTAGTAACCTTGCTGGTACAAAAATAGGCAAAATCGCCTAAAGCCAGTATTTTGAGCTCTTATCTGTACATACTTCAATCAGCAAATATAAATAGAAAGCCCTTTTAAATGTGTTCTTCTTTAATGATCCCAGACTAATAAATAAAACAAACAAAGGCAGAAAAATCATGTTACAAATAAATATATAGGGCCCGATTCACAGAACTAACTTAAGACAAAATCGGTATTCACAGAAGGCATTTAGGAGTCCTAAAGTTAGGACTCCTAACTTCTGTGAATACCGAAGTGAGTAAGTGTCTTCTGTGAATACCAAAATGAGTAAGTACCTTCTGTGAATACGAAAATGGTAGTAAGTTTAGGATTTTGTCTTAAGTTAGTTCTGTGAATCGGGCCCATACCATTTTGTTAAACTGTGGTAAATATTTCGTTACCGGTACTATTTTTTATGCGGTAAAGTCTATTAAGAACAACTCAGTAAAATGAGAGGCAGAATCCGTGGTATTAGAGGGTTTAAAAAGGCTTTATTCCTATACAAAGGAATACAATTCGAATTGTAGGCATTCTATTCCATCACCACGAAAGTTCAGGAAGGAAGGGCATATATTATTGACAGGTAATCATTTTTATAGAAAAGGCATTACAGTGAAACAGATGTAGTAGGCGTAACAACTGATAAAACAGAATAAAATATGCATGCGTAACTAGAATAGGCGTAACTAGAAAACGTCATTATACATGATGTCACATGTGGGTGGATCCATAAGGGAATCCTGCAATGTCAGCAGAAATATTTGGCAGAGATGCGCGCGCAGCCGCATGACGTGTGATTGACGTGCAACTAGAGGGAGAAGGGGACTTGACATTTAGCTCTACATGTGGAGACAGAAGTCTGGGGTTATGTCAACCTAATCCCAAATCATATCTAATATCCTATGTTTAAAGAACTGTGTTATCCAAAAAGAGAGGTCTCTTAGGATAGAATCTTATTCTATACTGACTAAACTGACTGTTAGTGCGTGTACAAGCGTCTAAGTGTCTACACTAGATGCGAGGGGGTAGGAATATTCCATGGTAACAGGGCTATGAATTACTTGCATGAGGACAGCGAGGCCTGGCCCTTTGCACGGTAGCTGAAGGAATGTTTACCTAAACTGCTAGACAGGAATGCATCAGATGAGGGGCGGAGGAGATAATCTTGAAGGTGAAATACAGTTTTTGGCAGGCGACGGGCTGGATCAGGCACCGTTAGCCGCGCAGGGAGTAGGACAAAGTTCATGGACACAGATGCAGGCTCAGACTGGAGCTTTCAGAGGCAGAAGGCAGGAAAAGGCTTGATGACAGAATTCGGGCCTACTCGCCTGAATCTGTAAAATGTGGAAAGTGAACCACATAAAGTCGGTGGCCTTTCATACTTAGGAAAGGAATATCTGACCCATTCATGGTGGATCTGAAAGAGGACATGTTGACGGTGGACGCACATATATTTGCGTCTTCAAAACTGGAGCAGGAGGGAACATACATGTACTTATAGCATGTACATGGAGCCGTTGGGGTCTACGATAGGGGACATAACTGATCACAAAATTCATATTTCCTCATTCCCTCCTTGTCCCCTACGGACCCTCAGGAGATATCGATCTTCATCAATCCATCGATCTGTTCATATAGCATCATTTGTTCTTCTTTCTTTTCCCGGGATCTCGAACGAAAACTTGGATGTGGGATACACGAGGTGGCACACAGACCACAAATCGCTGGCCCACATTGTAGACATAAGCAGCAACTGAATAGTATGAGAAAGCCAATACCTAGGAAGGAGAGCATTCTCCATCCCCAGGCTGACAACACGCCCCAGAACCAACCGGACCAAGTCCAGGTGCCTGGACTCTGGTGTATCTGGCTTACAATCTTATGAAGGCGGGTTATGGCTTTATATACTGACGGCGAATTTTCTGGTATGAAAATGCAACAACTTGATCCGATGACCCTACAAGCTCCGCCCCTATCGGCCAGGATGACGTCAAGGACAAGACGATTTTGAAGCACAACAATCCGCATAGCAGACTGCTCTTCTGTTAAATTGCCTAAGGCGGAAATAGTTTCGTTCACTACTGCTTCAAGGGTTCTTGTTAGTCTACGTATCAGCTTACTATTAGTGACTGTACCTATATAGGGAAAGAAACCTTTATTGAAATCTGTATATTTTTCCCATGCCGTTTCAGTGTAATCGACAATTGGGAGATCTCTCTGCTGTCTATTGTGTACTAAATGGGTATTTCTGTGATAATCAGGAGGGGCTAGGAAAACAGGTGGTAGAATGAATGCTATGTAACAGGTACCATCCCAATCTAAAGGTAGACGTATATATGCGGTCTGGCCACATATAAAGTAGGAATGACGGGAAGCTCTAAATGTAGACTTGCCTTGATCACTGAATTTTATTACAGTGGTGCATTTACTATGGCCCATGTGTATGGAACCATTCTTTCTTATACATAATTCCCCTTTTACTGGGAATACTGACATGGCGGGCAAGATTGGTGTAGCTTCAGATTCAACGTTCAGGATCATGAGGTTAAGTGTAAAATTACCTAATCCATATACTTCATTTTCTAGATCAGTTCCTGTTCTTTTGGGAAGTCCCTCCTTGTTAGGGTAGCAGACTTTAAGCAAAACTAAGTTCAGGTTTCCCCATACCCAGTTGTCTTGATAAACTGCGGAATTTGAATCTAGGGAATTAATCAAACTAAACCATGCTCCACAGGAGCCATTGTGTGTGAACGGATAGGGAAAGAGGGGCAAAACTCCCTTATAGTTCTGATAGGGAGGGAGTCGGCCACATATCCAACAATTTGTGGCATTGCTGGTTTGATGGGAATGATGTAGCATACTAATGAATGTGTTGTTGCGCAGCGCAAATCTATAGGACAATTCATGCGGAGGTAATTCGCTAAAAGAATGTTCTGCAGTTATATTGTAAGCACGCTTAGGAATAGGATAATACATGTGCAATAGGATGCTGACAATGATGATCAGAAGACTTAGAAAAAACAAAATTAATAATGTTACTGTGCAGTGACTACGAAATGATTTACAATACGCATGCTTCTTGAGCTGTATTTGATGATTTCTTTCTCTATTCCGGTCTAGAGGATACATGTCAGAGACAAATTCAACCGATTCACCTTGGAGAGGACTTAAACAATCAAATTGTCTGACTTACTAGACCTCAATTTTAGTTTATACAGTTCTGGTTTTGTTAATTCAGCCAAGGGGAGCTTTGAGTCTGTCTGTGAGGGAATACAGGGTGGAGTATCTACACTGGATGGTAGTCCATAAAATTTCTTGATATGACTCGAGTGCAACCACCCTTTCCTTCCCTCAATTTTCACAGCTGTCCTTGTGGTGAGTAGAACCAACTTCGGTGACTTCCACCTAGGATCCAGTTGGGTCTTCCGGTCAAAATTCCTGACCAACACCAAGTCCCCAGGAACCACGTCATGGGGTTTTACCTCAGTATTGTCGGGAAAAGCTGCGGATACCTGTGAACGACAAGATTGTAGTGCAGACATCAAGGAAGCCAGGTAATCTGTCAGCATATTACAGTCAACATCAGTGATTTTACGAGGTATAGGCGTCCCCCACATATTTGGTGGTCTACCGAAGATCACCTCATACGGAGATAGCCCTGTTCGAGAATGTGCTACCATTCTCATGTAAAAGAGCGCAACTGGTAAGGCTACTATCCAATCAACTCCTTTTTCTCTACATATTTTGGACAATCTAATTTTCAGAGTTTGATTATGACGTTCCACGAGACCTGCCGCCTCGGGATGTCGGACACAATGGAATTTCCATTGGTAGCCTAATAGAAGGGAAACGTGTTTCATTAGTTCGGACGAGAACGGCTGGCCGTTATCTGAGTAGACAACACGTGGTAAACCGTACCGTGGGAAGAATTCTCGAACTAACTGTTTGGCAGTAGTCGGGGCAGTGTAATCTGAAACCGGGTATGCTTCTGTCCAACGGGAAAGAGCACAGACAACTACGAGAACATATTTGAATCCTCGACATCGTTCCATCTGGATATAATCCATCTGGAGGACTTCAAAAGCATGATCGGGAGTTTGGAATCCACCCTGTTCTACGGGGATGCTTTTACCTGGATTAAACTGACAACATATCATACAGGTACGAACTTTTTGTTTCGCTGCGGCTCGCAAGTGTTTGTTGAACCAAATGTGTTGAATGCTGTCTAGCATAGCTTTTTCTCCTAGGTGCGCTGGACTATGTATAGTGTTAATGATGACTTGGACCATTGAGTCGGGAAGAAACCATATAGATTTTTCCTTCGTCATCCATCCTTGATCTGTTTGGATCCCTCCTAATTCAGTCCATTTCTTTATTTCTTCTGGTGTAGCATGTGTCTGTATGTCAATTACATCAAGGGCGGGATCCTTAACTGTCATGCAATGTTTTGGTGTCAGGACTATTGTCTTTGTCATGTCAGTTGTGTGAGTCTGATTCTGAGCAGTCTGTTTAGCTGTTCTGTCAGCTAGGTCATTACCCTGAGAAATGATATCGGTAACTTTTGTGTGGGCTTTGCATTTCATAATCGATATTGCAGTAGGTAAATGAATGGCGTCTAATAGAGCTTGAATGAGGGGTCCATGTTGGATGTGGGCACCGTGAGAAGTTAAATAACCTCTCTCTCGCCACAGTACGCCGAAGTCATGGACGACTCCGAATGCATAACGTGAGTCTGTGTATATGTTGACTTTTTTATTTGTGGCTTGAATACAGGCTTGTGTCAGAGCGATGAGCTCTGCTGCTTGAGCTGACAAAGTGTTAATACAATTTGTTTCAATGACTTCAGTGTCTGTTGTGACTGCGTAAGCGGCCACTAACTCTCCTGTACTTGTTCTCATACATGACCCATCTACATATAATGTCAAGTCTGGATCTGACAAAGGGATGTCTGTCAAGTCTTGTCTGGGTTTCGTCGTGATAGTAATGACTTCGACACAATCATGTGCCAATGGATCTGTTCCGCCTACTGGTAACAGTGTGGCAGGATTTAACGTATTACAACGTCTGATTTCTATGTGTGGCTGAAACAATGTTAATTCGTAACCGGTGAGTCTTGCTATAGTCAAGTGTTGTGTTTGTGTGCGGTTCAAGAGAACCTCTACTGCGTGTGGTACTTGTACTGTCAATTGATGTCCTAACACTATGGCATCGCTTTGTCTGATTGCTAAAGCTGTTGCTGCCACTGATTTCAGGCACGCTGGAAGAGCCTGAGCTACTGGATCTAATGTACTAGAGAAATAAGCACATGGTTTGTGTGATCCTGCTTGTTCCTGAGTGAGTACTGACAAAGCAGTACCTTCACGTTCTGTAACAAAGAGTGTAAACTGTTTACTGTAACATGGTGTTGCTAGGACAGGTGCTTGACATAAAGCTTTCTTTAAGTTTTCAAAAGCGTGTGTATGTTCTGGAGTCCAAGGGAGGACAGTCGATGTGGCTGCCTCCTGTGTTGTCAACTGGATGAGTGGTTTTGCTATAAATGCATATTGAGGGATCCACTGCCTACAGTATGAAGTGAGGCCTATAAAAGCCCGCACCTCCTTTTGTGTCTTGGGTGGTGGCATGTTAGCAATTAACTGGATGCGATCGGGTGTAAGCTGCCTTCCCTCCTTGGACAGCGAGTGCCCAAGATAAACAACTCGCTGGACACAGAATTGCAGCTTGGAAGGGGACACCTTGTGCCCCTTGTCAGCCAGAAATTTCAAAACCGTCAGTGACGCTGTTTCACATTCATGTTCGCTTCGGGCGGTGATCAGCAGATCATCGACATATTGAAGCAAGGCAGTGTTAGCTGGCATGTGTATACTGTCAAGTTCTCGTTTCAGTGCTTGGCTATAGATGCTGGGGCTTTCTGTAAACCCTTGAGGTGCGCGGGTGAATTTAAAACTTCGTCCATTTAAACTAAAACCGAAAAGGTATTGACTTTCCGGATCAATTGGGACACTAAAGAAAGCATTCTTAAGATCAATTACAGTGAAAAACGTTGCTTCTGAGTCAATAGCTGTGAGTAATGAGGAGATATCTGGGACCACGGGGTATTGTGGTACAATACATTTATTTAATTCGCGCAGATCAATAACTAATCGGTATACTGGCGGAGCTTTTGGATCCGTTCTTTTAAGAATCGGAATTATCGGGGAATTACATACATTGGAGTCGGTTTCGACAACCACTCCTTGTGCAATGAGCTCGTCAATGATTTGCAGTAAAGCCACTACAGCATCTGGTGGTAACTTGTATTGTCGCATTCGTGGTAGTACCACTCCTGTCTTTAGTGTGACTCGATATGGTGTAATGTTCATGCAACCAACATCAGTGGGGCCTTGTGCCCATAAATGTGTAGGTAAATTCTGCAGTCGGTGATCCATGTCTCTGGATACGTAGTGACCTTTAAAGTCACGTAAAAATAGTCGTACTCCTTCCGGAGAACAACATATTATGGCTCCTAGAGCTTTCAATGTTTTTATACCTAACAAGTTTTCTGGACATGATTTAGTAAGCAATAAATCTGTAGTACGTGTTAATGGACCGACTGTAAGTGGAAGAGGTTGTGTTACATCATTTATTATAGGTTTTCCTGAGAATCCAAGGGAAATATTTTGTGAGCCCGAGAGGGGTGCCCCTGGAACTTCACTGCGTCTTATAGTTGTTCTGCTTGCCCCTGTATCAAGTAAAAACTTTCTGTCTTCCCCTAATAGTTCACTATGTACATAAGGTCCCTCTTGGTCTACAGGAACCTCTATAAGGGGTAAGCCAACTTCCCTCTCTAGGCTATCTCATGAGTATCGCTGATAATCGGGATAATCTGTTTGTGCATACTGATACATTTGTTGTGTTGTTGCTTGAGTTGCAGCAATAGGCTGCGCTTGTGGTGGTGCTACGATCTGTTGTGGAGCTGCCTGTTGCGGAGCTAATTGTTGCGGAGCTAACCTAGGTTGTGCATTCTGAGGGATTTGTTGTTGATTCTGATCCTGTCTAGGTGGACGTGGTCTCTCATGCGTTCTACCTGTGGCAATATTATGTTTCAGGACTGGACAATTGTGTATATAATGACCTGGTTGTTTACAATAGTTACAAGTCCCTTTCGCAGGACTTGCGAGATCACCCTTTTGATGACTATCGGCTGGAACTGATTGTGCAACAAGCATTTTCATTTTCGTATCTTTCATACGTCTTTGTTCGTGTTCTTGTTCTTCTCTAATTCTATTGTGGTGATATTGTAACATCTGTAGCATCTGTGATGGGGTATTACCTTGCCAGGTACTTTCGAATTTCAATACTCTATTCTTGACTTGTAGCAGAGAATTTTCAACTAATTTTGTCACAAATAGATGTGGATATGACTCACTACTGGCTTTTATGCCACTATTTATACTAAAACATTTTTCAAATCGGGAATAGAAATCACTAGTGTCTTCATCTGGCTTTTGTTTACAGGCTGAGATTGCACCCCAGTCTTCCTTTTTCGTAGTTAATAAACGTGGCAGTACCTGTATTAGTAATCCTGCTAGTGCTGTAGTCTTTTCCCCAAGCCCTGCTCCTGCAGCTCGGGCCTTTTCTTCGTTTTCTAATGCTGTCCAATCTATCTTTTGGTCTCCCACCTCCCATTCTTTTTCTTTGAATTTCTCATAAACACCGGCGGGTAATAGGACTTTTAATATTTTCATAATATCGGGGTAGGTATACTCTCCCATGAGTAACATGTCTTTTATCTCACGGTGGAAACCTGCTGGGTCCTTGTCATGGCTGGGTACTACTTTCTTCATTTCTAATAATTCCAGTTTAGTTATAGGCGTGTACACAAACACGCGTGTAAAATTATCACCGGCACCTCTAATTGGGTGTACTTCGCGTAACGGGTTCTGTCTATCTATGTGATACATTTTTCTTCCCATGATGGGAACTGGAACGTGTTCTGGGCATACGAACTTTAAATATTGGTTTCGGGATTCTAGAATTTCCTTAATCAAATCAGTACCTGACCCTCTCCATATATTCGTGAGTAGTTCTGTCAATATGTCAGGTAAGGGTCCTGGATCGGAGTGTTGGCCTTTATATAATATGAGGAGGTGTTGAATCATGTATATACTAGCTAAACGCTGTTCATATGGGTCTAGATTCAGAAACGTGTGTGCAAGTACATCGTCATTGTATTCGCCGGGACTGTCAGCCCATTGTACTGCGGACCTGGCTAATTCTTGTTCGTCCATGGAATCAAGCACGTGGTACCCCCTTCGATCTTGGAGTAATTTATCAGCGGCTTGGAATAAGTGTTCGGGGGAGTTTGTATTTAGCATAGGGTTTGGAAGATGTCTATTATATTCTGGACGTATTGGACGTATTGGGTCGTTAAAACCTCTGGTATTATTATGGGGTCTTCCTCTACCTACATAAGCTATTGTATCTAATTGCTCTGATTCTTGCTCCCCCTCCTCTCTGTTTAGGTCAGTGGCGTCTACCTCTAATCTTTCTTCGTGTATTCGTTCTACTTCTTTGCGGATCTTTCGGTACATAGCTACTATACATAACTGTTTATCATGTCTCCCTTCTGATATATTCTGGCCCCAAGTGACAAGTTTCTGCATTTCTTCCGGATTTACCCCAGGCCGGTCTTGATTTCTGATTACACAGTTTATAAGGAAACGTAACAGTTGTCCCTGTACCTCCGCTTTCTGGTACTCCATGGCTCTGCTAATACTTTCAGGACCTCGTCCTGACTGGACAAAGTGATATATATTTTCTAAATGTGTAGCCATTCCTGGTAGCTTCGTTAAATATATTGCAGCTCGTCGAATACGTAATGATGACAGCAGCATTTCGTCCCGTTTACCGGGCACAGGATCATATCTACAATCTACTAGAAGTTCCTTGAGCATGTCGGGAGTTGCTAGTTTGGGCGTACGTTGGTGTGCTAATTCTCTAAGGGAAAATTTATTTCCTCTGGGTGGCGTAGAAAAAATGTCTGTCGTACCTCCTGTAGCACCGTCTGGGGTGCTGGACGTGAAAGGATTTGTTGAAGGTGAGACAGCAACCGTCGCTGCGGGAAAAGCTGTAGAAACAGATGTGTTTGTCGGAATGTGTGTCGGAGCTTGTTGTTGCGGAGGTACAGACGGAGGGTCTTGGCGATGAGCACCATCGGTAAGCGGTCTATGTGGTGCGGTATTAGCATACTCGGGAGCTGCGTCGTCTAAATAAGAGGAAAGGAAAACATCTTCTGTGGTTCTGGGATGCCCCTTGGGATGTGCTTTTATCGGAAACAACGGAGGTGGCAAGTCTTTTGGTATTTCCGGAGTAGCCTTAGGTAACCCTTCGGCCAGAAGTGGATACATACCATTCATAAGGGCGTTTCTTTGTCTGTCTACTTGTTCTGATTTTACTCGGGTACCTTCCTCAAGTAATAGATTTTCTCGGGTTTTATTGGAATTCTCTCTACCTTTCTCTTCCTGTCTGAGTGCTTTTTCCGTGCGTCTATATGACTCCTTACGCCATAATTCAATGGCATCTTTCTGTGACTGTCTGGCTTTCTTTTTCCATAATTCTTCTTCTACTCTCATGATGCAATCTGCATCCCAGGTCCCCGCTGCGGGCCATCTCTGACTCTTTGGTAATTCTTTGGTGTAGTCCACCCATAAATCAAGAAATAATACGGCATCTAGGCCATGCTTATGATACATAAAGTACCCTGGAGTGTCCCTTGGTGGGATGGGAACAGCTTCTTCGAGTACACCTTTTCTAGTTTTGATCTGTCTTAGTTTCTAAAAGAGTGGCATTTTTAGACCTTATTACTAGAACACACTTTATAAAAACACAATAATGAACAGTCATTCACACCACAGTATATAGAACGTATTTCAAAACATTTAACACTTAACAGTTTTACGAACAATGAGAACTAATAGAAAAACTAGTTACTGACATAATACTGACACTAGATAATACTTATTTATATTTATTTATATGCAAAACATACTATATATACTGCTAAACAGTACAGATACACTGCTAAAACAGTGCAGACCGGATTTGTGTACCCAAACCCGTCTTGACCGGCACAGACTATGTGCACGTTAAATGCCTCCCCGGTAATGGTACTCACCGGGTAGCTCGGAACGGAAGGCCTCGGAACGGAACTGAAACTGGACCAGACTGGACTCGACTCGACTGGACTCGGAACTTCGGAACCTGGCGGGTCTCTGTATACCTCGGATCTTGCTCTCTCAGCTAGGCTCTGGTCGGGATACTTCGCACTTCTCACCGCCTCGTCTGGGTGTTGATCGCAGCCTCAGTCGTCCCCGCTTGGCCGGAGGGAGATACAGGAAATCCTGCAGATACGCGTTTTTGTCCGTTCAGCTGTGGCAGGAGACCGGGCCTGCAACGCACCACCGGCGCGTGAGATGAGAAAGTGTCCCTATTCGGGCGCCAATTTATGTGGTAAATATTTTGTTACCGGTACTATTTTTTATGCGGTAAAGTCTATTAAGAACAACTCAGTAAAATGAGAGGCAGAATCCGTGGTATTAGAGGGTTTAAAAAGGCTTTATTCCTATACAAAGGAATACAATTCGAATTGTAGGCATTCTATTCCATCACCACGAAAGTTCAGGAAGGAAGGGCATATATTATTGACAGGTAATCATTTTTATAGAAAAGGCATTACAGTGAAACAGATGTAGTAGGCGTAACAACTGATAAAACAGAATAAAATATGCATGCGTAACTAGAATAGGCGTAACTAGAAAACGTCATTATACATGATGTCACAAGTGGGTGGATCCATAAGGGAATCCTGCAATGTCAGCAGAAATATTTGGCAGAGATGCGCGCGCAGCCGCATGACGTGTGATTGACGTGCAACTAGAGGGAGAAGGGGACTTGACATTTAGCTCTACATGTGGAGACAGAAGTCTGGGGTTATGTCAACCTAATCCCAAATCATATCTAATATCCTATGTTTAAAGAACTGTGTTATCCAAAAAGAGAGGTCTCTTAGGATAGAATCTTATTCTATACTGACTATACTGACTGTTAGTGCGTGTACAAGCGTCTAAGTGTCTACACTAGATGCGAGGGGGTAGGAATATTCCATGGTAACAGGGCTATGAATTACTTGCATGAGGACAGCGAGGCCTGGCCCTTTGCACGGTAGCTGAAGGAATGTTTACCTAAACTGCTAGACAGGAATGCATCAGATGAGGGGCGGAGGAGATAATCTTGAAGGTGAAATACAGTTTTTGGCAGGCGACGGGCTGGATCAGGCACCGTTAGCCGCGCAGGGAGTAGGACAAAGTTCATGGACACAGATGCAGGCTCAGACTGGAGCTTTCAGAGGCAGAAGGCAGGAAAAGGCTTGATGACAGAATTCGGGCCTACTCGCCTGAATCTGTAAAATGTGGAAAGTGAACCACATAAAGTCGGTGGCCTTTCATACTTAGGAAAGGAATATCTGACCCATTCATGGTGGATCTGAAAGAGGACATGTTGACGGTGGACGCACATATATTTGCGTCTTCAAAACTGGAGCAGGAGGGAACATACATGTACTTATAGCATGTACATGGAGCCGTTGGGGTCTACGATAGGGGACATAACTGATCACAAAATTCATATTTCCTCAAAACCCCTATTTGTCATGTCCGGTCCCTTGCAGGCTCTTAAAACAATAACAAATTGCCAATATTTTTCTCTTGAAAAGGTGGCAATCCTACTTCCTGTTGGCTTTGTAAATCCGGACGTACGGTTCCTTCTAAGCCTTCCCTGTCCTGACTCCTACTTAATCTTCTTTCTTTCTGAACCTCCGTGTCCTACTCTTCCAGGGGCTACGGATGTGACTTGCATTCCCTTGTCCGACCAGTACTGGTTTCCTACCCAGGGCTAATGGTGATTGTCCTCCATCTTCTATCTACCAGTCCTAGTAATGTTTTCCAACCTACCCTTGTTCCAGAGCCTGAGCACTCTTCATTCTTCCAACCACCACCCTGCGTGGCTTGTCTGCTTAACAGCAACATACCTTTATCTGGAAAAATCCTGCTAACAATGATTCATCTTATGCGAGCCAATGGGAATTATCCTGGCAAACGCCCTTTCTACTCAGAGACGTGACGGTGGTGTCCACTACTCAAGTCCCGCCTGTCTATTCTCATGGGACGTGTAGGAGGAGATGGGTCCCCTGCCTTTGACTCATGAGAACAGACCAGTTCCATATGATCAATCCAAGATAGCTTACTTTCTCTTTTCCTCTGTTCCAGTGACTTTTGACCTTGACCTTATCAGCCTGGATGGTTCCCAAAGCATGGGGCTGGGGCTTTGTGAAGACAGAAATATGGATGAGCTCTTTAACCCTAAAGTCCTATGGTCAACATATGACACTAGGCCGCTGGTTCAAGGCAGCCGGTTGGTCCCACTCCAAAGCCCCTTGGTGGACTCTCCAATTGAGGTTATGCATCCTGCATGGTTCCTCTAACTACAACTGGATGATGGCCCCATTCCTTTAGTATGGGGTCTCGTCTCCTAACTTGATCTGGTTGTCCAAGGGACTGTTGGGTGCAGCACTCGTGCTGGAGACCATTTGACTGGACCCGATGAGCAGTAGCGCTTCTGCTTACAGTGTGCTGGGAGGCTTCTGTGCCAGAATGCAGGGGAACGTTTGGGGGTGATGAGGGTGAAATTGTGCCTTACACAGAGCAGATGACTGTAAAGTTGTCACATTACCCATCGCAGGACACAGAACCCTTTACAGGTTGCTTCAACAGGATTCCCTTCTATCGTGTCCTGGGCAGAGACCCATGACTTAATATGTCTGCGCTACCCACTGAACATGCTTCCAGTGGCAGTACAATATGGCAACTCCAGGAGGAAGAAACAACAACTAGCGGCCCAGAAGTTCACTATCTGGAAGAGACTCAAGCAAAGCATCAGAGACTAGTTAATCAGATCACTCTCTGAGACTCAATGTGACAGCTCTGGGCCATCAGGAAGAGGCCAACAAGCTGGTCTGATAGGTCAGTGTGTGGGAGTTTCTTGCCTACATGTGGTCCTGTTTTATGATATGATGGGTCGGTTCTTACTGTTAATTTCCTTAATATAAAAAAACAAACATTGTCTCCAGCAAGCTTTAATCCATGCAATCTTCCATACCTTGCAAAGCGTGTCTTTACTAGCTCAGAACCATCTCATTTCGCAAACATTTTTTCTGACCCAGTCCGACACTGCTGATTTGCCCTTCAATGGAACTCCATGTTCAATTATAGAGATCATTTAGCTTTCTAGTGTACACTTAAATATGGCAGTCTCTTAATTGTTTCGTAATGAAGCTTCACTTTTATTTGCATCGGTAGTAACACTGAACATTTTTGTGCAAGAATATATTTTCCATTTCTAGTACACATGGAAAGCGTTCCACTGTTTCTACATTTTCTGAAACGTCCACGCTCGTCCAAACAATGTTAGGCACATAGAGGATGCCATCTTGAGGATTCTATTCAAGAGGTCAACTACATATGAAAGAGAGGAAAACATCCATAATTCCAGAAGTTAAGGACTCTATAGCATCCCTGTTATAGGTCCCATGCAAGCAGCTTCAAACAGAGAGGTTACCACAAAGCAGGTTCCTAGATGCAACCTGTGAAACCTCCATTCAGAGCCTTAGAGGCATTGCTGCTGCCTACCCACCTACGGCTCCTCTAAGTATAGATGGAAGTAGTGTCATCGGTCAGGACACATACCTCAAATGGACCTATCTGATGCACACACAATCTATCATTTACCATGCCTACCTGTCTTGTTGGTCGATGTCTGATGAAGGTCTACTTTTGTACAGCACATTTCACACAACCCGTAACTGTGAGGGGAGTATGTCAATGTAAAAGCATGCCTTAGGTTCATGCTGTTTTGACTAGTGTTCTGATCAAATATAATTAAACTATCCATCTTATGCCACAATCTTACAGTCAAATTCTTTGTGGGACCTTCCCAATTTCCCCTGTAAAATGACATACAAATTCTATTTAGTTTTCTACTATTGGTGCAGCCTTAAAAGTTAAAAACACACAGTTCACCACTATTTTCCCAAAATGTCCTTGATGGATATGCTCCAAGGTCTCTGTAAAGTTATTTTAAACCAGTGGTGAGTTAAATTAAAACTTCACTTGCGGTTGGGCAAAATACAAAACTTCAAAAGTGAAGAAGCAGATCAGGTTTCCTAACTTTACTTGAGGTAAGGTTTATCCCTTCTAGCCTTCCAGGTGTGATGATTTCCTGATGCAGAATGTTACTAGTCAGACATCTTCCAGCAAAACAATGTTGAATGTTTAGGCTGATCATCCACTCCACCTTAGGCAAGAGGTGTTGGATGGAAGGATGTCTCTAAGCTGAGTCTAGCTTATTTATATATTTTTTTTAAAAGAACTTCATAAGCTTTGCATTTCATGAAGCTTGACCAGTTCAGCAAATACTCAAAGTTGTGAGTCAGCTGAATAGACAAGTTTATAATCCTGTACTTTAAATCCCATCTAATTAATGGATTTAAGTTGAATTGAGGAAAGCTGATTGAAAGTGTTTTAATATATACCTTTAAAAAATTCAGATATTCCTTCACTTAGAATCACAAGGTGTGCAGATTGAAAACCGAAACCAGAATATCGATCGCACAGAATGTTGAGAACATAATATTGAATTCAAAATATCAACAGGTAGGTAAGCATAGATTTTCTATACCTTTCTCCACTTGTATGTACCTATGCAAGATTTCTTCTAGGTACATAGATGTGGAGTTAGTGCTGATGTGCCGATTGGCAGCAGCAGAGAGCTCTGTGCTTTAAAATGCGCATGTCTCTTTGGACGGCTGTCTTGCGACGCCCAGCCAGACATGCACATTTTAAAGTTCTCTAGCCTAGCTGTCTTAGACAGCTGGATTAAAGAAAGAGCTGGCCTCCAGCTCTCTTAGGAGCGGTGAGAGAGGCCACTCCAACCAATCCTGGCACTGCTCTTGTGCTGTGAGAGCCGCGTCAGGATTGGTTAGTGCAGTTTCCTGATCCCATGTTGGAGCCTATCTGAAAGGGAGCTGATTGGCAGAGGAGGACATTGCATTGCATCCAAGGTAAGAGTTTAATTTTCTTTCTTTTAGCCCCCCGTGCACTCACCCCACCACTCTAGGAACATGGCAACCACCACTGGGCGCAAATAGTGTTGGACACAGAGATACAGGTGAATGATTACACTGCATCACCGAGGTAATTTCTGTCAGTAAAACCTCCAAGATCACCGAGGGGGTAATGTGGGTATATGTCACCGAAGGTGGTAAATCTAAAGGAGATGCTATTCCAACAAGCATTGGCATAGCCAATAGGTCTCACTTTTGGGGCCTTATAAGTATTTAGTTATGCAGCGCAATATCCTTGGTGCAACAACAACTGTTGCATTGCTAAACACTTATAAGGTCCCTAAGGTGAGACCTATTGGCTATGCCAATGCTTGTTCAATAACGCAAGCATGTCGGCCCCTATATGTACAGGTAATAAAGCAGTCAGGCTGGGTGGGGTTAGAGGAGAAGCTATAAGAAGTTATTTTCCAGATCCTCTGTCAGACACCGGGGTCTGTTGTCTGAAATGGAAGCCTTGGTCAGATGGGGGGCATGGAAATGTTGCGCTCCCGTGAAAGAGCTGGCAGGTGATTGGGGTCCCCTCTTAGGGGCCAAAGAGACTCTGAAAGCAGTGCCCCTGTCTTTAACACCACCACACCAGTGTTACTCAAGTAACATCTGCCAGGTCTTCTAGGTGCCCAGAACAACGTCCCAGTGAAAGCACTGGACTTCACTGGCACCAAAGGACTTCATTTGTGTATAGTTGACGCGGCAGGCCCTTGGGCTATTGTGGGGGGGGGGGTCTCTCAGTGGTGAGCTTGAGTCACCTTTGAACTTCCTGAGGTCCACGTGCCCTACCTTACAGGTCGGCTTCAGAGGAAGCAAAACAACAGTTGTGTAAATGCCGCTTCTGGTTCTTGGGGACCGGAGGCGCCCCCACTTTATCATTTGAGAAAATGTATGTTCAAGCCACGAAAATGGGAACTGCATTTCCCGGTGAATAAAAGTGCCAGCACTCTGAAACTTTTTTTTTGCCATCACGACGCAAACAAGCAGTTCATGTCAGTGACAATTAGATGGGCGAATCAATGAATATATACAGCTGTGTATGGTAATGAGGTCCCCGTGGCATCTTGTTAATGTTCTCAGTTTACAGCTAATAGCTAAAGCACATGCTGAAAAATACATTCGCTCATGTTCTCCTACTGGGGTGTATGTGTGTGTGTGTGCGTGCGCGATGTGGAAGAAGAAAGAGGTAGAGGGTGTGTGCATCAGAGTGAAAGTGTGTGTGTGAAAGAGAGAATGGGAGAGAGGGAAAGAGTGTGTGTGCGCGTGTGTGTAGACATGCAAAAGAACGCATGTGAAAGACTGTGTTTATATGTGTGAGAGGGCGTGGGTCAGGGTGAACGAGAATTTCTATGTTTGTGTGTTGGAGAGACAGAACCGAGAAAGAACTAGAGGCCAACAGAACCAGGTATAAGGGGCAGAGACTGTGTGGCAATGTACGTGTGTGTGTGTGCGTGGTTGTGTGTGTGTGTGCGCACAACGAGTGAGATTGTTTATGAGACGGGGAGACAGAAAGAGTATGTGTGTATGTGTGTGCGTGCATGTGTATGTGTTGGAGAGAGAGAGCAGGGGTAGTGAGTATGCAGCATGTAGGAAGGGAGAGACAAAAAGAGAAAGTCTCTGACACAGCAGAAGTCCTCACTGGACAGGGACCGTGACTCAGCCCTAGGAGCCGCCTGAGCTCTGTCAGCCGCGACTCTCACTTCCAATGCGAGCTTACCTCCCACCTTAGTGACGTCTCAGCAGTGAGCCAATGACAACACTTATAAGTCGAGTAACACCGTGGGAGAAAAGTTACGCCACGGGTGTCCCGAAACAGCAAGCAGCAAGACTGATGAACCACCCGCATCTTGAACCCTCGTCGATGTAAAGTCCAGGCGCCCTGAGAAAAAAAACAACCTTTGCAAAGTCGCAGCTTTAAAAACAATCAAATAAAGTAATGAAAAAAAGAATTGGCCGCGCGGCAGTAAAAGTAACGCCGCGCGGCCGTAAAAGCAAAAGTCGTCGCGATCGCGATCACTCTGAAAGTGAAAGTGATCATGATCGCGATGACGCGCTAAAGCAGCGGGCAGAGGGGCATGGTGCTGAAGGCTGGTGCAGGAAAGGCAGATGGCTGGGCGAGAAGGGAGGGGGGAATGCGGGGAGCAGCTGTGCGCGTGCACGCCATCGTGCACTGTAGCTTGTAGCCAGCACAAAAATGTGGGTGGCACTTCCGAAACCCACCTACTAAATGTCTCACCAGACCAGCGCATGCGCTGGGTCAGGCGAGACCTACAAAGGACTGTCATGGAACAGAAAGGTGGCTATGTTGTGAAAAATTAATGTATGAATTGTGATAGCCGTACGACTGTCAATCTCACCCCGTCAAGATAAACGAGAAAAGCTGGAAAGCAACTTAAGCTTCGTGTACCATTAACAAAATGCCCTATCTACTTCCAAGCTGTATTTTTAAAGTTCAATTTATAAAATGCATACTTTAGTTAATTACAAAAACTTGCACATTGGTATGATGTATTGGCTTTGCTCGCTGAACACCAAGCTGGCGACTAACAAACATTATCATAGTCTCAACCTTTCCTCCATAATGACACACATATTATCAAAATTGTTCTGAAAGGAGGAGTTCTTTCCCTTTTTACAGAAGGCAGGCAAAAAGAATGAAAAGATGGGATGGTAGACAAGTGGGGTGGGAGCATCGATGGGCTCAGAAGAAGTGGGATTTGCGTATAGGAGAGCGCATTCCAATGTCAGTGTTGAGAGTGAGTGGAACAGATAGTGGGCCATCAAATCCACCCAACTGTGGGATGAGATCACATAAGGGGCTGCTCAATGGGTCTGCACAAGGTGGAAGTTATGTATTTGGTAACACATGAAAATCTAATTGAAAAACTATCTCTTGCAAACACTTTACCTTCAAACCATAGGGCCAGACACACAAAGGAACGGTGTAAATCTACACCTGTACACATACTCCTAAGTATAGATTTACCATGTCAATTTTCAAAATTTCCCAGTAGTACGTGGAAAGTTACAAATGCAAAAACAACAGTTGATGGACAGAATGCAGAACAATGTCATACATCCACCCCAATACAGAGATCTGGGCCTAAATCCATAGTTTTTTTGCTCACCATGCCATTCCAGTATGAACCCAGCCATATGCAAATCAGTCTTGACCCTTTGCCTCATGGGAACAGTCCAGCCCGAACTGCCAAGCCAGGTCCTCCCTGAACTGGAACCAAGCATCTTAGAACCGGTTTCGGGGTTTCAACCCTCTTCAGCCAGGATAGCTTCATCCCAGTGGCATGGAGAGCACGGGACTCACGTCTGAGAACACCCGTCCCACTCGGGGTGACATATGCAAAAATAACAGTTGATGGACAGAATGCAGAACAATGTCATACATTCACCCCAGTCCAGAGATCTAGGCCTAAATCCATAGTTTTTTTGCTCACCATGCCATTCCAGTATGAACCCAGCCATATGCAAATCAGTCTTGACCCTGTGCCTCATGGGAACAGTCCAGCCCGAACTGCCAAGCCAGGTCTTCCCTGAACTGGAACCAAGCATCTTAGAACCGGTTTCGGGGTTTCAACCCTCTTCAGCCAGGATAGCTTCATCCCAGTGGCATGGAGAGCACGGGACTCACGTCTGAGAACACCCGTCCCACTCGGGGTGACATATGCAAAAATAACAGTTGATGGACAGAATGCAGAACAATGTCATACATTCACCCCAGTCCAGAGATCTAGGCCTAAATCCATCGTTTTTTTGGTCACCATGCCATTCCAGTTTGAACCCAGCCATATGCAAATCAGTCTTGACCCTGTGCCTCATGGGAACAGTCCAGCCCGAACTGCCAAGCCAGGTCCTCCCTGAACTGGAACCAAGCATCCAAGGACCGGTTTCGGGGTTTCACCCCTCTTCAGCCAGGATAGCTTGAGTCCAGTGGCATGGAGAGCACGGGACTCACGTCTGAGCATACCCGTCCCACTCGGGGTGACAAATGCAAAAACAACAGTTGATGGACAGAATGCAGAACAATGACATACATTCACCCCAGTCCAGAGATCTGGGCCTAAACCCATAGTTTTTTTGCTCACCATGCCATTCCAGTTTGAACCCAGCCATATGCAAATCAGTCTTGACCCTTTGCCTCATGGGAACAGTCCAGCCCGAACTGCCAAGCCAGGTCCTCCCTGAATTGGAACCAAGCATCCTAGGACCGGTTTCGGGGATTCACCCCTCTTCAGCCAGGATAGCTTGATTCCAGTGGCATGGAGAGCATGGGACTCACGTCTGAGCATACCCGTCCCACTCGGGGTGACAAATGTAAAAACAACAGTTGATGGACAGAATGCAGAACAATGTCATACATTCACCCCAGTCCAGAGATCTGGGCCTAAATCCATAGTTTTTTTGCTCACCATGCCATTCCAGTTTGAACCCAGCCATATGCAAATCAGTCTTGACCCTGTGTCTCATGAGAACAGTCCAGCCCGAACTGTACGTGGAAAGTTACGCCTGGGAATATCAAGTGACTTATCTACATATTAGTATTTCTATTCTTACAATGTGCAACTACACAAACAACAGGTTCGAACTGAGACAAAAACTAGCACAGACACCAAAATAAAAGTGGTCTCTATGAGTGAGTTAGCTAGCTAATTAATTAATGTGGCCCATGTTTGCAAATTTGGGCAGTTCTGAACTTGTAAAGACAGGTTGTATAATTGTTTTGCAAGGTATGGAAGACTGCAAGCAATATTTGTTATAATATCTGGGAAATCAACAGTGAACAAAACTGCCCAGAAGGCCATAAAAAAGGCACCAAAACAGCCAAAATAATCGATCCACAAACTGACTTGTCGGACCAGCCCTATGGGCACTGTTGCTTTACAGGCCAGCCCGATCCTGACAAATAGTGCAGTTCCACACTAGAGAAGCCTTGGAGCATCTCCTAAAATGGCCACCCAGTAGGAGCTCTCTGAGTGAGCTCTTGGGCCGGGATTACCTTTTTCGGTTAATATCCCCTGCTAACCCCATGGTCTGCCTCGAACTCGAAACCGGACCTCTTAACATTTTGATTGCATACCTGGCAAGACGATTCTCCTCGATTCTCAACGAGCCTTTGCCTCCGATGCCTCACAGCTCACTTCAATGCAGCATAGATCTCGTTGCATCTCCCCTGTCGCCGGCAAGGCAGGCCTGAACTTGCCCGTGGGGACGGTCGCCTACATCCGGACGACTCACCAGCTTCCCTCCTCGCCGATCGTCTACTAGCCTGAGCTGCTCGAATGAGCGTCCTTCATCGAACCATCTCAACGAGCCTCCCAGCTTCCTCCACGCCTGACCACCTCCAGGTCCGAGCTCCTGGAGTCCTTCGAGCGTGCATCACCTCTCTTGTTGGGCCATCATTTTCTACACTTCGGAGCCGCGCTGCCCCCCACACAGGACGCCATTCCAGGGGTAAGCGCTCCTCGCCTTTGTCTCTGCCTGCTTGGGGTTGATCGCGCAGCACCTCTCCAAGCTAACCCTTGCGTTCTGCAGCTCAAAACCGTGCTGCCCTCTTATAAGACACCATTGCAGGGGTAAGCACACCACGCCTTAATCTCTCTCTCTCTGTCTGGAGGGTTGAGCGTACAGCTCCTCTCCAGGTGAACCACAGCAGCCTGCAGCTCGGAGCCGCGCTGCCCTCGCATAGGACGCTGTTGTTGGGGTTGGCGCTACTCGCCTTCGTCTCACCTGCCCCATCAGGTTATTGATTGTCTTGGTTTGGCCGCTTGTGACCCCACACACTTTTGTATTGCGGCTGCCAGTCTCATTCCCTCAGGGGTCTGCTTGTTCATAGTTGCCTGGCCCGCTGCTCTTCTTGGTCCTTCGGCCCGCCTCTTCTCCAGTGACCCCCCCCGTAGGCTGCAACAGTTTATGTTGCGGCCGGAATTGCCAAAGAAGGGCCTCTAGACCCTGCTGCCTGGGCCCCTACCGATTCAATGGCCCTTGATTTTTTATTTTTGAACGCCCGTCTGACCTTAAGACTCCAGTTTGCTTCTAACGCTGCACGCAACCAAACTGGGATCCTACGAGGACCCCCTTGCTCCCCTACGTAAGTCGCCTAATGTTCTATGACCGTACCGCTTTCTGGGTCCCCTCCCCCCACCTTTTATTTCATATGGTATAGAGGTCATCTGGTTCAGCTCACAGCTACACGTGGCCTATTTTGGCCTGTTTTTTCGCCACTCTGCTGCCGCCGATGATTCTCCACTCAATGCCCCACAAAATGGCTGTGCACGAACCCGGAGCTGTGACCCATTACATGTTACCAGATACCCTGATCTGAACCGCAGCCCATACTCTGAGCACTGGGTCTGCGCCCAACCATTCTCACGACCTGCTACCTAACTAGTTTTCCACTATTCCTTGGCCTCACCACCAATGCCGAGGAGCTTCCTCTTATGACTCCACAAAATGGCCGAACACCACTCTCCTTCCAGCTACCCCTTTAACATCCATATACCTGCCCGTCTCCTTTGAGGCTGCCGCTGCGTTAACGGCCGCATGGTTTAAAACTACTGATTCACTGCTTCCTGCCTCTACGCAGTTCACCGCAAAAGTTTCCAGCTCTCTAACCTCACCCATATCCGACTGCCGCTTCTGCTGCACGAGCTGATGATACCTGGTTTACTTCACCTTACCACGGTGCAGACCACTGCTATATTGGCATATTTAAGGGTTCCACTTTTCACACTCCTCAACCTTCTCATTGAGAAACGTGAGCAGGCCACGCATGCTTTCTTGACATATGTTCTTGTATATATATATATATATATATATATATATATATATATATATATATATATATATATATATATATAGGGGCATATATACCATGCCCCCCTCAATCTTACCCTCACCCCCCATGACTCTGCTCTCTCCAAACATGGCCCTAACTCATGGTCTATTCTCTACCCCCCGAATCTATGAAAAAACGCTAAGAACAATTATAAACACAATCTTCTCATCCGAAACCCTGAAACACTTATCGTTGACAACTACATCAGCCTCACTTCCCCCATTAAAACCACCTACATCTTTTAGTCTAAATGCTCCTCCAAATGGAAAAGCATCTTCCTACAATATCTCCCAGTCACCAACTCAATCAAAATTCCCTATGGCTTTAAATGATCTACCACGCCCTCCCCAGCTTTTTCTGACAAAATTGACATCTCCATTTTTAAAAAGGGTAATATTCTCATTCAAGCTGCAGAATCCCACCTCACCACCTTTGAACACCACTGCAGCACCTTGACCTTCCAACTTTACAAATCTTCTTCTAACCTTCCCTCTTCCCAACCACACAACTCCCTTCCGTTCTCTCCCTTACATCCTACCCCACCCTCTCCCATACCATCCCTACAGACAACACCATCCCCAATCAATAACCTCACTCTACTCCTCCCCTGACATCTCTACAACTAACACCACTCCTCAATCGCTGACCTCCATATATCTGCTCCCCCTAACTACCCTCCCTCTTCCTGATATCCCCCTACACACACCTGCTCCCAACCCCACACGCACTCTAACCTCCTGTCCCTTCCTTCCCCTAATACTTATATTTCAACTCCTTTCCTGCCTACTGTCCCCCAACCTGAATCCCTTCCTCTCCACCCTGAATCACCTTTCATGCATCTTCCTCTCCGAAACCACTTTCTCCTTCCCAGAAATACACATCGCCCCTTAACCCTGAAGCTGTCTCTCTCCGCAATCATCACGCCCTTCCAACATCTCATACCTCTTCCCTGAGGGCTCGAATACCCTTTCCCCCTTCATGCATCACCTCTCACCCTACGATTGCTGCACTCCTACTACCCCCCCACGGACCAATCACTCCCTCCAAATTATGGACCTCCTGCAGCCAATACTAAACACCCCTATCCGCCTCCCCCCTCCAACTATGTCCCCCTCACTCTAATAACCCAGTCTTTACACATCATAGAACACAACCTCTCCACATTGACGAGAGATCTCACTCCTCATAGAATAGATTTTAATGCCCACTGCACCAGAACCCTCCTTTGTCGGGCAAACTCCCCCTACGCAGGCCAAAAAAACACCATCAACTACAAACCTTGGAGAACTACTCCTCTCCGCTGCCGTATGCATAGACCTCTCCGCACCTCCTGCCATCTCTCCCCGCCTGACCTTACTGACTTATGCACCTCCTACCATCCCAGCTCATCAAACAATAATCCTACACCACACTACTCTAACATCCTGTTATACTGGAGACGAAAAGAATCCCCCTCCCTCCCGTCTCACCCAGCCCCCCTCCTCAACACACCATCATCCACTCTTGCCAACCCCTCAAATGTAACCCTAAACTACTCGCCTGCATGCTTGTGAACTGTCGATCCGCTGTCCGACATGCCACTGAAATTTCTGAAACTATCCCTAGCGAATCCATTGACATCGCATTCCTCATGGAAACCTGGCAGAATGACCATTCTACGAGCATGCTTGACCTACTCTCCCCTCCAGGATACTCTATCTTTAGAAAAGACAGACATGACAGATAAGGTGGTGGTTTAGCCATCATCTTCAAAGACAGTGTTCAGCTCTCCCTTGTCAACAAATCTGAACACTCCACCTTTGAATACCTTGAAGCAGAACTAAAAGTACAAGGTTCCCTTCCTATTCGCCTACATAATATCTACCACCCTCCTGGAGATCCTCATCCCTTCGTTGATGAGTTATCCAACCTTCTGACACAATCCTCAATATCCAACTCTAAAAAGCTCTTCCTTGGAGATCTTAACCACCATTGCAATGATACCGATGATCCCGCAATCACCCTCCTCACCAATCTTCTCAAGATCAATGACCTCAAACAACTATGTCAGTCCCCAACCCACACCAAAGGAGCCAACCCGGACGCTATCATTACCAATAAAGATCTTGCCTTCTTGTCCACTATCGTCCCCATCGACTGGTCTGACCACCACCTCATACTGTTCACCATAGCTATCACAACACCCCCCCCACTAAAATCATTAAACCTAAGAAATGGACCAGAAATCTAAATCTTTTCCCCACTGATGTACTCGAGTCCAAACTGCATGCTCAACTTCTCCACATCCCTCCCTCACAAAACGCAAATGAGCTTACTGAACACTTTAATAAAGCAGTCACCGATACCTTATACCAATTGGCCCCACTGAAACTAAAACACCAAAGAAATATCCCTTCCAAATCATGGGTTAACTCAGAGCTCATTAAAGAAAGACGTACACTCAGACTGACGGAAAGAACATGCACACAGCATCCATCTCCCTCACATCTGGCTCTCCTCAGATTAGCTAGATCGACATACAAGAAACACATTTTTAATGAAAAGCCATCCTTTTTCCGAGCTCAACTCGATCGGGCCAAAAACAGACTCAGAGAACTGTTCAACATTGTTCGTAACCAAACTTCCTCCGCACCTCCAATTCCGCTGGCTTCGATGATTAGATGTGAAGAAATTGCCCACTTCTTCTCAGAAAAAATTGCGAAGATAGATCAATCCTTCCTTTCAACTCTGATCCCAAACACCCCCCCCAACTCTCCCTGACATCTCCTCAAAAACTCACGCCGCGATCACCACACCCCCTGATCCCACTTTGAGCCTACACACCACTTTTCCTCACCCTTACCTCTCTGCACACACACTCAATACAATACCTCCCCTAAACCACTCCCCATGCTTACCCATAACCACACCTCCTAAAACCAATCTACCTAACTCACAACTAAAAAACTATGCCTCCTGGCACAATTTCCACCCTGTAACTGAGCATGAAGTTTTTAACATCATTGCCAAACTAAAACCGTCTTTCCACACCAAAGACCCCCTCCTTTCCAATCTTGTTCAAGACCTAAAACACATCATTACCCCATCCTGGACCTCTATCATCAACACCTCCCTTGCCACGAGCTGTGTCCCTACTTCCCTTCAACTTGGACAAATCACTCCCATTCTTAAAAGCCCTATGGCTGACCCCAATGACCTTAACAATCTACGCCCCATCTCTAACCTCCCCCTTCTTTCCAAAGCCCTCGAAAATGTGTCCTGCTCCAATTAGATAAACACATCGAAAATTTCAACTTACTAGACCCCCTACAATCAGGCTTCAGGAAAGGTTGCAGCACCGAAATTGCCATGCTTAACATTGTCGATGACATCCACAACTCCCTCGACAATGGCAAGACCTGCCTACTGATCCTCCTTGATCTCCCTGCTACGTTCGATACAGTCAACCGCTCTGCTCTACTTAATGTTCTCAGAGATCGATTCAGCCTCAATGGTATAAAACATAAATTGTTTGTTTTCTACCTCCAACACCGATCACAGCAAATCAAAATTTACAATTGCTTATCAAACCCCACTCCGGTGTCCCTAGGAGTCCCCCAAGGATCTATCCTCTCTCTTTAACCTCTTCATGGAACCCCTCACCCTCGTTCTTAAACAAGCTGGTATCAACTACCACCTCTATGCAGACGATACCCAACTCTACTATAAGATCAAAACCCACTTGGACATCCTACACCTTAATAACACCCTCACCAATATTCAATCCTGGTTCCAATTAAATCATCTCAAACTTAACCCCCAAAAAACTTAAATCATTCTCTTCTCCCCTAAAAACAACCATCTCCCCATTCAAACCTGGATCTCTGACCTCAATGCCCTCAACTGCTCCCTATACTTGTCCAACTCTGTAAAATCCCTGGGTATCTCCATCGATAACAGCCTAACTCTCAATATGCACATCAAAAACTCTGCTGAAGGAGCTCTCTTCACTCTCCATCATCTAAAGAAAAGTAAGCCCTTTATCCCTACTGATAACTTTAAATTAGTTGTCCAATCTCTTGTCCTTTTCGCGTATTGACTATGGCAACGCCATCCTCACCGGAATCCCCAAGGTCCACCTTGCTCCCCTCAAATCTGTGCTCAACCTTGCAGAAAGGCTCATCACCGACTGCAAGCGCTTCAACCACACCTCCCCTGCCCTTAAAACGCTTAAATGGCTCCCCATTGAAGGTAGGTCCACCTACAAAACTGCTTGCATTACACTCAAAGTTCTCCATCAAAATACACCACCATACCTGGCCAACAAAATCTGCACAGCAGGCAGCACACGACCCATGAGAAGCACCAACGCTCTCCTCCTAGTCCCACCCCTGCAAAAAAAGAAATGCACTCAGTCCAGCTCCTTTTCCGGCAATGCCCCAAACACCTAGAAGGCTAATGTAAAGTACTATTATGCATGATTGAGTGGATTTATAACTAGGAGTTTCGTTTTAATGAATGACCACCAATTGTAGATCCTACAATTTTTAAGGGTTAAAGTAGTTTTACAAATAAAATTAAATTAGGTATGGGCCACCATATATCATGGCAAGAAAGGGTTTGAGGCAGACCAGAACACTAATTTAAGGTTTCAGAATACTTTTCAACCTTACTTAAATTTAAATAAGGAGTGTGGTGGAACATGTGAAAGTATGTACTGAATGTTGTACTAACAGCAATGGACTGTTGTACTGATTTTGACTCATTGCTAACTTTCTCTGTATTTAATTCTTTCCATGCCTCTCCTATACATTTTACGACTAGAAACAAACAGATAAAATGGCAGTCTTCACATGATATTTCAGGTATATAATGAAGACTATATATAAGACCATGGATATATTGCCATGTAACCTTAACAAACCCAGTGTTATTTGGGACATTATTGAAATTTGAAACTTTATGGCAAAAAATCAACATAACTGAACTCAGTGCACTTAGCGTTCTAGTTGTTTTGGAATGTTGCAGATGGAGCACTTGGGGTCCATGTTGGTGGGCATTCAGGCATTTGAAATAAGGCCCCAAACTGAGTTGGGTTTAGAAACACCAACAGACAAAAGGCAGGTTCCGTGAAGGGTGACTTTGTACGATGAGACAAGCTGAAAGCGGCAAGTGAATGATCGGTTATGGGCAGAATGTAATGTTTGTTGGTAGCATTCTATTCTATTGGAGACATCTTTATATCTGATTTGCATGTAACCACTGTTGATAAGTGAGAGTATAATATGTATGCATTTTCAATATCGTGTGTGTCCTTTCATCATAACAGAGACTGGATTTCTTGTGAGGCAATTATTGTGGCTGTGCGGTTGAGACATTGAGTACTATATTTTGATTGTCTTGTAGGGATATTAACCGAAGAGAGGGAGAAACTACAAATTGTTTCAAATTTGGAGGTTCGGAATATTAAGTGAGGATTTTTGTTGCAGCAAAGGTTAATGGAGGTGAGATGTGTCCCCGTTGTAAACATGAGAAAATGATTCTCGCGTTTGTTCCCATATGATGAAGTGATCAGCTCTAATTATTTTTCATAGGCTTTCGGCAACTTTGGGAATTTGGAGTAATTGGGATCTGATCTAAAGTCCACCGGCTCGGTTTTAATAATATGGACATGGTTTTCAAATCAGTGCTTAGATAATAGAGACACATAGGATGGGTGTGGGCAATTAAAGATACTGTGGGGTGTAAGATGATGTTTTTATATGTAATTGAAGGTATACATTGATTTGATTTGCTAAGATCACCATAGAAGGTGTAACTGAGGCGACGCCTGAGGCGATAACTGATGCTATTCAGAATCTCATGTTGTCTTTTTTGTTTAAGATATCTCTCTGGTTTCTTTCTTTCTAGTGTCAAAGTCTTTCTGATCATTCTTTTTGCTTCTCTTTTTAACCATACCTATTACATTTATGTAATTTCATTGCTTAAATGAAAATTAGTACTGGTATACAATATTCACATTATGTAAAATGACGAGATCTGTATTAATATATATTGGGCTGCAATTGGTGCAGAAAATAACAATGTATGAAGGTTGGAAATAATGATGCTCAAAATTATGTTAATATGAAAGAATGTGTCTTATGATCTGTGAAAGGACAGCATGTTCTCATCTCTTTGCTCTCATAGATGCTCTTTCACCATCCTTGAAAAAGTGGCGAGTCCGCAAAACACGTGTTGGCTGTGAAGAATACGTGTTGGTACATTAATAATGTCTTTCTTTTGCTTGTATGGGAAGGTAAAAACACAGGGTTCGAAAACAAATACTGATTCACTTCAGTGCCCCCTATTCGTTAGATTAGGCAGGTGGGGAGATATATTGAATGTAGTCACCAGGTGCTATTTATAAAAACATGGAGTTTTCAGAGTTTTAGTTCAAAGAATGCTTACAGAATCCTGTGTCTCTTTTGGATAACATAATGCGGCATAACAATACCAAACATTTCCCCTGACCATAAATACCCACTATACCAATAGCCGGTTTAGTCCTTGAACATTATTATTTTTTTTATTATAAAACCTTGCTGCAGGAGGTGTAGTTTCATGTAATATTAATTATTGAAGTCATTTCATATGTACAGCACGAAGGGGACCACCGTTTGGATACTGGATACTTCATAATCACTTTTTTACCAGGAAAACTAACAAGCAAATAAGAGTCATAGAATTAATTGATGGGAAAATATTTTGTTAACCTACCAATGGGTAATAACCCTCATATCAACATAAACTATGTTCAAAATATTGAATGAGTTTGAAAAATATTCAAAAGGTAATAAATAGAAATCTGATGGAAACAGTGACAACAACATCAAAGATATCGTCCACACATATACAAATAGTTTTTTGAGAAACGGAAAGACCCTGCCAAAACTACAGTTTTCTTTTTAAATAGATGGAAACATTGTAATCAATGTAAAAACAATTGAATATCCTCGTCGATACTGAATTGCCACCTCTCAGGGTTTTGTCTTCTGAATCTTCCAAATGCGTTTGTATCAATTCAGTGTTGCCCTACCTAGAATTCCATATAATATGGCACAGACCCACAAACTTCATCATATGTAGGTTACCAGCATGGCACACTCCAGAACACACAGCAGCAGGATATATTATTATCCATGGTTCGAGTTGCCATCAGGGGTGTAATCCAGGCCCCTCAGCCCCAGTGGTGCAGGGTGCATCGAAGCCTCTAGGGGGTCCTCAAGCATTCAAGAGGGGCCCATTTAAGCCCAAGACCAATGAATATATTAGCGGTTTGGGAGACTTGGGGGCCCTCATCACATTTTGCGGGGAGGATGGCGTCATTTTGCAATACGCCACTGATTGCCATATACTCATCTGTTATTCTAATGTGTAATGTGCTCATGACACTGCCGCTGAAATCAATTTGTCAGGGAAAATTATGTTATATACAATAAACATATTACAATTAGTAAAAACATTATTCAAAATTTGGTGTGGCCGCTCTGAAGTTCTATTGTCTTGTCAAGGTTAAGATGCTGACTTGCAGATTTAGCTCTCATTGGTGGCGTGTAGCTGGGTTAGATGACTGCCACAAGAGTGTATGTAGAGGAGGTCACTCTCACCCGAACTTTGCACCGTCTTTGATATTCAGATTCTTTGGCTCTCACAGCAGACAGGTCCTTACAACCAGATAAAAACTATACTTACTAACAATCTTCCAACGAAAGTCAAATGTATTGTTTAAGTCATAAAAAATAATGTTCTCGATCACTTGATCAATTACTGTTAATTGTACATTTTTGACCAACAGTTGTTTCCTTTCAATAATATCAACTTCACATCTCTCAGTTTCCACCACTAATGTAGTGTAAACTCCCTCTGTAGAGATTTCAGTTCTCTGGTCAGTCACTAATGCACTGTCTTGTTTCAAAGAGCAGTTTTTCTTAGGGATAAACACTCACGTAAGGCTCATTATTCACTTGATATCAGTGATGGAAATGTGTACAAGATGCCACAGGGGGATTTGGGGTTTATCAGAAAGCACTAACCTTGCAGTCGGGAACCCACAGAAGTGAAGGATGCTTCCTTGCTTCTCCAACCAACCTTTGACTGATGTCTTAGATAGAAGCAGGCCTAGGGAAAGAGGACTGGCATAAAAGAGAAAGACAGAAACATTGGATATTGCCACTCTGTTTTGCACCGATCTTGACTGGAAAAATGTTGATAGCTAAATATAAGAAGGTTTTCATGTTGTTATGCATCTTGTTACAGTGATTTTTAATACTGAATATGATATACTTTCAGTCGCGGCCGGCATTACTCGCCGGTGGGGGGTGGGCGGATGGATCGCGTGGGGTGGGGTGTTTAATTTTATATAAATAAAAAAAATTTAACTTACCTTCATGACCCGGTCCAGTCCAGCTTTGTCCCACGTCCTCACCTCCACACAGGAAATAATAGGATGCAAAATGTACTATATCATAATTCTCAAGCAATGGCTCCTGAAAAGTTTCTTTAAATAAAGTCTAAGGGCCTGATTTGGATCTTGGTAGTCTTGCTGCCGTCTCCCCGCAGCGGCGGTGTCAAGTACTCCGTCTAGTCGACCGTGTTCCGCCCACCGTATTTAGATGCATACGCAATACACAGAAGACCACTGCGTCAGCGATCTTCTGTGCTGACGGATCTCCTGCTGTCGGAGGGGTAGCGGTGAGCCGATTTGGATGCTCTGTTGGGATGCTCTGTTGGGTTGGCGGTGTCCTCGCAGCGGAGTCCGGACAGGGGACGACCATGGTGACGAGAAGACAGGTAAGTGACATTTTCTTTTTACGCAAACCACATATATGTTGTTTATGTGTCCATATGTGCATGTAGGTTATGTGTAGTGACCCGGTCTTATAAGGCAATCATTTTTGTTTACAGAATCCTATGTTCCAACTGTGGCCTCTCTCCTCTCTCCGAAACGCGCATAGAACACCACCAGTCATTTGTTTTTGTGGCACTGTATTTCCATTGAATTCATTCTCATTACATTGTACCCGTTTATCAAATATGTGGAAAATGTTACTATCTAAACAATGTTTTTAACTGTTTTGAGTATGCATGGAAGTATGATTGACGGACATGAAAGTGAGTGTATGCACATTATAAACTGTCCAGCCGTTAAGAATTAAAATTAATGACATTTTGTACTCTTGATAAATAGTTGTAGTTGCCTTGGTTCTTTCCATTCTTTATTGTTCATACATCATTGCCTATTATCATATTATGAATGGTTACCTTAATTCTTTACATTGATTGATTTTTCCCTACCTTAAGGAACCTCACCTAAAAAGTAGGGGGCCTCTTCTTTTACACTTGTTTACCCGCAGCCTGTCTGCGTGGAGCTTTCTCTTATTCCACTTTCATTGATGTTTATTACGTTTGCATTGAATGATTAGAAGATAATGTTATACACATATTTCCTCTAAGCAAGGTTGCATGCTTTTATTGAAACACCTTTAATCTGATCTGTAATCACCTTGTGGTGAGTTTATCTTTGTTTTTCCAGTCTTCCTTTTCTCTCCTCTACTAAGCAGGGATACATTACAAACATTTGGATTCACAAATGAGCAATATGCTCTTCTGGTAGGAAATCAGCCCACCACCAGTAACCAGGTAAATAGTAGAGATGTTGCTACAAATGAAGACTTAAATACATTACTCCAACTTAAACAAAAGATCCGTAGAATAGAACTTCACGGACAATTTATGTTAGACTACCCTAAAGCGGGGGTCATCCCTCAGGGACTGAGGGTCAATAACATTCCAGGCCTTTTTGTACAAATACGGACGTTTCTAGAAAAGTGGTCTCTTATAGCGAAGAGATGTTTGCGGGACCTAATGATTTTAATTATAGAAATAGCCAAGGAACTGGTGCAAACTTTACTATAAAAAATGCTTATACTAGAAGAAAAATCAAACAGAGCAATGCACTAGATGAGGCTAAGAAAACACTTGAAGTCATAGACAGGGAAGTTACATCCCACTCTGACTATCTAATAAATAGAAAAACTGACAAATTAAAAAAAGACATTAGATTCAATACCAAAGAAAGGACTTACCCATACTTGAATGAATACTTCTTCAAACAGGGTGAATACCAGGTATCTGAACAAAATGAGCACCAATGGCCCATGAAGAAAGTTACCACTTTCTCCGACACGTCTGACTCTGATAATGAAGGAAGCTCCCATCATTATTATTCTGGCGGAAATAGACCTATGAGCTCAACTAATCAACCTTCTGACCAAACATTTTTAGGCAAACGATAGGCACGACGAGGTACATGGAGACCGAGATATCAGCCCAGATATCACAATACCTTCAATCTGGGAAATTACCAACAGAACAACCAACAATATCTGGTAACAAGGAATGCCCAGTTTTGGAGGCCGTAACAACTATACCTATCTTTAACCTATCTAAATAAACGTTACCAGATTCTACCATCTCCCTTCTATCTAAGGGTCTCTCCTTTGTACCTTACACAGGTATCAATATCTTTGAATTACATCAGGACATAATGGCGTTTTTTCGTAAAATATGTCTGAGGAAATACTTTGCCAAGGTTGAAGGCATACACCTTAATCAAGAAGATAATCGCTCGGGTCTACGACCTATATCTACCTTCACTCCCACACTGGACCAGCTCGGACCAGAGGTGGAAATTTTTAAAAATATTGTTCTTAAACGTCTTAAAACATCCATCACCTCTGCTTTCCGTCCTCCTCCAAATCTAAATAAAGAAGAAATTGAAGATTTGATCACCTTACGACATAATTCAGAAGAAATCATTAAAAACTATGACAAAGGGGGCGGTATAGTAGTTGTCGATACGGACAAATATATCCAAACCATGCAAGTTCTATTAAATGACACAACATATTATCCACCAGTCAAAATAGATCCCACTTCGAGAGTTCAAAGAAAGATCTATAACCTCACGTAAAGAGCATTAGATACAGGTACCATCTGCCAAATGGAATTTGACTACCTAAATATAGAACATACAAAAATGACAGCAATACATGGTGTATCAAAAATACACAAAGATAGTCACAACCCTCCATATCGCCCAATTGTGACCACAATAGGCTCAGTCACCGAGCCTATTTCAAAATATATTGATCATATTTTATGTCCACATGTGCCTAAAACACCATCATACATAAAAGACACCAAGGCCATGATAAAAGCAGTGGAGGGATTACCATCCGATAGCTCTAAAGATACGATGGTTACACTAGACGTTGAATCTCTCTACAGCAATATACCCCAAAAAGGCGCACTCACAGCTGTGAAGTGGTTCATAGAGTGCTATCAAATAGATTGCTGTCTGGAATTTATTATAGAGACCCTAAGCATTGTGTTGGAAGAAAACACCTTTGATTTTAATGGTAAGCTCTAAAGACAGACAAAATGAGTAAGTATGGGAGCATCCTGTGCCCCTACTGTAGCGAATATATATATGGCGTACTTAAAAGGTCAATATATATAATGAAATAGCCCCCTTCTTTGAGTCCATTCAAAACTGGGCTTGTTAAATAGATGATGTCTTTTTCATCTGGACTAATGAATCAGATGCACTGCATAAATTCTTGCAATGGATCAATCTTTGTGATCGCAACCTTAAATTTACAGCTCACACTAGTTCAAGCAATATTGAATTTCTCGATATCCAAATCAGGGAAAACAATCAGGTCCTAGAAGCATACCTCTATGTGAAACCTACGGCATGAAATACACTCTTGCTTTTTAATAGCTTTCACCCCATAACCAAAAGGAAAGTATTCCATTTGGACAGTTTCTCCATCTCCGGAGAAACTATACCAATATAGCCAACTATGATAGAAGATCAGAAACCATGAAGACAAAATTTACCACACGTTGATACCCTAAACGAGTGGTACGAGAAGTATACAAGCGTGCAAGATTCTATGATAGGGATCATCTTTTAGAAAATCATTCTTCTAAAACTGCACCTAAACTAGTATGACTGACCAGACACTCAATAACAAATGAACAAATACGCCAAATAATATGCGCAAATTGGCATATTTTAAACTCCAATTCAGATGAAAAATATAATTTGTCTGATCAGACATTTGCAAGAACTGCATCTATATCGGGGTCTACAATTTAACACAGGACCTCTATTGGTCTCATTTTATGCGGATGACACCATTTTATATGTGCGTCACCCACAAGACAATCTGGAACCAATCATAAGGGAAATTCTTCGGTTTGGCCGCTTTTCAGGACTAGGCATTAATTGGCACAAATCTGTAATTTTCCCGTTACAGGAAGCACCTTTCCCTGGGACTGTTGGTTTCCTTTGGAGTGGTGCCACAAATCTGTCAAATACCTACGCATCCAGGTACACCTCGTCACTGCTAGTATTATTAGCTTAAATTATGGACAGGCGATACACAGATTAGAGGCACAGGTGGAACGCTGGCTGCGTTTTCCGTTGTCAATGGCAGTCAGGGTCGCCATAATTAAAATGATAGTTTTTCCCAAATTTTGTATTTATTTAATAATATCCCCATCCCTCTTACTAAGGTTTTCTTTTTCCAATTACGCACACATCTGATAAGACTGGTCTGGGTGGGGAGAGACCTTGTGTCCGTTGGCAGGTTCTCACTCTTCCGAGTGACAGAGGGGGCTACGGAGTACCCGATCCTTATCTATATTATTTGGTAGCTCAATGCAGCTATGCCTGTGCGTGGTATCACCTAGATGCCCACATTCCATTTCTGAGACCGGTGGCTGACTTTGTACTTCCCCGGAAGTTATACTCGGTGTTGCCGAAAGGCATACCCAGAGACTCATGCGACATACAAACTGTTTCCACTACTAGCTGGGTGTGGGACAGGCTACGGAGACTCCTAGGGCTTAACAAAATATATTCTCCGGCTCTACCACGTCCTAATCCTCTATGGCTCCCTATCACAGACGAAACACAAGTACAGCGCACGTTAACCAAATTTAACATAACAAAGATAGGGGATCTATACCCTGATGATCATATTTTTTCAGTGTCAGAAGAGGTCCGATTCCAAGACAGATCTTTCATGGATACCTTTGCATTGCAACGCATTTGTTCTGCATTGAGAGCAGCGCTACCCACTTATCCAATTGTACCTGACTCCATGGCCCCACGGACATTGATTATTGAGAGTGACACAGGCACTCACCTCATTTCCAAAATGAATAGATCATGTTCCAGTTTGTGACCAGTGACCGATGTTAAAATAAGCACTGCATGGGAACAGGTCCTGGGCCGTCCCATTACAGATGATCAAGGGGAAAAATGCTGCATGGCAACGAGAGCAGTATCCCTAAACAGCAGACACAAACTTATTCACTTTAAATTACTCCGCCGCTTATATCACACGCCTGACATGGCGCATAAAATAGATTCCACCAGATCCCATCACTGTTTGAAATGTTACACCCCACACCCTGACTTTGCCCACCTTACATGGACGTGCCCCAAGCTACAGACATATTGGGAACAAATACATAATACATTAGGAGACATGGTAGAGCTATCACTTATTCCCATACTGGAAATTGCACTCCTGGGCTATACAGTTAAGTTCCCCAAAAAGGTCAGGAGATTTGCGGCCCTAGGGCTATTACTGGTTAAACGGGAAATAGCGTTACTATGGGGCCAACGCACTGTACCTACCCTTCAGAGATGGCTACGTAGTTTGTCCTATTGTGATATTAACTGTGATTTATATTCTTCCCTAATGCTAAGTTTGTCGCGTCAAAAGGACAAATGGGGCCCATACAAGGCATACATTGAACGTGAACGCCTGAAATCTGCTTCCCAGGTTGAAAATGGGATAGTACCAGAGGGGGTGGGATGAGTGTGTGGATATTTAAATGTCTGTAATATTTCAAAACTCTCCTCTCTGTGAACTGTTGAAGATTCCCCTAAATTATAGGATGTTTTTTAATCCCTTTTTTACCTTTGTTTTCCTTTTCCCTTTATTGGACGGGGTGTGGGTGTTGTTGGCCCATGCGGCTTGAAGAGACGAGACGGGAGGACGGGTGGGTCTGACATGATCCAAACTTATTACTATGACCGCTAAAGATGCCTATGTGATTGAGCCGCATTATATGAGAATCTAGGTATGTGACGATTGCTATGTGAATTGATACTGGACAATGTACCACTTTGAATCATTTGTGTTTTAGAGATGTATAAGGAAATTTGAAAATAAAGATTTAAAAAAAAAAAAAAAGATTATTTGTCACGTCCGATGTTTGCACATCGACGGAACAAATACTTGAAGGACCAAATTGTACACTCATGCATAAAAACAAAACCATCTTTTATCCAAAAGACCTTAGATGGTGCTAATCCAATCCATGGGAATAATAAATGCTACCAATGCAAGCCATATGAAAGTGCAATAATAACAAACAGATTTGAACATAATGGACATACCATTATATTAAAATCGTTCACAAACTGCAAAACAAAAAACATCGTCTATTTGTTATTATGCCCCTGTAGATTGGGTTATGTTGGTGAAACATCCAGAACACTAGCTACACGACTGACAGAACACCGCTCAGTGATATGGACTAAAAAGACCGCTGCCCCCTTAGTGAAGCACTATATGGAGGCAAAACACAGCCATGAGGACATTAAATGGCTTGTCCTGGAAAAAATAAACAGCAAGGCAGGCACTGATTCCGATGCCATTAGAAAAAGCAGAGAAGTATTTTGGATATTTATTCTGGATACAGCTAAGCATGGTTTAAACCAGGAGATTCCATGGGAACAGGCAATAAGATACAATGCTAGTTAAGTTCTTAATGGGTATACATAGTAACCGTCCCTCTTGTTTCACCTCATACATTTTGTCTTGGTTTGGTTAACATATATATCCATGATACCAAATATAGTTTCTATATCTTGATGTCATTTTTTGATCCTTGATAATAATTTGCATTCCTTTAAATAAGTTTTTCATTAGCAATTATTACTTTATTTTATGATTTGCTGTAAGATCAAGTGGGCAACTATGCTCAATACATCTTTAGCTACCTAAATATGGAGTAAACACAATTCCTTGACATCGAACCTCGTATTATATAAAACAATACATTCTATCTTCATGATCTTTATGCAATTGTTACGAGTATGCTACCGCACTTTGCCTTCTCCATCGCACATCTGTTGTCTACAACAATGTCTCAATAAAGCTTCACTTCTCATGTTATATTAAATAATATACTTAATCTTCATCATTACTAATTGTTACGAGTAGTATACTACAGCATTTGCCGTTTCCATCGTAACTCTGCTGTCTGCAACAATGTCTCAATAAAGCATTATTGACGGGTTTAGACGAGCCGGCTGCCAAAATGAAACAATCAGGCCTCGTCTAGCGATTGGCTATCTCTTTCATGTGACAGCAGTTTGATCGTTAAAATGAGACCAACAAGTCTTGTTCGGTTAGTCTTCATCCAGAGTCGCAGGTAGTAGGAACCCCATATCCGGAGGCACCATGCCGTTGAAAATGTAAGTAAGCGCTGCTGTCACTTTCTCACGCTCGCACATAAAGCTGGTCGTTAGGCAGGGTATGATTATTATTTTTTTAATCCTTTCTCACTATGACTTTAAACTCCCTACCCTCGGTCGTATATCATTTTAGAAGGATTACATGGCAGCATTAACCTTACAACTTTTGAGTCGCAAAGTCAATGCCACTCAAATGGTAGTCACTTGCCGACTTGGCACAATCGACACCACATACGCTGCGATCGTATTCTTGTTTTGTACATTAGTCACGATTGCTTTATGCATTGCACATCAGTAAATATCTGCTCCTTACACCTATTTGCTTATCTGCGTAATTGGTCTCTTATTCATTGTTTCTGGCACCGGTACTTCCGGCACTTGTAAAAAGTTTTTGGAAAGTTTAATTGAGGATTAGGCGACAAAACCTACCATTCGTCTCATAAATGCATACCTTATCTTTAGTGGTGTACACCTCACTGTAATTGCCTCTGTTCTTATTACAGAAATCTTTTTACCATTACTGATACCATTTGAGCTTCCTCATTTGCATCGAACCTTAATACAAGTAAGTACTGTGCCTCTCCCAATTTAAACTTAATAACCAAAATTAATAAAGCTTAAAAGATCCACATCTACCGGTTATTCTTGTGATAAAACTGCTTCTAATATTGCTATCATTTAGAAGAATTTCTATATTAATCAATAAATATATTTTCTGTCTCTCCCTTAACTTATGAATAAAAGACGAAACAAATATTCCGTGTACTTTATCCCATATTAAGACAGCTTACCTTCATCTGTCACGGCGAATCTTTATCTTGAATACATCAGTTAATATACAGGTACATAACAGAACGGTACAATAGACCCTTTATAGTTGATGCATGTTATCATGATATTTGTTCACTTATAGTTTGTCTGTTTGTCCTTATTATTTTTAGTACAACATTCACAGAAAGGGAAGCATTCAAACCAATTGTGAATGACACTTTGTCACTTTAGTAAAAGTCTCCGATATCTGAAGTAAATATCAGCCGGACTCCTCAGGAATACTTCCTAAGTAAATGGAATAGACATCTGTGCGACTATCAACATCTGCTATTCTCTTTATTTTTAGGCTTAAATAGATATAACAAGAACGGTACCCCTTTTTACATCATCCTAGTACACAACTGGTTATCACAACCCTCTTAAGTAGGTAATATACAAGACTAAATTATCCTATCATTAACCCTCACACATGGGCTCTAGCTATAAGCATGTATTTACTGGTTTCCATCTATGGTTTCACTATTTTCTCTGACTATTCACATTGGGTTATTCTGCACCATAATCTTCTATAATTAATTTTATTCTTACAAATCTCATTTAATCCTTCTCTATATAAAACGCCTTGCTACATAGCGCTTTAGTAACTAATTACTTTGTGCATTTCTTTCTTTCATTTCAATGCAAATTAATTTTATTGATCATCAAAACCTATTAGGTTCTTTGTGTACTTTGGAAAGAGGCTCTCAAATCTTATAAGGCAATGATTTTTGTTTACAGAATCCTTATATGTTCCAACTGTGGCCTCTCTCCTGAGGAAGGCACCCGTGTGTGCCGAAACACGCGTAGAACACCGCCAGTCATTTGTTTTTGTGCCACTGTGTTTCCATTGAATTCATTCTTTATTACATTGTACCCATTTATCAAATATGTGGAAAATGCTACTATCTCAACAATGTTTTTAAACTGTTTTGAGTATGCATGAAAATATGATTGACGGACTTGAAAGTGAATGTATGTATATTATAGACTGTCCAACCATTAAGAATTAAAATAAATGACATTTTGTACTCTTGATAAATAATTGTAATTGCCTTGGTTCTTTCCATTCTTTATTGTTCATACATCATTGCCTATTTTCATATTATGAATGGTTGCCTTAATTCTTTACATTGATTGATTTTTCCCTACCTTAAGGAACCTCACCTAAAAAGTAGGGGGCCTCTACTTTTACGCTTGTGACCTGGTGTTGTACTTTCTGCACTGCAAACGCCAACATACACACACCATGCAATGTATAGCAGTACACACCATGAACACTTGTCTTTCGAGTCTGTAAAATGGGGGAGCCTGTCCGTCGCAGTCAAGGTGCGACAGGACAGAGGAGACCTGGATGAAGGAGAAGAGGAGGAAACCGCAGCCTGGGCCCTGAAAAAAGGTGAGTTTTCACCTCCTTTTGTCCCTTTCCGCTGACTAAAATGGAATCGCCTTTGAAACAAGTCAGAACCCAATTTTGAGGGTGGGAATCCTGGCTGGAGTCCTGCCACCACCTCCAACAGCCCATTCCGCAGTATGGGCAGGGAGCAAAGTCCTGGTGGAGTAGGTGGTCTACGGCAGTCTTCTCATGCATTGCCAGCCAACATCTCAATAGGGTGGACGGACCACAAGGTTGGCGGGCGGGAAGACCGCCAAAAAAGCCCACTCTGTTGCGGTCCTACCAACATCTAAATCAGGCCCTAAATCTGTTTCAATTTTTTCGTCGACTCTAAGAATATTAGTACTCTGCAAAGTATCTGAAACTATGGCCAAAGGCGGCAGTTGTAGTAGTTATGTGTCTGCGTGCCTAGCAAAGACGCTCTTGACTACAATGAACAACTTAAGCACTGTGACTTTGAAAATGCCGCCACTACTTGCAGATCTCATGAGAGTCCTGAGGACTCTTGGGACATGTAGTTTCCTAGAAATAAGCCATATGTTTCATGTAGAGCATCCAACAAAGAGATAAAGCCGCTCTCCAAGTAGCAGCAACACAAGTTCTTTTTAGCAATTGACATAGCCCTGTGCTGAGGTCAACAGCAATATATATATAACAACCTAAATAATATATAAATACGATTAAAACACATCATTACATTTTGCCACATCAACATCCATGAAAAATCTGCAAATTTTAAGACTCAGATGAAAAAACCTGTTAAAAATGTAAATATCATATAACATGGCAGCAACACTATGTGCACACTGCCAGCCTCTCCTACTTCCAAATGCATTCACCACTAGGCAGTTCAGAGTATTTTGCTAGTTGATCACAAAGGAATGAGTGCAGGTCAAATATCAAGACAGGTTTATAGTTTAGGGTGGTTTCAAGTGTGTCATCCACCAATTTGAAATTCAGAAAATTAATTTTCATATTGTTTTATGCAAACAATTATTTAGTGTGCCTTAAATCGGAATTTACAAGTGACATTTATTAAAATGATCTATCCACACAATGAGTAAATTATCAATGTATTAGACCAACCTCATTGCATGGAAATTAAACAACTCTGGCTCGCAGTTCCAGGGTATAGTCAGGGCCACTGAAATTATGCAGTAGAAGACGGCCAAATTATGACACAGGTTTTACTATAATAAGAGCAGATAATAAACAACCCTGCGCTCTGATTCTGCTAGATCTATCGGCAGCTTTCGATACGGTCAGCCATTCCATCTTGCTGAGCCGTATCGCAAAGCTGGGGATTGCCGGCCAGGCATACAAGTGGTTGGAGTCCTTCCTGTCGGGTCGCACTCAGAGGGTTCAGATGGGGGACCAGTTATCTGGGATTAAGGATGTGACCTGGGGGGTGCCTCAAGGGTCCGCACTCTCCCCTCTATTGTTTAATATCTATTTGCAACCCCTGATGGATGAACTCACGCGCAGGAACTGTGAGGTCTTTAACTACGCAGACGACACGCAGTTACTGGTTCAGCTGGGAGATACACCAGAGGCCCATGAATCAGTCAGGAATCTTCTGAGATTCACGGTCAACTGGATGACCAACAACTTCCTCAAAGTAAATGCAGAGAAAACTGAGGTGTTGGTGGTAACCAACAAAGCCAATCCCTGGGATGATTTGTACTGGCCCCCAGAACTCGGCAAAACCCCTATCCCCGGGACGGTAGTGAAGAGTCTTGGCCTAAAGATCGATGCGGATCTTACTATGGCCCCTCAGGTGTCGGCTGTGGTGGGCTCCTGCACAGCCGTGATGCGGCAGTTACGTAAGCTTACTACCATTCTCTCTGCCCCCACGCTGCAAACTATCGTCTCAGCGACTGTCATCTCGAGGCTAGATTATGGTAATGCTTTGTATTTGGGCCTATCACAGAAGCTGATGAGGAAACTACAGGTTGTGCAAAATGACGCGGCCAGACTGGTTTTCTCTCTTCCCAGAAGTTCGCATGCATCTACTCTTCTTCGCAAACTGCATTGGCTTCCCGTGAAGCTTAGGGTCCAATTCAAAGGCCTCTGCATGGCCCACAAAGCACTCTTTGACAATGCCCCGGAATATGTCAAACAGCGCCTGAGGAAGTATGTTCCCGGTAGGCCCTTACGCTCGGGGTTTGTCCCAAATCTGGCTCAACCCAGATTCAATTTAAAAACTAAAGGAGGTTGTGCTCTCTCAGTACTCATTCCTCAACTCTGGAATGATCTTCCATCCAGCCTGAAGGAAGATTCTCACCTACTCTCCTTCAGGAAAAAACTGAAGACATTTCTGTTCGGAAAGGTAACATCTTCGGTCTAACTGGAGCAGGCAGATGGTTGCGGAGGCGTCATTATGTTGGTTGTCTGACTAGCGCTTAGAGACCGGTGGTGATAGGCGCTTTATAAGTACCATATAACATAACATAACATAACATAACTAAATCATGCTGGAGGAAAAGGTAAATTATGCAGCGTAATGTGGCCCTTTTTGTGATAGCATTACCTAATTATTTTGTCATTTGTAGGTCTCGGCTAGACAGAGCATGCGCTGTCTCAAAGAGACAAGTTGTTCACAATTCAGTGGGCTTCAGCCCACCCATAAGCTTACCATTTGCTTGCTGCATCGTAGCTCTCCTGTCCTTTGTCCTCATTTGCCAATGCTATGCAGGCGGCATATCTCTTCTTGTGGTTGGTCCTCCCCCAAAGCATGGACCAACTACTTGTGTCCATCCACTGCTCCCGTTTAAGGAGTTACGTTTTTCTTTGTGTTTGAGCACACCACTTGAGTGGTCGTTTTTTCACTCGCTCCCAGTGCATAATCGCTTGCTTGTCTTTGTAGGTACTCTTTTTATTAGCTTTGTTACTCCTCGTTGTCGCCCTTCCTCCTTCCCATGACATGACTTCTGACAGTTACTCTTTTGCTGTGCTCGTTATTTTCTTGCATGCCATGTTTCTCCTCACCTTTTAATTTTTCTTTCCCTTAATTAGCTTGCCCTAATTATTTGGCTTCATCCCTACCCCAAACACGAAACCCTCCTCTCCAAACTGATCAGCCTGCTGCACAGTGCTTCAATGCTTTTCTTAGCCTGGTTCATGCTTCATACAACATAGACACATACAATTTTGATTTAGGCTTCTTTACTTTAATACAACGATGGTGCAAGGGGATTTTAACTATATTATTGCCCTGGTGAAAAACGTAATGCTCAGCGGCTGTGCAACACATAATACAGGATATTGTTTTCATGTTTTCATCGAGGGAACTTGAGGACGCCATTTCTGCCAACTCGGTGAAAGTTCGGTCCTTCAGTTCACTGTAGTTTTTAGGTCTCGCCTGACCCAGCGCATGCGCTGGTCTGGCGAGACTTATTGAGAGGGCTCCAAAAAGTGCTACCAGGCCAGCCTAGAGCTACAGTGCATGTGCGCGGGCGCGCGCGCCACTTTTACCGCGATTACTTTCACTTTAGCGGCCGCATGGCCGCTTTGATGTTTGATCGCGATCACTTTCACTTTTGCGGCCGTTGGCATAGCTAATAGGTCTCGCTTTTGGGACCTTATAAGTTTTTAGTTATGCAACTGTTGCATGGCTAAACACTTATAAGGTCCCAAAGGCGAGACCTATTGGCTATGCCAATGCTTGTTATTATTAGTGCAGACTCTGCAGCTCTCAGATTGCCTTCTCTTTCGGTTTGGGCATTACATACAAGTAACCCGTCCAAAGCTCATTCATCGGCTTGGTAACGCCCGCCTCCTCTTCTATAGCCTCAGTACCTGTTACTGCTGTATTTAATTACCCTCTGAAAGAATAGGGATTAGATGCTGATATTGGAGTTGTAATACTCTTTGAGGAAACCAAGGCTGTACAGTGAGCTATATTACAATTAAAATTGTGCTTATACAGGGCTTACTACTCCTGACAAGGTGCTGCTGTTCTCAAGTAAAGTACGTCCTCTATTTAATCAGATTTATAATTTGGTACATTTAGCTTGTTAATCTAAGTGTACCTTTGGAATTCTAAATGGCGAGCTTCAAGTTGCCTGAAGAATCATGCTACTGTGTTTATAAACCCTATTTGAAAACCCTATTCTGCCATTTGTTACTGGTATGTAGTGTTGACACTGACACAATTTTCCAATTAAGGGTAACACAGGAAAAATAATTATGCATTGTGGGTGTTCTAATGTTGGTTCACTTTACCTGAACCAACTGCAGTTACTCATCTGAAATAGCGATTCTTAAACGGAAAGCATGTCAAAATGGAAGTTATGTATATGGTACAGCCTGCAATAAAGCTCATTTGAAATGCATGAAACCGCCATACTGAGAAATGAGGGAATATATTCACTCAAAAGGATAACCTTCACTGTGAGGCATCTTAGTGACTATCCAGGCCATTGGAATTGTGCTGCAGGGAAGGGCCAAATTATTCGAGAAGAAAAGGCAAATTATGAGGCATTATGTGGCACATTTTGTGATAGAATTACTTTTTATTTTTCATTTTTAAACTTGTTAACTCTGACTCAGCATTAGTTGCATCTCACTAGTACCACTTTAACACTCAAATGTAGCAATAAGCTACAGAAAGGTTACCAGTCATCCATTGAAAAGGTCCTCCCACTGTGCTGCAACAAGTGTTGCTGCGTTTTTAGCAACTTTTAAATCCTTTGAGCAGGAAACAACATTTTTTTGTTAAAATCTGCAGATTATGCAGCGTATGATGGATTTTGTGGCAAAGGCTGCAAATCTGCTGCAGCCACATAATCGCTTAATTCCAGTGGCCCTACTAGTAACATACAGATATTTAACGAGTATAGGTCGAGTCTACCACAGCGCGCTATTGCTTGCAAGACACCTACCAAATTGTTACTGTTAGATCTGGGGGTCTCTAGTTGGAAGAGGTAGGTACCACTGTCCAAATAGGGACCCTTACTTCTAGTCGGGGTAAGGGGGATACACTCATTAGATAACCCCTGCTCACCCCCTTGGTAGCTTGGCATGAGCAGAGAGGCTTATCAAAGGCAATGTGTAAAGTATTTGTACCAACACTCACAGTAAAACAGTGAAAACACCACCAATGGACTCCACACCAGTGTAGATAAATAAAGTACTTTTATATAAACTACACAAGACCAAAACGACAAAAAACCAACATACACAGTTCAAGAATATAGTTTCAAAAGAGTTCTTAGCTTAGCGACAAAATAATCCACATTAGCGTTGATTTTAGCCAACAGTACCTGGTGATGCGATAAAAGTTCCTAGCGGCGCTCAGACGTCGAAAAACAAACAACAGCGTCAGTCCTGAGACCCTGGGGAGGCGATGCGACAACCCCCCTGCACGCAGCGGGCGTGTGCGACGAATCCAGTCTGTATGGGGAGTGAGGCGATACTTGTATGGATTTCAAGGCGTGGCTTCTCCGGTAGAAATTTACTCGCAAAGGCACGATGCGATGATCTTCGCTGGCTCTGCGACGATGTTCGCAGTGACAAAATGCGGCCCGCTAACGAGCGGTGCGAAGATCTTTGATGGCTCTGCGACAATGTTCGCAGCGTCGAAATGGGGCCCGCTAACGTCTTTTTCTCCCAAAAGACCTATACATTTTGTTCAACTACTTTGTTTCATTAGTAGCTTGCCACTAGCTCTGCTCCTGCTCTGCCTTTTAAAGATTCAGCATCAGTGACCTTAACCTACCTGACCGGTTTTTGTTAGGTCTCGCCTAGCTATCGCGTAGCAATCGCTATGCGAGACTCTAGTAAGGGGCTCCCAAAAGTGCTCCCAAAAGTGGATTGCATGGCGAGCACGCGCACAATCACGTGTATCGTGCCGCCATGCAATCCACTTTTGGGGAAGCGCTTCAGCCCACTGGCACGTGCACTGGCGACGGGCGTGCCATTACGCGCACAATGACGAGCAGAGGCGCCATATGGCTTTCCTCTCTCGTCATGGTGTGCGCACATCGCACACCACTCGCCAGCCAGCCTGCTTTCACTTTTGCGCCTCAGTCTTGTTCTGTCTTCGCATGGGCAGGAAGCTTCTGTTTATGGCCATCACCAAGCGTAAACTTCCTTTATCAAACACCAGAGGTTTTTCTGCCCCGGCTCAGCAATGATTCAAAGTTCGATGCCATTCTGAAAGGGGTTTGTCTGGACATCATAAAGCTATGTCACTGGATGCTTGCGTCTTCAAAAGGAAATGCTTCTCGTTGCTGTTTTCGCATGTTCAGCTGCTCAGTTTCTATAAGGTGTGAGGGGATATATTGCCATTGTCCATGCTTAACTGGTGATTCCTGTACAACAGCTATGGTCGTGTCTCAGGGTCATATTGGGAGACTAGCTAATTTGGGAGTCCAGAAAGGACAGCCAAGGAGCAAGTACATGTGTGGACATTTGGTACTGTTCCTGGTATGTGCACCTCTTGTGCGACTCTGGTATTTCATCTCTGTTACTGCTTTTCTGATAAGTGGGTCCCAATTGCCAGGTCCAGTATACTTTCTTCTGTTGAATTCCTGCTCGCTACCCTCCTCACAGATGTAGTCACTGGCATAAGGAAGTGAAGGATGTATGAACCATCTATCTGGCCCTGACTGCTTGCTTGGTTACTATAAATATGCAACAGGTCATATAATTACTCCTAAATGTACTGGTCCCAAGGAATTGGTGGGTCGTATTCCTGGTTAAGATTCAGGCAGAAATGCATGTCCTTCGCCCATATTTTCCTTCCCACTGAGCAAAATACTCCAGTTGCAGATTTACCTTCTTTATGGTTGAGTTGACAGGTGTATTTCCATTTATGGTCTTTTTGAAGAGAATTAGGCACAGAGCACTAGCTGAAGCTTCCTCTTTTTCAGCCTTCAACAGTGTCTACGAATTTAAAATGCTCTGCATGTCCCATTCTGGGCATGAAATGGAAAGGTGATGAAGACGCCTCTTCTCTCCGTTCAGAAAGAAGAGTAATTCTTGCACAACAACCCCTCCAAGTGAACCCTTTCATGATGGGGATTAAGTGCTCAGCAAGCAGCAATACATGGTACACAATGTCCCGTCCCACACAAGCCCGGCCACATTTCTTATACCAAAACTCACCCCTCTTGGATGGGTGGGAGTCGGCTGGTGCACATCTAACAGGAATTTGTATCCTCATATATGGTTTCTTGGGTTCTCCACATATCCCAATGCGGCGCTTAATGGTGTTCCTTCTCCACCTTTCCTGTGTTGTGGGTACACAGAATTACTGACATCAACTTAAAACAAGCATTGGCATAGCCAATAGGTCTCGCCTTTGCGACCTTATAAGTGTTTAGCCATGCAACAGTTGCATAACTAAACACTTATAAGGTCCCAAAAGCGAGACCTATTGGCTATGCCAATTCTTGTTATTTTTGGAGTAAGTATTTCATCTTACTTCTTTGGGAATTTATCTTGGGGACTTCCCTGAAACTTCGACGGGGTCAGTGTTTGTAGAACTTCCATTTAATTTTTATTTTTTATTAATTATTTTATTGAACAACGAAAACACAGTACAGGCATACCATCTGGCATGGTACGACGTGACATAGCAGCACATATGTTGAAAATATATGGTTAATGTACAATCATACTTCATAGTAAAGGTCCATCAACAATATAGAGCATTGAAGACCAATAAATCAGTTGCCATATACCACAGATCTCAATGAGGTGTCTACTGTTTCCATAAGCAGCGTACAATATATTTAGTTGTGTTAACAGGCAATATACCCCTAGACAAGTACATTCCTTCCCTCTGGTTCTTCAAGTAAATGTAAATGTTGTAGACTTGTAAAGCGCACAGCTGCCCCAGCAACGGGGCGTCCTGGCGCTGTAGACCGCTGGGGAACCCGTCCTGGCTATCCCTGTGAGATGGTCCCTTTCTGGGTATCTCCAAGGTGAAACCAGGCATCCCCGGCGTCTGTGGGGGGCCATTGTAGAGATGAGGCAAGCTTAATGCCCAGAGTTGCCGAGTGTGTTCCTGGTTAGAGTAGGTACCGAGGCGAGAATTATCGAGTCTGTTTTGACGCTGGTCCACGACCCTGCCGCGTTGGGAATTGAACCCTGGTCCCTGGCCGATTCTCTGCTTACGGGTCTGCCGCCTCTAACCAGTGAGCCACACCTCTCCAAGTACTATTGGTGCAGTCCCCAAAAGCCCTAGGGTCTTTTCTGGGGCGGAAGTAATTCATTATATATGTCGGACTGTGGGTTACAATACAGCTTATCAGTGTTCCAATCTTTGGTGGTCGGTATAGGACCCGTAGCCCAGCGCATAGCAACATGGCATTTAGCAAGCAAAAGCCCAGGGTCAAGGGAGAGCCCTGTAATCTCATTTAGGGCCTGGAAAATCTTGCCCCAATACTCCAAGATTCCAGGGCGTCTTGCGCATTACAGCTGGCACACCATACCGATAAAGTCTTGCGGAATATAATACACTCTATTAATATATTTAAATTGAATTAGGAGATGTCTACTATTCAAGAAGACTTATTTTGTTACTTTGCAACAATACTGTCAGCATTTATCATCGAGCACCCGACCAAGGTCCTCTTGCCATTCCAAGCATGCCTTCATTAAGTGTGGCCTCCTGTACTCGCGCGCAGCGCCATAGATTCTTATTACCAGTTTAGCAAGGGGTATACGTATTAAATAAGAAAGCGCGAGCATCTCTGGCGGCTCCTGCGTATCTTCCCCTAATAGATCTCGTAATGTGGGTCGGGCTCTATAGTACTGAGATTGAGTTAGAGTTGAAGGTTCTTGACCCTTCGCAAGAATGCCTCTACACCACAAACCACAACCTCATGAAAAAAGTCACCCATCTTCATTATACCAATGGTCTGTAGTGACAAGCAACATATCTATCCATCTCGGTCCAGAACCATGGGCACTACTCCAGCGGCACATGTGGGGAATACAACAAGTATCCCAACTTTCGCTCCAGCAGGTTTTATCCATACATGTACCGCGGAGTTTAAGGAGTCAAAGGTGTCATGTCTCCGCAACGGGCAACCAAAGAGCACCTGAGGAAGTGTGTCATGGTCAGCGGCATCCCTCCCAATATGCAGATACCTCAATTCCTCAGGGCAATGTAGCCAATAATGTGCGTGCAAGCTTTGCGCCGCTCTGTAATAAAACACTACATCAGGCGTGTTGAGTCTACCTATGTCAAAGGGCAAAGAATATCCCACTTAATCCTCGGTTACTTCCCTGCCCAGGCCGGCTTAATCATCAAGGAATGAAGGGTAGCAAATATCGAACGCGGAAGAAGCATTGGTATATCTTGAAATAAAAATAGGAATCTGGGAGCACAACTATCTTCATGATAGAAATGGGCCCAATCAAGCATAAGGGTAACCTAATACAGGGAGCTATGTAATTCTCCAGTTTGTGAAGTGCCTTCCCATAATTATCCAATAGCAATCTATCTGGGTCTGTGTGGATTTGCATTCCTAAATAGCGCACCAAGTCTGTTGACCACTGCCGAGGGTAGTCTAGCTGAATGGGAGTCATGGTTGGGGTCAATGGGAAAATAATGGACCTATGCCAGTTTACCTTGAGGCCAGATAATTTCCCAAAATGAACCACCTCATTAAGCACTGGCGTTAGATGCCTCTCCAAGTCTCGGATATAAAGCAATGCATTGTCCGCATATGCCGACACTATTATTATCATTATTATTTGTTATTTGTAATGCGCATGAATCACCCCCAAAGGTAGTATCTCGGCGCAGCAGAGCAATAACGTGGGCGGTTTAGATACTTAAACCTGTCGAGTTCCTCTAGTGATCGTAATGAGGGAGGTGAGAATATCACACAATCTCATCCTGGTAGTAGGGAATGTGTACAGTACCGTGACCAGTCATATAAAGACCTCGCCAACCCCGATCCGACGAAGCTCCGCTCACATGAATGTCTACTCCACAGAGTTAAATGCCATTTCGGCATCTAAAAAGGCTGCTGCAGTGCTAACATCTGGGTCTATCCTTTGAATGACACCATAGTTTGTTTTAAGGTTGTAGGTGATGCTCAGACCGGGAATCCCACTTATTCTGGGCAGACCACTAGACACACTATAGGGGCCAGTTGGTTCGCCAATGCTTTAGGGAAAGGTATAGTGTCAACGTAAGGTAGCGATAGTGGTCTGTAAGAAGAGAAACTGTCGAATGGCCTCCTGGGTTTTAAGAGGGCAACAATCAGTGCCTCTCTCATCGATGTGGGCATTACCTCTGCTTCGGCAATTTCTTCAAATAGTATGATCAATGAGGAATAGGTAATTCTTGGTACGCCTTGTAGAAAGCCACTGAAAGGCCATCCATGCTAGGGTCACCTCCTACTTGCATTGTGTTAAGGGCAGTTCGAATCTCCCTAGGCTCAAGGGAAGCCATAAGACGTTCTCTATGCTCATTAGTGAGCCGTATCATATTGATATGCTCAAAATATTCTGAAGTGGCTTTGTCACCCAGGGATTTAGGTGAACTATAGAGAACAGCTAAATATCTCCCAAACCTCTTTGCCATGAGGCCTGTGTCATGCAATGGATGCCCATTCTCATCCTAAAGCTGCACAATGACCCCGCTTCTCTTTTAGGGTGCAGCAATGCAGCAAGATAGCCCCCGATCGTTCTCCCTCCCTCTACATTCTAGCAGGTACATATTTGCCATGGTGTTTGATCTCGCTATCAGGCGTATCATGATAGTCTTCAAGAGCCTTCTTAATATCTTCTAATACTTTAGGGCAACCTGTATGTTAGTGGTTGCATTCCAATTGAGCTATGTCTCTTTCAAGCTAGCTAATCTGTCTCTCAGAGACCTGAGCACCCCTGCATGTTTGGAAATTGCTATGCCACTAATAAACACCTTGAAAGCTGCCCACACTGTGAGGAAGCTGTTTAGTGTACCAATTTTCTCTGGACAGAAACCCTCTATCACAGCAGCTACTTTAACCTTGAAGACCAGATCCAGCAAGGAGTATGGGGGGAATCTCCAGAGAAATTGTCAATGAGCAACTCAATGTACAATAGGATCGGAGAATGGTCAGAATAAGTCCTAGGAAACGGGTCACATCGGAGTATGCATGTGACTAAACTTTTAGTTATCAACCAATTGTCTATCCAGGTATGAATATCTTAGGTGGGAGAATAATGCGAGAAACCTGAGCCTCCAGAAGAACCAACGCCTCCAAACATCAAGTAGACCCAACTGGTCAACCAGCCCAGCAATCTCCCCTGCTGCCAAAGACGGGCAACATGTAGGTCCCCTAGAGCGGTCTAGCTTGGGGTCCAAAACGCAATTGAAATCTATGCCCCAAATTTGTGGCAAGTCGCCCATTGTAACAAACGAGCACCCAGCGTGGAGTAAAACTGTGGGTCATCATGATTGAGCCCATAAACATTAACTGGCAATCCCTCCTTATGGCACCTAGGGGCATATTAACAAGCCAGGCGATAAAATTATCGCCGCTTTAGCGGCAGAAAACTGCCGCTAAAACGGCGATAATGGGCTTGATAATATGCTCTATGGAATTCCAATTGAAGCCCATGTTAGACATCTAACATGGGCTTCAATTGGAATTCCATAGAGCATATTATCAAGCCCATTATCGCCGTTTTAGCGGCAGTTTTCTGCCGCTAAGGCGATAAGCCTGGCTTGATAATATGCCCCTTAGTGATCACAAACCTGCTGTACGGATCCACACCCAACTCCGGCAGTTTAAACCTGATTTTGGAATAACCCATATAAGGACACCTTGGGCATGTATAGTGAACCCCCCCTGTACAATATTGCCCTAGTAATTTCTGTTGTGCCAGGATATTTCTAGTGGGGACCATGTGCATTTACTGCAAAAATGCTACTTCTACCTGATGTCATTTGAGGTAAGCCACGACCTTGCGGACCTTTCTATAATCATTTAAGCCTTGTACGTTCCATGTTAGGAACCTCACTTTCTTGCAGGGATTGTGTTCTATCTCAGGTTGCACCCTGTCCTCCGTGTTGCTCATGTTGTGTTACGTTGCGTCTGTATACTGTCAGCCAGCTGTTCCATCTGTAGTCCAATTTACATTTTCTTACAAAGATTTTAACAAAAAACCCTCCCACGTTATGCAAACCCTAACAAAGCATAGTTGATATTCTATCCTCCCCAACCTTTTCCCCAAAAAACATAACAAATAAGGGCAGAAAAATCTTGAACGTTAGCTGTGGAGCACACATTGGGGTGAACACTACAGGTTGTATAACCCGGCCGTGGCCCAGCAGCATCCAAGCCTAAAACATCACGCAATTTATTCCATCTTAATGGACTCTGCTGCCATAGCCCGCTTATTCACCATTCTCATTAACATAAAACATATTGGTGTCCCCAATGTCTCTCAACGGGTCCCATGGAGCGATAGTAGGGGGAAAATGTTGCCTGTTTCCCCGTCGATTTGTCTCTAGTATCCAGTTGCAGTGGATGAAGCAAATTAAAGGAACCATCTTACAGGTTTCGCTGAATCCGATACCACATACCACAGTCTCTAGTTGTTCTGAACCAGTACGATATACAAAGTGCAAAGCCGTAGCAGGAGTCCCCACTGCAGCTGCAAGTGGAGCCAGCCAGCACTGTAATATAGTTACATAGCAGTCCTCATCAGCACAGAGTCCCAACCCCCCTGCAATGGAAGGGCCCCTCATGCATGCACATCATTGGTTTTCGGCTTCCAGTACATCATCATCCTGTTTAGAGGAGGATCTAGGGCTCCCACTGAGATCCAACGCCATTCCTCTTTTTGAGAAACTGCAACGCCTACCTCGGATCAGTGAAGATGTGTGGATTTACATTGATTACGACCCATAGTTTGGCGGGGTACATCATGTTATATTCTAAATTCAAGTCTTGGCGTTTCCGTTTCACAGGTATAAATTGGCGACGCTCCTTCTGCACTTGTTGTGTAAAGTCTGGGTAGTGAGACAGCTCAATTACCTTGAATCGTAGCATTTTGAGCGTCCGACTCCTAGCCTTGTGGAGTGCTGCATGCTGATCCCTGTAATTTAATTACTGTGCAATAATGGGTTGAGTGGCAGCCCCGGGAGCAGTTTGGGGGCAGGGGAGCGATGTGTGCGCTCTACTACAACAATGTCTGAAAAGATATCTATGCCCAGTAGTGAAGCCACAAGTTGTTCAACATAGATAACCCTATTGGGGATGTTGGTTTACTCCCCTACACCCACTATCCTTATGCTACTGTGCCTTGAGCGCACTTCTAAGTCTTCAGCTTTGGCTTGCAAAGCATGAAGCAATTTGTCCATTGTAGTGTGAGCAAGCGACTCGGCATTGAACGCATCCTCTGCATCAGAGACCATTTTCTCCACTGTATCTAGCCTTTCTTTTGTCTACCAATCTTTCAGTCATCCTGTCCATAAGGAAGGAAAGGGCATTAATTTACCTGTCTATTTTTGTCAAGCTGCGCTGCATCGCTTCAAGGATCTGTTTTAAATCTGAGTCCACTGGCGGGTCATTGGACTCCGGCTTAGAGTCTGAGGCATTCCTCTCCGGCTCATGTTATCTGGATTTTTTGCGTGGTTCAAATTGCAGTTTGGACTGCGCTTCTTTGGTCCTGCCCATATTGAGTTACCTTCTCGTGTGCCCAGGACGTCCAGCAGCTGCGCAGCAGATTAAAGATGAGTCGGTTCCTCCTCTACTTTCTATAGTACTGCAAACTACACAAGGAGCTCTGTGGTAAAATGTCAGCACTGGCCACCTCAATAGGACGACCTGATAATACAAGGCTCCCTTCAAATACTGCTATGGTAAGGGCTGGAGCGGTGACCTCTTGTAGATCATTCCCAGCAACACCTGGCTGTATAGACATGTCAAGGCCTAGCACCGGTCTGTGCACCCTCTGGACCTCCCTCTAATCTCTGAAACTGTCCAATAGGAGGGTCAGGAAGGACACATTTAATGTGCAGCTGAGTATGAGCCCTTGTCACTGGGGGCACTGCTTTTCTTCACAGGGAGGTTTCGCTGTTGCAAATATTCCCCGTCATGGGGACTCACCCGTATCTCAGTCCAGTGCTGCGCATCGCGGCTGCCTCCGAGAGCTGTTCTCCCTGCTGTGCCATAATAGCACGTCACCATTCATGGCAAGGCTCGAGGCTGACGACCACAGTAGATCAGGCCGGGATGTGCGCAGCTATCAGTCAGCCCTGGCCTCTCAGGAATCAGGCAGCGGGCACCTTTGCAGGCTTCAAGGATCCCACGGTGATTCTGACTGTGCAGCACTGGCTGCGGTGCCCAGGTGGGATCAGCAGCTCCACAGCATCACAGAGAGGCAGGCTGGGTGCCACGTGTGAGGTCACTCTGTCCGCCTGCCAGCGCTGTCTTCCACGGACCCAGGCCACAGCCGCTTTCAGGCGAGTTCCCGGGGTGCCGGTGGGTTGTGCATATACAGTTTAGGCAATGGGCAAAGAGGATCAACCCGGATTTTGGTGCTGGGATCACGGAGCTCCTTTAGATTGCCGCCATCTTGAGCCAGGCGAGCTCTGTTCCCCCTAGAACTTCCATATTGGTTGAGGGACTGGAAGAGAAAAGTTTGGAAACCACAGAAATGTTCTGTCTGTTTCTTTGCTTCAGAGCTCTTTTCCCATTCTGTCGGGTACTCGTCTTCTCCTTTTCATACAAAAAACCTGCAAAATAAAGTGAATAAGTTCCCAGGCTAATCCATAAACCAAAATTATTTTATAAAACCTCAATCTATTACATAAGGATTGGTAATGGTCCTATTATTAATGCTAACCCATAAAAAATATTATCACGGATTAGTTAGCAGCTACTAGCTAAGGCTTATGCAGAACAGAAGCACAAAGAAGTAGTGGCCAGAAAGGGAAAGCCCTGGGGTATAGAATCTAAAGTAGCGTTACTGAAAGAGTCCATTTACTCTACTCGCTTCAGTCATGGCGCCTAGATAATTATTACTAAAAGTATTATCGCAGTGCACTGAATTCCACCAATTTTTATGTTTTTATAGTTGTAAGGATGACACACCAAGAAGAAGTGGTGAGTAGAAGTATTTATTCTGAAAGCCAACACGGGGTCCAGGGGGAACGTCCTGGACGAAGAACAGCGTGTGGAATGCAGGGTGATCAGCTGTCAACTGTCAACGGCAGCTGACGGCCGGTGACCCAACTGTAACTACGGGTGCCCAAAGGTGTCACCCAAGTGCACACACAATACAGTGTCCGCGCAGGGACACAATAGATGAACACAACACATCTTCCTCCTGTGGAAAAAAAGGGGTGGGGAAGAATATGGGAAACACTGGAAGAACAGGTTACATGCAAACAAAATCTCTAAACTTGGTAGGTGGCCCTAACAGTCTTCCAGATCTACTGGTAGGAACGGGGTCAACATTACATTGTTCGGGTAATGCAGGCAACCTACGTCTGACCCCTTCCTTGGTGGTGAGCAGTGTTTGTCTGTCAACATTTTCGGTACTCGCTCTCTCTCCACGTACATTTTCGGTACTCGCACTCTCTCCCTGTCTGCTATCTTGTCTGTCCTCTGTGTTACCTTCACAATTGGTTTCCTCATCAGAAAAGCAAAGTTGTTCCTGTTCCTTTTCTCTCCTACTGTCCTTTTTCCCTTCGTGGAAGGTGCTGGAAGGTAAGTCTCTATTTTGGTACTTAAATGGTGCAAGGTTGGAAAAATGCCATACTCTTCCATCACTGAGTAGAGCAGAATTGCAGTAAACTTCTTGTACTGTTAACGGAGGTGTGAACTTGTCATGTCCCTTGGCAATGTGCCCACTCTTCTTTACTTTAACCACATCTCCTTCTTTTAGACTTACAGGCTTACTCCCATGTTTTTTGTCATAGTAGTCTTTTGAGTAAGCCTGCGACTGTCTGAGTTTTTGCAAAACTTGCGGAGCTGACCAGTCTATTCTCTTGCTTGTTTTCATCCAACCTACATTGTTTCTCGACAAAGGGGTCCTACCACGCATCATTACAAAAGGACTCATGTCAGTGGATTCACACGGTGTTATTCTGTACGCCCAAACAGTCTTTAAGGTTTCCTGCTTCCAATCCAGATTGTTGCTGTTGGCTATCTGAATTACACCTTTTATTACTCTATTGAATCGCTCCACTGCCCCATTTCCAGCGGGATGATACACTGACGTGGTCTTATGGACAATGCTATTCTTCCTGATGTAACTTTGGAACAGATCAGAGGTAAATTGAGTACCGTTATCACTCACTATCTGCTTTGGTAAACCCTCTCGGGTGAAGGCCTCATCCATGAATTTCACGATGTTCTTAGACATTGGATCCTTAGTGAATCTCACTTCTGGCCACTTTGATAAGTGATCAATCATGACCAACACATACCACGTCTCATGGTTGTCTTGAATAGGATCCATCACATCGATTCCCACTCTTTCCCATGGCATTTCTGGTATGGTCAATGGCTGCAAAGGTGGTCTGTATGTCACTTGTGTCTTGTCTGCATTGGCACACAAGGTACATTCCCTTACTGTTCTTTCTATGTCCAAATTTATGCCAGGCCACCAATACGTTTCTTTTACTCTTCCTTTTGTTTTTACAATCCCTAAATGTCCTTCATGACACAACTTAAGAATTTTACCTCTTATAGTGGATGGTGGAACGTACTTTCCACTTCTTAAAATACAATCGTCCTCATATGATAGTTCATTCCTTACTTCCCAGAAGGCTCTGTACTCATCTGCTAATGCCGTCTTATTCATCCAACCAGTTTTGATCATTTGCACAACTTTATTCAGTATTTTGTCTTCCTCTTGCTCCTTTAACCATTCCTCCCTGGTGATTCCGCTTGTTTGATCCAATACACCAGCAATGGCACATTCCTCCATTTTAGTTTCGTCATCTTCACTTGCTTTACCTACCGGCATCCTGCTCAAAAAATCGGCCACGACATTTTTAACTCCAGGGACGTATTCTACTTCGTACATGAAGTCGAATAAACGCACCGAAAGTCTAGCCAGTCTAGGGGAAGCAGTATACAGGCCCATTGTTGTTAGCACTTTCGTCAACGGTTTATGATCCGTGCATAATGTCACCTTCCTTCCCCACACAAAATGTGTGAAGCGTTCTAATGCCCACACACAAGCCAAGGCCTCTCGTTCGATAACTGAAAAGTTTTCCTCGGCAGGGGTGAGTGAACGTGAGGCAAACGCTACCGTGTAGTCCTTACCATTCGTGTCTTTTTGGGTCAACACCGCTCCCAAACCTTTACTGCTGGCGTCTGTGGTTACGTAGTTTTTTAGGGTTGGGTCAAATCCCTGAAGGGGAAGTGCGGTGCACAAGTCAATCTTTACACTTTTGAATTTTTCCTCACATTCTGCTGTCCACACAAATTTGTTTCTCATTTTAATGAGCTGTCTTAGTTCATGAGTTTTTTGTGAAAAATTCTTTATAAACTTGGAGTAAAACTCCACCATTCCCAAGAATGACCTCAGCTCATCCTTGTTGGTGGGGGTGGGGGACTCTTTAATCACCAGTAGCAGCTCTCTCTTTGGTCTGATACCATCTCCGGTGATGCAATGGCCTAGGTAATTTACAGATGAACACGCAAATTTGCATTTCCTGTATTCTGCAGTTAATCCTTTGTTCTCCAAAATGCGGAGTACTTGATGTACTCTCTTATCGTGTTCCATCTTAGTCCTACCCATGACTAGAATGTCATCCTGGAATATAAGGATGTCTGGCACGCCTTCAAATATGTTGTTCATGAGCCTCTGGAACATAGCGGCCGCAGATGCGAGTCCGAAAGGAACACGCGTGAACCTATAACATCCAAATTGTGTTACAAAAGTCGTTAGATTCTTGCTTTCACGGTGGAGTGGCACTTGGTGATAAGCCGACTTTAAGTCTATTGTCGAAAACCATTTGATTCCTTTTGTCATTGCTAACATTTCATTTATCTTTGGGAGAGGATATTGTTCTACTACTATGTTCTTATTCAGATCACGAAGGTCCACACATAGTCTCATTTTTCCATCAGCTTGTTTTGCAATCACCAAGGGAGCGACCCACTCTGATGCTTCCACTTTCTCGATTATTCCCTCCTCAAGAAGTTTATCCAGTTGGTCCTTTACTTCTTTTCTCACAGTGAAAGGTATATTCCTTACCTTATGCACCACGGGTATATTAATTGGCTTAAGTCTTATTCTGTGTTGGTATCAAACCAATGCTCCTACTTTACCGCTGAAAATTTTTGGGTATTCTTTCACTAGGGAATTTGCTGGCTCATTGAGTTCCGTTACGCTCAGCACAGGGTCACTCCTTGTTGGATCCAACATTATACCCAAATTTCCCTGGTCTTTCCACCCCAAGACTGAGGGACCGACTTTTGCAATATATAATTTTCCTGCGGTTTCTCTTCCTTTGAATTCAAATTTTAAGTCTCTGTATCCACAAACTTCTATTCTCTCACCTGTGAAGGATTTAATGATTATATTAGGCCTCTTCAGGTGATCACCAATTTCATCCCTGAATTTTTCCATCCAAACTTTCTCGTTTATTATGGTGTATGGCGACCCTGAGTCTGCAACAATGCTCATCTTTATTCCACCGATGGTCATATTACAAATAGGTTTCCTGGTTTTCGTTTCATTAGTTCCTGTGTCTTGTTCCTCATCGACATTTAAGATGAACATATTCATGTTTTCTTCATCTGTCTCTTCATGTTCATACTCATCGGTACCCTCTACTATTCTTATTTGCCTAGACTTCCGCCTATTGCATGCTTTTGAAAAATGACCTCTGATGCCACAATTGGAACACTTTGCGTCTCATGCTGGGCATCTCAAATCATTTGCCAGGTGTGAACTACTGCCGCATCTATAACATTGTCCCCACTTTTGTTTTTCTTCTTTCTTGAATGGTGGCTTGGTTTCTTTCTGCCTCCAATTCTGATTTGTTTTTGTTTTGTGGTCGTATATTCTGTTAACATTTTCACTATCTTTTTTTTCCTTTTCTTCCTTTAGAACTGCTTTCGCACAACGTCCTGTTAATTCTGCCTTGCGCGCTATATCAATTACATTTTGTAGTGGATATTCACCCTTCGCCCATAGGTTGTCCTGAATACTCTCATTTGACCCTTGCATCACAATCTGGTCTCTTATAAATTCATCATGGAGCTCTCCAAATCTACAGTTTAACGCTAGATTCTTCAATACAGAGACATAGTCATCAATGGATTCCTCTTTTCCTTGTTTGCGATGGAAGAACTTGTAACGATCCACTCCCACACATACTCTTGGTTTGTAGTAGGTGTTTAGATCGTCTATTGCATTTAAAAATACATCTCCTTCATTTTCTGCCCTTACTGTCTTGTTTATAGAACTATAAACTTTTATCCCCCCTGCTCCAAGACTATGCATTAACATTTTGTATTTTCTTTCAGGTTTAACCTCCTCATCGTCCTCCAAGGTTGAGATATAATTTAAGAAGTATTCTCTCCATTCCTCCCATTTTAGTGTTGGTTCTCCACCACCGCGTAGAAATGTCTCTGGTGGAGATAAATTCCATATGCATCCTGTTGCCATTTCGTTTATTGTAGTCTTTAAAGTCTATACACTTTATAGCCGTGCTGAAGAATAACTGAATGGAAATGGTATATATATATATTTTTTTTTTTTGAAAGGTGCTTAATTTTTCCAATTAGTGTAGGGGGTACAGATTTATCTTGTTTTCACCTCTCTATGAATCTTATTCCTCAAGTTGTTAACACAAGGGTCTGGTTTTATCTTCTTTTTGTTTAAATAGCTGTTACATTGAATAGATATTGGCACTTAGTTTTTTATTACCTGTTAAATTCTGACACAATTTTGTGCTTATTACTGGTGTTGCAAACGCTTCATTCAATGTCACAAACACCATGTGTATCTTTTCTTTTCTTATATGCTGTTAAAGTCTCATGTGGAACAAACGCGCTACTCCGGAACATAAGCTGCCTTAGTCATGCGCTGCTCCTCAACGCGTCGTTGCCATGGAACTGCTATGTTTACCTTGTCTGAAATGGTGCTTATGCTTCGTGCACCGTCACTTGAATGCAAGTTTTATTTCCCTAAAAATGGCCGCCACGTTGACTTCCATGCGTGGCTACGTCACTGGGTTGTCACGGATGACGCGCAGTTCAGCTGTTCACAGTGACAGTTGACAGTTCGTTTTCCGTTACGCAGTGTGAAAACAGTACCAGCTTCCTTCTTCATATATTTATATTTTCTGTCTGCTCATAAGTTTCTTCACAGAATGAAACGGTAATGTCCCCGAATTAATCACTCACCCTTTTGATCTCTATTATTCGAATTCGAAACTCCGTCGGTGAAAAATCAATACAGATTTTGTTCCTGGACATATTCACGATCCTGACACGAAGGAGTACACGCTGAATAAAATTAACTTCTTATTTCTTTCGTGATCGTCGAAGTTCGTAGAGAATTTTTTTTTTAAATTAAATGAAAGTTTTAAGTATAAATTCTCTTCGATTATTAAATTCCAGTCGCGTGGGTGTCCCGTGCTGGCCCTCGTCGCCACTTTGTAAGGATGACACACCAAGAAGAAGTAGTGAGTAGAAGTATTTATTCTGAAAGCCAACACGGGGTCCAGGGGGAACGTCCTGGACGAAGAACAGCGTGTGGAATGCAGGGTGATCAGCTGTCAACTGTCAACGGCAGCTGACGGCCGGTGACCCAACTGTAACTACGGGTGCCCAAAGGTGTCACCCAAGTGCACACACAATACAGTGTCCGCGCAGGGACACAATAGATGAACACAACAATAGTTTATTTCTGTACAACCCAATCGTTGGTGCTTTGTCTGTCAGCGCTAGATGCAGTAACAGGAATGCCAGGTTTGAAACACCACTCCCTAGCAGATGGGTGCACTTAGCATTGAAACTTTTCGGTTTCTCCTCCAATTACATACTATTTTCCCTTTCAGAGAAGACACTTAATTCCAATTCAGTGTTACTGGATGATCACTTTAATGCATCATTTTAATTCAAAATGCTTCATTTAACAGGTTGTGATTTAAAATGCAATCACTCATATAACCCAATGCATTTCAGGTTGAGGATGACCCTTCATCAGGAGTCTCTGAAAACAAAATTAAACAAGAGCCAGTTCAGTCCAAACTATTCAAATAAACACACTGTTGGTCATTGCTAATCATTTCCAACCCCCGTGCTTTAAGACCGACGATCTATCAAAAAAGATGTCAATTGGCTCGACACCATGCAGCGTGAATCAAAAAGTGCGGTCATTCTTCAGTTCCTCTTTAATGTGCTATGAATTCTAACGTGCTTTTCCGCAAGACACATATACAATTGTGCCTTCCAAATTAGTCCATAAGTGCCACAGTGTGCGTTACGTGAGTACCTGGTCTAGATGGATTACGTGCAAGCAGAAATAGAAGTGATTTGTGCCATCAAAAAATGCCCATAACTGTGTGAATCATACAGAGTTATGCTCTGCTTACCCGGTGAATTCACAAGTGATCCGTGCTCTTGTGCTAGATTCAAGCCATTGGCTCAGAGTAATTCTTTAGGTTGAAAAGAATTACACAGACTCAATAGAAGCAGTTAATACCATTGATCAGTATGCCACAAGATTCAAACAACGAGGTTCTCCTAAGAACTTCATTGAGGAATCCATTGAGCAAGCAACAAAGAGAAGTCTATCATATGTATCTTGAAATATTCCACCAAAGCTAATCAAATTAAAGCCATCATCAGGAAACATTGGGCCATGATTCAAACGGAACCCGAGCTGCAACAACTATTCAACTGCTAAACCCATTTTTGCATTTCAACGATCGAAAAACATCAAAGAATTACTAAAATCTCTGCCGCGGGATCCACCAGGTGCGAGACAAAATGGCGGCTACTACCGCGCTGGCCCGCCGAGATGTGAAATGCGGTCCTGAGAGCATCTAGGGACTGCACGCATCCCGATTGCCTGCGGATGCCTGGGGGCTCTTGGGTCCCTTCTCGGTCAGCCCCGGAAGTCGGAGCTGTCTGCAGGGGGCTGTGCCCTGCTGCACTGGTGCTCGAGGGAGGAATCGCGCTGCCGATGCTGGGACCCCGGAGGCATTGGAGACCCCCTGTGGAACGGAGGCCGTCATCCGACTGACTCGCTTTGCCCTTTCTAGGTGCAGGGATGAGCATGGGGGCGCCCCTACAATGGTGGAGCCAGCAGAAATAATCCCGATCAAGCAGTGACGGACCTTAAAATGGCGTCTTTCAGGAACCTGCAAACAGCCTCGCCCGGCTAGAGGCTTTTGCTCATTGTGGAGATCCTGCCTCACGAGCTCTAGCAACGCACCTGGGGGGGCCCTGGGCCAACCAACACCCCAATCTACGGATTTAGGTCCTGGGTGCCCTAGTGTGGAGTGGGCGAACAGGCAAATGGACAGAGTCGAGCTGTGGTGCTGGTCTGGGGGACCCCCGTGAGGCCTTGGGATGAGGCGCGGCCTTGATGTAGAGATCTCTAGTTGATGAGCGGCTGCTGTGCTAAGAAAGGGGACTGACCGCGAGAGGACTCACCACCCATGAGAGCAAAGCGGTGCTGATTGGAGACGGGCAGCGGATCCCGGTAGAGATGGGACCAGCCCTCAGTAAGGCACATGCTAGCCGTCTGTCTGCCATCTCATGGAGAGGTCCCCAGTTGCAAGTGGCTACAGAACACCCAATAACACCCAATCTGAGCGTCTGTCTTTCCAGTAATAAGGTTACTAAACCCAGCACCACCTTATTATAACGTCACTGAACATCTGCTACCCGACACAGGGAGGTCCCCCAAGCAAATCAGAGGAGTAGAATCAAGGTGCGGGTGCGGATCCCGGATACCTACTGTTCTTTTCTGCTGCAGGGAGGCCCCAAACAGGTGGTGGGCATGGGTCTCTATGCCACCCAAAAAGGCACAGCCCACAAAAGTCTCCAGCTTCTTTACCTACGCTAGCAAGGGGGCAGACAGTGAGGAGGCAGTTCAGTCAGACAGAAATATGGCACTCACACGAGAAGACCTGATGGCCTCGTTGCGGGTATTCAAACAAGAGCTGAGAGACGATATTAAGACTGATATGGGGGCTTCTTTTGATGAGTTTAAGACCAAAATGTGGGCCAGCTGGTGGCCCTGCAGACTGATGTCGACTCGATTGGGGCCTGCGCTCTAGACCTCGAGGCAAAATACCAGGAGCTGGAGGACCGCGTAAGGCCCTTGGAGGCACAATCTGGTGACCTACATGCACAGCTGAAAGCCCCAGTGCTCCGATGCAAAGACCTCTAAAATCGCTCCTGCCGGGATAACGTGTGAGGGGCCTGGAGGAAGGATGCGAAGGCCCTGACCTGGAGGCCTTTATGGTGGGGCTTTTCTAGGCAGTGCTGGGAGATTCTGAGCCAGAAATTCGTCTGAAAAGAGTTCACAGGGTGGGGCCTCGAGCCCCGGGAGACTCTAGGAAACCCAGAGACATGCTAGCAAAATTCAGCTCTTTCATGACCAAGGAGTTGGTCCTCCAGAAGGCGTGAGCCCTTGACAGTGTCATTCCAGAATGCAACGTGTTCCTTGTTTCAAGATGTAGTTCAAGCCACACTGGTGCGGTGCCAACAGTTCGGACCGTTTACGGCAGCCTTTAGAGACCACAAGATGAAATACAGATGGACCGACTCCTTTGGCTTAGCTTTTTCACTCGACAACAAGATCTATAATTGCCCAGAATGATTGATGAGGGTTAATTGTTTAACATGAAGGGTCTTAACTCCCCTAACAAGAGGCAGCGGATCTGGAAATTTTTAAATGACCACCAGACTAAAATAACTGCCCTGCAAGAGACACACATCCAACGTAAAGAGGAACAATGGTTGAAACACAGGGCCTATCCACAGATCTTTCGCTCCTCGGCACACACTGTAGGAGAGTAGGATATGCTTCTTATAGTTACCCCCACTTTTTGCTGATGCTTCACTGGCTTTCGACTTTAGTCTGGCTGGGATCCTGCTATCCAGGACCCCAGCCTAGCTGCTTCCTCTCTAAATTGATTACATGTACTTTAGGTACACCACAGATTGGGTTCTGGGGTACCCTTAAAATTCCCTAGTATATGGTATCCTATATACCTAGGGCATAGGTACTCCAGAGGCCACTCAGGGGCTGCAGCATGTATTATGCCACCCCTGGGAGACCATTCAAAATGACACAACAGGTCTGCTACAGCAGCCTATGTAAGGTGGTATATGCACCCCTTACTTAGATATAGGTTCCCTATATTTATCCATATCACTGCACATATAAACCTATCAATCACCCCTGAAGGCAGGGTGCTGGGTTTTATGTGAGAGGGTGCCCATGCATGAGCAGAGCCCCTCTGCAGCTTTCGGAACCTTTATTCCGGGGTTGTTTGTGATGCAGCCAAAAAATATACGTTTAAGTGCATTATAACCTCGTGTTAAATGCTAACTTTGGAATGGCTACATGGAAACATGTTGTGTTTGGTGTCAAACACCTTGGAATCATACCTCCCCACCAGTAACTGGGGGAGGTATGATTCCACCCTACTAGAGGGAGATATATGACTTCACCGGTACACCCGGTACCAGCTTCACAGAACCCTGGCATTACAAAATGGATGCTGCCAGCCACAGACACAAGTCTGCCCTCCTGCTGCTGGATGAAACTCCGGCAGGGGAGGCTGGACAATAGGTTTCCTGTCACAGGGAGGTGTGACCACCTCCCAGACAGGGTTTAGTGTATTGGGGCTGGGTGGGTGCACTCCAAGAGTGCTTTGATGTCAGCACTGGGAGCACATTTGGTGTCTCTGGGCATAGTCCAGCTCAAACCGGTTGCAGGGGCTATCAGCCCCTGCTCTGGTGCACAACTGGACAAAGGACGTGGGTGTAGCCACCCCTCTGTCCTGACCCTCCCATAGGTGGGTCCCCAGAGTTTGTCACACTCCTTCCTTGGGTTTAAAGTAGGGACCCCTGGCTACAGGACTTTAGATTTGCCTGGACGAAACTCTGCTACAGAATCCCAGAACTTCTACTATCTACACGACGTTGGATGACCGAAGAATCTCTCTTGCAGTAAAGGAGTTATTCCCCTGCAAGGCAGGCACCAAAGACGCATCTGTCCGGTTTGCAACTATGCAGCTCCTGAAGGACTCCGAAGACTTTGCAACACAGGAGGTGGGTTTCCAAGCTTCTCCGAGGCCGATCCGTGCTCTCAGCAATCCTGAGATCCAAAGCCCTTGTGGGGACTGTGCAACCCGAACCCCTGGACACCATGCACATTTGCAGCAGCATATGCTTTTTTGGCAATCCCTGAGGCTGTGCTTCGGGCTACTTGTAGTCCACATGCCAAGCAGTGATTCCACTGAAGATTACTGGCCTACACTCTTCGAGTGACCCATGGGCTGGTATTTAGTGATTCCTCTCAAGGTCCCTTTGTGATCCCTTGTCCATCGACTTGTGGGACCCTGAGAAGGGTACTTTAACTTTCAACGGGCTTACCTGGCTGCTGCAGATGTGCCCTGATTCTCCATCACTTGGGGAGTCAACAGGACCTTGCTGGTCCACACCAAAGCCGTTTTACTCTCACCGTGTGGGTTGCCGTTGCCAAGGCTTGTTGGTCTCCAATCCGGACACCGACCCCCCAGCACTCGACATCCTTCGTGGGACAGCTTGCCTGCAGACTGTGGTTGTCGTTGACATCTCCTGGTCGCCATGGCAGTGGAGTCAAGCTTCACCTCATCGCACCTGAAACACCCGACATCGGTGGGCATTCGTCTATAGCACCCCTGGTCACTGATAAGTGACCCAGACTCTGTCCCCTCTGCTTTCAGGTTCGTATTATCTTCGATCCAGGCTTGGATCACACTGGACACTTTTCCTTTCCACTGCAGCAGCACTTTGCAGCAACTTGCCATTGAAAACAGCGAAGATTCCCAACACCATTTGACACCTATGCACCCGGCTTCCCTGGGTTAGGTAGCACAAGTACTCCATTGCTCACATGGGTGTTGACCTTAGAACCTTCTAAGTCTAAAAGGGTTTGCTCCAAGTCCTCTCCTAAGTGTCCTTAATCTGTAAAATTCCAAGCGCGACTTTCCCATAGGATTGTACGGAACTCACGGCTGTGTTCTTACACTGCACGCGTTCCCCGTGGGTCTCCTGTGTCACTACCTTGGGTGGTTCCTTGAGGTCCTTGCGATTCTACGTGCTCTAGGCACTGTGTCTAGTCAAGTCGTGGTTCTTATACCACTTTCCTAATATATGGTTTGGTCTCCCCCTGGGACCCATTGTATATTGTGCTATTTACTGTCGTTTTAGAACTGTAATATTGTGTGCCTTGCTCTCTAATCTCATAAAGAGGTAAGTAGAGAGTGTTTAGGAATAAATACATATATTTTATATATACCTGTGTTGTTCTCCTTTCATTTGGTCATTCAGAAGGTTATAATCTGGTAAACCAAGCTGCTTTACATTCCTTCGAGACTTAGCCTGAAGGCTGCTCTCCATGCCTACCACTAGGATAGCTTTCAATAAAGGTTGTCTTTAACCTAATCTTCAATAAGGGTTGTTTGGACAGGTGCAAGGTGCCCAATATAACTAGTGGACAGCATATACCAGGCCAACTTCTCACACACACTAAACACAATGGGGTGGCTCTTCTTTTTCACTCTTCAGTCCTATTTCTCCACCACAATACTAAAACGGGGAGGTTCCTAATGGTCAGGGGTGAACTACGGGGAAGATCATGTACTATTGCCACGATCTACGCACCTAATGCAGGGCAACATGATTTTCTGAGCTCTTTCCTAGCCTCGCTGGAGAGATTCACTAGGGGCGACATCTTAATGCTGGGTGACTTCAACCTGATTTGGGACCTTGTCCTTGACACTACACACTCCCATAGAGCAGCAGGGGGGAGGGGTGTTTAGCAAATCACTTAAGGCAACACTGCAGGGGTTGGGGTTCTTGGATGTTTGAAGGGTTGCTCATCCTGCGACCCGGGACTATTCGTTCTTCTCACACTCACATAGGACATACTCCAGGATCGATCATGCATTCATCAGTCAGTCCCTTCTCCATACACTGTCGGGGTCCCAGTTCCACCCGATTTGCCTCTCTGATCACGCCCCTCTAGAACTGGTCCTTAAGTGGCCCACCCGCGCTCTAAGCTTGTCAGGTGGTATTTCCCCAACTTCCTCTGCAGAGACCGGCTTCTTAGGGATGAGCTGAGAAAGGCAATCACCGAAAACTTTGACCATAATGATCCGGCACAAACCTCACTGGCTAACAACTGGGACACCTTCAAGGCAGTAATCCGGGAGAAGTGCATCGAGCTCGACGCTACGCTCAAGAAACAGCGCATGGGGAACATCTTCTTCTCAAGAGGGAGCTCCGTAAGGCCGAGAATGAGTATAAGTCCAATCCCTCGACCCAATCCTGACGTAAGGGTATGCAGGTTAAGGGGAAGTTACAGACCATTTACGCCAATGGGGCGGAAAAGACCCTCCTGCGTTTGCAGGACCGCAGCTACGAGGGGGGAAACAAGGTGGGAACCCAATTGGCATGCCAACTGCGAGTGAGACAGGAAAAGGAATATATTAAGCACATAGTAGATGGAAAGGGGATTTCCCACCACAATGAAACAGGGAAAGTAGGTGCTTTTGGGGAATTGGACGCGGAAGTACAGGACCATTACCTAAAGTCTTTAGCTCTGCCCCAGGTCCCGGCCCCCACGAACGAAGACTTGAGTAGACCCATTTCTGCTGAAGAGATCCAAAAGGCAATAGACTCTCTTAAGCTACAAAAGGCGCCTGGCCCTGATGGTCTCAATGCTCACTTCTATCGTACTTTTGCGCCAGAATTAGTCCCCCGCCTAGTGTTACTCTTCATCGATATAGCTCGCTCGCAAAAGGTGACCCCTTCCATGGGGGAGGCACTGATCTCAGTTATCCCCAAGCTGGGGAAAGACCCCACTAGTTGCGCCTCTTATAGGCCGATAGCGCTCCTCAATCTGGACGCCAAATTATACTCTAAAATATTGGCCTTGCACCTGGAGCATGTTATGCCAATGCTCGAGCAGCTGGATCAGGTGGGTTTCATCAAGGGGAGGCAAAGGCATGACAACCTCTGGAGGGTGGTTCACATTATCGAGAAGGTATTCCAGCAGCCCTTCTCTCGCTAGATGCGGAGAAGGCCTTTGGTCAGGTTGATTGGGACTTTCTGACCCGCACTCTACAGTGGTTCCGTTTTAATGTGACCTTCATTGGAATAGTATGGGCAAATTACTTTGCTCTGAGCTCCAGAGTCTTGGTGAATGGGGTGGCCTCAGAACCTTTTCAACTTTTCCGGGGAACCAGGCAGGGGTGCCCACTATACCCCCTACTGTTTGCGCTCAGCATCGAACCTCACGGGGAATGCATTAGGGACAATCCAGATATAGGGGGAGTACCGTTCGGCACAGGCGAACACAAGATTTCACTCTACGCAGACGATGTGCTGCTTCCCATCATGAGGCCGCAATCCTCTCTCCCAGCCATTCAATCTGAACTCGCCTAATATGAACAGGCTTCTGGTTTTAATGTGAACCTCTCAAAATCCTTCTTCCTTAACTTGACCGTGTCTAAGGAGACAATGCGGGTTATTGAAGAAACTTCCCCTTTCCAAAGCATACACCAAGACATCACATACCTCGGCATCAAACTCACCCTCAAGCCAGAACATTTTTACAGAGCTAATTGCCCTCCCTTGTTGCGCCAGCTTAAAGCTGACCTGTCCAGATGGAGGACAGCCTATCTCTCCTGGATAGTCAACGCCATCAAAATGAACGTTCTCCCGCACCTGCTGTAGCTTTTTCAAGGTCTACCCATTCCAATGGATAGGGCTCTTTTTGTTGAGCTGAAAACAATGTTTACTAAGTTTATTTGGCAGGGGCAGAGAGCACGACTTTCCTACTGCGTGTTAACCAAGTCAAGAGAGGAGGGAGGTTTGGCCCTGCCAGATTTCGTGGGATACTACAGAGCAGCCCAACTTAGAGTGATCACAGAGTGGTCTTCTGTGAATTGGAAAAACTTTGGCTCCACATGAACTGACAAATAGTGGACAGGACAATTTGGGACCTCCTGTGGAAACAGAAACACAATCGACCATGCAATGTCTATATCAGTACTCCTATGGCTACCACCTTAAGGGTATGGGACGAGCTAGCTAGATTCATGCCCTTACCACCCACTCTTCCCTCTACACTCCCATCCACTTCAATCCTGAGTTTCCTCCGGCACTTCAGGAGGGGTAATTCGAAGTTTGGCAAGAGGGTGGCTGTCTCATGCTCTCTCATATGTTTGAGCGGGGAAAATTGCTGTCATTTGCGAATGCGTCTGAGCCTTTAATCTCCAGCCCTCTGAGAAATATCATTATATGCAACTTGAGCATTAGGTCCCGCAACCGCAGATACGGCATGACGACACTAGAGATTTACTCCCAGTAGAAACATTTGCGCAATCAGGGGCCACCACGAAGGGGACAATCTCTTTCTTTTATTCACTCATAAGGGCTTTGGGATCCCACCCCTCCCCTAGACACCAAAGGTTGTGGACTCAGTCTTATCCACCCCATTGGAGAGTAAATAATAGACTTCCCTCTATAGAGACATCCCCAAGTACAATTGTTTCCTGTATTTAAGGGAGGCCCATTACAAAATTATGTACAAATGGTACCTCCACCCTCAGAAGCTACACACTATCTTTCCAAACTCCTCAGATAGGTGCTGGAGGGGCTGCGGGCTACTGGGGGATTTCAAGCATATCTGGTGGCACTGTCCATGCATCAAGCCATATTGGAAGGAGGTTCTTTCCCAAACCAATCTGATTCTGGGCTATCCGATCCGTGACACGCTAGAACACACTGTCCTGGGGATTAGGGATCCGAACCTGAAGCGCCAAATGCAGGGGGATTGCTCCGTGATGTGGCTGTGCCTAGGGGCAGCCAAGATGGCTGTGGCATCTGTATTGAAGAAGGTGAAGGCCCCCTCCCTTACCCAATTGCATGCCTGTTAGACCTGTCAGCCCTTTGGGTGGTCCCTCCTCATCATTATTTATTTTGTCCCACTTTTGCCTCAAACCCTGTTAGTATTTTTCCTTTTTGGGAACCACCAGACTTTTTAGTGTTGATGCAGGGTCAGGGAGCCATTTTCCCTACCCCTGGAACTTCTGTCTGAGGGCCTGAAACACAAAATGGTGGCCACCCATTGTCACCTGAGACATAGCTGGAACCTACTAGTACCTCCCAGAACATTCTAGAACCCTGTGACAGTGTGAGGCAGGTTTAGAATGTTGGGAAGCCAGCTCAGAGTTGGCAGTTGGAGTAGGCAGTTGGCACCTGACTGGAGAGGAGAGAGGACAGAGAAACAGAAGGAGGAAGGAGTAAGGCAGCAGGGGTGGAAACTTGTGCCTGGAGTGGGGTCCAGAAACCCACCCTTGATACTAGTCCCTACTGACCAAGCCCAGCCTAAAGCCCTGTGTGGGATAAAGACCAGAAAATCATCGTAAGGACCTGAACAGCCGGAACAGGCCTTAAAGGAGAAGAACAGCAAGTTCCTGACCTGTTTGGTGGAATCCTCCTGGAGACCCAACGTCGAGAAGCCTGGAGACCTGGAGCCCGAGGTGGAGAAGCGGCGCTGACAGAAGGCAGACGTCATACCCGGAGCCGCTAGAGGTCGAGTGAGGGCGCCGACGGAGGTCGTGGAGAGACACCGGAGGTCGAGTAGAAGTCACCTGAGGTCGAGGTGAGGCGTCGACGGGGGAGTGAAGTCCGCCCTCCGGAGTCGCCGGAAGCTGAAGTAAAGCGCGCAGGAGGTCGGGAGTGGAGGTCGCACTCCGGAGTCGCCTGAGGTCGAGGCGAAGCGCGCAGGAGGTCGGGAGTGGAGATCGCACTCCGGAGTCGCCGGAACCCGAAGTGGAGCCGACGGAGGTCGGGAGTGGAGGTCGCACTCCGGAGTCGCCCGGAAGCGGGGGAACCGTGTCCCTGTGACGCCAGAACACGACATCGAGCCGAGGCCGCCCAGCGACATCCATCCGGAGCCGCCTCACGGCATCGACCCGGCGTCAAGTAAAGCAGATCGACGCAACATCGAACCGAGGCCGGCCAGCGACATCGAATCGGAGCCGCCTCACGGCTTCGACACGGCGTCAAGTGGAACAGATCGACGCGACATCGAACCGGAGCCGCCCAGCGACGTCGACCCGGCGCTGAGCGGAGCCGATCTTCGTGAAAAGGGCAGTAAGTGGTAGAAAGGGCATCTGAGGCCCTGTGGAGCCCTAAAAGACCATTCTTGGGGCTAGAGGGGTGTTAGGATCAACCTGAGAGTGCTAGGGGGTGAACTGAGACTGGTATAGGGACCTGTGTGAGGGACTGTGTAGTTGGAAGAGCCAGAACCTTAGGTTTCCCTCATTCTACCTCAGCTTAGGCCCCAGCCTTGACCACTCTAGGTGGGACATCCCCAGGCCACCCCAGTGACCATAAGCTGTACTTGGGCATGGTAAAATCAATCTACCTCATAAATGTGATCTGATTTGCAATTGTTTGATTGCTTATATTATTTATTGAAGGTGTTTTAATTATTGTCTGACCGTATTTATTCCTGCCTTGTATTTATTGTCTGACAGTATTTATTTGCCCTATGTATTTATCGCACCTCTATTTATTCCTTGTGTATTTATGACCTAATCCTATTTATTGCACCTGCAAAGTGTTATTATTTAATTGACCTGCTGTTTCTGAAGAAAATCCTTTTGTATTGTATTTGTGTCATAACCCTGCAACTAAGAGAAAAATTAAGATAAACACAAAGAGATTCTTTCATAAATTTTTACGGTGTAGAGTCGTTTTTGGAACGGATGAACGCATGGTTATTGTGAGGGTGTGACGTACGCTTAACACGGTGCCTGACCCCCGACCGCTCGAGCCAAGCTACCCCTTGTGTTGGGAAAAACCGGGTGACTGCTAACCCGGTTGCCCGGGGTTTTCTAACATAATTGGTGTTCAGCGGTGGGATAGAGCTGTGCTTGCGTCTACTCGACAATAACTGTGGGTAGTCCATAGGCCTACACCGGGAGTTTTCTCAAAGCGGACTTCCTAATTCTGAGTTTTGTTTTTTCCAAATTTACTCTGGTGGTGGGAGGAGGTATTACAAAAGGTACCCCCCTGCATAGCTTCTGTAAACACCTGTCTTCTATTCTGAGTGGGCAAAATGGAGTTTGTGTTGGAAGATGTGGAAACTTACACTGTGGCCCAACTCAGAGAGTTTTGTCAGCGAGAGGGGGCGTATTGTCCCCCAGGTGCCAGGAAGGCTGAACTCCAGACCAGCTTGAGGGCTTGGGGGGAGGCACGACGGGAAAGTAAGGCTGAGCAGGAGGACAGGGATGGAGAGCCTGATAGCGAGGGGGCTGGGTTGTACCAACCTGAGGTGGGGAACCTGTTAGCGGGGCCCAGAACACTTTCCAGGAAGGGCAGCACTGTCTCTAGCGGTGGCTTATCAGAAGTAGAATTAACTGACCGGAGGGAGAAAAGACAGCTCACATGGAAGTTGGCGGAGCTGGAGAAAGAGAAGGAGGAACGGAGGATGGCTCACGAGTTGAGGCTCAAGGAGATGGATCTCCAGATCCTACGAGTCGGGGCACAAACTGTTCCTAATGGTGGCAGCAAAGACAGAGAAATCACCAGGGAACCCAAACCCTATCTGCCAAAAGACATAGTAGCTAGCTATAGTGCGGGCGACGATATCGCCAAGTGGCTAGCGGCCTATGAGGTCTCTTTAAGGGCCCATGGGGTGCCAGAGAAGTACTGGGGAGGGGGATTGTACAAATACATGCCTCCAGCTGGTAGGGATGCATTATTGGCCCTAGAGCAGGATGAGCAGACCCACTACCCCACCATGAAAGTGGCGCTCATAAGAAAGTTTGGACTAACACCCGAGAAGTACAGACAGAAGTTCCGGGGTAGCCACAAACTGGGCACACAGAATTGGGTGGATTTCCTGGACTATGCAAAGAAGGCATTAGAGGGTTGGATTCAGGGCAGTGAGGTGAGGGACTACGAGGGGTTGTTTGATTTAATGTTGAAGGAACACCTGCTCGAAAAATGTTTCCCTGAACTGCGTCAACACCTGGTGGATAGCAAGCTGACCAATCCCCAGAAGCTTGCTGAGGAGGCGGACATTTGGGCTAGTACCTGGGTGTCCACAAGGGGGACTGGAGGGGATACTCAAAAGGCCGGACAGGGCGCCCCCCAGAAGAAAGAGGGAGGGGAAAAGAAAAAGGAGTTCTCTAAAGGCCCCCAAAATAACTTCCAAGGAAAGGGAATAGGATTCACCCCTAGGGCTAACCCACCCAGAAACCCTAATCCTGGCCAGAGTCAGCAGCCAAGGGTTGTCCATTGCTTCGAGTGCGGTGGCGTCGGACACTATAAGGGAGATGCGAAGTGCCCGAAAAGACCACCCCCTCCCATTCGGAGGAAAGGCCCTCGGAGTAGCTAGTGTAGTGCTCGGGGAGGAGATGCCCTTAACTAAGGGAAGGGAGTGGGCGGGTGTCACTTTAGTGTCCCTGGGAGAACGGGAGATGGTTCCTAAGATCCAGGTGCCCGCAAATACCATAAAGTATGGGCAGTGGGTCACCATCAACGGCCAAAGAGGGGAGGCTCGGAGAGACACAGGAGCCAGTATGACTATGGTACGTAGCCAACTGGTGTCTCCAGAGCAGGTAATTCCCGATGTACTCCACCCAGCCGCGATGGCTGACGGCAGAACCGGCCACTATCCGGTGGCCGAGGTTCCCTTTGAATAGGAGGGGGTTGCAGGTTCACTTCGAGTTGCCGTAAGCCCTGCCGTGCCGGTCGATTGTCTACTGGGGAATGACATGGAGCACAATGCTTGGAAGGAGGTGGAATACCGGACTCATGCTGAGATGCTGGGTACACCTGACTGGGCCTGTGTTAGCACAGGGTCCGCGACTACCCGGAGAGGGAGTTTGTTTCAACTGGAGCCTGGAACAAAGGCACAGCCGGCTGCCGACCAAGGGAAGAACCGAGGACAGGAGGAGCCTGCCTCGGCATCCGCGCCCCGTGTGACGGATAGGCCACCGGAGGTGGTGGACCAGGAGTCCGCGGTGGGGGATGTTACCAAACTGGAGGACCTACCCATCCCGGCCGAGTGGCACGTGGAGGGAGGGCGGACCAGGGAGGAATTCTGCAAGGGCCAGAGGGAGTGCCCTACCCTTGAGGGACTGAGGCGACAGGCCGAAGCCCAGGCAGCAGGGAACGTTGAGGGGAACTACAACCGTTACTGGGAGCATGGCCTCCACTACAGTGAACCCAAGGCACCCCTACATGGATCGTCAAGAGCCTTAGTAGTCCCTCAACGTTACCGAGCCTTCCTACTGGAATTGGCTCACGTGATCCCCTTGGCAGGACACCTGGGGCAAGACAAGACTTTCGCCCGTCTTGTCCCACACTTTTATTGGCCTCAAATGAAAGTGTCGCCCGACACCTACTGCCGGACATGTGTGTCTTGCCAAGCCAGTGGGAAAACAGGGGTGAAGCTGAAAGCTCCCCTGGAACCACTTCCTGTCGTTAGCACCCCCTTTGAAAGGGTGGGCATCGACATTGTGGGTCCATTAGATCCGCCTACTACAGCTGGTCACAGGTTTATCCTGGTTCTGGTGGATCATGCCACACGGTACCCAGAGGCTATACCTCTAAGGACCATTACAGCACCTGTTGTGGCTAGGGCCCTGATGGGAATCTTTACCCGAGTGGGTTTTCCCAAGGAAGTTGTGTCCGACAGGGGGACCAACTTCATGTCAGCATACATGCGGGCCATGTGGAAGGAGTGTGGAGTGACCTACCGGTTCACAACTCCTTACCACCCCCAGACCAATGGTCTGGTGGAGAGGTTTAACAAAACCTTGAAAGGCATGATTAGAAGTCTGCCTGAAAGCCTGCGGAGGAAATGGGACGTCCTCCTACCCTGTCTATTGTTTTCCTACAGGGAAGTGCCACAGAAGGGAGTGGGCTTCAGCCCCTTCGAGCTTTTGTATGGGCACCCTGTGCGTGGACCTCTCAGCCTGGTGAGAGACGGATGGGAAAGAACTCCCAGAAAGCTTCCCCAGGACGTGGTGAGCTACATGCTGGCCTTCCGAAGCCAAATGGCTAAGTTGTGGAAGCAAGCTTCTGACAACTTGGAGGCCAGCCAAGCAGTAATGAAGGCGTGGTATGACCACAACGCTCACCCGGTGGAATTGGAGCCTGGCCAGAAGGTGTGGGTGATCGAACCAGGAGAGCTTAGCGCCCTCCAGGATCGCTGGTCAGGACCCTTTGAGGTATTGGAGAAGAAGGGTAAGGCTACCTACTTGGTGGATCTTAAGACCCCTCGTCAGCCCCTACGGGTGCTGCATGCCAACCGCCTCAAACCCCACCACGAGAGGCCCGAAGTCATTTTGATGATGGTGACTGACGGAGCAGAGGACGTGGAAAGCGAGCCTCTCCCCGATTTGTTTGCGTCTCAAGAGAAGGATGGGTCGGTGGAGGGAGTGATTCTCTCCCCATCTCTAACTCCTGAACAGCAGGAGGACTGCCGCCAGGTCCTGGGACAGTACTCTTCGTTGTTCTCCCTTGTTCCGGGTAGGACTCACCTGTGCGTCCATGATGTGGACACAGGAGACAGCCCACCTGTGAAGTCCAAGATCTACCGGATGTCAGACAAGGTGAAGGCCAGCATTCACAGTGAAGTCACTAAGATGCTGGAGCTAGGAGTGATCGAACCTTCCAGCAGCCCCTGGTCCAGTCCGGTGGTGCTAGTACCAAAAGCCGCACCACCGGGTGCCCAACCGGAACTGAGGTTCTGTGTGGACTACCGGGGACTGAACTCAGTAACCAAGACTGATGCTCATCCGATCCCAAGGGCGGATGAATTGATTGACCGGCTGGGAGCTGCCCAATATCTAAGTACCTTTGACCTTACTTCTGGGTATTGGCAGATCTCTCTGACTGACGGAGCTAGGGAAAGGTCAGCCTTCTCCACGCCCAAAGGCCACTACCAGTTCTGTGTGATGCCCTTTGGGCTCAAGAACGCACCTGCCACGTTTCAGCGTCTGGTGAACCAGATCCTCACTGGAATGGAGAGTTTCTCTGCTGCTTATCTGGATGACATAGCCTTCTTCAGTAACAGCTGGGAGGATCACTTGCGTCACCTGCAAGCTGTTCTCCAGGCCCTTGGACAAGCTGGTTTAACGATCAAGGCCAGCAAGTGCCAGATCGGGCATGGGTCGGTAGTGTACCTTGGACACTTGGTGGGTAGGGGAGCGGTGCAACCCCTCCAGGCGAAGATCGAGGCCATCATGGCCTGGGAACCCCCCAAGACTCAGACTGAGGTCCGAGCTTTTCTGGGCCTCACCGGATATTACCGCCGCTTCGTGAAGGGATACGGTACCATTGTGGCCCCCCTCACGGAGCTTACGTCCAAGAAACAACCTCGACGGGTAGTCTGGACGGAGGCTTGTCAGCAGGCCTTTGTAAAACTGAAGCAAGCCATGTGCGAGGCCCCGGTCTTAAGGGCCCCAGACTTTTCCAAGGAGTTCATTGTCCAGACGGATGCATCGGAACATGGCATTGGGGCAGTGTTATCGCAACTCAATGAAGAGGGTCTGGATCAACCCGTGGTCTTCCTATCCCGGAGACTACTTCCCAGGGAACAGAAGTGGAGTGCAATAGAGCGTGAAGCCTTTGCAGTGGTATGGGCTCTGAAGAAGCTGCGGCCATACCTGTTTGGCACGCACTTCCTAGTTCAGACCGACCACAGACCCCTTCGTTGGCTGATGCAGATGAAGGGGGAGAATCCCAAGTTGCTAAGGTGGTCTATCTCCCTACAGGGAATGGACTTTCAGGTGGAACATCGGCCTGGAGTGGACCACGCCAATGCAGACGGTCTCTCAAGGTATTTCCGCCTTAGTGATGAGAACTCCCAAGGGGTTGGGTAGCTCTCCCCACTTTCAGCTGGGGGGGACGCGTGTTAGACCTGTCAGCCCTTTGGGTGGTCCCTCCTCATCATTATTTATTTTGTCCCACTTTTGCCTCAAACCCTGTTAGTATTTTTCCTTTTTGGGAACCACCAGACTTTTTAGTGTTGATGCAGGGTCAGGGAGCCATTTTCCCTACCCCTGGAACTTCTGTCTGAGGGCCTGAAACACAAAATGGTGGCCACCCATTGTCACCTGAGACATAGCTGGAACCTACTAGTACCTTCCACAACATTCTAGAACCCTGTGACAGTGTGAGGCAGGTTTAGAATGTTGGAAAGCCAGCTCAGAGTTGGCAGTTGGAGTAGGCAGTTGGCACCTGACTGGAGAGGAGAGAGGACAGAGAAACAGAAGGAGGAAGGAGTAAGGCAGCAGGGGTGGAAACTTGTGCCTGGAGTGGGGTCCAGAAACCCACCCTTGATACTAGTCCCTACTGACCAAGCCCAGCCTAAAGCCCTGTGTGGCATCTGAGGCCCTGTGGAGCCCTAAAAGACCATTCTTGGGGCTAGAGGGGTGTTAGGATCAACCTGAGAGTGCTAGGGGGTGAACTGAGACTGGTGCAGGGACCTGTGTGAGGGACTGTGTAGTTGGAAGAGTCAGAACCTTAGGTTTCCCTCATTCTACCTCAGCTTAGGCCCCAGCCTGGACCACTCTAGGTGGGACATCCCCAGGCCACCCCAGTGACCATAAGCTGTACTTGGGCATGGTAAAATCAATCTACCTCATAAATGTGATCTGATTTGCAATTGTTTGATTGCTTATATTATTTATTGAAGGTGTTTTATTTATTTTTTATTTTTTATTTATTGTCTGACCGTATTTATTCCTGCCTTGTATTTATTGTCTGACAGTATTTATTTGCCCTATGTATTTATCGCACCTCTATTTATTCCTTGTGTATTTATGACCTAATCCTATTTATTGCACCTGCAAAGTGTTATTATTTAATTGACCTGCTGTTTCTGAAGAAAATCCTTTTGTATTGTATTTGTGTCATAACCCTGCAACTAAGAGAAAAATTAAGATAAACACAAAGAGATTCTTTCATAAATTTTTACGGTGTAGAGTCGTTTTTGGAACGGATGAACGCATGGTTATTGTGAGGGTGTGACGTACGCTTAACACGGTGCCTGACCCCCGACCGCTCGAGCCAAGCTACCCCTTGTGTTGGGAAAAACCGGGTGACTGCTAACCCGGTTGCCTGGGGTTTTCTAACATGCCAGGTTATGTTCCGCACTAGCGATGGAAAGAATGGCGGATATTGTGGAAGACTCAAGGAAGGGGTTCAACTATGTTTGAGCTCCCCTGGTTGAATATCTGTCGGAGGGTCTGCCTTTGTTTGCATGTGGACCACGACTGAGAGCTCTCCATCTCTTTCATATCTAGAACTTCCGTTGGCTTCCCTGATTTGATGGGGAGGTTCCCAGGGGCTTGGGTTCCCCTCTCTCTATAATCCTGCCTTCACCTGTAACCAAACTTGAATTTTCTTTGACCGTGACACCATAGTTTGTTTATCTGTGTTTATTCCTGTGACTTATGGGGGGGAGAGGGGGGAAAGATGAACACCAAGGACTATTATGACCTTCCACGAGAACCTGTTGAATTGTGATGTATGCCATGTCCATTGGAGACCTGGAAGGGTCCTGCTGAAAACGTATTGGCCTCGCCGAGTCATAGTACACAAACTGTATATGATACTCTAGTTCTCTGTTACTTTCAGCCTATACGATGCATTGGTGTCACCTGCCAAGGTTTAGTTTCATTGTCCTGTTTTATCTTTGAAACCAATAAAAATACTTTTGACAAAAAAGGAAAAAAAAAGAAAGTAACAAATATAAAGAAATGCAAAAATGCGCGAATTGTAACAACATAATGGTCAGGAATCAGTTTGCACACCTTACTAAGATGTCGACAATACCATTACAACACTCAAGTAGGTGTGACACGGCCAATGTGGTGTATGCTTTGAAATGCCTGTGCGGAAAGCTTTACGTGGGCAGGACTGAGCGCAAGGTGAAAATTTGGATAACTGAACATAAAAGTAACATAAGAACTAAAAATGTAAAATCCCCTGTGTCAATGCACTGGCAGCAAGCAGGACATAACATTGCTCAATTATGTTTCACCATCCTGGAGGCATTAAACAATAGAACTGATGTCGATCAACAGAAACAATTGTTAAGATCTGAGTTCTATTGGATCAAAAAACTTAATACAATACAGCCACAAGGATTGAATGACCGACTAGAATTACTAGAATTATCATGTTTTCTGTAAGGGATAGACTCGTCAGAATATGCATTTGTATCTTACAACATGAGAGTACATTGTAGCCAGGCGCAGGAGGATGTTTAAGTCAGTTACATCCTTAGAGTTTGTCTTGTATATTATATCTTCTACAGATTGGTTGTTATTTTATGATTTGTGGGAATTGTTTTTATTGATTTATATGTTCCCATTGGGTTTCATTGCTTGTTGTATTTATCAACTTTATTGAACTCCCGAGCGTCACTCACACCATTGCAAGGGGCGGCTTTCACTTTAAGTGGGTGACGTCAGCTCGTCTTCATGACGCAGACTATGGCACTCATAGACTTGCATTACTCTGAGCCAACGGCTGGAATCTAGCACAGGAGTGTGGATCACTTGAGAATTCACCGGGAAAGCAGAGCATAACTGTGCATGATTCACACGGTTATGGGCATTTTTTGATGGCACAAATCGCTTCTATTTCTGCTTGCACGTAATCCATCTAGACCAGGTTACTCACGTAACGCACACTGTGGCACTTATAGACTCATTTGGAAGTAACGGTCGGTTTGCAACAAAGGAACGTGGATTCGTTTTTTACCACACTGTAGAAGTGGCGTACTTTTTTTGTTTGTTTTACACAGTCACGGATATTTTTCTAAAGAATACATCATTTTAAGTTCTTATGAGCACGCAATCTGTTTTATGGCATGAACACCAAGTATAAGCGTTGAATACGTGAAGGCACAATTTTATATGTGTCTTGCGGTGAAGCACGTTAGAATTCATAGCACATTAAAGGGAAGCTCAAGAATGACCGCACTTTTGATTCATGTTGCATGGTGTCGAGCACATTGACATCTTCTCTGATAGATCTTCGGTCTTAAAGCACGGGGTTACCAATGATTAGCAATGACCAACAGTGTGTTTATTTGAATAGTTTGGACTGAACTGGCTCTTGTTTAATTTTGTTTTCAGAGACCCCTGATGAAGGGTTATCCTCGAAATGCATTGGGTTATATGAGTGATTGCATTTTAAATCACAACCTGTTAAATGAAGCATTTGGAATTAAAATGATGCATGAAAATTATCATCCAGTAACACGGAATTGGAATTGAGTTTCTTCTCTGAATGGGAAAATATGATGCAATTGGAGGAGAAACCGAAAAGTTTCAATGCTAAGTGCACCCATCAGCTAGGGATTGGTGTTCCAAACTTGGCATTCCTGTTACTGCCTAAATAATTATGTCAGATGACACTGAAGAGTTAGTTTTAGCTTTTTATTCTTTAGCATATTACATTTTATGAGACTGCTTCATCAATTCCCTTACCCACTCACTTACAGAGAGCTCATTTTTTATTGTTCCATTTTGGAGGAATATGGTTTGCTGGTCAGCTTCGTGTTGCGCCAACATTATTACTTAGGTAGCCTAATACAGTTGCTCACACAAGCCTGTTGCTGTTTGATTTTAGTATGCAAAGATTTGAGCCCAGACTTGACAGCCACATCAAAATTCAAGCTCTTTAGAAAATTCTTGAAAGTTGAGCTCTTCAAACTTGCCTACGGCTAAACTCTACATAGGAAAAGGGGTCACAGTTGAAGAGCAGCTGAGGCTCCTTCTTCCTGATCCTCTCCTATCCAGCGGGTGCAGACTGCTATGATTGTATCCTCAGGTCTCTGAAGTAACCAGAAGAAAAAACATAGGGCCTCATTTATAAGTTTTTTTGCCGTAGGGCAGCGATGCAAGCCTTTTTGTTGTGCTGCCCTATCTATAAGATACAGCACATTCCTGTCCCTTTCACCTACGCTGGCGCACAATGGGCTACCATGTGCCAACGCAAGTACCCTTATGCCATCGTGCAAGGGTGGATGTGTAGCAGGGATGATTGTTTTTGTACAGGAAGGAGCTTCTTTCTGCGCAAAAACAATCATAAGAGGGGTTTTCCTCTTCTGTGTGTGCTTCAGAATGCATAAAAGAAAAAACAAGGAGAAATAAAGGTGTTTCTCCTCATTGTGCCCCTCTTGCGGTTCCCCTGGTGAGACATAAGCTTTTGATACATTCCTGGTCTAAGAAATCTTGTAAATCTGGGAATGTGTCAAATGCCATGAGTGTTACCTGGAAACACCCTCCGTAACGCCCATGGCATGCCTCCCTATTGCAGGGTGAGTCAACGCAGCAACTTGCGCTGTGTTGCCTCAGTCCATATCTACAACGCCATGTAAAGCAACGCAGGGTGGCTTTACGTGGCCCTGTAGCTATGGCCCTGCAGTGTGTGCCGCCCAACTGTTACTAAAAGTGACGTTCCAGCGGCGCACTGGGCCACGCAAAGGTGGCTTAAAGTGCTTTACAAAACTTTCTAATAAATAAATAAGTGAATATCTGAGAATATCTGATAGATATAGTGCATTCGTGCCCTTTTCTTTTGACATAGGGCAGCGCCGCAGGAAGGTATGCAGCATTGCCTTGTGGCAAAATCTTGTAAATAAGATCATCTGTGTTTTTTTTCATTTTTAAAATGCAGGCTCCTTCCAGAAAAACAAAAGAAACAGGGGGAAAAAGCTGAAAATAAAGTAAACTAAAATGACTTGTTTTTTTTTTGTTGATGTTTTTTGTTGATTTTTGGTATTTGTGCTTGGTGACTGCACAAGTTAAAAAGTCAGTGATCATTGCACAGGCCTGTTTTTTGTGTACGTATCTTGCGCATATTCATGAAGCTCAAAAGCCTCAAAGGCATTGGCTGACACTTTTTTCCTCTGACGCCAGGAATTGATTTATTCTGTTCCCCAACCTTCTACCTCGATGAAGGACAAGGATGTTTCATATGTAGGCTCATGGCCGGGCAGGGGTTTTGATGGGCTGTCTAACCAAAAATACAGGCTCTTCCCCAAGTTTGCCCAAGGGCTGCATGGCCAGAGTTGGATGTTACATTGCCCCCTCAACCTCTCCACCTCCTTCCATTCCTTTCACCATCCATTGTCTCCTTTAATCCCCCCTCAAACACATTCAATCTCAAAGACCTCGCCCAGGGGCAGAAGGTATCTCTCATTTGCCCCAAGACCAGAACCTGCCCAAAGAACCTCTTATTATGATCCACATGCTTGATCCCCTATCCCTTTCGACCCCATCTTACCCACATGCAGGGGAGGGAGCCTTGCAACATGGCACACAGTGAATGCTATTGGCAGTCCACAGTACACTTTCACCCTCACAACAATACCACTAGACATAGGCCAGGGCAAATAACAGCTGCTCCAGGGTCCTAGGTGCTGTGATCTGAACACTGGGGTGCAGCTGTCAGGTGTCCTGGTCCTCCTTCAGCATCAAAACAATGGTGGTGATAAAAAAAAATCCATCCTCTCTGTCCTCAGGCAAGGTGGTGGAAGCCTATTCAAACCTACCAGCGTTGAGGCAAGGCCATGAGGTCAGGCAACATTTTGTCTAAGTGAGCACTTTCTTACCGTCAGCAGCAGCTTTCTCAAAGTGAGCGATAGTTACTGCCAATGTTGAGAATTCTCGCAGGGAGCATGAATTCTGAAACCTAGCTCAGCCGGCACCTAGAGAAACCTAGCAAACCTATAAACATTTTTAGACTAGACACACAGGGGAATCCAGGATGGGGTGAATTGTGTGGTTCTCCAGAAGAAGAGGTTGAATTGTGAGCTATGGCTGAAACCTCTTTGTTCAAGATGAAACTGAAACTGTGTCTCTGTAAACAGGATAAATCGACTGAAATATGTGATTGGTTTTGTGCAGACTGCCAAGGCACTCCTTGGAGTGACAGTGCACTATACAAGTCTCTGTTCATTCATTAGTTCATTCAATAGGGGTGGTCAGTAAACTCTGCTCCTCCAGCGGAGTTCACAGAGTTTTGCCAACTTTGAGCTCCGCTTGCAGCATGGAGTTTCGAGAAAACTACGCCAACTGCCACATGGTGGAGTTTTTTCTTGCGCGCAGCTTGCCAACGGTAAGTTGGCGAGCAAGGAAATCAAACAATGGATGGCTACCTGTTTTTCTACTGGCATCACTGGTAGTTTAATGTTCCAGTCTGTCCAAAAATTAGCAAAATCCCCTAAACCAGGTATTTTTGGGGAACAAATTGCTGCAGAAGAAAGCTTCTAGTTTTTTCCCTGCAAATGGCATCAACAAAGGTTTTGTTGTGCTGAAATCACCATCTTCCAAGCTTTGAGGGACAGGTCGACTTTTGTCAGAAAACCAAACTTTTTTATACAGTTTTGGCATTTTACTGAGACATAGCCTATTTTTTCTAATTTTTGTGCTTTCAACCTCCTTCCAGTTAGTAATGGAAATGGGTATGAAACCAATAATGGATCCTAGAAAGCTATACATTTCTAGAAACTAGACAAAATTCTGAATTCAGCAAGGGGTCATTTGTGTAGATTCTTCAAAGTTTTTTTATAGAAACAGTTGAAAATAGAAAATATTGAAATTGAGTTAAAAAAACAGCCCTTTTTGACAATGTTTTCAGCTGTAACTTCTAAGTATGACAGATTTTGTAAACAATATAACGTTACATCTGCTGAACCCTTCAAGTTGTGGGGATATATAGGACTTGTAGGTTCACCAAGAACCTGAGGATCCCAGAACCAATAACTAAGCTGCGCCATGCAATGGTTTTTCACTGTCTACAGGATATATACCAATTCATTTGATAAAATATAATGGGAGAAAAATAGGTACCAAGGAAACCAATACTTTTCCGAAAAGGAAACAAAACATAGAGTTTATGAGAAGCGGTCTTTTGCACATCTTCAAAATTGTGGGTACCCATGCAAGCATGTGAATTAGCGGTCATTTTTTAAAATGACTCATTTTTTCATTTTTTACAAATTGTCTCACATTTGGAAGGCAGAAACGCAAAGAAAGTCAATGGGTAATAACACTTGTTCTACTATTCTGTTTTCCCCTAAGTCTCCTGATAAAAGTGGTATCTCACTTGTTTGGGAAGGTCAAGTGTCCGTGACAGGAAACGGCCCAAAACGCAACGTGGACACATCAAATTCTTCCAGTGAAAACTGACCCTTTTTATGCAAAGTGCCTAGCTGTGGATTCTGAAACCTAGCTCAGCCGGCACCTAGAGAAACCTAGCAAACCTATAAACATTTTTAGACTAGACACACAGGGGAATCCAGGATGGGGTGAATTGTGTGGTTCTCACCAGGTTCTCTTACCCAGAATCCCTTGCAAATCTCAAACTTTGTAAAAAAACACATTTTCCTCACAATTCTCTGACGGAAAGTTCTGGAATCTGTGTGGATCCACAAAATTCCACCCAACCTGCATTTCCCGATGTCTCACAATAAAAATGGTACCTCGATTGTGTGGGGAGGCCTAGTGCCCGTGGCAGGAAACGTGCCAAAACGCAACGTGGACACACTACATTTTTACAGTGACCACAGACCCTTTTTCGCATAGTGCCTAGCTGTGGATTTTGAACCCCAGCTCAGCAGGCATGTAAGGAAACCTAGCAAACCTATACATTTTTTAAACCTAGACACCCAGGGGAATCCAGGATGGGGTGACTTGTGTGGTTCTAACCATGTTCTGTTATCTATAATCCCTTGCAAACCTCAAACTTTCTGAAAACACATTTTCCTCATATTTCTGTGATGGAAAGTTCTGGAATCTGTGTGGATCCACAAAATTTCACCCACCCTACATTACCCAAAGTCCCCAGATAAAAATGGAACCTTACTTATGTGGGTAGACCTAGTGCACGCGACAGGACACAGGCCACAACGAAACATTGACACACCACATTTTTACAGTGAAAACTGACCCTTTTTTGCAAAGTGCCTAGCTGTGGATTTTGAACCCTAGCTCAGCCGGCACAAAGGGAAACCTAGCAAACCTATACTTTTTTTAAAACTAGATACCCAGGGGCATCCAGGATGGGGTGACCTGTGTCTCGCCCACCTGGTTCTGTTACCCAGAATCCCTTGCAAATTTCAACTTTCTAAAAAAAATAAACATTTTCCTCACATTAGAATTTGCTGTGTTATACCCTTAATCCCTATGTCTTTGGTCCTTTTGTGTTTAGTAGAACATTTGTGCCGGCACAGTGATCCCACACAGAAATCTGTGGAAAATGTGATTTTTTCAGCTAAATTTGAGGTTTGCAGGGGATTAAGCGTAGGAAAACGTTGGGGGATACACGTAAACTATAACTCCCTGGACTCCCCCAGGTGTCTAGTTTTCAGAAATGTGTGGGTTTGGTAGGTTTCCCTAGACAGCCGCTGAGCCCGGGACCAAAAACCCAGGTGCCCCCCCCTTGCAAAACCAGGCTGTTTTGTGATGAGTAATTTTGATGTCTTCACAATATATTTTGGGCCCTTGCCTGTCACGGGTACTTGGCCCATCCACACGAGTGAGGTACTATTTGCATCGGTAGACCTGGAGGAATGCTGGGTGGTAGGAAATTTGTGTCAGCCCGGTGATCCCACAACTTTCCCACACAGAAATTTGAGAAAATTAGATTTTTTCCATAAAAATTTGAGGTTTACGGGGAATTCTGGATAGAAAAACTTTAGGGGCTCCATGCAAGCCATACCTCCGTGGACGCCCACGGGTGTCTAGTTTTCAGAAATGTGTGGGTTTGGTAGGTTTCCCTAGATGGCCACTGAGCCCGGGACCAAAATTTGTTTGGATCAATGAGAGACACCACCCAGTACTCACCATTTTTTGGGGGGTTTACAAATATATCTAAAGTTGGAAGATTTTCAATAGAGACAAACTACACCTTGGCACAGAAACACAGATAAGACAAGTATGAGGGCCTATCCATCTCTTCCTCAAGTACACACACATACTGGTTGTATTTGGCAGTAGGGTAAGTGAAAGGTTCAAAAAGTATATTTACTTAACAAGAGATTTCACAAAAAGGAAATGCACTGTTAATCATTAAAAGGTTAAAAACCTGAACCAATGACTCCCAGCACGTGAGCAGTAAAGTCACGTCAAGGCACCAACCTCTTTACAGGCCATTCACACACCTTTCATACTTGATATAAACATTCACACCACCAGCTGCTGCCCCAGCACATTACAACACTCACATCAACAGACATTGTAGAGACAATGTGCATCCTGGTAGAGAAAGACAGAAAATACACATATTACTTCAAAATGAACAATTCCTTAAGTACACACACATACTGGTTGGATTTGGCACGAGGGTGAGTGAAGTTTCAGGGCGTAAAATTTTATTAACAAGAAATTTCATTTCACAAAAAGGAAATGCACTATTAATAATTAAAAGGTAAAAAACCTGAACCAATGACTCACAGCTCATGAGCTGTAAAGCCACGGTGAGGCACCTCTTTGCTGGCCATTCACACACCTTCCATTTGTGACAAACACAAGACCATTCACACCGCCAGCTGCAGGCCCAGCACATTACAACATTCACATCAACAGACAATGCCATTTAGGGGCCCATCATTTACATACGCCCACATGAATGACTCAGCAACCACACAAGCTGGCGGTTGACATAGTGTGTGCTGTGGCATTTGGCTACCACAATATGTAATGACCAGCAGCAAGTCACTACTCACACACCGCCAGCCAAATGCCAGCCCATGCACACCGCTAGTCAAGTGCCAGTCAACGCTCACTGCCAGCCAAATGACAGTCTAGCCACATCGCTAGCCAAGCGCCAGCCCACGCACACCACCAGCCAAGCACCAGTCCACGCACACCGCCAGCCAAGCGCCAGTCCATGCACACCACCAGCCAAGCGCCAGTTACGCACACCGTCATCAATTATTTTTTTTACAAGAAAGAAAACACAAACCTGTTGAAACTCGATACAAAACTATAACGAAAAAGACAACAGCGGTAACTAGAGACATCATTTTAATTCCAACCGTGAAGCTGAACAACAAATGTGAAACCATAAAGACCAGGCAGAACACTATTAGACTCACGGTTGCTCCCAAAAACTCTTTTGAGTGTGATACAATCTGAAACATGTTGGCACACACAGCCCCCGATTAGAAGGACAATCAGCACAGTGCATACAGCTCTCCTTCCCCATAGTTCTTCTTAAACAGACTCTACATCTCTTACAGGGACTGTTTATTTTGGGGCGTGGGAGAAATTAAATCGGGAAAGAGGCAATCTTTCAATCTAGCCACATCCAGCACCACTCTAGGAATACTTGCCTCTTCTACTACAACAAGGCTGCCTAACACCGACTCCTGAAACTGAACTAAAGTCATCCTTGATGCTGGAGAACACTCCTTGAACACAAAAAAATACATTCAAAATATCTAAATTGAAATGATGGATGGCCACATCTTTTACCAAATGTAAGCCTTACAAACAGAAGTGTAAGGTTCTAACCTCTGACCGACTCTATCAACACCACCCATGTGCCTATTGTAGTCTACAATGCACAGAGGTTTGCGCACTTCAGCAACCTGACCCCAAACAGTCACAGGTGAAGTACTGTCATCATGGATGGTAGTCAGCACGTACATATCCCTCCTGTTCACAAGTTTTACAGCTAGCAGTTCATCACTACGTAAGGCTCTGCAGTTCCCCCTCTGAAGCTTTTTGCAAACAAGCTCTTTTGGGTAACCTTAAGGGCTAGAGCAGATTGTTCCACAAGCAAGAATGTCCACTTTGAACAATTCCTCAAACAATTGCATAGCATTGTAGAAGTTATCTAGGTACAAATGGTGACCTTTGTGAAAAAGTCCTCTAGCAAGTTCCCACACAATGTTCTCTGAAACTCCTAAACGGATGGACAACCGGGGGGGTCAATAGCGGAATCCCTACCAGTGTACACCCAGAAATTATAGACATTTCCTGTCCTACTCTCAGACAACATATACATTTTAACTCCATAGCGTGCCCTCTTGTTAGGAATGCACTGCCTAAAAACCAAACGGCCCTTAAACAGGTCCAAAGACTCATCAACAGCTATGTCTTTCCCTGGAGTATGGATCTCTGAAAGTCGATCTACAAAGTGATCAAGAACAGGCCGAATCTTAAAAAGAAGGTCACAGTTGGGTGATGGCAAAACCAAAGCATTATCAACAAAATGCAGCATCCAAAGCAAAAGTAAATGCCTATCACAACTCATAATTGCAGGAAATATGGCCATTGCTATCAAAAGACTGGTAGAACAATAAGTAGCCAAGGATAGCTTCCTTATAAAGCCAATCAAAAAAGTTAAACCCAAAAACTTATTTATCTCATTTAGAATTGTGGGAGTCCACCATGTTGCTCTAGAGAGGTGACTAAGTCTGGCACTGTTGTCCCTCAAATACTGCTCAGCATACAAAATAGTCTGCTCAACAATCTCAGCCACAAATATATCATCCATAAACAACTGAAAAAACTGTATAGGCAAAACAAAATCCACAATTCACTCTACACCTTGCATCACCACTAAGGGCAAGTAACACCGGTTGCACCATGTTTGGATCAACCCAGAGTCTAGCACTCCAAATGGGAAGCCTTGCAGCCCCAGGCTACAATTCAGATGCCTCTTGCGGCACCATCAACACATCAGTGTCTTCCTCTAAAACCGGCACTTCATCTGCACTGAGAGTAGCTTCATTTGCTCTGAGAGTATCTTGATCATCAGATGATTCCTCGTGGACAGAAAACTCACTGCTAGAATCTTGCACTTCCTCCTCTCCCTCAGACGCACTGTCAGTCTCATAATCATGGTCAGAGGAAGATTCAAAAAGCATACCAACCACCTGCTGATCAGTAATTCTGCGGCTAGCCATAATCCTTACTGATAAAGGTAACTTGTCAAACATGTCAACAACAGCAAACACTTTGTAAAATAAGTAATAAACAAAATGTGGCTTTATCACAAAGACCTATATACTACAAAACAATACCACTCACTTGCCAGAAGCAGTTTGACTCACCACCATCTACTCTGCACAAACACAGTAAGGACCAATAATATCCCAATAAAAAAGAAAAAAAAAAGAAAATTACACATAAGACAACGCAAAACACATCGCAAAGAATTTCAAACTCAGAACACAAACTAAATATGCTGCTATTGTGACACCACTTACAAAAAATTCATAAATGCATGACAATAATACTCATTTAGAAAAAACACAACCAAAATGTTTTTCTGACCGAATACATGCAATTACGCAAACTGCAGATCAACCATTGCCAAAACCGCAAACAGGAATCAAAAGATTTGCACTAGAATAAAAAGGAGAAATAAAACATAACAATCATACGTGCAAATAATGCGCCAGTCCACACACAATCCACCAGCCAAGCTGGGGGGCAGGGAGGCCTAAAAGCATAAGGCCGATCTGCCTCCAAGGGGGGCAGAAACAGCCAAAATATTCACCATAAAAGGGGAGCAACCCTTGCCCAATGGGCCACTCCCCAACACCAACATTTAAAAATAAACTGGTGTCCAGTGGCTTCTGCCCCGCTTGGGAACAGATGGGCCTAAAAACATATGGTCAATCTGCCCCCAAAGGGGACAGACACAGCCACAATAATCACCCCTTAAAGAGGAGCGATCCTTGCCCAAGGGACCACTCCCCAACAACAACATTTAAAAAAAACTGGTGTTTAATGACTTCTGCCCGTCTTGGGGACAGATGGGTCTAAAAACATATAGCTGATCTGCCCCCAAAGGAGGCAGAAACAGCCAAAATAATCATCTCATAAAGGGGAGCGACCTGTTGCCAAGTGGCCGCTCCCCAACATTAAATAAGACAGAAATCCCTGGTGGCCGCATGGGGCACATAAAACTTTAAAAAAAAAGAAAATCAGCTGATCCACCATCCAGGGGGGAAGAAATAGACAAAATAAATGCTCCCCAAAGGGAAGCCAGCCTTGCCCAAGGGGCCGCTCCCCGCATATTTATAAATAAAAAAATCCTGGTGATCTAGTGGGGCACACAATTTTTTTTAAATGGGCCTATCTGCCCCCAGGGGGGCAAAAATGGCCAAACAAATTGTTCCCCAAAAGGAAGCGTCCCTTGCCCAAGGGGCCACTCTCTGCAAACATCACAATCCTTTGTTTAAAAAAAATATTTAAAAAATTACCTGGTGTCTAGTTGGCATTCCTGCTGCACGATCATGCCCAATGCGCGATTGTGCAGCAGGAATGCTCAGAAGAGACATCGGAGGAAAGGAAAACCCTTTCCTTTCCTCCCATGCTTCTTTTTTTTAAATCCCCCCTCTCCAAGGAGAAACTTACCTCCTCTCCCTCCGGTACGCTGGAAGCAAATGGGTTCCAGCGTGTCCAGTATCAGCGAATGACGTCGGAGCGCATGTGCCTTGACGTCATTTGATGACGTAGAGAGAGGGGCCGGGGGCACTGCCCTCCCCGGTGGGGACAAAATGAAGGGTAGCCCATGGGGGCGCGCCCCCTCCGTCCTAGCACCCGCGTGTGGGTGCTAGGACGGAGGGGGCCGTCCGGCACACATGCCCACTGTGACGTGGGATGGCTCCCACCATACAGGACCAACACAAGAGTTTTAAATAAAATTATCTTTTTTATCAGGTTCCTTGTAGGGGTATAGAAGCTCATCCCTGCCCTGAGATCGTCTGCAACTGTATTGTGGACAGCCTTGGGGTACTGTATTAAAGAGCACTAAAACTAAAAGATCCAACATAATAAGCACTGCTTTCCCCCTAGCATCGAAAGTACCTCTGATGTAATTAGCAACCTCCACTAGCGCCATCTCTATGCTGAAATTGGATCTAAAGCCTTACTGACTCGGGTGGAGCAAGTTATTATTTCCCAATTGCCTATTTTTTGGAATTGGAAATGTGTGTAATATTTCCATAAAAACAAATTTCTTGGAAATAAAGTATTTCAAAATCTGAATCTACTTTCCACGTGCTGCGAGAGCTGCTGGTTAACATGCTTCTCCAGTACTTTAGACACAGCTGGTAAACGAGATATCAGTCTATAATTAGATTGCTGTCCCTGGTCTGCCCCAGGCTTCTTAAGCAGGGACAAGATTTTATTCTGCTTCCAGGAATGGGGTACTGTTGCTGTAGACATTGATTTGTTCAAACGTTTGTTGGTCAAGTGGTAAATTACATTTGTCCCTAATACTAGTAAGTTAGGGGGCAGGAATCAGCTGGAGACCCAGACTTAAGGCTAATTATATCTGTTAATGATCCCTCTATGGAGATGGGTTCAAACCTATAGAGGGTTGCCATAGATGTAGTAGCTGTACAAGGAAGGGAGACTTCCAACATAAGCCCTTCAGACTGCAAGTCGGCGGAAAGGCCGGCTTGAATATTTAAAATCTTATTATGAAAGTAGCATGCCAGCTGCTCGCGCCACTTAGTCGAAGGATGCTGACGTCTCGAGCAAGTCTCTGGGGACATAAAGTTTTTGAAAACTTGAAAGATTTCTCTTGGTTTATTTCCAGCCCTCTCTATTCTTCCTTCCAAATAAGCCTTTTTGGCTATTTTAACTTCCATAATTTTTAAGGCCTCTTTGTATAAAGCCTTTGCATTAGGGTCATAGAGATTCCTCCATTGCCTTTCTAGGATTTGACATTGTTTCTTTCCATATCCCAGGGTATCTGTGTACGAGGGGCCGTACCGATTAACTCTGCGCAGTAGATGATGAACCACTGGCGCAAGCTTATGTGCAGTAACACGAATCCAACTGTCCAAAAGACAAGTATCATTTTCCACAGCACCTGAGAAGGAAGGGGCGCTCTCCTCCAGGGACCTGTGGATGAGCTCCCCCAATTGAATTCTCTGATAAGCCCTGGAGGCACAAGAGGTTTTAACTACCAACGGTTTTACTTTTTTAAGACCGCCCAATCAAATCTTGTTGAGTGGGTGTCAGATCAGACTTGAGAAATAGGATCAATTACTTCCAACATACCGTTGGAGGAGATCTGGTCCAGCACATGACCTGCTTGGTGAGTTGAGCTGATCACAAATTGATTACGTTCCAGAGAGGACAACATTTCACGGAGGAAATCTACCTCACTGTGTCCTGTTTTGTCCATGTGAAGATTAAAAATCCCCCAATATTGCAAAATGAACATATCTTAAGGCCAAATTAGCCACTGCATTACCAAGGAAATTGAGGAAGGGTCCTACAGGGCCTGGAGGTATATATATTAGAAACCTGGTCATCAATTGTTGATGGGATAGTGTGAGGCAGAAACCAAGTGCCCCTGCTCCTTCCAGAACAACAATGGGAATCGCTAAGCAATCAAAGTTATCTCTATAGACCATGGCGACCCCTTCCTCTTCCACTCAGAACATCCTTATTGTATATTTTGTAACCCTATGAAATAGCTGAGGTAATTACAGGATTGGACAACTCAGTTAGCCACGTTTCAGTGAGAAACAGCATGTCTGGATTTTCCTCATGTAGAAAATCATAAATTTTATCAGCGTGTTTCTGCAATGAGCAGGCATTGATCAGAGCTGTAGAGAACCATGCGTTCTTACTAATCTCACTCTTCGGAGGGAGAGTAAGTTCACTATTTTGAAAAAGAAGTTTGACTTGGAACACACAATATGGGCAGGAGTAACTATCTATTGGTGTAGGTGAAGAAGGCTTTAAAATGCATTTCCGTGCCTTGGCTAGACTAAGCAATTGTTCTGGGCTATAGCATAAGTGATGATTACCTTCTGGACGGACACGGCAAGGTGGCTGGTGCTGGTCACTTCCAAGACACTGCCGGGTGATATCAGGCTTGCCTTAGGCACGCCAGCGGAACGCCCGATGCGCTTGTCTATGCCGCATCCCATAATAAATACATGTGGCCAAGAAAAAAGCTAGAGCACGCACTGCTCAAAAGTTGCGTCTCTAGCTGTCCCTGAAAAATGGAAAAATGGCCGAAGGTAGCGTTCAATCGGTTTAGCTGCTTCCCTCGTAATCAGCCTGAACGGTGCACGATAACACGATGTGCAAAGAGTCAAATTCAATTCAGTATCTTTTTTATTTTTTTTTAATATATGTAAGCACAATTCTAACACAACTAAGCAGGACCTTTAGTGCAGTACATCCGCACAGCATCCCGTGTTAAATACATGTGGCCAGGAATAAAGCTAGAGCACGCACTGCCCAAAAATGTTGGCTCTAGCTCTAGCTTACCTAGCTGGCCCTATTCTTTATTAGAGCACGAAAGAAACAAAAACGATCATGTGATATATTGAACTGTCATTTCAAAGTGGAAGAAAGCACAATTTCAGTTCATATTACGCAAGCTCGATTTCAACGCCATTAGGAGCCAGGAAATAATAAAACAATGTTCAGAGCCAGCATCCCTTGGGTCAGTCCTAATGAGAAAGCCACTAGTGCCAAGTATCATTTACAGTCCAGTGGTACTCTAAATGTACCCCTGCATACCGTGTCCCAGGTGCAGCTGGACATAAAAGTCATGAGGAAGGGGGCATAAGAAATATGTCTGCCCCTCCCATAGTCCCATTATTGGCAACACACCCCACCCACACCACAACAGAGTATGCATGCATAAATAAAAACGCAACACAACTTTTGTTTGGGAAAAATATTGCTGCAGGTTTATTCCATACAAAAGTATGCAATATGGTGGGTTATCTTACGGGCGCAGGCAGCTGTACTAACCTATGCTGCCCTGCCCGCCTGATGAGCCAAGCACTGTGGAGAATCCAATCAGCGCTACCCTTATGGGGGTGATCCGCTTACTGGATCATGTGACACATTGTTCCCTTATTACTCACGCCCCTTTCAGGGCGGAGCGTAGCAAGGCAAGCCCCCGGTTGTTCAGGACCCCAACCGCCCGAAGGACTAACGGGGCGCCAACATAATTATTCTAGGCCTCTCTGCTGAGGTTCCTGGGATTTGACTCTGGCACCCCAATTGTGCTCTTGCAGAGGTACCGTTCTGTACCCATATGCTTACAGATCGCCCTGTAACTCCGCCACAGCTTTGGAGGTGGCCACCATCACCTAAAGAGCCCCCCCACCAAAACAGTTCCTTTCTCGCTGCAACCTGTAATTTCCCGGGCCTCATTCATGTCCAGTAGGAATAGATCCAGGCCCACCTGCGCCAAGTGCACACGAACTTGGTCAAAATAACCTTTGGTGTTCGCCCGGCATAGCCCATGCCTGATGAAGGTAAAGCCCCTTGCTCTGCGAACTCACGCATGGAGCGGTTTAATCTTCTCTGGGAATGTACCAAAACCTCGCATGACCTGCAAGAATGTGATGGCCTCCCAGGAGGGAGCTCTACCCTTAAACATCGCTATCTTCCTTCAAGCTGAAGTGGCTCCCACCTTCTGCAACCTGTAGTTGCAGTTCTTCTAGCCTTTTGTGCACCCTAACACCTGCTTCCCCAATTCATGAAACAGCAGCACACTTGTTTATTGGCCCGCATCCACAACCAGCCTATATACTTGGCTATGCGGACTGGGCATTTTGTGCATCACTGAAGCGACCCGTAACCCATCCTGGGAGCAGAGTGCCCCTACTTTGTTGAGGTTGACCAGACGTGCACAGACCTTCTCTATTAATAAACCATGGCGAACAAGACTGTTTTTCACCTAGCGCACACTATTGCAGTCACAACAACAATTTGGAGAGAACTTACGCCTACTACCAGACTTGCTTAACTAATGCTCTATCACAGATGCCAACGTACCTGCTAACAAGCTGAGATCCCTGATGCTCTATAGGTCTTGCCCCCACTCTATTTATGCAGTTTCCTGCAATGTATCCTTCTGCCCTTGTATGGGCACGAAAATACCTACGACATTGCAAAACCCACTGCACTCGCATTCGCAGGCAGTTCGGTGGGGGAGAGGGGTCCTTAGAATTGGTTCTGCTACATTGCCTGGCCTCCTAGCCCACAAGCACCCTCGTCTGACAGCAGACTATCTGCTGTGTTGCCCATGCAATGTCCGCACCCTGGCGCAAGACGTCCCGTTCTATACCTCTGCTAACAAACTACCTTCAGTGAGGAAAGGGTGAACGGTTGTATGTTGTGCGTCTGGCCATAAGAACCTTGGTTTGCTTTGGCAGGGATCAAATTGCTGCATCTGTCACACCCATACTAGTGGCATCTGCAGTTCTTTTGCATTCTACACTTCAGGGTGGGACTAACATACTCCACGAGACCACAGAGTCGTGTATATCTTACCAATGATCCTCTTAGGATCTGAGGTTCCCAGTGTCAGTTGGTGACTATCCAACTGGTGTGGATGGGTTGTTAACCATGCCTGGCAATAAGTGTACTACCTTAGACAAACCTGTCCTGACCGGCATCTATATCCTTCTTACACATAATTACTGGTTTATGCCACATGACACCCTTCTGGTTGGTGATACGGAACCTCCTATCCAGCATAAGCTGACAGTCCTGCGTTGCCATTGCACCACCTGTGTATCTTGAATCACCCTCCTGTGTCACCTAACCTTGGTTCTAGAGTGCACTTAATCTGCACCGTTGGCCAGATAATTTCACAGCCTTCTTTGATTGCTAGACTCTGGTGAACACATTAATGGTGTTGAATCTGGTTTGAAACAATATATGCATTGTGCCCTCTATTTGAGACAACTCACCCCTTCGTGGAGTGACGGCTACACAGGTGCCTACACAAGTCACCCAACAGACAAGTTGGCCCTGACTACCTTGTTTTCTGGTGCCAGATTTGGAAAGAGCCTTGCCTTCACTTGCTGCCCCCTGGGAAACACACAATGCCCGTGTTCGGGCTGCGACGCGGTGATGCCCTCATGTAGCATCCAACCCCTGGTCAAACAAGAGGCGGTACCTCGGAGTAGGGTTCTAATCCAACAGATGCCGTTTGTATAGGGTACCACATCTGGCTGTAAGCCGCTCAGTGCTACTGATGCCTAGGCGCTTCCTGACCCACAGCCAGCTCACCCTGATACAATCCGCTCATGGCTGGGACTCAACAGTGCGGCGAAAGCCCGAGACATCCTAACCTGACCTTAGCTCCTCACCAGGCTCCCACACCAGAGCCCTCCAAAAACCTAGTGGCCTAAAACATTCTCCCTGTGGGGCGGCTGCGAATGGACTGCAAACAACTCCTAGGCATTCTCTACCAATGATGTAAATGGAGTTTCAGGTTGGTTAGGGTATGCCCTTAAGCCTGGCTGAACCCGCCTCTCTAGTCAGGAGGGAGTACACACTTAAGCTGACACCTGCCCACCCCGTAGGTGGTTAGGCAGAGATTTCGGCTTATCCTAGAGGCAGTGCAAATGTAATGTGCCAACCGCACTCCCACACTGACACACTATGCACCCTACAGGAGAGACTTCATACCAGGTTATTTTAATTACCCATCGTATCGTCCATCCAAGAGAAACTTAGTTCCATCTGCCCCTATTACCCTGTTCTACCAACCTCATCATGTCATCACAGGGATTACCTAACTCACTGGGTCAATCGGGCCACCGTCCTACAGCTCAGTTAACACAACCCTGTAGTTGCTGGTAGGAACTGTACTTAGCATAACACCTTATGCATCCACTCAATCAGCAGTGTACCCTACTAACACTTGTAGCAGGGCGCATATCATAAGTACCTCATGCCCAACTGAGGCATCACATATCGCATATAACGCACGGACACACAGACCCTTCTGCGATTACAATTACCACCTCGTGTGCCTAGCAGCGCCCAAACGCATCACGCAGACCAGCCCATAGAAATGCCGGTGGTGACTGGGGAAAAGCCCAAAACAAACAAGCGTCACTGACACTAAGGCCGTCACTAATACAGTAGCTAGACAACCGGCCATTCTGGTCAACAACTACATCCTCTCACCCCATGTATAGCAGCCTGCAGCGCAAGACAAGCCTCACAGCCAGGCATAAAAGCTGCATCAAAACACCCCGCGCTGCTGCTTCAATCCAGTCCAGTCACACCGCAGAGACCGGCCCAAACTCTGCCCGGGGTGAGCCGAGAGCCAAGGTATGATGCCCCCTGGACATCTCAGATAAGACCCTCAAATTGTCTGGCGGCGCTAGAACGCCAGCAGCTGAACAGCAGGGGCTGCACTACAAGACTGGCTCCTCCAAAACCTGAGGCATAAGTGCATACAGCCTGGCCAAATATGTGACCGGTGGCTCTTGGCTGTATAATCCCCACAGAGTGTGACAAGACCCATAATTTGCCTTTCCAAACAGAGAACCTAACAATGCCAGACTTGTGTTACAAACAGGTGAGTGTTCTAGATGTCCGTTTCTTGAAATACAGGCTATGACAACTCCTGGGTGCCCTCTCGCCGCGTTAAGATGTGTGGTAACCCATTCAACAGACTGTTCACTCTATGTCGTCACTGGACATTGCAGCCCACTCTTTGCCAATAAGCCGATTCAAGAGTCATAAATGATTTCCTTGTCACTGTTGGCATGATCATTCTCGCTACTGAGGCTCATGAATAAGAATTCCGGGGAAAAGCAAGTGTGCCATTCTTTTCTGCTGCCCTGCTGCATCGCACTCAGTCATGCATGCCTCAAGCACACAGAGGCAGGGCAGCCCGCCCCAAAGGCACTGCCAGGGGCCTCTAGAAAAATCAAACTCAATAACAATACAGGGGGTACGATCCCTGCTATAGGGAGACAAATTGACTCATGTTGGCATCCGTCCGACACTGTGCTTAGTCTGCACTGTGCACTAACCTTTCTCCATTACCATTTACGAGACACCTGCTTGATTCCAGAAAGCCATTTACCCTGAGGGCAAAGATCAAAACCTTACCTGATTGTGACTAGCTGGCACAGTAGACTATAATGCTGTGAAATTATGTAACAGCACCAGCTGGCTGATACCACGCTACAGGGATACAGCTCCCTGCCACAGACCAGCACATAGGCGGCGAGCATGTCAGGAACCAGGGCATCATACCTGTCCTGCACCCAGCGACAAGCTAACCAAAATATAAACCAAGCGCAAGGCAGCAGGCGCGCACAGCCCACCACAAGGAACGTTGCCCCTTCAGGGCACACAAGCAGGCCCACCAGGCGAGGGCATAGCCAGCATCACCAACGACCTCAGAACCAGAGCGGCGCCCTTATACAAGTGCAAGCATGGTACCAAAAGCGAGGCCCAAGGTGTGCCTTTTAAATCATTACAGGACAAACCCATTGAATGGGGAACACCGGAGGGTACTTATATGGTGCAGGGTAGCAATGTCCTCTAGTGACCTAAATGCATACGGCTGGCCCGTGGAGGGCTTCTTGTTTTCTGTGAAAACATGCTAAATCGATTCAGATAAAGGCTTCAACATGAGGCGCAGCAAAAGCATCGAGACAGCCTTTAAACGTAGACAACTCATGATACATCTTCATCGGCAAATAGCTGGGGAATAGAGTCGCAATGCCCTCTTGTGGCCTGGATGCACAAAAGCTGAGCCGCGGTGGGCTCTGTGCAAAACGGCATTCTGAGAATGAGCCCTGCTCTGTTCGTGCAAAACCGACGTGCCACAGACTCTCTCAAAGCAAAAGACACACAATTGATGAACGGAATGCAGAACAAATCAAAACATTCACCCCCAGTCAAGAGATCTGGGTTAAATCCATCATTCTTTTGCTCACCATGCCACCCCAGTTTAGACCTGGCTATATGCAAATCAGTCTTGACCCTGTGCCTCATGGGAACAGTCCAGCCCGAACTGCCAAGCCAGGTCTTCCCTGGACCGGAAACAAGCATCCTAGGACCGGTTTCGGGGTTTCCCCCTCTTCAGCCAGGATAGCTTGATTCCAGTGGCACAGTGAGCCCAGGACTCACGTCTGAGCATACCTGGTGCATTTAGGGTGAGAAAGCAAAAGACACACAATTGATAAACGGAATGCAGAACAAATCAAAACATTCACCCCCAGTCAAGAGATCTGGGTTAAATCCATCATTCTTTTGCTCACCATGCCACCCCAGTTTAGACCTGGGTATATGCAAATCAGTCTTGACCCTGTGCCTCATGGGAACATTTCCTAGAGCCGGTATTTCCTTTTTAAAAAACTAAAGATTATTACTATTGCACTGTATCATTGTACTGTATTTCTTGGGGCTGTAGGAGCTGTGTTCAATGCTCCTTGGGGTCTTTTACTTTTAAACTCACCTGCATTAGCACTTTGTTTCTGGGAAACGCTCAATACTGGGTTAGCGTTCTAGCGTTCGCTACCCTCATTGCGCTGGTCACGTCTTGGCAGCTACATTAAGGCTGATGACGCGGACGCGCAGCGGCATTTCCTAGAGCCGGTATTTCGTTTAAAAAAAACTAAAGATTATTACTATTGCACTGTATCATTGTACTGTATTTCTTGGGGCTGTAGGAGCTGTGTTCAATGCTCCTTGGGGTCTTTTACTTTTAAACTTACCTGCATTAGCACTTCGTTTCTGGGCAACGCTCAATACTGGGTTAGCGTTCTAGCATTCGCTACCCTCATTGCGTAGGTCACGTCTTGGTGGCTACATTAAGGCCGATGACGCGGACGCGCAGCGGCATTTCCTAGAGCCGGTATTTCATTTTTAAAAAACTAAAGATTATTACTATTGCACTGTATCATTGTACTGTATTTCTTGGGGCTGTAGGAGCTGTGTTCAATGCTCCTTGGGGTCTTTTACTTTTAAACTTACCTGCATTAGCACTTCATTTCTGGGCAACGCTCAATACTGGGTTAGCGTTCTAGCATTCACTACCCTCATTGCGCAGGTCACGTCTTGGCGGCTACATTAAGGCCGATGACGTGGACGCACAGCGGCATTTCCTAGAGCCGGTATTTTGTTTTTTAAAAAACTAAAGATTATTACTATTGCACTGTATCATTGTACTGTATTTCTTGGGGCTGTAGGAGCTGTATTCAATGCTCCTTGGGGTCTTTTACTTTTAAACTTACCTGCATTAGCGTTCGCTACCCTCATTGCGCAGGTCACGTCTTGGCGGCTACATTAAGGCTGATGACGCGGACGCGCAGCGGACGCGCGCAGCGGACGCGCGCAGCGGGTGCGCGCAGCGGGCGCGCCAAAGGCGTGCCTAAGGCAAGCCCGTCTGCGCCCGTCCGCGCCTGGACGGGCCCAGGGGCCTTGACCCCTGATACCCCATTCAGGCACCCTCTAATCTACACCACGGAGGAGCTGAAGACCCTTAGACCCAAACTTCCTATTCAATGCGCTCATATGATGAAACCTGACGAACCGATTATAGAATGTACTTTATGTCAATTCAAACCATGTTCCATCTTTAAAGTTTTTGAGGACTATGACACTATAAAGAGTGCTAAAATGTTGCTCCTGAATTGCCGCACTTTGGCTAAACACGCAGAGGAAATATGCCTACTGTTGGACGACGAAAAGCCTGATTTGCTTTTCTTAACAGAAACCTGGTTGAATGACGAAGGGGGTCCGGTGGTCATCCAAACCCTGCCTTCGGGTTATGCTATATCCAGACTTGATAGGACTGCAGGGCGAGGTGGTGGCCTAGCTATTATTTATAAGGACAGTTTTAAATGTCGCATTATGGCTAGTCCCCTACTCAACTGTGAAAGTCTTTATTTTACGATCAGCATATCGCAGACTGACACATTTTCAGGCATCTTAGTCTATCGCCCTCCTGGCCCGGCAGGCAATTTTTGTAAACATCTTTTGGATAAGGTTGCCAGCCTGGCCAGTTCACTTCCTAATTTTACACTCCTTGGAGATTTCAACCTCCACTTTGATGAAGCTCTTCTTTCCTCAGTAGCGGAGGTTATTGAAGGTCTTGAAATGTTGGATCTAAAACTGTTGAGCAATAAACCCACACATAACAAAGGACATACTCTCGATCCCATTTTTTCGAATATCGCCAAGTTAATGGTGTCTGACCCGATTCCCCTCCCTTGGTCGGACCATTTTTTGATTCCTTTTTCTTGGATAATCCAAGAGACAGCCCCACAGGTAAAGGAAAACACCAGATGGGTACGACCCTGGGCCAAACTATTGTACGACTCATGGATAAGGCATCTAAAAGAGTCAGCCCCTACAGTAGATTCCAATCCAGCTATTGCTAATGACCAGCTTAATAAATGGATAGAATCGTCACTGGATTTGGTTCTACCTAAGAAACTTATACATAAAAAAAGAAGGGGCCACCATAATTTATGGTACGCTCCCAAGTTGCGTGCTCTTAGACAAATTTCTAAGCAGCTAGAACGGCATTGGAGGAAAGATCCGACAGCGGATAGGAAGGAGGAAAATAGAACTTCCATCAGAACCTATAAGTATGAAATAAAATTAGCGAAATCAGTTTTTTCGAAAAGGAAATTCTTTTAGCAGAAAATGGACCCCGTGAAATTTTTATAATTGCCAAATCTCTTTTTATCCCGGCACCCCCCCCCAGAACTGTTAAGGATATCCCCCGATGTTGTAATTTAATTGCTAAATTTTTTAACGAGAAAATTCAAGCCATTTATCAATCATTCCCGGCGGTGTTGGAACCCCAAATAATGCCCTCCGCATGTCTTGCTGCTAATCTGCTAGAGCGTATCCCCCCCATAAATTTGATTACTCTTCAGAAGATTTTTAACCAAGTTAAATCAGGAGCCCCTTCAGATGTAGCCCCTCCTGATATCTTAAGACAAGTCTTTGAAATAGTTGCGTCAACAATTCTTAATGTAATTAATGCATCCTTCAAAGTAGGATCTGTGCCTCTCCTGTGGAAACAGGCGATGGTGAGAGCCTTATTAAAGAAACCTGATTTAGATTCTGACATTCTATCTAATTATCGCCCCATTTCACTACTACCTGCTATTGGAAAACTGGCAGAGAAATATGTCAACACCACATTCTCAACTTTTTTAGAAGAGCATAACTGTCTCCACCCCACGCAGACGGGGTTCAGAGCGCAACAGAGCACGGAAACTGCTTTGTTAGTTGTGGTGGAGAGTTTAAGAAAAATCACGGATAACGGGGGCTGCGCGGCACTGATTTTACTTGACCTTAGCACAGCCTTCGATACCGTGAATCACCAGCTTCTGATCCAGAGGCTTAAGGACGTTGGAATTTCTGGTATGGCATTAAAGTGGTTGCGATCCTTCCTTCAAGACCGATCATTTGTGGTTTTTGATGAACATTTCTCATCGGAACCATTACCTCTTAGGTGTGGGGTGCCTCAGGGCTCATCCCTGAGCCCCACGCTTTTTAATGTGTGTATGAGCCCTTTGGCGGAACTTGTAAGCCCTCATGACATCCAGATCATTACATATGCAGACGACACCCAGCTAGTAGTTTCTTTTAGTCAAGAAGATAAATCTGCTCCTAATCTGGCGTTGTGTCTGCAAGAAGTGTTGAGGTGGATGGACGACCTCCTATTTGAAGCTTAACGGTGATAAAACTGAACTGTTGTTCCTGGGAAACTGTCCTCCATGCACTATTGCCCCCTCCTGGCCCAAATGTCTTGGCCCTTCTCCAACCACAAAAGCTGAAATTAAGAGCCTGGGAGTCTGGATAGACCACAACTTGAATTTTAAAAAACAAGCAAGTAAAGTGGCCGCAGGTTGCTGCGGTTTGCTCAGAATGCTCAGGAAGATTCTCCACCTACTTCCTCCCACTGTTAGGATAATAGTGGTCCAGGCACTTGTTCTTTCTCGCCTGGACTATGCTAATGTCCTTTATCTGGGCGCCCCTTTGGTAACCACCAATAGGCTACAGGTCATCCAGAACTGCGCAGCACGACTACTCACCAACTCTGCTAGATGCATGTCTGCTAGACCCTCTCTGGCAACGTTGCACTGGCTGCCGGTTGTGCAAAGGATTCATTTTAAAGCATTATGCATTGCTCATAAGGCCCTCTCTAATAAGGGCCCCCCAGTTGTTAGATCCCTCATTCAGCCATATTGTCCCTCTAGACCACTGAGATCAGAAAATAAGCATCTTGTCCTAGTTCCTACTATAAAAAGGATGCGCAGCAGAGGACGTCGCTACGGGTACAATGCGGCAAAACTTTGGAACAGTTTGCCACTGATGATTCGGTCTGAATCTAATTACCTTCTGTTCCGTAAACGTTTAAAGACTCATCTGTTTCCCTAATTCTTGTATCTGATCTAGGATTTGCTATAGCGCTGGGACGCTCTAGGGTAGCCATGCGCTCTATAAATGTCCTTTCAATTCAATTCAATTCAACAGTCCAGCCCGAACTGCCAAGCCTGGTCCTCTCTGGACCGGAAACAAGCATCCTAGGACCGGTTTCTGGGTTTTACCCCTCTTCAGCCAGGATAGTTTGATTCCAGTGGCACAGTGAGCCCAGGACTCACGTCTGAGCATACCTGGTGCACTTAGGGCGAGAAAGCAAAAGACACACAATAGATGAACGGAATGCAGAACAAATCAAAACATTCATCTCCAGTCAAGAGATCTGGGTTAAATCCATCATTCTTTTGCTCACCATGCCACCCCAGTTTAGACCTGGCTAAATGCAAATCAGTCTTGACCCTGTGCCTCATGGGACCAGTCCAGCCCGAACTGCCAAGCCAGGTCCTCCCTGAACCGGAAACAAGCATCCTAGGACCGATTTAGGGGTTTCACCCCTCTTCAGCCAGGATAGCTTGATTCCAGTGGCACAGTGAGCCCAGGACTCACGTCTGAGCATACCTGGTGCACTTAGGGCGAGAAAGCAAAAGACACACAATTGATGAACGGAATGCAGAACAAATCAAAACATTCACCCCCAGTCAAGAGATCTGGGTTAAATCCATCATTCTTTTGCTCACCATGCCACCCCAGTTTAGACCTGGCTATATGCAAATGAGTCTTGACCTTGTGCCTCATGGGAACAGGCCAGCCCGAACTGCCAAGCCAGGTCCTCCCTGGACCGGAAACAAGCATTCTAGGACCGGTTTCGGGGTTTCACCTCTCTTCAGCCAGGATAGCTTGATTCCAGTGGCACAGTGAGCCCAGGACTCACGTCTGAGCATACCTGGTGCACTTAGGGCAAGAAAGCAAAAGACACACAATTGATGAACGGAATGCAGAACAAATCAAAACATTCACCCCAGTCAAGAGATCTGGGTTAAATCCATCATTCTTTTGCTCACCATGCCACCCCAGTTTAGACCTGGCTATATGCAAATCAGTCTTGACCCTGTGCCTCATGGAAACAGTCAAGCCCGAACTGCCAAGCCAGGTCCTCCCTGGACCGGAAACAAGCATCCTAGGACCGGTTAGCCAGGATAGCTAGATTCCAGTGGCACAGTGAGCCCAGGACTCATGTCTGAGCATACCTGGTGCACTTAGGGCGAGAAAGCAAAAGACACACAATTGATGAACGGAATGCAGAACAAATCAAAACATTCACCCCCAGTCAAGAGATCTGGGTTAAATCCATCATTCTTTTGCTCACCATGCCACCCCAGTTTAGACCTGGCTAGATGCAAATCAGTCTTGACCCTGTGGCTTGGCAGTTCGGGCTGGACTGTTCCACAGAGGCACAGGGTCAGACTGATTTGCATATGCCCATGTCTGAACTGGGGTGGTGGAGTGTGCTAAAGAATGATGATGGATTAAACCCAGATCAGTTGACTGGGGGTGAGTGTATGATTAGCTCAAACGCTCCGTCCATCATCCCCTTTGGTATTGCTTTGTTCGCCCTAAGTTGCAGGGTATGCCCAGACGTGGGTCCCTTGCTCACTTTGCCACTGGAATCAAGATAGCCTGGCTGACGGGGGTTATGAACCCGAAACTGGTCCCAGGATGCTTGTTTCCGGTCCAGGGAAGACATGGCTTGGCAGTTCGGTCTGGACTGTTCCACAGAGGCACAGGGTCAGACTGATTTGCATATGCCCATGTCTGAACTGGGGTGGTGGAGTGAGCTAAAGAATGATGATGGATTAAACCCAGATCAGTTGACTGGGGGTGAGTGTTTGATTAGCTCAAACGCTCCGTCCATCATCCCCTTTGGTATCGCTTTGTTCGCCCTAAGTTGGCAGGGTATGCCCAGACGTGGGTCCCTTGCTCACTTTGCCACTGGAATCAAGATAGCCTGGCTGACGAGGGGTATGAACCCAAAACCGGTCCAAGGATGCTTGTTTCCGGTCCAGGGAAGACATGGCTTGGCAGTTCGGGCTGGACTGTTCCACAGAGGCACAGGGTCAGACTGATTTGCATATGCCCATGTCTGAACTGGGGTGGTGGAGTGAGCTAAAGAATGATGATGGATTAAACCCAGATCAGTGGACTAGGGAAGAGTGTTTGATTAGCTCAAACGCTCCGTCCATCATCCCCTTTGGTTTCATAGACTCTCTCAAGGCACGAGCACCCCACGGAAGCTGCCATCCTGCACCACCCGCAGCCACGGGTGCTTAGAATGGTGTGCTGCTCAGACGTGAGTCCTGGGCTCACTGTTCCACTGGAATCAAGCTATCCTGGCTGAAGAGGGGTGAAACCCCGAAACCGGTCCTAGGATGCTTGTTTCCGGTCCAGGGAGGACCTGGCTTGGCAGTTCGGCTGGACTGTTCCCATGAGGCACAGGGTCAAGACTGATTTGCATATGGCCAGGTCTAAACTGGGGTGGAATGGTGAGCAAAAGAATGATGGATTTAACCCAGATCTCTTGACTGGGGGTGAATGTTTTGATTTGTTCTGCATTCCATCCATCAATTGTGCGTCTTTTTCTTTATCGCCCTAAGTGCGCCAGGTATGCTCAGACGTGAGTCCTGGGCTCACTGTGCCACTGAAATCAAGCTATCCTGGCTGAAGAGAGGTGAAACCCCGAAACCGGTCCTAGGATGCTTGTTTCCGGTCCAGGGAGGACCTGGCTTGGCAGTTCGGGCTGGATTGTTCCCATGAGGTACAGGGTCAAGACTGATTTGCATATGGCCAGGTCTAAACTGGGGTTGCATGGTGAGCAAAGAATGATGGATTTAACCCAGATCTCTTGACTGGGGGTGAATGTTTTAATTTGTTCTGCATTCCGTCCATCAATTGTGTGTCTTTTGCTTTCTCGCCCTAAGTGCGCCAGGTATGCTCAGACGTGAGTCCTGGGCTCACTGTGCCACTGGAATCAAGCTATCCTGGCTGAAGAGGGGTGAAACCCCGAAACCGGTCCTAGGATGCTTGTTTCCGGTCCAGGGAGGACCTGGCTTGACAGTTCGGGCTGGACTGTTCCCATGAGGCACAGGGTCAAGACTGATTTGCATATGGCCAGGTCTTAACTGGGGTGGCATGGTGAGCAAACGAATGATGGGTTTAACCCAGATCTCTTGACTGGGGGTGAATGTTTTGATTTGTTCTGCATTCCGTCCATCAATTGTGTGTCTTTTGCTTTCTCGCCCTAAGTGCACCAGGTATGCTCCGACGTGAGTCCTGGGCTCACTGTGCCACTGGAATCAAGCTATCCTGGCTGAAGAGGGGTGAAACCCTGAAACCGGTCCTAGGATGCTTGTTTCAGGTCCAGGGAGGACCTGGCTTGGCAGTTCGGGCTGTACTGTTCCCATGAGGCACAGGGTGAAGACTGATTTGCATATGGCCAGGTCTAAACTGGGGTGGCATGGTGAGCAAAAGAATGATAGATTTAACCCAGATCTCTTGACTGGGGGTGAATGTTTTGATTTGTTCTGCATTCAGTCTATCAATTGTGTGTCTTTTGCTTTCTCGCCCTAAGTGCACCAGGTATGCTCAGACGTTAGTCCTGGGCTCACTGTGCCACTGGAATCAAGCTATCCTGGCTGAAGAGGGGTGAAACCCCGAAACCGGTCCTAGGATGCTTGTTTCCGGTCCAGGGAGGATCTGGCTTGGCAGTTCGGGCTGGACTGTTCCCATGAGGCACAGGGTTAAGACTGATTTACATATGGCCAGGTCTAAACTGGGGTGGCATGGTGAGCAAAAGAATGATGGATTTAACCCAGATCTCTTGACTGGGGGTGAATGTTTTGATTTGTTCTGCATTCTGTCCATCAATTGTGTGTCTTTTGCTTTCTCGCCCTAAGTGCGCCAGGTATGCTCAGACGTGAGTCCTGGGCTCACTGTGCCACTGGAATCAAGCTATCCTGGCTGAAGAGGGGTGAAACCCCGAAACCGGTCCTAGGATGCTTGTCTCTGGTCCAGGGAGGACCTTCCTTGGCAGTTCGGGTTGGACTTTTCCCATGAGGCACAGGGGCAAGAGTGATTTGCATATGGCAGGTCTAAACTGGGGTGGCATGGTGAGCCAAAGAATGATGGATTTAACCCAGATCTCTTGACTGGGGGTGAATGTTTTGATTTGTTCTGCATTCCGTCCATCAATTGTGTGTCTTTTGCCCGACCAGTATCTGGCTTTTTTGTTCAGACACATAATGTAGCAAGTAACATCATACCTCCAACAAGTCAGGACTGCTATCCTAGTTTATGGCTGCTAGTTGCATGACAAATAAGCAGCAACTCGAGATGTGCCGCAAACTTGACCTCAGCTAGAGCATACCACGGCCTTGATACGAGCTGGAACTCCGTAAACCCAGCACCCCAGTTTGTCCGCTGTCCAGGTCACCCCCGGCATGACCGTGAATCAGCCGGAGGTGCCGATAAAACCCAGGGTCAAGGTGAATAATTGCAGCACCAGTGTGTGGGTGGAGACACGTCCCTGGTCTCACGCTTGCCTCATAACTGAAATTTAACCATGTTAAACAGCACTCGCTGTGAGGGCCGAATGCACCTTACCGGAAACCCCCTTTGCCACGGGGTCGTCCAACTTGACCGACCACACAATGCCCGACGCCCAACTGGCGGAATTCGCAACTGAATTACATACCTAGATAGGCTGAGGAACCTACAGTCCTGCAACGCAGGCCGAGTCTACGCAGCCTTGGTATTCTGCACCCCAAATACTGCTAGGGCAGGCCGGGGGGCTTTGGGCCCCAGGTGTATTGTTTTGCAAATTAATTTTGCCATAGGTAATGGTAATGCCAGAGAAATAACAATATGTAGAAACTCTACTCTCAAAGCATTAAAACTCTTTGCAACAAACCTGAGCCAAAATGGCGGCAAACCCAAATGCGGACATAGGGTTAGCGCAAGAAAATAAAATAACAAACCTTCAGCTCGATATGCAAGCTGCTATGCTGTTATCATCTCATAATAATCCTTTCTGGCTCCACGAAGCCCTGACACTATACAGACCATACTGGGCTGGTCCTAGCTACAGTGGGCGGGCGCACACACTACCGATTCCCAGCCATGAACTTCCATGCTGTGTCCTAGAGTCGAAACAGAGCAGTGGCCGCACTCGACCTAGCTGCCCTCCCTTGGCACCAAGCCTGGCCTAGGACTGCAACCTAACAGACAAACCACAGCAGTAACCTGGTCCGGTCCGCCTAACAGAACCGCCAGGGATGTTCCCCCAAAAGAGGGTTGCCCCCCTCGCTTAAAAAGGGAAAGGAACGGGTTAATCTGCGGTGAAAGATTAACTCTGCCGAGCCAGACCACGATGACATCTTCCCCCGGGCAGGAGGTCGACCGTCAAACAGCACCGGAAAGCCAGACTAGTCATGGGCAATCTTGGGGAGAAAACGCAATGGGAAAGCCCTCCCCTGCTCACACCTAACAAAGCAAGCGTGTGCCCACAGAAACAATCTGCTGGAAGCGCATGCCACCAGCAGCGCCACCCCCGACGCCAAACAAGACAGAGGTTCGAACCGTGCATCCTGAGTCGAACGGACAGCATCAAAAACACCCGTGCGCAGTACGGTCGCTCACAAAGGCCCCAAAGTAATGTCCAGAGCAACCAAAACTAAGGCCACTTGTAGGTGCAGGCCTGGTGAGCCCTGGACACTGCCCGTGATATCCTAAAACAATGAAACGGTGGGCAGATGACGGCCCTGAACGCAACCCTTCGCGTTACCCAAACCTTGGAAAAGAAAACCACGCGCTATGGCCCATACTTTTCCTTTTCAGTTTCATACAGCGTAAACCCCACCCGGAGGTATCAGAGCGCTTTACCAATTGTCAGTTGCCTTACCGACAAAACATTTATTCAAGTACTTTGAATCAAAACACATGATGTTCGAGCCTCTCGCTGTCATTAAACCAGTCTCCCAGCTTCAAGTTCGGCCGCCCTCCGCAGGTCGAGATAAATGACTGCCAGAGCGCAACCTGGTTTATGGTTCCCAACCTTCAACAAAATTTTGACCTTCCTTGTTCAAAATTGGTGGCCAGGCGAAAAACCGTGTACTTGTGACCCCAGCTGGTCAGGCTCACCTTGAACCAAATGCCTGCAAATCTGCTTACTTTCCTGTTCCTCGTGCCACTGAGGGCCATGTCGTGAATCCTGGCCCAAGGACCTATCCATCATGCCAGCTTGCTTAGTTGTTGATCTGTCCCGGGTAACTGCATCGCTGGCCGGCACCAGGACTCATACCCGGTCCCTCATTCCAAACTAATTCAGCCCACAGCGCCTCCTGTGAGCTCACCAATCATGGTGCTTCCTCTCATTACATTCAACAGGACACAGACATTCCTTCAGCGTGCACCTAAGAGCGACGTGACCATCAGACACCCAAAATCAGTGTGTTACACCGACGCTGAGACTCGACTTACCTTCGAGTGCCATATTCGGCTGCGCTCCCTCAACAGGAAGCCAAATTTTCCACCTAGTGACTTCCTGCCCTGGAACCAAAGTTCCGCTTTATCGGTTGCCAGCTAATTTACTCTTTGCTGGGCTCGATAAATTTGAGTCCTCAGCGCATCATCTGACCAGTGCCTGTTGCCGCCTTGCTCGACTATTTGAAGCATCGGCCCGCAGCCACCCCAAAGCGGCAGCGCGGTTGCTCCCAGGCCCATCATGCCTCATGAAACTTTTGCCGCATTGCAACAGCCCAGCATTCCACTCAATGCCCGAGGCCCCAGCCCGGGGATTTTCGCCGCGCGGGGATGGAGCACTGCCTGCCAATTCATCAGAGCTGGGCGACTCCCTAAGGTGCCCCGGGACTGGAGAAATGTCCCGGAGCCACCAGGGGAACTCAAACAATCACAGTCTGGATCCCTGCTCGTTGGACCGGAACCTGCTCCAGAACCTTCGGGCCTGACCCAAGTATAAATCGGAGACACCCGACCGGGCATGTTTTTAGGTGCAGAGGCACCCCCGGAAACTTGCCGCCACACCCACGCTCACTGGAAGTCCCGAAGCATCGGGGTCACCACCAGTATCGGCAAGACAAGGACACAGCGTGTCCAATGGAGTGCACAAAATTCAGTGTCCAGAGGAAAGCATGTCCTATCAATACTGCCACAATTAGAGCTCAGGAGCTTCATGGCGGCAACACAGGGAGAAACTGGGACCATAACAAAACACCCACTGAGCCTCATTCCCCAGAAGAGATGCGAGGGAGAATCACCGGCCCCGGTCCCCGCACCAATTGAAAATTACAGCACCGTAAGGAAAGCTGTTATATTGGTGCTGCCGAGAGACACAGCAAACTTTGACAAGTCCCCAGAACGACATTGACTCTTGATTTAGCTGGTCAGAAGATACCTTAAATCCCGGTACACATCCCTCCTCATGCACAGTGGAAAGCCGGCCGGGAGACCCAACGATAAGTAGCTGTCCCTCAAAATGATTTGGGATGAGGGCACCTCTGCCTGCAGCTCTGGCCGTCGCACAACATATTATCTCCTAATGTAGTCATTTGCACAACCTGCCTCAAGGATGGGACAACCATCCCCGGCAGGTGTGGCACCCCTCAAACTGCGCTGCTGAGACCAGCCCAACCCCTCAAACTGCGCTGCTGAGACCAGCCCAACTCCGCCCACCGAGAGCCAAAGTGGGGTGCCCCTCCGTAACAGCCTTAAACTAAATGGTCGGAACCACTGAACAGGGTGAAAGACTTTGGGAGTGAGGGGGCGATTAATTCCCATGCACTCGTCCCGAGCCACTGTGCAGCCCACTCGTGGGCCACGCACTCGCATGTAAGCTCCCAATTCTCCCAGCCCCCGTGCGGTTCTCCCCATCCCGTGCGTCACTATTGCCCGCAACACAAGGAGGTCAGAGCCACCGCGTCCCAAAGGGGGAACTTAGGGACTTAGGACTGGACAACGTGTCCAGAGGAGCACATCGACGGCGTGTCCGGCGCAAAGAGGATGGCAAGATGGCCGGGGAGGCATAAATACCTCCCCACCTCCTCGGAGCACCGGAAGTGACGCGCCTCTCTCTTTCTGGTAAGGGGACTCCTCCTAGAGTCCCACCATAGTAGTGGGGGTGGGGAAATGCCCAAATGGCACTAACGGGGCTGCCCGTTTAGGGTGGCCACCTGTGGAGGCCGCGGGCAGGCGCAAACTCCACAAACCGGTCTAGGTCTGTCCATTTTCAAGCAGAAAAATAAATTGCGGCGCTGACATCAAAAATGCATGTACGCAAATGTATGTTTCTGGAATACATCTTACCTTGCACAGCATTTAAGATTGCCAAGCCTCTATCTGCGTGCACTAATTGGCTCCTTTAAAACCTTCTGGGTGAGTGGATCCATTGTGCCCCCTTTCTCTGTCAGCCAATGAGCAGCGGGTTCTCCAACCTCTGTCCGGCTGCTGACACGGGATGTAACCGAAGGTCTCTTAAGATTTTAATAAAGTCTCGACTGCCTTCTCTTATCTTCTCTGTTCGAGGAGACGCACTTCCTAATTAAGTATTTTCCGCCAGGGAAACAAACAGGATGTCACGGTGGCAGATGCGGCCTACGGAGCTCTGACCTTGTTGAATCAGCGCTGTGTCAAGGATGCCTTAATGAATTCTGCTACATACATCAAAATATCTGAACCGGATGGTGATACGGTGTTGAGAAGTGATGTGACGCAGGCCTGAGATCGTTCCCCGCCCCCGGGGGTGGAAACGATAATGCACACACGGCCATGAAGGCAACCGGGAGTCGTCCCTTAAGGCGGTCTAGAAAGCTGCTGTTTCTGTTGTGATTTTACTGTGAAATTAAAAGAAATGCTGCATTACTAATGCGGTAACATTACTGCTCGGAAGTTTTTCTCCCGGGCACTCTGCATGGGTGGGAATCTATGGGGCACATGCATCATTGTTTTTTGCGGTCACAAAGGTCTGCCCCTTTGTGACCGTAATTTTTGCATTTGGGATGTATCATCCCAAATGCAAAAATCGCTATTTAAGTAATCGCCAAATTTGCGACTACTTAGATTGCGATTACATTTAGGGAATTGCAAATTGCGATTCCCTAAATTAAATGCAACAAAAAAAAATGTGATTTCGTATTTAAGAAACGCAAATTACCATCAACTAAAGTGCGTTTTTCAAAGTTCTATGTTGCACACAAACATGCCCTTGGGACATGTGTGTGTGTGCAACATGTTTTTTAATTGCATTTTTAGGGGTACATCAGGGTGTCCTTTTGGCACCCTTGCACCCTTGCAATTGCATGCGCAATTTGCGAGTACCTACTTGGTACTCTCAAATTGCGCATGCAATTCCCATTGATTCCAATGAGCCTCTAGGACCATAGGAATGAATGGGAAGCCATTCCTTATTTGCGATTCGCAATTTGTGAATCCCTAATGAGGAATGTGTAGGAATTGCAATTTGTTTTGCAATTCCTACAAGCATTAGGAATTGTGATTCCTAAATTGCGATTTCTTAAAAATCAATTTAGGAATCTCAATTCCTAGGTTTAATGCATGTGGCCCTAATATTCTTAATGAAATCTGTCCAGGCCTACGATGTTATTGGTACCAGATGGGGCATGGGGAATGGATGTCAGGCCGAATCCTGGTCCATTTGTACCAGGCCTATATGTTACTGCTGTATGTGTAGTTAAGGTTGCCACCATTCCAAGAGAAAAATACCATCCATTTGTTGTTTTAAAAGTCAACAAAATCATATGCATTCATATGGAACATTAATTTCTGCTTTTGTTTACTTCACATTTAAACACATTTAAAAGTTCTTTCTGTTCATATTTCCTGCTTGAAGTATGCATTAAAGGGCTAAAAAGACTGGGTTTAGGGCATTTTGCTTATTTTTGACAGGCTGGGACATTAAACTACCAGTGATGTCAGTAGAAAATCAATGAGCTGGCAAGTCCAATTTTAGGTGTTCTGTAATCACTCCCACCGGCGCCAAATATACAAGAAGAGAATTCCACGTGCCAAGGTATCTGTATTCTAGGTGAACCAGACTCTCTCCAGTGCTTAATTTGTAAAGAAATAAGTGCCAGGGATCTTGTCAGGAGACGACTGCAGCTTGCACCGCACAGGGCCCCTGCCATACTGCCAGTGCTAGTAGCAACACAACTAATGACCATCACACTCCTACAAGTGTAACAATTCAGACTATTCCAGGATCCCACAGCTAAAGGAATGCCTTGGGCGGCAGGTAGTAGTCATTTGAAAATGTATATTGAATTAATAGTTGACTGTTGTTGTGGTCATCGGAGACAGTGCCATCTTGTGGCAGGCTGTCACAAGCGATGGTGTTGACAATTAAGTGCCGGTGCAAAGCAAAGGAATCCACTGGCTCAAATTAAGCACTGATCTTCACCTACTCAGGTCCAGCTCTACTCCTACTTCTTCAGTGACTATGAGCTCAGCCATATTCAGAGGCTTGTGGACTGGGACTGCTGCTGGTAGATACTTTAAAACACACATACATAAACACACACACGCTTGCTCACACACACACACATACGCTCACACTCACCACACACACCAGTGGTGTAACAAAAGTTGAGGGGGCCCCCCTGCAAGGTACACGGAGGGGCCCTCGCTCCGGATTTAATCCGGAGCTCTCAGGCCTGGGTACTGTACTGAGGGGCCCCCTGCAGCTCGGGCCCCCTTGCACTGCATGGGCTGTGGGAGTCTGTGTTACGCCCTTGACACCCACACATTCACACTCACACACACTCTCTCTTTCTCCCCCAAGCTCGCACGCATGTCTGAGCACTTAGCAAGTTGCGAAAGCGTTTATTCTGTAGCCCACATCAGTTTCTACAGGTGTGGGTTCCAATTAGGTTTTGATGCTTGTGTGGGATGGAGGGAGAAGTAATCAAAAGCATCTGTGTCACTCTTCCCCAGTTGTCTTAGCTTTTCTGGAACATGCAGCTGTCTGCAACACCTCCGAGGATCCTTTGCTCTTTGCAAGAGGCAGGCCCTTCAATGGACTGCTGATAATGTCTCATAGTAATGCACCATTTCCTCCAGTGTGTAGGACATAACCGTTTTCTTAGTGCAGAGAAATCTAAGCTGAGAGTCTAGCCGTGTCGGAGAGATGCTGTCACACATTTAAGTAATGAACCGAAGGGGATATTATCAGATACTTGAAACTAAGGCAATCTGAAGAACAGCCTGGCATGAGAAAGTCATTATATTTTTCCAGTTTTAGACTGTGCCGCATTCGTTCTGCCTGCATAATTGTAGTCCTGATAATGTGCCTTATCGCTGTTTAAGGCAAGGCTCCTAAATGTGAACGCTTATCTCCTGCACTGGGCAATCCGTTTGAAATTAGAAAAGATGTATTGAAGCAAAAATTAAAGGTTCCTGAACTCCCGTCCCTTGAAGACAGAAAGAGGGCAAAATCAGTTGCACAATGGCCTCTTAGCAAAGCTGTTGAGAGATCTGAAGGTAGCTGCTTGGGATATATTTGGCAACTGGAATCCGGTTGTTGGAAATGGCCCTTTTTGCAGGGTTACCCCAAATGTTTTGCCTTTCTCCTCTTTTTCTGAACCTCTTTTTGTTGGCCTTAGTACTCTGAGCACTTTACTAATGATAACCAGTGGTAAAGTGCATGTGCTCTTCCCTGAACATGGTGACAATGGTGTATACCTCATTGTTATATTTACTTTAGTCATAAGTCCCTTGTAATGTGGTATACCATGTACCCAGGGCCTGTAATTTAAATTATATTAGTGGGCCTGCCGCACTGATTGTGCCACCCACACAAGAAGTTTTTCAAACCTGTCTCAGGCCTGCTATTTCAAGGCCTGTGCGTGCAGCTTACTGCCACTTCAACTTAGGGGCTGATTCCGATCCTGGAAAAACCGGGTACTAACCGTCGGTCGGAGTGTTTTCTCCCGTCCGACTCGTACCCGGTAAAAAAACCCCTACAAACTTGCTAGTACGATTCGTACGGAAACACCATTTCCGTACGAGTCGGAAAAAACACCGACCGACTGTAAAAACACATACCAATGTGATCCGGGACAGCGCCGACGTGACGTCGGGACGCATGCAGGCTGCATTTCACGAACCAGGAAGTACGATTCGTACAAACACCAGTCCGGACGGCAACATTTTTACGGCACCCAAAAAGTGCCGGAAAAGCGAAGTATGGCGCGATGCGAGCGGAATTGGGGGCCCGGTACGCGCTGAACCCCCAGCCCCCGCATGTACGCGCCGTCCCCCCCCAACCCCCGCATGTACGCGCCGCCCCCCCAGCTCCCGCATGTATGCGCTGTCTCCCACCCCAGCCCGCATGTACGCACCGTCCCCCCCAGCCCCCGCATGTACGCGTCGTACCCCCACCCGTGTAAGTACGGCGCGTACCCCCACCCGTGTAAGTATGGCGCGTACCCCCACCCCCGTAGGTACGGCGCGTACCCCCACCCCCGTAGGTACGGCACGTACCACCACCCCCATAGGTACAGTGCGTACCCCCACCCCCGTAGGTACGGCGCGTACCCCCACCCCCGTAGGTATGGCACGTACCCCCACCCCCGTAGGTACGGCGCGTACCCCCACCCCTGTAGGTACGGCGCGTACCCCCACCCCCCAGCACGGCGCATACATGCGGGGGCTGCGGGGGGGCGGCACGAACATGCGGGGGCTGGGGGGGAAACGGCGCGTACATGCGGGGGCCGGGGGGGGATTCGGAGCGTACCGGGCACCTGTTTGGACGTCTCCATGGTTGCTATATGAGTTCGCTCCGGACTGTCTTTTTTCCATACGGTTGTAAAATCGGAAGGACGGGACGGATCGTACTTGCGCGGTCGGACTTCATTTTTCCGATTCGTACGGTAAATCGTCCGGGGATGTGTCGGACACATTTTCCGACCCGAGGACGTGTCGGGGAATTTTCCCAATGTGATTCGTATGGACTTTTTCCCATACGAATCGTACTTGCCAGTTTGTACGGTACTTGTACGATTCGTACGGAAAAAAATCCGGATACGATTCGTACGGGGAAAAATTTTCCAGGATCGGAATCGGCACCTAAGTATTTAAAACTACTTGTCAAGCCTTAAACTCCCCTTTTATTGCACATAGGTCACCGCTAAGGTAGGACCTAGGTGTGTAAGTAAAAGGAGGACATGCACTTTAAACTTTTACATGTCCTGGTAGTGAGAAACAGCTAACATTGTTTTTCACTATTGTGAGACCTACTCCTCAATAGGCTAGCTTTGCAAATTCCTTAAAAACTTTAGAAAGGAGTAGCTAAATCATGTTTCATATGTTTGGAATGAGAATGATAAACCCTCTTTAGTGGTAAAGTTGTATTTACTATGACTATTTTGCAGTAGCGACTGCTTCAGGGGAGTAGTTGTGGGGCGGGCATGACAGCTACATCGTGATTGGTCTAAGCACCGTGGTTCATCGGTAAGACAGGCAGTGGGAGCCTCTGCATGGTCTCCACCCAGGCTGTGCAATATGGACATCCGGATGGAGAACATGCTAAGTGTGCATGGCTGTTTGGCAGGCACAACATGGCTGGCCGAACCATCATGCTCACTTAGAAAGTGCTCACCACTCCTTCCCCTGCTCTGTGGGCAGCCCCATCCGCACCTTTAGAGCCTTCTGAAAAAGAAAATGATAAAATGATGATAACATGGTGTTATTATCATTTTATTTTTCCTGTGGGGCTACGCTCATCTGCCTTTGCGGAGGAGCCGCCACTGGTATTTTGGAAATGCCAAGTGGACATTTCTCTGATCTTACCTTTGCTCTGTGTGCCTGCAGCCTGTCTCCAAAACATGTCTGGGCTGGGTGACAGCTATACTTTGTGCATTCCCTCTAAACAGCCACAAACACAGGAAGGGTGGGTGTATCAGGGGACTCATCTGCATTCATCTGCATTCTGATAGCCTTCCTGGGCAGGAAGGGGGAGTGAGAGCTAGCACTTATATCTGAATAGACAGTGTCCTGTTTCCCACACAGAGGGCTTGTTCTCCTTTTAATAATCCGAACAGTCTAAGTTTAATTAAACAGGCCGATTACCCCCCACAGATAGTCTGGCACACAGGACTGGGATTACCCCCCCACAGATAGCCTGGCAGGAAGGACTGGAATGAAAGAGGACATGTGCACTTCAAGGAGCTGCTTTGAAGTCACCACACATTTCAAAGGCATATGTGGGTATAAGTACTAGGGCTCTGGCCCTGCCAAGACAGAACACTTCTGGGTCTTGAACAGAACCTCTGTCAGAAGGACTGCTGTGCTGCTTACATGACTCAACTGGACTGCTTATTTGGAAGGACTGCGTTTCTGCTTGTTGCCCTGCTGTTCCCTGACTCTGCTGGATGGAGAACTGGACGGTGCCTTCACTAAAAGTGATCTCCGAGGGCTTGCTGGCTTGCCTCCTGTTTTCTGAAGTCTCAGAGACACAAAAGACTTCCTATAATTCTGCTGATGCTGCTGAACTCTGCCTTGTGTGAGTCCTACCCATGCCCGAGAAGCTCCCTCCAAGTTCTTGTCCTCGGAAGTTGTTTCTGCAGTGGCTTCCATCGGCTACAGCTCCTGGACCCCTGAAATCAAGTTTTTGGGCTCTTTATGTCCTCAAACAGGCCCATTCGCATGGGGAGTGTTCCGCTTGCATGCTGCTGCAGCATTGTGTCCTTGCACAACATGCACTGCAGACCGCGAAGCCCCGTCTGTTGTCCACGATGCCGGGCCGACTCTTCGCGCCCTCAGGATCATCGCTGGTGGCGCTCTACTTGCTGTCAGCAACCGTCTCCCCTGCAGATGGGGAACTTCGCTCAGCTTAGGAAAGTAACACTTCAGTTGGACCTGTTTGGAACTGTATCCGACCTGTGCTCCATTACATTTGGATTTACCCTGGTCTAGCACGACCTAAAGTAACCTTTTAGCACTATTTACTTTTAGGCACTGTTTTTATTCTTTGAAAATTCATAACTCTGGTTCTACTTATTGGATTTTTTTAGTTTTAGTCTTGTTTTATTCATAAAAATCTAATCAATATGTGTAACCCTTAGTGGACTCTTTTTGTGGTGCATTCATTGTATTATTGTGTGTGCTGTACAAATACTTAACTCAGTGCCTATGTAGATAGCCCTGGTTGCTCTGTGTCAAGCTACCAGAGGGTCAGCACAGGTTATCTTATTGTGCATCTAGCTTATCCTGACTAGAGTGGTAGTTCCTGCCTGACATGGGTGCATACCTCAGCCAACCAGGAACCCCATTTCTAACAGAGATGCATGGAAGAGTAGGTTATGGCAGTTTTCACTGCACAATGTGTGCAAGTGCTCTCAGACATCTGGGTCTGGGTAATTGGCATTGAGGGTACGGATTTTAATTCACCAAGCCTGGGGTAGAGGAAATGGCACACTACTTGGCACCCAATGACATTGCTAAGTTAACCACTTATTTTACTTTTTGTCGGTCTTCTATTTGCTGTCCCGGGAGAAGGACAAGGTGTGAAATCTATAGAAAGTAAATGCTGCTCTTAGAGTTCTCTTCAGTTCCTTATCCTACCACAGCCTTCGTAGCTCTTGAGAAGAACGGGCAAAGGTTGTCTCTTCACACTGCTCAGATAAGTGAAGTCCAGGATTGGGTGGGACCAAAAATAGAAAAATAGACCCTGTTGAACAGACTTGCGGAGAACATCTTGCAATAGCTAGCGGGATGTGTAGGCAAAGGAACTTACCACCTGTGTGCGGCTCTTCACGCTACCTGTCTTCTTCCCTCAGCAGCAGAAACTAAGGAGAGCACTCGCCCCGAGATCTGGGGGATATTGTTGGTCTCTTGTTGCCAGCAGTGGTCCGTGGAGGGAGTTCCGTGGGGCGGAAAGGCGGGGCCAGGGAGGGGCAGGGTGGGGGTACTAAACACTGGAAAATGGATAATTGGAGGTAAGTAAACAATTAAATAAATAAAACGAATTTCGCAGCGCGCGCTGCACCGCATTTTGTGATGCCGGGCGTGCTACGAAATTCGTTTTATTTATTTAATTGTTTACTTACCTCCAATTATCCATGTTCCAGTATTTAGTACCACCCATCCTGCCCCTCCCCCGCCCCGCCTTTCCGCCCCACAGAACTCCCTCCACGGACCGCTGCTGCTTGTTGCTCCCCATACAGGGGGAGAGTTGGAGCAGGAAGAGATGGACCATGATTGGTGGGACTTCCTAGTCCTCATTCCAATTCATAATGGCCGCCATTGCAGAGGTTTTTTTTTAACTTAAACTTACCAATACAGTTTGAGGAAATTACTTACTGTGAGCCTAAGATCTCTTCCAGTTCAGGGCACAGTATTTATGCCACAGTATTAAAAACCAGCAGGAATCTTCACCCAGCGAGTTGACACCTCCTGAGTGTTTTTGTCTGGAATCTTGTTTGTTGTTTGCTTCTGTCTCTTCTTGCCTGTTTACTGTTCCAACGCTGTAAGCATGCTCTCTGAAAGTTTTTTCTACCTTTGGCTTGTTTTCCTTCCTTGACAGTTTACTTAGAGGACTTAGCTTCAAATCAAGGACCTTCAAAACATAAAATCTTTCGAGTGTACAGCCCTTGAAAGATCTACGCATCATGAAAAAGTGTCTCACATCTGTGAATCACAACTTTTTGTGCAAATTCCTTGTCTGGGACCAGGTCTGGAAAGGAGCCAGTGAGGGCACCCAGAGCATCTAAAGAAGGTATGGGCTACTCACCATGACTGAGGTTGTCCAGAAAATTGGTGAAGTAATGCAACAAATGAGGGATTAAAGAAAGAGTACATGAGGTGAATGATATGATCATTCTTTAGAACCATGTGTAGACCAATGCTATGCCTGTTAGAAAAAAATTCTGATTAACTACAACTTTGTACAGGGATCATAGATGAATCGAACAAACCTACAAGTTATTTATGTAACATATATAGCACTCTGAAAAGAGTACTTAGCAATAATAAATATAAATAGGTAGATAGAGCGCACCTTGTTCCTTACATAGGAATTCATATCAGTCGACTGACGTTCAACCCTGTGCAACAGGGATAGTCTCACCACCTGCACGCTATGTCAACAAAACACATCTATATAAGCATCTTGCCTCAGCCTTTTCAAAGTGTCCTACAAGGCTTTTTTAGTGTACAAAGGCCCAATTTCAGATTCAGTAACCTATTACCGATTCGCAAATTGGTTTGCGTTTTGGTATTGGGAAGGGGCGTTTTTCAGGGGGTCCCTTCTTAATACCAAATTGCAGTGGTAGGTATGAATGTTTTGCGACCGAAATGCACCCGCAAAACAATTTCTTTTTATCACCTGCTTCAAGTAGGTGGTAACCCATATGCAAATGGGAAGGGGTCCTCAAGGGACCCCATCGCCTTTGAGAATGTTTGTAAAAACTTTTTTTAGGAGCAGGTAGTGGACCCAAAAATTAAATGAAAGCTTTTAATTTTTCTTTTTGATACGCATCCCATTTTCCTAGAAAATGGGCTGCATAAAAATAATTGCTTTTTTGAAAAGCAATCACAGACAAGGTGGTCTGCTGACCCCAGCAGGCCACCTTCCCTGTGTGTTTTGCGATTCCCAATAGGTAGCACAACGAGACCTACCTCATTGAATATTAATAAGTTAGGTCTATTTGCAACCCAGAGGGAATTGCAAAATGTTTTCAGCACACAGATGTACATGGACGTTTGCGATTTCCAAATAGCAAATTCCCCAAAATCGCTATTTGGTAATCGTAAACACTTTTGTATGTACGTCTGGCCCCATATCCTTAAGAACCACGCACTAAAGTTTCCTGATAATAGGGAGGGACCCAGCACTGTCCTTCCATCAAGGGGCAGGGTGTCTATTCCATAAGGGTGGAAATGTAATCCTTTTGAAGCAGATGCAAAGATTCAAAATCCAGAATTTGTGATGCCAACTGGAGCTACTACAATTACTGAGCATTAAGGAGTGTCACTGATCTTGACAGGCTATACTGGGTCCATGTTGCATTCATGTGAGTAGGAAAGGCATCTGTAGTTAGACAACCAGAGGCCTCACAGATTGGGTTAAGGACACCATGGAGAATTTACCAATTGTGCATTGAGTTACTATGCTTGGTCAGGCGGCCTGCTCTGGTTTTGTTAATGTTTGCAATGTTTGTAATGAGTGAGATGAAGATAAGGATATTTTTCCTGACCTATTCCCACAGAATCATTTACAGCCGGAACACTGGGGAGTTCTGGGGAATGGGTGCCTCCTTGATTTATCACATAAAAGAGGTCTGTCATGTTGCCCATGTAGCATAGATTTCACTGTTGGAAGACGAGCTTTCAATTTCAGAAATACTTTCTTGATTCTCTAACATTCTTATATCAACAGACAAATTTGATGGCCGAAGAATAATCCATAATGCAACCCTAGAAGTAGGTGGTGGCAAGAAACCGAGGAACTGCTTAAGAGGCGTTTAAAAGAGGCATCACATCAAGAGGATGGAAGTATTTGCCCACCATTGCAAGGTCAGGAGCAAGGGTAGCTGAACTGGCATGGGTTGAAGCGATCAAACTGTAGCTATCTCCAATGTAATTTATTGGGATTAATATCCCATTTGTCTTTCTGGGAGCAGGATTCTATCTGCATAATTTCTTAGACGAGTAGAATCTCTCACTCCTGCCAAAGTTCTTGGGATCTCGAATAGGCCAGAAGTGGGATGCGCTGAGGCATCTGTAAAGAGGTTAGAACCTAGGCATCCTCACCAACAAAAGGACAATGCATCAATTGTTATCTTGGCTCATAGATGGTACTGGAGGGAATGACTCCCCTCTCCCCATCCTCTCCATTCACTGTATTGGAGCAGACCACCTGAGATGATGCTGTGGAGGGTGACCTGGAAAAGTAATAAGGACCTCTTATCCTCAGTTGAAGCCTGGAAGTGAGCTTGGTATTTCCTCTGGAAATTCTTCTCTTTGACAGTTGGATCCCTGAGGAAGTGACGTCTCCAGTACAACCCCCATGCCTTGAATTACTGGAAGAGCTTTGGGACATATTTACAAGGGCTTTATCTCTGCTTTTTTGACTTAAAAAGCCCAAAAAGCGGAGATAAAAATATCGCCCTATTTACAAGAGGGTGCTAACATGCATAATCACATGTTAGCACCCTTTTTCACAACGGCTCCCTTTGCATCTCTAATGAGATGCAAAGTGGGCGTCACTGGGCGTTCCCCAGATGGACTACCTTGCAAATATCGCTGATGTTCACATCGCCATATTTACAAGGCAACCCACAGGATTTTAGCACACGTTAGATTTAAATGGCAGCATAAGCCACTTAATGTGGCTTTACGCTGCCTTGTAAATAAGAGACCCTTTCATGCTATGCTTAGCGTGAAAGTGGTGGGCAGTATGTGTTGTGGTAGGCATTCCACCGCAACAACCATTGATTTTGACGCTGCCCCCTATTTATGACGGCAGCGTAAATAGGAGGCAGCGCCAAAATTAAGACCAGGGAAAACCTAGTCTTAAGTTGGCGACTCAAGAAGAAATGCTTTATTTCTCCTCGTTTTTGCTTTTTCCTTGTGCAGCACACATGGAAAAAGCAAAAACCCTTCGATTGTTTATGTACAGGAAAGTCCCCCTTCCTGCACATAAACAATCTTTTAAAAAATTACATTATGTGACTTCCATGTGTGCTGCATTAAGCAGCACACATAGAAGTGTCAAAATGTCATTTAAAGATTGTTTATGTACAGGAAGGGGGACCTTCCTGTATATAAACAGTCTTTCCCCGTACGCAGACACCCTTGCACTATGGTTCAGGGGTGCCTACGTTGGCGCTACACTGCTAAGTGTAGTGCCATCGCAGGGGGAAATGCAAGGCTGCACCATATCCTTGTAAATATGGTGGAGCCTCGCGTTTCTGAAGTGGCGGAGTGAGGCGTTAAGCCATGACGGCTAACGCCTCACTCTGCCACTTCAGTTGTAAATATTCCCCTAAGCTTCAGGTAATCGGTCTCCTTGTGGATATGTATTTTATTTGTATTGGATTGTAATTAAATATATATAACGCTTACTACCCTAGATGGGACCAGTAAGTACTTCATGATGCTACTCCGTAACTGAAAGTAACTGGTTAGTCCAGTGATTATTTATTATTGTAGTAAATTTGCTGACTATTTGGTTAGTCTTAGCTCTGTGGGAACATAAGCATATCCCTAGCTTCTAGTGCTGAAAGTTAATAGAAGTTAAGTGTAATAGTTAGAGTGAGCTCATGCAAGTGGAAAAAAAGGATAAGTATATTAGGTGGAAGAAGTTAGATACCGTGAGATTGCAAGAAGAGGTACCACAGGATAAATTGTGATTTATGGGCGCGAGCATTCAGTCTGGTGACATTACTATGAATTACTTATTTATCTAGAATGAAACAGGTCATCGATGGAGACTGAGGCATTAAGAAGATGGATGTGAGGCCAGTAGGAAAGGCTCCTATCTGGGAAATAGCAGTGAAATATCAGATGAGATGATTAATTTCAAAGACAACTAATTAGCTGGAACATCTTTTTTCCTCCTTTGAAGGATGCAAAGTCTGGACTGTTCATCCTGTCCGCCGGTGGCTCCTAGTGAGTGGTGCAGCTACACCCCTCTTTATGCAAAGCATTACAGTGCGGAAGACTTACACCTCGACATTAGCTTTACAGAAAGGAAGAGATAGCAATTTAGCTAGACATGATGCTTTAGGCATTGCAAATAACATTAAAAGAGCTGAATAAACCAATTATTTGATGAACAAGACACTTTCACTAAAGTAATTTGGGGGCCTGAAGGTTCCATGCAATTCAGTATTTGTTCCGCCAGTTTTTTGGCAAATGACGCCCTGCTGTGTAATTACTGCAAACCCCAGTACAGGAAAGGCCCCTTCTCAGCTGCGCTTTAGCACTGGGAGCGCATTACATGCACCATTATCCCCATTCCTGTGTGAAATGAGGCCAAGCAGATAGCATGTCTGATAAATTGTCATAACTAATAAAGCAGAGGTCCTCCCAGAATTAAGCAATATCTGTAATCCTGCCGGACACAGGCGCCAAAGCAACATCAGCAAAACTTTAAAACACTTTGGGGCATATCAACAACAACCGGCGATAATTATCGCTAAGCGCACTTAGCGCTCGGATAATTATCACCGGCTAGCGTTGATTTTTATCGCTGAGATAGCGTGCTATTAACAACGCTTATCTCAGTAGCGATACAAATCCTCACGCTAAGTGGCTAACGTGAGATTATCGCTGGAAACCCAGCGATAATCTCACGTTAGCTTGTTGATAGGGACAGACAAACTTAGCCATGATATCCTCCTTCCATAGGATATCATGGCTAAGTCAGAAAAATACCAGACGTAAAAAAGCAGCGTAAACCGCGGTTAGCGCTGCTTTTTTTGTCTCTAACAGGGTTAGCGACATTCTTGATAATAGGAGAAATGTCGCTTAGCGACATTTCTCCTATTATTTTACTCTGGAACGCCCCCTTAAAAGGGTGCTAACATGCACATTTGCATGTTAGCACCCTGTTGTTGATAAGGTGCTAGTTTTATCTCTGCTTTTTTGGCTTTTAAAGCCAAAAAAGCAGAGATAAAGCCCTTGTTGATCTGCCCCCAAATGACTCAAACAAAATTGAGCAAAAACAAAGTCGATAGTTTACGGGAAGAACCAGCTACGACTGCGCTGGAGCTGCAAAGTACCAGCAATAATGGCGACAAAGACACAGCCCGCATTTGGACATTGTTGCATCAACAAAGCATAGTTTGAAAGCAACAGAACAAAGGTCAAACTGTTATGTATGCATGAATGCAAATAAGCATTCCTTTGTCATAAAACACTTTTGACACTAACATACATACAACTATGTGCACACTATACCACCTATATAACCAAAGAACATGTTAACACACCAATCATCATATGTTCACAGGGACAACAGTCAACATCATATAACTATTTCCACAATTGTAAACATAATCAGTCAGTCTCTGGAACACATCTAAAGTTAACATTATGAAGTAATAACATAGCGAGAGTTAAAGTTAACTTAGTACAGTGGTGTTTGGAGAGGAATTGAGGTTGCCACCTCAATTTGAGGAGTTCATAAATTTTAAGTTTTTATGGCAAAACCACTGTTACCATATTAGTCAACCTAACTGCCTTTCAACTTTAATTCATTTTAGGGAGATTTGTATATAGTGGTATTTGTTGAAGATTTTAGCATGAAAGGATTATCATACAAGTACCAGAGTAAAGCTTATAGTGTAAGTTGCATCCCCTCTAGGTGCTTCTGAAGGGCCTGAAAATATCAACGTTAATCTTTCTGCAAATGTGTCCAGTTGCCTTTAAACGTTCACTATCAACCACTAAATATATCGTTGTTTCTAGCAAGTACTTCCACCAGCTGCACTGTACAACGAATAAGGGTCCACTAAAGTACGTATAGCAGACTATATAGACGTTTAACTAAATAGTTGTGACTGTGTGCTGTATATACTGAGAACTTATACAAACTTCAGTGTACTCTTATTTATTTTTCAGTACTATTGCCAGCTACTGATCTCACCTGAGTGTTCAACATGAAAGACCACACCAACCAAGCGAGTATATTTTTATATAGCACACTTTGATCTAGGCAGCTGTTTAGCATGAAAGGCTACACGTGTATGTTTTGTTTTATTTAAGATATATATATATATATATATATATATTCACTGAAAAAACCATAGGTTTCAGGGGCGCTATAGTTAGGAATTAGCATTTAAAAAACCTTAGAAATTCACTGAAAAAACCATAGGTTGTAGGGAAAGTAATAGTTAGTTGGACATTGCACTCGTACAAAACCCGTTATAGTTAGTTCAGCTAACTATAACTCACGCCCCCGCAATGCGCTGCTGATGACGTCACATATTACATCACTCATGACATGGTCAGTGACATCACTCATGACATCACTCATGACATCTCAAATGACATGTGACTAACCAGGCCTAGAGCCACTGGTATACTAAAAGACACTTAGAACACAGTGAAAACACCTACATACACTAGGGAACAATATGCGTTGGGGTACTCCTGTGATTAGCATAACCTCCTCTGCAAGCCCCAAGTACATAATAGGGCAGGAGGATTAAAACTAGCTCTTAAAACGCGCCACAGGTTGCGTTTGCACACTGGTGAAGGAAGGGGGGAGCCTGAGGGGACATGTGTGCAAAAACGCCCTGTGGGCGTTTTAAGTTGGGGGATAAAGTCCCCTTGAATCCTGAGGGTCCCTGGGGGCCAACTAACCCACCAGGTATGTCCAGTAAGTGTCACAGAGTTGCATTGCAGAGAGGTGTAAAATGGGACATGGCCTCGGACCACCTCGCTGCAACGCAGCGCAGTGGCGCTTACTGGAAGCACCTGGTGGGCTAGTTGGCCCCCAGGGGCCCTCAGGATTGAAGGGGAATTATTTCCCCAACTGAAAACGCACCACAGGACGTGTTTGCACACGTCACCTCAGGCCGCGTCCCCTCCCTTCACCACTGCGTAAACACGCCTTGTGGGCGTTTTAAGTTGGGAGATCCCCTTTAATCCTGAGGGTCCCTAAGGTCCAACTAGCCCACTAGGTACCTCCAGTAAGCGCCACAGAGCTGCGTTGCAGAGAGGTGTAAAAAGGGGCACGGCCTGGACCACCTCTCTACAACACAGAGCAGTGGTGCTTACTGGAAGCACCTGGTGGGCTAGTTGTCCCCCAGGGGTCCTAAGGATTGAAGGGGTGGGCACCCCGGGACACTGCAGGAGCCAGCCCTGGGCCATCAAGGGCTCCAGGAGGGGGGCCGCGCAGCCACCCTCCCACCATTTACAAAGCCCCAGGGAGGTGATGGTCCCCAGGGCTGGGGGGTCCGTAACGGACCCCCCAAATTGCATACTTAGTGCCCCGGGGACGTGACGGTCCCCGGGGAGTGTGGGGGTGCTCGAGCCCCCCACACAGGTTTGTTTAGTTTTTTTAAAAAACAAGCCCCAGGGGGTGGTCCCTGGGGCTGCGGGGGGGCCATGAGCCCCCCACAAATATTTTTGAAAAGCCCCGGGGGGTGGCGATCCCTGGGGCTGGGGGGGCCCTTTGGGCCCCCATTACAATATAAAGTTTGCCCCGGGACTTGGCCCACCCGGGGGCTAAATTTTAGCGAAGCGCGGAGACGCGCTTCTTTTTTTTTTTCCGCAGCCAGGTCCGCGGATCCTCCGCACATCCCGCGATTTAAACAAAAAAAAAATCTTTTTGTGCCCTGGTGGTCCTTGTGTGACCCCCTGAGCAGGCCTAGGGGGTCAGGGTGTTTCTACCCTGCCCCCTTTTCGTGTTTTGCACGTTTGTTTTTCTCTTTTCTTGTGTCTCTGGCTGCCAACACTTCCTGATTTGGAGTGTTGACAGCCAATTAGCATGAAGCTCGTGATCGGGACGGTGCGCAGATCCTCCATGCCTCTAGATATCACTATCTTTATTTCTTAATTTCTCAAAAACTACTGAACGGATTTACACCATTTTTTAAAAAGTCGCTTTCTGAGCCAAGCGGTACATTTTTGCCAAATTTGGTGTAATTCCCTTCAACAGTTTTTGCTATAACCGTGTCTAAAGTTTCCTATGGGAAAATGATTTTTTGACCACTATTTTTTGAATTTCTCAGGAACTACTGAACGGATTTACACCATTTACAAAAAGGGCGCTTTTGGAACCAAGGGCTACCAATTATTTTGCTAAATTTGGTGTAATTCCGTTCAGCAGTTCGGGCTGTAGCTGTGGCTAAAATTTCCTATGGGAAATAACATGGGGAAAACGCGTTTTGGGACCTCCTTTTTTCTCGGCCCCCGCTTGACGAATCGCCCCCAAACTTTCAGGATAGGAGCTGACCAGAACGGGCCATTAGTTTTCGCGTATATCATATCCTGTATGTAAATATTGGAGCAGTTTCCTGTTTTTAGTGATTTTAATGTTTGTATAATTTTTTCTATTTCCTTAGGTGTGGGCACCTCTTCTTTCAACTGTGGCATCAATTATGTGGAACTAAAATATTGTCTAATGATATTCTGTTTTTGACATTAGATCAATCAACTGTGCTCATTGTGGCACTTTGCAGCTTTTTATGCATCTATTAACAAATGCATAGATATGCAGGCAGGTCAGACTATTTTTCTGCCCACTGGGGAGAGACTGAGTTCCTATTTGAGAATAAAATTCAAATCCTGTGACGCGCTTTTGTCATGCATGTATTATTAAATGCGTGGGTGAGTCGGGATATTCCTTTGCCCACTAGGGCTGGATGGTTTTTCGATTTCTATTTTTGAGTATGACATTCAGAAATTATGATGCTGGTATTTGTAAGTATGACGTTCAGAAATTATGACGCTCTTTGTTGTCGAGTATTGGTATGCGACAACCTCAATGAGCACTTTGATTAACTAAATGAATTGCAAATATACAGATAAAAATATGTGTGCTTGTGCCCAGAAGTTTTGCCCGCTAAATAATCATTATTGCATTGAGTTTGATCAAATATTTGATTATTTATTACATAACTCTTATGAATTTATTGTATGCAAACGTTATGTGCTGAAAAATGGGTGCCACCTGTGGAAATTAGCGTGCAAACTGAACATTATCTGCGCCATCTTGCCTCTCCCCAGCGCCACGCATAGCAAATGCACGGCCGCCATTTTAGGCACCCCACTCTCTCTCCCCGCTCACTCTCGATCGCCAGCGCTTCCCCCCGGCGCTGCGAGCATCCCCCGCGCGCCGGCCACCCCCGCTCTCTCATACAGGCCATAAACCCTCTCCTTCTGCGCGACCCTGCTACAGAACCACTTCCGACCGACAACCCATACATGGTCATGCCTCTCCTTTGATAACCCCCCTTCCCCTGCGCCCCATTGTCTGAACTGGTCCCAGGCCATCACCTAGCCCTGCGGATGCAGTTTATTGCCCCTACTGTAAGGGAAACACCCCACATCAAAGGGATTACAGTAGAATCAAAGCCCCTACCCCCTGAGACCCGGCCGGTTGCACACACACCCGGGAATTAGCGGAATTCCCTGCTGCGCGATAGCCATCTCCCACTGCGGGTAGGGTGGGAACCTCTACTGTAACCATGTGTGGGATCGGATCTGAGCCGGGGCTTCAGGGGATATTTCCCCGCACATCAAGGGAATCTCAAGAATGTACTATGTATAATAAAGCAATAAACCAGTGTATAAGAGACCAGGTCTCAGAGATGCAGTTAGAGCACCTCGTGACGATACCTTGCTGTCTGATCTGATGTGTTCTGCTCCGACGGAATAAAACTTTGTTTCCTGCCTTCCAGTCTCCAGCGCCTGCCTCTTTTATTGGTAAATTATCGAGTGGTATGAGAGGCGATTACCGCCGGGCAAATACTTGAAAGGATACCGACTGAAACTGCCGCTACCATTTAACAATTGGCGTCCCAAACGTGGGGCCCATCAGCGACACGTGGATCCAGTGGGAGAGGTCCCGACGACAGAGTGAACGACTGCAACGATCGGGAGAGCTCCTGCCCAATAGACCCTCGTCTGGCAGCCGATCATCCGAACTTCACTGGTTCCGAGCAGACCTCTCTCGAGTGATCTACGGTCCTGACTGGGAACCATCAGGAGTGCCGCGGCAAATACGGAGAGTAGAGGACGATCGGGCGCTGGAGGCGGAAGACGAGAAACTGTCCACGCGGTCCGGGTAAGGTCGTGATACACGACAAATTGAGAAATAATTGATTGATTGTTTAATGCTCTGGAAATACTAGTATTGCTCATTGATTGTGCTCATTGATTGTTCTCTTTGAGATATTCGCTGTCTACAAACGGGGAGGAGTAGAAATACTCTCTCTCTCTCCCTTTGCAGATAGTGAAGGGTAGGTAACGCAGACTTTTGTCCCCGTTGAAACCCGTCGTGCCTATCTTTATCTCCCCATTGATTGATTGTCCGAACATTGATTGTTTTGAAGAATAGTGCTTTTTGAGATATTCTCTGTTTGCAAATAACGTAGAATAGGAATATTCTGTCTAGTCTTTGCAAATAGTGAAGGGTAGGTAACGCAGACTTTTGTCCCCGTTGAAACCCGTCGTGCCTATCTTTATCTCCCCATTGATTGATTGATTGATTTTCCAAACACTAGTTGTTCGATATTGGTTCTTTGGAGGTATTCTCTGCTTACAAATAACGAAGAATAGAGATATTCTGTCTAGTCTTTGCAAGCAGTGAAAAGATAGGTAGTGCTGACTTTTGTCCCCGTTGAAACCCGTCATGCCTATCTTCTCCCCACTGATTGGTAGTTGGTTCTGCCCGGACCGCTTATTAGAGGTGAACCATCCGGCTCCACTGGAAGGCACCCCTAATAAGGACATGTTCACTAAATATGGACTAGTCGCCGTAGCCTATAGCAAGCTGTGGCATAAATATACCAAGAAGGACCCCGAAAGTCAGTGGCCACTGATGGGATCCTTCGACGACCATAAGATAGAAGCGCTAGAAATAGCTCTGCGTAGCAATAAGACGACGCCTACTATGCTTGACAGTATCGGCATGTGGCGCAAAGAAGCAACGCAACAGAAAAAGAGGGAAGAAGTAAAAGCAGAAAAGGAATTACGAAAGGCAGCTCACCTTGCCGCTAGAAAGTTAGAAGAAGACATAAAAGAGAGAAGGGAAACTAAACTAAGACAGGAACCCGAAACCTCAGGCCAGTACGCTGTTAGGACCCCTTCTTTGCTCTACCCTGAGTTGTCCTCCAAGCAGCGAACGAATGACGAGTTACTGTTAGGTCCTCCGATCATTTACATGCCCCCTCCGTATGCACCCTCCCAATCAATAGTACAACACCCACAACCCCCGAACACGAGCGAAAGCAGTACAAGGGCCTCGGCCCTCACGGCCTCCGCGCCGGCTGAGCCTCTTGTGCCGAACCCAACGTCAACCACAACGCCAGTCGACCATGAGATAGGAAAGAGAGAGTCCACCAGAATGAATCGACTAACTAAGGATGAACGAGCAGGAATTGACAAGATAGTAGGGACGCTGGTGGAACGAAAAGAAAGTGAGGAGTATATAACAGACGTGTATAACTCGTATGCCGACAGCCGCAGACAACACTTCGTCGTACGGCTCTGTTATCACGCCCTGAATGCATATGAGGATAGGTACCACGATAAAGGTCCCGAAGGCTTAGCGGCCCTATATAGGAAGGTAGACATTGGGGAAGAAAGAGAGGGCGATGTAACGAACCTCTTCACTCGTACACTCGAGGTCTACCGACACCTTAAAGAACATGGACAGACCACCACAACAGAAACCCCCATAGCAACTAAGCCCCAGGGAGGAAGGGCCGATGCCATGATGCCCATTAAAGAAGCTGCCCCCTACTGGGTCCCCCCACGGGGTCAGGGAACACACGACGACATCAACCACCAAGATGCGAAGGGAAGGGTTGTATATAACTGGGTCTACCAGCCGTGGGACCGGCAAGATATTTTGACCTTTAGAAAGACTCTACCCGACTTGAGAAAGAACCCGACTGCCTTCTACACTGAATTGGGTACAGCCTTAGGCTCAACGATAATGACGTTAGCAGATATCGACTTGTTCTTTGGGCTATGCCTGCCGGCTGATGTGTGGAAACAAATCCGGAAAGTTGACCACGCTGAGCCGTTCGGATATACCTGGATACAACTCGATACCATAGATAAACAGCGAGAACCAGGACAGAAACCCCCGAAAGCCATCTTAGAGCTCCCAGACAAGATTGTACAAAAGCTGAAGACTCTAATCCCAGAAAGAAAGGTAGACTGGTCGATAGTGACGGCTTGCCGCCAGAAACCCCAGGAAGATGTGTCTGAATACTTCTCCCGATTCGAGACTGTGTTTTCCGATTACAGTGGCCAAGACATGACCACCGCAACCGGACACCACCTCTTTGTCCAGAATTATGTAAAGGGTCTGTCACAGGAAGTTTCCCAGAAGCTACAGACCAGCGAGAGTAGTTGGGCAGCCTCCAAACCCGCAGCGATTCTCCGGATGGCCCAATACTACGAAAATCAGAAAAACGAGAACGATAGGGCATCAGAGAAGAAGAAAAAGGAACTGAAGGAGAGAATAATGATAGCACAGTTGCAAGGGGTGACCATAGGAAGGGAACCCCCGAAAGAGAATTACCAACCAACCGCCCCTAGAAAGCTACCCCCTAGAGTCCATACACCTGCACCCTACAACGGACGGAGAGACTTAGATGGAAATCAATGTGCGTTCTGTAGAGGGTTCGGACACTGGAAATCCCAGTGCCCGGTCCTTCTGGAAATGAACAAGAATAGGGACCCCAGAGACACAGCATATGACCCCAGAAATAGAGGACAGGGACGAGGGCACACGAACAACACCATCAACGACAGGCCAGGCAGACCAAACACCTTTGATCGCCCCCGCCAAAACCAGTGTCAGCAGTCCGACTATGAGAGCACTCATGACTTCGCATACGACCGCCAGGGGCAAGGGAGGGATCCAGTCGAACTCCGTGTTGACCAGCAAGGTCCTTACGTCACCGCTAAGGTCTTGGGCACAAAATCTCCATTCCTGGTAGATACTGGGGCGACACGTAGTGCGTTATCTAAACGACTGATTCCTAGGGCACCCTTGTCTGGCTCACACGTAACCTCAATAGGCTTTGACGGAACGCCCTCCACTAACCCCTTATCAACACCAATCTCCTTTGACTTAGAAGACAACACCACTGACACGACCTTTCTGCTCTCCTCCAACACCCCCGATGCTATTATGGGACTTGATTTGCTAAAGCATTTTCGAGCCACCATCAGATGCTCCCCAGACGGAGTTCGAGTCATCCTACACGATAACCCAGATCTGTCCAGACCCTGTCACACACGGCGTATGCTCTCTATAACCGATGCTGATATGTCCCTACTCGACACATTACCTTCACATCTATGGGCTAAAACCGACTCAGATGTAGGGCGCATGGTGATCGACCCGGTACACATAACCGTCCGACCGGATGCAGTGCTCCCAAAGCTTCCACAGTATCGGATATCACCCGAAGGCGAGAAGGCATTGGTGGAAATCATCGAGTCCCTGGTCGAGGCAGGAGTGGTAGAAGAAGTAGTCAGTAATGTTTGCAACAGCCCTATCCTACCCATTGTCTCGGCCCCAGTCCTAGGAACCCCAGACTACACTAAACCTTTCTCCCTCTACACCCACGAAAGGGAGGGATGTGCGTTGTCTGTCCTAACCCAGTCCATAGGCCCTAAGCAACGCCCTTGTGCCTACTTCTCTGCCACTCTTGACCCCGTAGCCAGAGCTTTGCCCGCCTGCCTTCGAGCAGTAGCCGCCGCTGCTGTCTCTATCCGGCAAAGTGAGGGGATCGTGCTCTCGAACCCCCTCACAGTATTGGTACCCCATGCTGTCGATACCCTCCTGAACCAAACCAAGACTCAACACCTGACTAGCGCACGACTGACTGGGTATGAACTGACTCTGCTTGCGCCCCATATCACATTGAAACGATGCACCACTCTGAATCCAGCTACTCTACTACCTCTCCCTGACGCTGACCCCAATGCATCCCCTATACATGATTGCGTGACCCTCACCGACGAACAAACCAAGAGTAGGGTTGACCTCCGGGATACTGCCTTCCCGGACCCTGACGGAGAACTGTGGGTGGATGGCTCATGCATCAAGCTCCCTGATGGCACCACCTCAGCTGCCTATGCAGTCACCACAGCTCGAACAGTTGTTGAGACAGCCCGCATCACACAGCGATCCGCACAGGCGGCTGAACTAATTGCCCTCACACGAGCCTGCATCCTGGCAGCAGGGACAACCGCAAACATTTACACAGACAGTCAGTATGCCTTTGGGGTAGTTCACCACTTCGGGCTCTTATGGAAAGAGAGGGGATTCTTGACTTCTCATGGCACACCCATCCTGCATGGAGATCTAGTCTCTGCCCTGACCGAAGCAGTCCTCCTCCCCACACGGATAGCTGTGATCAAATGCCAGGCACACAAGAAGGTGACAGACATTATAGGTCAGGGAAATGCACTAGCTGACATTACTGCCCGAACCACAGCCGAGAATAGGTCCACGACCCGCATGTACGTGACCAGGTCACAAACTGAGAAATGGAAGGATGCTAGGGAAACGATTAGGGATATCCAACTAGCCAGCACACCACACGAATTAACTGAATGGGCCCGGGTGGGATTGAAGGACGATGACGGTTGTTGGCGAACTAAAGACTCGAACAAATGGTTACTACCCGACTCATACTTGATCCCCATGCTGACCATGGCACACTCCCCCGCACACATAGGGTCTGCCCCCATGATCGAACTCATCTCCAAAGTCTGGCACAACGACAGAATATCAGACTCAGCCAAACGTCTGGTCCAACAATGCCTAGTATGCCTCCAACACAACCCTGGGAAAGGAACTGCTGTACCCCGGGGAGGGTTTGGGGTCCCCAATCACCCCTTTGAAGTCCTACAAATGGACTATGTCCAGCTAGAAAGGTGCCAAGGTTTAAAGTATGTGCTTGTCGTTGTGTGTGCCTTCAGCAAGTGGGTGGAAGCCTACCCGACCCATGACAACACCGCTATGACTACTGCAAAAGTACTGCTGAAGGAATTCTTCCCCCGATACGGCCTTTGTCGAATTTTGTGGAGCGACAATGGCCCCCACTTCGTAGCCGAAGTTATCCAACTCATCTTAAAAGGGTTGGGTGTAAAACAGAAGTTCCATGCGGTCTTCCATCCCCAATCTGCAGGCCTGGTTGAGCGACACAATGCCACATTGAAGCTTAAGATAGCAAAAATAGTCGCCACCACAGGACTAAGATGGCCAGACGCTCTCCCACTAGCATTGCTATCAATGCGTTCCACCCCCACCAAACACCACTTAACCCCCTACGAGGTCGTCTTCGGGCGGCCCATGAACCTTTGGACTGCACCAAAACCGACATCCATCCACGACGTCCCGGACGTCCTCATGTCTGATTATCTGTACAATCTAACTAAAACGTTGTCTGTTATCCATCAGCAGGTGCTGCACGCCATTCCCGATGTTTCCAGGGGCCCGGGACACGACATCCAACCCGGTGACTTCGTCTTAGTGCGTAACTTCCAGCGCACCAAGAGTTTGGAGCCCCGGTGGACGGGCCCCCTGCAAGTCCTGATCACCACCCGAACAGCTCTTCGAGTGGAGGGGAAACGCAATTGGCTGCACGCACACCACTGCAAGAAGGTATCACCGACCCTGACAACCACGGACAACATCACCGCCCAAGAGGAACTTCTGGACAAAGACCGACCATCACTGAGCCGCTGCCCGGATACAGAGACACTTGAGTTGATTGAATATCCCGATCCCACTGTGCCATCCAAAGAAGGGTATAACTTGCGACGAAAGGAGAGAACTTCGGCTAAGCAGACCACAGGCTAAGTGGAAATCTCAGAACGGTAGCCTAGGCACCTCAAAGGCCACCAGGAGAGAAACTAAAACAAAGTCTGTGGTTCTGCCCGCTACCGAGTCTCTTGAAGGTGATGGAAGCGCCCGACATGAAGATGATGGAAGCAACCGGACGTCCGAAGATCCACTTCAAAAACTCAAAGACTGAACGAATGCACAGCTTTAAGACAATAGCACTTTTCATTTCCCTTCTCTTTTGCCTTCTCCTCGTGGTCACCTTCTGGATCATGGAGGACAGCACACCCGCTCATAAGACATTGCTGACTACCGTTCAAACTACCACCACGAAAGAACACCATCTGATCTCACTTTCACCCCAACTCCGAGAAAGGCGTAAGGAGTTCTGGAATAACTCTTTTGTGCAGTTACTCCACCAACACAATCTTGCCACCAACGCCACTAACTGCTGGATCTGTGGATTGCTGCCCCATGCCACTGGGCACTCAATCCCCTTCATCCCTTCACCTTTTTCCGTCCATGGTTCCTGCCTCGCCTGGCTGATCCTCCTGCAGGAGAGCTACAAGGACAATGCCACTTCCGGCAGAACCATGTCACACTTCTACCATGGGTTCTGGCTGAACAAAACTGGTAGAACCTCCGCCCTCTTCTGCCCTCTGAGATCGAACACTTCCTTTCACATGGACATCCCCGCCAAAGAACGAATTGAAATGCAAGTGTTCAACAATCCAGCCAGACCCACCTTCTCTTACCTCCGAAAACGGACAGCCGCCACCCTAACAGTGGCCCTGTCCGTCATCAACATCACTGGATCTGTATGCCTCGAAGGCCTGGGGGCACAGCTGGTGGGCCACAGCTCCTGCCTCATCACCCGAACATTGGACTCAGTTGACCCACCTTCCTTTGTTGCCTCCCCGAATATGTACTTCGTGTGTGGTACTAAGGCCTACACCTGGCTCCCGAAAGGTTGGGGAGGCACCTGCTACATCGCCTTTGTCCTTCCTCCGACGTATGTGGCTCCAGCAAACCATCACCGACAGAAACGTGCCAAAGACATTGTACAAACCGACTCCACCAGGGCACAGTTCATGGACGCAGTAAAGGGTCTTGTTCCGCTCTGGGGTCCGATGGCAAACAGCCATGCCATCCGCCACTTAACCCAGGCGGTCGAAACAGCAATGAACATTACAGCTGGCGCCCTCGCCAACAACACCGCTGAGCTTCAGGCCGTCCGCCTGGTGGCTCTCCAGAACCGCCTTGTTCTAGATGTGGTTCTGGCTGACCGCGGAGGAGCATGCCGCATCATTGGGTCCAGCTGTTGTACCTACATACCGGATAACTCACCCTCAGTCTACAAAGCAATTGAACACCTCCACAGACTGTCCACAGAGGTCCATCAAGAACAAGAAGAATGGTCGCTGGGGAGTTGGTTTTGGGACGCTATTAAAGGTTGGGGATGGAGGCTGTTTTCATTTATCCTCATACCAATCATGATACTATGTGGATGTTGCTTGGGGATTCAGTGTCTGCCACCTTTATGTTCGTTTTTTATGAACTGCATCTGCCCTAAGACTTTGGACTTTGAAACTGAGCGGATGAAAGCTCTGAATGAGGTGGAGGTACGGGGTATTATGGGGATAGATCCGAACTAGGCAAGCTGGCGAGACATGTTAAAAGGGAGGACTGTGGAAATTAGCGTGCAAACTGAACATTATCTGCGCCATCTTGCCTCTCCCCAGCGCCCAAATGCACGGCCGCCATTTTAGGCACCCCACTCTCTCTCCCCGCTCACTCTCGATCGCCAGCGCTTCCCCCCGGCGCTGCGAGCATCCCCCGCGCGTCGGCCACCCCCGCTCTCTCATACAGGCCATAAACCCTCTCCTTCTGCGCGACCCTGCTACAGAACCACTTCCGACCGACAACCCATACATGGTCATGCCTCTCCTTTGATAACCCCCCTTCCCCTGCGCCCCATTGTCTGAACTGGTCCCAGGCCATCACCTAGCCCTGCGGATGCAGTTTATTGCCCCTACTGTAAGGGAAACACCCCACATCAAAGGGATTACAGTAGAATCAAAGCCCCTACCCCCTGAGACCCGGCCGGTTGCACACACCCCCGGGAATTAGCGGAATTCCCTGCTGCGCGATAGCCATCTCCCACTGCGGGTAGGGTGGGAACCTCTACTGTAACCATGTGTGGGATCGGATCTGAGCCGGGGCTTCAGGGGATATTTCCCCGCACATCAAGGGAATCTCAAGAATGTACTATGTATAATAAAGCAATAAACCAGTGTATAAGAGACCAGGTCTCAGAGATGCAGTTAGAGCACCTCGTGACGATACCTTGCTGTCTGATCTGATGTGTTCTGCTCCGACGGAATAAAACTTTGTTTCCTGCCTTCCAGTCTCCAGCGCCTGCCTCTTTTATTGGTAAATTATCGAGTGGTATGAGAGGCGATTACCGCCGGGCAAATACTTGAAAGGATACCGACTGAAACTGCCGCTACCATTTAACACACCAATTGTTTTCATTTTCACAATTTGAAATGGATATCTTTTTTACCTTGTATTAGAAAGGAAAATAATGTTACAATATGGCCACCATTGATGACATTGTTGATGTATATACACATTATGGGTGTCAGTCCTTCCTTTATGTTTGACAAAGGTAGTGGATAAAATCACGAGTGATTGCTAATGCAACTAGTAGCGTGAGCAAGGAGCAAGCCGAAACGCGTCGTTTTTTAGCCATTAAATATTTGGCATACTGGAGTGTCGGAGTAGCTTCTGTTGATAAGCGGAGAAACTGTGGAATACAATTGGGGCTTCCGATAGCCCAAACTCGGACCGCCCGAATGACAGTTTCGTGAAATCCTTGACCGGAACTGGTGGCGTGTTCTGTGTATCCATTTGGCTTCTGGTGCGCCAATGTGAATGCCTCATTGAACAAAGAACGCTGGGACATGTAGTCTATCAGTATATTTTATAACCTTTGGTGGGTTCAAGGATCTGTAAGACTGGAAAATTCCCGTTTTGCGTGGGCATAGCAGGAGTCTTAAATTAACATGCGAAATCTCATCTTGAAACCCATTGGAGGGCTGTGAAAGGTTGTCTCCAAATAGGCACCAGAACTCGAACCCACTAAAGGGTATAAAATATGCTAATGGACTACATGTCCCAGCGTTCTTTGTTCAATGAGCCATTCAAATTGGTGCACCGGAAGCCAAATGGATACACAGAACATGCAAGGGAAGATGTGGCAGCAAGAAATAAGAGTTCTGGCACGGTCTCTGAAGAAGAAGCAAAAATGCTTTGAAACACTTCAGACCATGAGATTAAATGCGGGATGGGAAGCCGCATGTTGACTTTCAATAAAGTGTGAAACACTTACCTGCTACGGAGTGCGGCTTCATCTCTGGGCACCTTTGTTGAAATATATATATATATATATATATATATATATATATATATATACACACACATACATATATATAAAATATCCGAAACATGATTTTGTATCCTCCAAAACCAAAACAGACACCAACGCTCATAATCTGTACAACAAATAGCGTTTCTTAATCAAGAAAGGGCCTTCCTGTGGAAACTCGTCTGGATAGCCTCCCCCTGCACCTCCACCATTACAGCCAAGAAATCTATTGTGCTCTTGTGTGTCTTGCTAGTAAACTACAGATTAAATCATTGTCCACCATCCTGTTAAGGAAAGTGTCTAACGATCTCTGTGGGCCATCCCATATCAGAGAGATATTGTCTATGCGGCGTGTCCATAAGACTAGATGCTGTGTATGTTCTTCGTACTCCTCTGACCAAATGTACTTGGACTATGACAATCCCATGAACATGCAGGCATAACTCGGTACAAAGCAACTTCCCATAGCAGTTCCGGTAAGCTGTTTTTACCACTGATTCTCAAATAGAAAAAAGTTGTGTTCCAGGCAAAACCATAACATCTCAATGAGTACCATTGAGTGATCATATGTTGCTTTGGGTCTATCCCTAAAAAGTGTTTGCAAGTTTCAACTCCAAGTTCATGGTCAATGCAGGTGTATAATGAAACTATATCTACTGTTGCCAGTGTGTAACTTGATTTCCAGGGAATATCGCATATCTTAGCGATTAAGTCCATATTATCACAACAATATGAGGGAAGCTTACATACATATGGAAACAAAAAATGGTTGAGGTATAAAGATGTGTTTTTCTAGAAGGCTATTATTGCCCAGTATAATGGCCCTACCTGGGGGATATGAACTGTGCTTGTGTACCTTAGGTAGCATATAGAAACATGACATCACGGGTCTTCTTTACAATCAGAAATTGTAGTTCATTCGAGTTTAAAATACCCCTCTCGTGCCAGCTAGCCAACATACTATGGAACATCACCACAGTCTGACCATACTGAGTCGCATTGGACTTCATGTAACTATTAGACAAATAATGTGTTCTCTTGGCTTCTGCTGTGTATTTCTTTACATTCCACACCACCACATTGCCACTTTTGTCCGATGGCATGACAACAAAGGAATAAGATTTCTTCCATGACTCCAATGCTGCTCGGTGGCCTTTGGTTAAACTCTGCAAAATGGTTAACTCCTTGTCCCACAGCACAATGAGGTCACAAAGAATGAACTCATGAACAGTGTCAATAATGTCATTGGGGGTTACAGGGTTACATCTGGATTTGGGTTTGAAATCACTCTAACTCCTTTTATCCACCTCCAAATCCAGGCTGCAGAGTTACTCCCTTTTCGGTAAGCCAGTCTCTTGCCCCCAACTCCATCTCTGAGTGATGCCAACCCATGAATATCGCCAATTGACAAAATACTAGAAATAGTATCAAAGGGTGTGCCTTGGAAATCTCCTTTCTCTATTTCGCATTTGTCAATTCTTTGGGCATGGATTTCCAAATATTTCAGTTTCCTAATAAATAGAAACATGTCAATACTAGTACGTGGGTAATCCAGATTTGCAATAGGACAAAATGACAAACCCGGTTCCAGTAGGGATTGCTCTTCAGAGAGCATAGATGAGATCATAAGAGAGCATATGAGAGCATAAGTTATGAGTATATGAGAGCATAAGTTAATAACTGAACAAGAGTTCTCAGTCATTATTTGTTCCTTTTGCTCTGTCATATTTCTTCCCCATGCGACTTGTCATTGTCTTTCACCTGCGTCCCCCTCTTTGGACTTGTCTTCTGCGCTGACTCCTCCTCTTCCTTTTGGCAGTTTTCTTCTTTGTCCCTGGTTCTGTCTTAAAAAATGATACTCCTCCAGTGTAGTGACAGGAAATGTGACAGAAGTAGGAGTCGCCTGTCCCTCATCCATATCAGATATATCCGAACTTGATTCTGATGTATCAAGTTCTTGTTGCCTCTTCTTTCCTCGCACCATCGTATTTCCTTCCAAATGTCTGAATACGTACTGTTGAATAATCAATTTTGGCCCGGGTGAACTTCCACTTTTTTTTGGTTTTAATTTCTTCCACATATTTCTAAATCACCCTTCCATTTCCTTAAAAAAACTTTGCACTTCTTCCTGTTGTGGGTGCTCTCCAGAGATTCTTGCATCTTTTTGATCTCTTCCTGCACCTTTTCCAACTCCATTGCCGCATATTTGGATAACAGACCCAGCATTTGTTTGCATGTTGCCGCCATCAGGGCCATCCATTCCTCAAGCAAATTGGGGTAAGGGTTATGATAAGTGGGGGTGATAAGAATGCGGAATCCTCTAGGCACCCTTCCCACTTCTATGTAGTTGTCAAGTGAGAAAACCGTCCAGCTGCGATTAATTTCTTTCTTGCGTAGTCTTTCATACAGGAATGGGGTTTGTTTTAGGAATTTGGATCTTTCCTGTACCCGTACCGATCCTCCTGCAGTGTTAATATCCAATTGACCATCAGCTTCATTGAATAAATCCTTGGCCACATTCAGCCTCTTACGTATAGCCTCACATTTGTTTAAAAAAGTTCTGTCATCCATTGTATGTCCAAAGACATTTGCAAAGGACAGTACTCCTGCCGTTCTATTTCCGATTGCACTGCAAGTTCACATGGATGCCTTCCAAAGCCTCATGGAACCAATCTGCAACCGCGTCTGTGTGCAGACATGGAGCGCGATAGTTAGACAGAGGCGGTTGAGCTGTGCTTTCGTGTTGGCACCTTCAACAATGCCCGTGGGAGTCGGGGATGCGATAACTCTCCCAAACAGCTTTCCTGCCTTCCTCCCGACTGCATCCATCTCACAGGGTCGGTGCGGGCAAGACAGGTGCAGGACCAGTGTATAAATAGCAAACTACTTGCGCTGCAGCGCAAGATCCCGAAATAGTGGGTACATGTGAGAGTGGCCGGAGAGAGGCATCGTTTATATGAAGAAGGTTACCAGGACACTTCGAGGGAATCATACTAGTAGTATGGCACTTGCCAGGAAATGCCTATGCATGTATGTACCTTTAGACTATTTATAGAGGAGTGGTTCAGGCTAAGTGAACAAACTGATATATGAAATTGGGCATGTTCACAGTACAGAGCTGGCAGAATGGCAAACTGACACACTGGTGTTGTGGTGTTTTTGTGGAAATAATACAAATTATATTGACATACATGAATTATTAAATGTTTGTGAGAAATTATACTATCATGTGATGTTTAGTTTATGTATGAAATGACCAGTCTGTCTTCTAAAATGGAATACATGGGATGGAGTGTCTATAAGTCTTTTCATCATGTTTACACATTGACATGTTTGGGTTTCTACCGAAAATAGGGCACTATTCAACTTTGTGGTTGTGGCTTTGAAAAAGACCCAGGAGGTTGAAATGTGTCAGCCGGAATAAACTTTACTACCGAAGTACATAGAAGAGTGCAGGCATTTTCTTGCGCAGCAGCACAAGTGCTTTTGCTATTTTTGCGCCCGTCTTGCCTGTCACCGACCCCATGAGGTGGAAGCAGTCAGGAGGCAGACAGGAAAGCTACAGAGTGGTGGTTACCTGTGATAGAAATTCCTTGGATTTTTGTGCCTTAATTTCTTTGCCCCATTTGATGAATCTCAGCAAAACGTTCCATATCTATTGCCCCAGTTACATTGGGGGAGGGTCTTCAGGGGGATGCAAAGAAAAAAGGGTGGGGTCCCAAAACTGTTTTTTTACCTCAATGCATTTTACATAGACTCTTTGTATTGGACGTGGAGGCAAAACAGCTGAACAGATTGTATTGGAATTTTCCAGCAATGTACATTAGACTATGTAGATGATCCTTTTTGTTATTGCAATAGGTGTTATGATATGGTTATGAAGCCATAAGGACCAATTTTTAGTGATATCTGTGTGGTACAATACTACTAAAAGTAGCAAGGAAGCCCATAAAATAAACTGCACATGTAAAGTTTCTGATTTACTGCATAACTGAAAGACCAACAGTCACATGCTAATGGAAACCAGTACAACACATCCTAATCTACATAAGTTTTCTTTGCATCCTTTCTGGCTCACAAAATAAAACTGCGCCCAACAAGCCAAACACAAACCATCTTCCTAATGCCTTCCTGTGCAGCAAAATGGAAAAGTGACCTAGCAGTGTGCTACAGAAACTACTATATGGAGGACATGATAATTGATCACTCAGAAAAAAGATAATAATCTCAATTTTTATAACAACAATGATTGGCTTTCATTCACTTTGGTCTTAATATGTTTCACAATCCTATTAAAAGCAGCAAGGAATCTCAAAAAATAAAAATAAACTAGACTGCACATGTCAGAATTACTACATGAACAACTAAAAGACACATTTATTTTCACATGATTATGTAAACCAATAAACAAATACAATAGATTAGAGGAAAGGAATCATTTCAATCTGATTTCCACTCTGTATAGTTATAATTAGGATTCCTTCAGATAAGAATTCCTTGGATATTTGTTTCCTAATAACTTACCACCTGTTTGACAAATCCCTGCAAAACTTTCCAGACCTATAGCGCTTTCTACATTTTGTGATGATGTTAATTTTTTGGGTGAATTGTTAAAGGGGTGCAAAGATAAAAGGGGGGTCTCAAAACCCATTTTTCCACCAACGCATTTTCTTTAGACTATAATATTTCACATAGTGCAAAAATGGCTGAGCTGATTTTTATAAATATGTGGCAGGAATATACATTATGGTGCACAAATGATCCATTATGGGAACTGCAGGTAAGTGGGGGTGAGTAGTTTTTAAGCTATAAGGCATTCAAACCTAGTGATATCTGTGACCGTGGTACATTCATGTAATTTTGCAAAAGTTTGTGAAACTCCCATGGTGCATGCCAGCACAAGTCATTATCTGATTGGATATTCACTGTCTTTGCAAACTTGTAAGGCAGCCACATTGTTTTAAGGCCACTTTGCCAGTGTTCTAGCTTAGGGCCTTAAATATAGGTAAGTATTAGGTTTTATATTTTTCATTATTAGTTTCTATATATTTTTTTAAAATGTTACAGAGTACCACTGTATTACCTACAAAGTACTGCGGTACGTAAAAATAAATAAAAAATGAAAAAACAATGTAATACACTATATTTCTCAAATATAGTATAGTACAGTGTATGTGTAATTTAATAGTGTAAAATAAATTGTAAGGAGTAAATACGGTACTTAGTAGATACTAGCGCTGTACTCCGTAAACCTTTAAAAAATATAAATAAATGTCCCTGCCAATTACCGCTTTTTGTAATAGGTAGGGAACTACACTGAAACATGCTGCTTACCTCTATCTAAGGCCATAGCCTTCAGTTACATGGCTTCTAACCCTACTTGAACCATGAGATTAGAAAGCATATAGAAAACTATACAAAGCTTCTAACTACTGTCAAATGTATCCATGTTTGTTTCAGAAAACATAACTTTATTCTTCGTTGTAGTCATAAACATTAGTACTGTAATGCATATGAATATATGGGCATGATGCAAAGAGGATTTAGGATTTGACAGTACATATGTGTGTATGTCTATATGTGCTATACAGGGTCAAAGGCAAAGACAGAGTCAACACGTAATAGGAGGGTAACAGAGGTAGGACTGTTACTGCAGGATATTATGTTCTCTAAAGAGGTGTGTGTTGGGTTTTTCCTACTTTGGAGCAGGGATGGGAAACTCCTGATTCAGATGGGACTATTGTTTCAAATCCTGAGTGTATAGATAGAGAAAGACTGCGGCCTTGCTGCTTTAGCTGCACGTCTTGTCTCCAGTCTGATGGTATCCTGGCTGCACGTGTGCCCAATACCACCGGGGATGGTGAGCTTGCCAGCCAGATATCCTAGTTGTGATGGCTTTGTAGGTGTTATGTAAAGTAGGCGTGTCTTGTCACCCATGAGGGTGTCCAGGCACTGAAGCTGGACCATAGGCCTAGCAGTGCTCCTGGTTGTGCAGCCAGGTTGTAAGTTTCTTGCGGAAGTTGAGAAGTGGAGTGGCAGTCCTGATGTGTTGAGGAAAAGCTGGTTTTAAAGACGGTGCAGGAGTGGCAAGGTGGGCAGGCGGGTTCATCGGAGTGAGGGTGATGTGGTGTATGTGACAAAGTTGTGGTCTTGTCTGTGTTTTTTGTTAAGAGGACGGTGGGGTACCTGGGGTTCTTTCAAACCTTTCCGCCTCTCTACCATCTCTCTCCATGACCCCTTAAACGACAGCGCTGAAAACACTTTTTGAATGTAGATCGGGTAACCACAAAGAACTTCCTCATGAGAGCAAGAAGAGTTCAGGGAATTGGGGGTACTGCCTAGGGTGTCAACTGTTCCGATTTTTGCAGGTTTGGCCCACCGTTGGGTGGTCTGTATTGTTGCTCGCACTCAGGTGCTGCAGATACCAAATCACTCCCCTTCGTCACTCACAGGACGAGCAACAGAAACGCTAATCGGGAGCATTGGAGCTGCCAGGACCCCTGCAGCAGCCTGACCGGGTGTCCCACTTCTAGTATGTTAGTCCTAAAAGCACTGTAAGAAATGTAAGTCATGGTGACAAGCAGGTTTCTCTGGGGTGTTGCAGGGCTCTGCTGGAAAGCAGAATGACGTGAATGCACTAATACAGGGCCTGTTTCTTTCTCAAACAGGAACTATTTCTACTAGTGAAAGAATATTAATGTTATCCAAAGAGATGTCTTGGTTGCTTCAAGTTTTTGAGCTCATGTATATTTCCTTATTTTGTTTCTATGACATAAACTCACGGGCCCCGGAAGCAGAAGCCCATGAGCTCGAAACCGGAAACGTTTCAAAGCGGGTCTTCTTTTTCCGAGCTCACAGTCACTTCAAAGAGTCCAAAACAACAGCGAGAAAGCAGCTATGAATATGAATTTGTGCAGAGCAAGGACTGTACCTGTGGGAGCCTCTCACATTCACAATCTGCTAAAAGTGAAATTCACTACCACAGTCACCCAACACAATATGTAGGTTTTACACAATACTTGGAAACAGAAGGTTTCATCTATATTGAGAGCCACATTTTGAATAATAGTGAATGGAGTTGGGGTTTTCAAGAAACTAGGTCAAAACCTCTCAAGAAAATACACGAGGCAGGTATAGGTTTCAAACAAACAGAAAAGTGACACCAAAGAGCCCAACCAAATGTCCATGCCACAATGGCACTGCAAATTACTGTCATATGTGCATCTCGTATCCTGAATATTTGTACCAATCATACTCCAAGAAAAGCTACCTGCAACCTGGGAGCCCACAGAAAACAAACATCAGGGTGCACACCACCACAACATCTGGCGAACAGCATGGAAGCACAGAGTGGGCCAGGCAGCACAGCACGTTCAAGCCAACAGAGTGCAGCTATGAAGCTCATCACCTTACAGATATTGCAACAGGACCCTTCTGCTGGCCACAGTCTAGAGACAACAAACTTACGGGGGGGGCGCTGCTTTGGTGCATCTGACAGTCCAAACACAGGTCTAATCAGTAATATTTCATTCATACAACTGGGCTGAATGTTTTGCCTATGTGCAACATTCCGTCCATCATTTTGTGTGTTTTGCTGTTTGCCCTATGTGGGAAGGGTATGCCCAGACGTGGGTCCCGTGCTCCCTATGCCACTGGAGTCAAGGTATCCTGGCTGAAGAGGGGTGAATCCCGTAAACCGGTCCTAGGATGCTTGATTCCGGTCCAGGGAAGACATGGCTTGGCAGTTTGGGCTGGACTGTTCCCATGAGGCACAGGGTCAAGACTGATTTGCATATGGCCATGTCTGAACTGGGGTGGCGTAGTGGGCAAAATAACAATGGATTGAACCCAGATCTGTGACTGGGGGTGAATGTTTTGCCAATGTGCAACATTCCGTCCCTCATCTTGTGTGTTTTGCTGTTTGCCCTATGTGGGAAGGGTATGCCCAGACGTGGGTCCCGTGCTCACTATGCCACTGGAGTCAAGGTATCCTGGCTGAAGAGGGGTGAATCCCGCAAACCGGTCCTAGGATGCTTGATTCCGGTCCAGGGAAGACATGGCTAGGCAGTTTGGGCTGGACTGTTCCCATGAGGTACAGGGTCAAGACTGATTTGCATATGGCCATGTCTGAACTGGGGTGGCGTGTTGAGCAAAATAACGATGGATTAAACCCAGATCTGTGACTGGGGGTGAATGTTTTGCCAATGTGCCACATTCCGTCCATCATCTTGTGTGTTTTGCTGTTTGCCCTATGTGGGAAGGGTATGCCCAGACGTGGGTCCCGTGCTCACTACGCCACTGGAGTTAAGCTATCCTGGCTGAAGAGGGGTGAATCCCTCAAACCGGTCCTAGGATGCTTGATTCCGGTCCAGGGAAGACATGGCTAGGCAGTTTGGGCTGGACTGTTCCCATGAGGTACAGGGTCAAGACTTATTTGCATATGGCCATGTCTGAACTGGGGTGGCGTGGTGAGCAAAATAACGATGGATTAAACCCAGATCTGTGACTGGGGGTGAATGTTTTGCCAATGTGCAACATTCCGTCCATCATCATGTGTGTTTTGCTGTTTGCCCTATGTGGGAAGGGTATGCCCAGACGTGGGTCCCGTGCTCACTACGCCACTGGAGTCAAGCTATCCTGGCTGAAGAGGGGTGAAACCCTGAAACCGGTTCTAGGAGGCTTGATTCCGGTCCAGGGAAGTCATGGCTTGGCAGTTCGGGCTGGACTGTTCCCATGAGGCACAGGGTCAAGACTGATTTGCATATGGCCATGTCTGAACTGGGGTGGCGTGGTGAGCAAAATAACGATGGATTAAACCCAGATCTGTGACTGGGGGTGAATATTTTGCCAATGTGCAACATTCCGTCCATCATCTTATGTGTTTTGCATGCCAAGCAGTACCGCCAGTGATGGAGCAGGTAAAGCAAAATTTTGTATACCTCCTCTATTTTGCATGAAAATGTAATTACGTAATCATTAAAAATATTAACTTGTACTAATTATTGTAAAGTGGCACGACTAATCAACATCTGCACCTTAATAAACATGAGATACATGTGGGAATAAAATGCTAATTGTATGGAAAATAATTAAATGATTAACTGTGGTATGCAAACTAACTTTAGAATGTGGTGAAATAGAAAATTGCACGATTTATGTTGCTTTTGTGATGGTTTGTGCTTCCAGTGCTGCAGAATGGTGAGTATTATTGCTTTAAATGTTGCTACAAGTTAGGAAAATACTAATATATATTGGGATTAGTGTGGGTTTAAACATTAAAAATATTTATTTCTATATATTAATTACTGTTATGTTTGTTTTTCCTTAAGTTGGCATTCGGGCCTACTAGGCCGCAGTACTTAAGATGGAGTTCTGAAGTTGCCAACGTCATGTGAGCGCAATGTCTACTTCGCAGACTCGGATGGCTCAGGAGATCTCCAAGCGACCTCCAAACGTGAACCGAAGTGTTCCTTGGCAAGGATAGGATCATGGGGGAATGCCAAGATGAAGAATGGTGCGAATGACCGAGGGGACAATGAAGGACCTGTACAAGAAGGCTTGCATGTTGTTACTTCGGAACTTTTGCTTGTGAATTACCAAAAAGATTACAATTGAGAAATGTCATGCCCAGTCTCATGGGAAACAGGCAAAACCCAGGAACATTCTGGAGACTTACAAATTGCAAAGGGTTTAGCCAATCAGAACACTTTCTACCCCTAAATTGTTGCACATTGACCTAAAAGTAAGGGGGAAAAAGGTATAAAAGTCGGGGTTTGATTATTGCTGGGTTGCTGTGGGTTGCTGTGGGTTGCTGGGTTGTTGGTTTGTGGACTGCGTCAAGCTGAAGGAGATTTCCTGGTTTACCTGGGTTTTCTTTGATCACAAGAAGACAATTCCATCTGAAGAGTTTTGATTATTGCTGTGGGTTGATGGGTTCTTCTGGAGATTGTCACAGAGACTGGAATAATATTCAAGGTGGTCGGAAGGTCGCCAATGTTCAAAAATTAGGTAAATATAAATGTTATGTCGATTTTATGTTAAAGATCAAAGATTGGAAGTCTCTCAAATAGAGAAATTATTTGAACTGTAATCTTGAATATGCCAATACGGAGTGAACTAAATTAGATAAACAAAAATTGATTAATAAGAAATGAGTTTGTGATTCTTTAATAAGGTATTGAAAGTTAACCGAATAGTTTCCGAAGCTTTAAATGTGTTTTAGCTGGTTCTAAATCACCATCAACCAGTCCAACTAATTTGTCCATCGACCACGTGGTGGAGTGCCTTGATGTTAAAGTTAGGATTCTATAGGTGCAGATGTATATAATGTGTATAATGTAAAGGAATAACTCCCGATAGGTAACAAGGTACCCCCACATGTCCAGTGCTTCTTTTTCTCCTGTGCGCAGATTCGAGTGAGACGTGTTGGTGTTATGGGCCCCACCAATGAATGAATGTATGAATGAGTTAGTGTGGTGACGAATCTGTGACATAGGGAGAATATGTAAATTTGCCCTTTTCCGCTGGAGCAGTTTTCTGGTAGCAGAGGATGGTTATTTTTGGCTAGTTTGGTGATTAGTAATGGGGTTATTGCATTGGTTTGGTAATTATTGATTTATATTTTAACACTTTATGTTGAGTCGTGCCACGTTCTATGTTGTCAATTGGTTTAAAGACTTCCGGGACATAGGAAGTTGGTTGCCCTGTATGTAGACGGGGAAACGTGTAGCAAGTGAAGTCGCACAGTGTATTGTCTGGTTGCCCTGTATGTACACGTGGAAATGTGTGGCAAGTGAAGTCGCACAATGCATTGTCTGGTTTCGAGTTGATAACATCGTCGTGTGTTATCGGTAGGGACATTTTCTGTGTGAATGTGCGTGAGTGAAATAGCAACAGGTTCTCTTGTGAAACTCTGGCCTTAATTCTCAGGAGCAGTGTAGTCTCCACATGTGTTTTATCCCCAGAGAAACGGTTAGCTTTTTTGCTTGTTAGAAGAGTAAGGTAGAGTGAAGTGCTACTTTATCGGCGGCACGGAATAATTCTGTGGTAGGGTAGAGGTAAGCGCTGCCTACTGGAAATGCAGAATTCTTGTGTAAATGAACAAAACTATCTCTTTGGTTTAGAGAAACAGGCAATTGTGGTGTTTTTATGTTGTTACTAACAGATTTTTACTAAAGAAAACATAAGAAAAGTTTGCTGATAAAATGTGTAAAGGAGGGGTCAGCAGAAGCAGGAGTAGCGAGAAACACTGACGTCAGAAAGACCGCACTGGGTTTGGCCAGCCGTAGAGAGACGAAGCTTTCATGGATTGGTGTGTTGGTGTTAGCCGCGCTAGGAGTGGAGAATTTACCAGAGTGACGTAGATTCCCGGATTGGTGCGTTAGTGTGAGTCGCGCTGGGATTGGAGAGCATATGGAATAGTCGCAAGGGAAGTGATTTGAAAAGTCTAGTGATTCAGAACTAGGAAAAATAAAAATGATGTACTACGATCCACCTGAGAAAGAGAAAAATCATGGTTTGGGAAAATTAAAAACCTATTTAAAAGAGATAAGACGATTGTGACCAGGGAAGGACAGATACTTCCTCCACCGAAATCGCCTGCATCTTTTATGGTAGCGAAATATGGGTACCATACATGTACTTGGCTAGAGAATTGGGCAAAGTATACAAAAGAAGATGGAGTCCTAGCGTTTCCAGAATGTGGTCTGTTTAGTTTAGCTGTATTAAGAAACTTCAGAGAAAGAATGATGAGGTTAGAACCGAGACCTAGACCTACTCAGTTCGAGGCTTTGACGGAGTGGGAAGAAGAGATGTATGAAAGGGAACGGCATCGGAGTGGAAGAAGGTATAATTACATGTTTGGTAGACAGTGTGGGAAGGAAAGTCATGAGGACCGAATGAAAAGATGGCGGAATGCAAACATGACTGATGGTACGTTTCCTTTGCTGAAGAGACAAGTGGCAGAAAGTGTACTGAAAAGAGAAACAATACAGGGTCGGAAGGTTATAAATATGGTGTGAGTAAATCAGAGGATGAAGTGCTAGAGGACATGTTTTATAAAAATCCTCCCCCGTATCAAACAAATTCTACGCTGCTGCCGCCAAGTGCGCTGGTGAAAGAAACCATGCTAAATAAAAATCTTGAGCAAACGCCACCTGATTTAGGGAAAATTAATCCATTTAGAGACTCTGAAATGTCACAACCTGTTACGACTGGAAATGAAAAATCGGTTGGACTAGCTAGAACTACTCTGGAATTAACTGAGAAAATTAGAGAATTAACCAAAAATATGGAAGCAGTGACTGTACCTGTAACTATAGGGCCGGTGATGCCTGTCTTTGATAAACAGTAAGATAGTGAGCATTGTTTAACAGTTAGCTACAATTGTAGTAAACAAATCAAGACAGAAAGAAGTGGATCTGGAGGAAATGCATGGAAAAATATGGCAGGAACATCAGGTTTAAGTACTCCTAAAAATCTGACTGTAAATCAAAGTCCAGCAAGTAAGACACTGATGATAACAGAATCGGCAACAGAAACCCCAGAGAGAAATACGGATAGAATAAGAAGTGAAACAATCCCTGTAGGTCCCACTTCTGAAGAATTAAGTGATTGTTTAAGAAGTTTACAGCGAAAAGATACAGAACCTCAACCTTTAGATGTGGCAAAATTGAAAGTAACAGCGAGTGAAATGGGTATTGACTTTGAGAAAATAAGATCATTACAGAAACCATATAGAGTAGATGTTTCTGAAAAGGATATTGAAAATCTGAATACTGCGGGAAGATTGACTCAAATTAAAGAACTAATTGCCCTGTTAAGGAAATGGGGTGATGTAGATAGGTGGAAAAGTAGATGGTTCCAAAAGAGAGAGGATACGACAGATAAGGCTTTTTCGGCATTTCCAGTAAGAGAAAACGAGCCAGTAGTAACTGAATGTCCCATGAGGGAAATCCCAGGAAGGGGTTATGTACATGTTCCCTGGACTAGACAGGATATTTTGTCATTTACCAATGATTTCCCGGGGTTAAGAGAAAAACCAGTTGAATGGTACCGACAGGTAGAAAGGTTTGTTAAATTGTCGAAAGTGTTGTGGATAGATCTGAATGTTCTTTTTGATAATTGTACCTGCAGATTTATGGGCAGAATGTAAAATTACAATAGGTTGGTCAACTCAGGAGTACCCTAGGGATCCTAAGACGGGAGCCCCTGATCCGGAGGTAATGAGGAAATATGAACAGGTAATTACCTTTTTGAAAAATAAAGTGCCGCTAAAAGAACTGATTGGATAAAAATTGATAGAACTCATCAAGAGGTTAAATAATCTGTTCATGCTTACTATGAAAGGTTACTGTTAGCTTTAAAGCAAAATAGTGGTGATGAGAAATTAAGTGAGAAGGATTTAAGTTATTTTGTATATCTATTTGTCTATGGCTTAAGACCTGAGGTAAGCGAAATGATCAAACAGCATACAGTGGATTGGCAGAATAAAAGATAGATGAAGTATTACGACAAGCAAAATATTTTAGTGATGAAATCAAAGCCAAACAACGCAAACTGAAAGAGAAGGCGATGTGGGCACAAGTTAAGGTAGCGGAGAGACAAAAAGCCCAGCTGATTGAGCAAGCTAATTGCATGGCCCAAGATAGGCAAAAACCTAATATTGGAAAAGGAAAGTGACAAATCAGCTTAGAGGAAGCAAAAAAGAAATGGCCATGTCACAATTGCGTAAAATTAGGGCATTGGAAATCCGAGTGTAAATTGCCCCCGAGTGCTAATGGTGATAATGCATCATTTAATCCACAGGTGCAAAATGAGGTGAGTTGTCAACTGCCGCGACAGCAGCAGGTTGTTACCCAACAGTGTCAGGTGCCAAAGCCACCCTTTTAACAGAGCGTAAATCCTCAGAGATACAGTAATGAGACAGGATTCTACAACGAGGAATAGGAAACGAAGCTACCGCGCGCTAGTGCTGTTTCGCAGTATTGGCTGCATCGCGATGAGAGTGAGTCAGAAGAGAGTTATTGACATTGCCTAGGAGAGGAAGAGGAGTGCGTACTTGACGCAACTCTAGAGGTAGACCAGACAGGACCCTTTGTGGATGGAAAGGTAAATGATAAAAATATTACTTTCCTAGTAGATACTGGTGCTACTCGTTCAACTGTTCGATCAACTATCGTTATAAATCTTCCTCTCTCTGGTGACGCAATCCAAGTAGTTGGAGTCTCAAATAGACAGATAAAAACTTATCTTACTGAAAGTAGGGAAATTCACCGACATGCATCAATTTGTCGTATGTGACACTAGCCCAGTGAATTTGTTAGGGAGAGATTTGTTGTGCAAAATGAATTGCACTATCTCCTGTACCCCTGATGGCATACCTTTTGAAACTCCTGACGAGGATGTACTGTATAGAATGACAATGGCAAATGTGGAACCTGAAACTACCGAGGCATTTGTTGTATTTGATCCGGAGGAATTGCCTCAGGAATTGAAGAAAAAAGTGAAACTAGAAGTATGGGATTTCACAGGAGAAGATGTGGGATTGATGAAAAGGGTAGATCCTGTGAAAATAACTGTAAAGGAAGGAGCAAACTACCCGAATATTCCCCAGTATAAACTGACACTAGAAATAAATACAGGAGTGACGCCTGTAATGGACAAAATGATTGAACAAGGAATTTTGAGAGAAATAATGAGTAGTCCATGTAAATCTCCGATCATGGGTTTAAAAAAGCCTAACAGAACTTACAGGATAGTACAAGATTTGAGAAAAGTGAATACAATTGTTGTTCCCTGTTGTCCCATTGTATCGAGCCCTTCGGTAATCCTATATCAGATTTCTCATGATGCAGAATGGTACACAGTCATCGACCTGTGTCACGCTTTCTTTTCTATCCCATTGCACTCCGATAGCCAACAAATATTTTTGTTCCGGTTCGCCAAATGTACTTTGGCATGGTGCCATATCCCACAGGGGTATACAGAAAGTCCATCAATATTTAATCAGATTCTAAAGAAGTCCCTAGAAGATTTGAAAATGCCCGAAAGTTCATTGCTTGTGCAATACATCGATGACCTATTGGTGGCATCGTAGATGCGAGAGGCATGTGTGGTGGACACAGTTGCATTGTTGAATCATTTGGTGGATGGAGGACTCAAGGTATCCCCATCAAAATTACAATTTTGTAAGAAGGAAGTACAATACTTAGGTCATAAGATCAAGAAAGGCCTGAGGAAAGTGACTGCAGACAGGATCAGAATAATAAAAGGAATGAGAGCACCAATGACTCAGAAAGAAGCGAGAATGTTTCTTGAGATGGTGGGATATTGTCGCCAGTGGATCAGCAACTTTTCGCTGATTGTGAAACCTTTGGTACGCTTGACAAAAAGTGATGTGAAAGATCCCCTTGAACTAAATAAAGAGGAGATGAAGGCTTTTAGACAACTGAGAGACAGCTCGTGTGAAGCACCAGCTCTTGGAATGCCTGATTACGAAAAGGAATTTGAGCTCTATTGCAGTGAGAGAGATGGATGTGCACTCTCTGAGTTAGTACATAGGCATGGAAAATTAAGACGACCGGTTGCATACTTTTCGGCTGTACTAGATCCTGTAGCCGGAGCTTTGCCTGGTTGCTTGAAAGCAGTGGCTGCTACCTGTAAGAGTCTGGAGCAGAGTGAATGAATTGTGATGGGATATCCTGTGAGAGTGTTTGTTCCTCATGATGTTGCAATCCTTTTGACAAGAAGCTGAACACAATTTATGACGCATAGTCGTCTAACTAAATATGAAAAGGTCATTCTGGGTGCTACAAATGTGAGCCTTGTAATGTGCCTTAATGTAAATCTATCAACATTGCTACCTGATGCTGTGAATGTGGAAGTGAAGGATGATGTGGATCATGACTGTTTGGAAGGGCTTGATTTTTGCACTAAGCCGCGTCCGGACTTAAAAGATGTGCCTCTGAAAGAAAGTGACTATGTGATGTCTGTGGATGGGTCATGTCTGAGAACTGGAGAGGGAATTCTGAGTGCTGCATATGCAGTATGTACTGTAGCGGCTGTGTTGGAAGCGTCTTGCCTGAAAGGAGTAAGATCAGCTCAGGTTGCTGAATTGTTTGCACTGATCCGAGCATGCAAGTTGGGAAAGAACCTGCGAGTTACTGTGGTTACCGATAGTCAGTATGGGTTTGGAGTGGTGCATGATTTTGGACAGATTTAGTCCCAAACAGGGTTCTTGACGTCGAGTGGAACATCAATCAGAAACGCTGAAGTGGTTGGAAAATTGCTTGAGGCGATACAGCTGCCTAAGCAAATTGAAGTTGTAAAATGTGCAGCCCATTCAAAGGGTACAGATTGTGTGTCTGCGGGAAACGAATTTGCGAATGACATAGCGCAGTATTGTGCGCGGAACCAAAATTCCTTGAATCGGAATCGGGAAAAGGAAATGAACTCATGTCCCTTGCTTTTTACTAACACTGAGTACCTGGGATGATGTGAGGCAGTTACAGGATGAGGCAGGAGAGGAAGAAAAGAAACAGTGGATAAAATCAGGATGTGCACCACGTGAGGTAGACAGGGTTTGGGTTTATCGTGATGGAAGACCAGTAATGCCTGATAGCATGATCTCTCCCATAGCACAGACGTACTGTGGGCAGGCACATATAGGTAGGGATGCCATGATTAGACTTTTCAAACAGACCTGGTATAATGTCAAGATCCGGCTTGTAGCTGAGAGCCTTTGTCAAAGATGCCTTACATGTAAGCAATATAATCCGGGAAGAAAAACGGTGGTGAGTTTGTGAACTATAGGACGGGAGGGAGGTCCTTTCACCAGAATGCAGATTGATTTCATTGAAATGCCCCCATGTAATCGGCTAAGATATGTTCTAGTAATTGCCTGCCTGTTACCACGTTGGTTGGAAGCTTACCCGAACAGAAGGAGCGATGGAGTTACTGTAGCGAAACTCTTATTAATAGAGTTCATTCCTAGATTTGGGTTCCCAGTAACGATCGAATCAGATAGAGCATTTCCAGAATGAAATTATAAAATTGATTTGTGAAGCATTGAATGTACAACAGAAACTACATTGTGCCTATCACCCAGAGGCTTCCGGAGTAGTGGAACAAATGAATGGCACCATTAAAAACAGATTGGGAAAAATGTGTTTGGCACAGGTCTAAAATGGCCAGATGTCTTGCCTCTTGTGCTCATGACTATTAGGTTGATTCCTGATAGGAGCACTGGCCTGAGCCCCCATGAAATTATTATGGGTAGAGCAATGAGACATGTTTTCATTCCTGGCAACAAACTACTGCCTATTTCTGATGACTTCGTTTTGGATTATTGCAAGGGGTTGGCTGATATCGTTCATTCTGTGTTTCATCAGGTTGGACCAGATGCAACCACCCTTGAAAAGAAGCCAGCTCATGATTTGAGTCCTGGAGACTGGGTACGAATCAAAGTACATAGAAGGAGAAATTGTCTGGTCCCACCCTGGGGGAAACCACGTCAAGTGATTCTGACCACGACGACTGCTGTGAAGTGTGCCAAGGTAAAGAATTGGATTCATGATAGTCATACTCTTCGAGTCCCTGGTCCTATAGATAGACCTGAGGAAGAGTATTTGGAAGAGTCTGATACCAGTTCTGAGTCGGAATCAGAAAAAACAAGAACAAGACAAATCTCAAAAACGGGAGAAGCGGATTTGAGCCAAGTTGCGGAGCCAGAGAATATTCCACTAAGGAGACGAATCCAAATCAGACTGAACAGGTGGGAATACAAGAAAGCATAAAAGAAAGTATTGAAGAAACTGAACAAGAAATTTTCGATAAAGAAGCACCAAGTGCAAGCACAAGAGAAATTCTGCCTGAAATCATAGAAATAATGGGTGAGGAATTAGATACAGAGAGTGAGGGTAAGATTATTGCCGAAGACCCCCGAGGAGGTGTAGGGACAACACACATCCAGGTAGAAAAAGGGACAGTTAGTCAGAAGGAAGATTGCGTGGAAGAAACACGAGGAGGGATAAACGTAGATAGTGAACCTGAAGTCCTGAGAATAAAATCCAAAGAAAGTAAAAGTCAAACCAATACGGAATCTGAAGAAACTGAAGGAGAAAGCCAAGGAGGACGAACTTTGAGGAAAAGAGCTTGGAAAACAGAGCGAGGTGAGAAGGGGAACAGGTTGAAGAGACCGACGAAAGAGGAAATTTGGCCTAATAAACTTAAAAGATTGACATACCGACTAACGAGAATAAAATCTTCTAACGCTGAACAGGTGAATGAAGTGTCTAGTCAAGAGAAATCAGAAGACACTGATCAGGCACACGTGAAAGGAGCAAAGAGGATAAAGAAACCAAACCAGAAGTACAAGTCCCCAGAGTGGACGTATGTGGCACTTCCTGATATACAAGAGGAAGCAGACAGCCAAGTAAGTCTAGGAGTGACTGTACAGGAAGTGGTTGAAGAAGAAGAAGATTCGGAAATCCTGAGATTTATCTTATCTGATATCAGAGAAGAGATGGATGATCAGGAAGTTCTGAACCAAGATTGTGAAAACAGATGCAAAGACGATCCATGCACGGATTGAAGTGACAAAAGAAAGACGCCAAGAATTAAAACGCTGGACAAGACACGTAACTGAAAGAACCAAGTAGGCACTCAAAAGCCTTAGGTTTAGACAAAATTAAATTGTGAATGAAAAGAGACTAAGTCAAAAGACACTGATCATTTCCGAAATGGCAAACACAGAAGGTAGAAAACCTGGTGAGCAGTCTATATATCGACTTTTTAATATCGAGGGACAGAAATATCGAGTCAAAAATATCGAATGTACAAAATATCGAAATAGATAATATCGATGTGAAAAATATCGTTTTTTTGTTTTACTTATATGTCGATGTAAGTAATATCGTTAGTAATAATATCGACATGTGAAAATATCGTCATTGTATGTTTAGTAAATATTTTGAAGTTGTTTGTATAAATAGTTAAAATGTATATAATATGAGAAATATTTATATTGTTTTAGGGGCGGGATGTTGGGTTATAGGGGATAAGGGTGGGGAGTGTTTTAAAAAAGTTAATTAATTTTTTTAATATATTGTAAAATTTAATTCGAATTTTTTTTTTAAAATGTGAAATGTATATTTAATTTTAGGAGCGGGATGTTGGTTTATAGGGGATAAGGGTGGGAAGTGTTTTAAAAATGTTTATATATTGTTTAATTTAAAAAAAATATAATTTAGAAATTGTAAATTAAATTTAGAATTTTAAAAATAATTTTAGGAGCGGGATGTTGGTTTATAGGGGATAAGGGTGGGAAGTGTTTTACAAATCTTTATATATTTGTTAATATAAAAAAAAATTATTTAGAAATTGTAAATTAAATTTAGAATTGTAAAAAATTTTTTAGGAGCGGGATGTTGGTTCATAGGGGATAAGGGTGGGAAGTGTTTTAAAAATGTTTATATATTGTTTAATTTTTTAAAAAATTTATTTAGAAATTGTAAATTAAATTTCGAATTTTACAAATATTATTAGGAGCGGGATGTTGGTTTATAGGGGATAAGGGTGGGAAGTGTTTTACAAATGTTTATATAATGTTTAATTTTTTTAAAAAATTATTTAGAAATTGTAAATTAAATTTCTAAATTTACAAATAATTTTAGGAGCTGGATGTTGGTTGATAGGGGATAAGGGTGGGAAGTGTTTTAAAAATGTTTATATATTTGTTAATTTTTAATAAAAATTATTTTGAAATTGTAAATTAAATTTAGAATTTTACAAATAATTTTAGGAGTGGAATGTTGGGTTATAGGGGATAAGGTTGGGAAGTTAATTTAAAATGTTTATATATTTTTAAATTTGAAAAAATAATTATTTAGAAAATTTAAATATAATTTAGAATTTTACTAATCCCATAATTAAATATAGATTTCAGTCAGAATAGTAAATTAATTAAGTTCAGTGTCCAGCACTTATCTTAATTAAATATAGACTGGAGTGGGAATAGTAAATTAATTCAGTTCAGTGTCCAGCACATACTGTAATTAAATATAGGTTGGAGTGAGAATAGTAAATTTATTAAGTTCAGTGTCCAGCACTTATCTTCATTTAATATAGACTGGAGTGGGGATAGTAAATTATTTTAGTTCAGTGTCCAGCACTTATCTTAATTTAATATAGACTGGAGTGGGAATAGTAAATTATTTTAGTTCAGTGTCCAGCACCTACGCTAATTTAATATAGGTTGGAGTGAGAATAGTAAATTAATTAAGTTCAGTGTCCAGCAGTTATCTTAATTAAATATAGACTGGAGTGGGAATAGTAAATTAATTAAGTTCAGTGTCCAGCACCTACTCTAAGTTAATATAGGTTGGAGTGAGAATAGTAAATTAATTATGTTCAGTGTCCAGCACTTATCTTAATTAAATATAGACTGGAGTGGGAATAGTTAATTAATTAAGTTCAGTGTCCAGCACCTACTCTAATGTAATATAGACTGGAGTGGGAATAGTAAATTAATTAAGTTCAGTGTCCAGCACCTACTCTAATTTAATATAGGTTGGAGTGAGAATAGTAAATTAATTATGTTCAGTGTCCAGCACTTATCTTAATTAAATATAGACTAGGGTGGGAATAGTAAATTAATTAAGTTCAGTGTCCAGCATCTACCCTAATTAAATATAGATTGGAGTGAGAATAGTAAATTAATTAAGTTCAGTGTCCAGCACTTATTTTAATTAAATATAGATTGGAGTGGGAATAGTAAATAATTAAGTTCTGTGTCCAGCACATACTCTAAGAAAATATAGGTTGGAGTGAGAATAGTAAATTAATTAAGTTCAGTGTCCAGCACTTATCTTAATTAAATATAGACTGGAGTGGGAATAGTTAATTAATTAAGTTCAGTGTCCAGCACCTACTCTAATGTAATATAGACTGGAGTGGGAATAGTTAATTAATTAAGTTCAGTGTCCAGCACCTACTCTAATGTAATATAGGTTGGAGTGAGAATAGTAAATTAATTAAGTTCAGTGTCCAGCACTTATCTTAATTAAATATAGACTGGAGTGGGAATAGTAAATTAATTCAGTTCAGTGTCCAGCACATACTCTAATTAAATATAGGTTGGAGTGAGAATAGTAAATTTATTAAGTTCAGTGTCCAGCACTTATCTTCATTTAATATAGACTGGAGTGGGAATAGTTAATTATTTTACTTCAGTGTCCAGCACTTATCTTAATGTAATATAGACTGAAGTGGGAATAGTAAATTATTTTAGTTCAGTGTCCAGCACCTACCCTAATTTAATATAGGTTGGAGTGAGAATAGTAAATTAATTAAGTTCAGTGTCCAGCAGTTATCTTAATTAAATATAGACTGGAGTGGGAATAGTAAATTATTTAAGTTCAGTGTCCAGCACCTACTCTAATTTAATATAGGTTGGAGTGAGAATAGTAAATTCATTATGTTCAGTGTCCAGCATTTATCTTAATTAAATATAGACTAGAGTGGGAATAGTAAATTAATTAAGTTCAGTGTCCAGCATCTATTCTAATTAAATATAGATTGGAGTGAGAATAGTAAATTAATTAAGTTCAGTGTCCAGCACTTACCTTAATTAAATATAGATTGGAGTGGGAATAGTAAATTAATTAAGTTCTCTGTCCAGCACATACTGCCAACTCAGTGAATTGTGGTGTACCAGAAACTCACCTCAGAACCCAGAACCCAGTCTCCGGCTAGTATTAGTGTCCCATTCGTTATCCGAGATTAGGCTCAGAGATCCCAATGAAAAGACAACCCAGAACAAGCGACTCAGTATACTCTCAGGAATGGTGGGAATCGGAAATACCTGTTTGTATATTATTCTCACATCAGTCCACAACAAGAATTAACAGAGACACGGTGAAAATAAAAAGAGTTTATTTTTATAGACCACGTGTCCTAAGATGCAGTAGTTTGGCTAATACAAGCAGACAAATGATTAAAATCAAAACCATCAGCATCGTTACAATACCATAGAATATAAAAGGGGTGATCATATTATAATGACAGTGGATAATACCACCTTCCCTTTACTAAGAAGCTAATATTATTATTATGCTAATAGAAGGTCTCTTAGGCTTCAATAGGGGACCCCATACCTCAAAGATCAGCTTAGTGAAATCACATCACAGGAGCATCAGGAGTCTTCTCGCAGGAAGGCTCGTCTTCGGTCTGAATAATAATCATGATGTCTGTGTTATTAAAAGCACCAACTTTCAGGTATTTACAGCTGCCTGTGTGTTATGTCTAAATAGTGGGTCGATCAATCTAGAGTAGAAAACATGCATTGTCTAACAAACCAGACTGTTTTGTCACGCCATGTACAGACCAAGGTCGCTGCGCAGAGCTCGGGATGGTAACAACAGATTGCTTCCGTGTGAGGCAAAGCTCGAGTCAGCAGTTTGTTTAAGCAATAACATGTAAACGCAGTGTCGTGCGCAAAAGCGGCAAGATGGCTTTCTAACATCTAACGCGGTTATGCTAACTTAACAATGTATGTACGTATTAAGGGAGCCCTCACTACATGCCCCCTTGATCTAAGCACTATACAGTAGGCAAGAAAAAAGAGAATGCAAAGTTCAGTTTCGACAGAGCAGAACAAGGCGTATTCAATTAATAAACAATTTTATAGTTCAGGCAAAAGCCGAAAACATGAAAACCGAAAAGGGGAGAAAAAAACCACAAACGTGTGATGGGAAAAATTTAAAAATGTTGCTGTGGACAGCAGTCCAAAGGCACGGGAGAAAAAACCTAGAGGACCACAGTTCACTCAATCCATGAACGTATATGCAGCATACGTGGCCACTGCTTCCAACAAGAAATCGTTTGCAGAGTCACGAAAAGTTTCAGCCATCCAATTAATCAAAGAAAAGGAACATACATGTTCTTCAATGAGCGGAGCCTCTAGCACAATCAGAGGGCAACCGAATTGTTCCTCCAGATAGCTCATATTCAAGAAATCATAGGCTGCTCTTGCGATGTCCCAATTACCCAGGATACCATGCGCCGCACCACAGGCCATAATCCGAACACCAGAACAGGCAAACTCGTGAGACACTAAGGGCCTCATCAGTCGATCATAATCCGGCACCGGAGACACCGTGTTGGTTAAGCACAAATCCAAAGGCCATTCAAAGGGACAATCTAGGCAGTGAAAGACTGGCTGTACGCAGGTGAAGTAGGAATACCGGAAGGATAATCCATACGCCAGGCTCAAAGTCGCCAATGGCAGCGTACCATAATATTCAAGCATCCTGTCACGGAGAAGATGCAGACGGGACAGGTTGTCGTGTGGCACAGAAAGAGCAGCCATTTCGCAGTATGAAAAGTAAAAGCAGCACTCCTGCCACAAGCGCCAGAATCAGCGGGACACCTCCAAAGATGCTCGAGAAAATAGAATGAAAAAATGCCGGAATCACACCAAAAATAGTTTGGAAAGAGGTCACGAGGCCCGAGCCCACAAGCTCAAAAAAATGAGCCAGGCCCGTCGTGGACAAGGCATTGAAAATTGTTTGGATCAAAGCACCAAAATGTAGGGGGAGGTCAGTATTCAAAAGCGCCTGTACCTCAGTACGCGTATTTGCAACGTGAAGGACAAATGTTTCACCGGAGGAAGTCAATGGCACCTCCTTTTGGGACAATAGCGCCCTTATTCTGCTCATCTTGTTGAACTCTGCCTTCAAGGTCGGAATCGAAGGCCAGATGGAAACATCCAGCCGCCCATGCGGGGGTGGAAATAGAACATTATTGCAGCAGACAACTCTCTGCTATACAGTCACTATGTAAGGGATTCCCACTAACATCCCGCAGCAAGCTTCATTGTTCAAAATTAAATAACTACCGTTTGCAAGCAGCGTGAAAGATGGCGTAATCACTGGCACTGGGATACCTTTCAGGACGCAGGCCAAATTTGGAGCTTGTACATTGCATGCACCGTGTAATTGAATGTGTCTACATACTACAGAATGATCAGGTGTCGTTGTACATTCCTCACCTGTCAGATAAACCTCAGTACTGTCCCTTGTATATCTATACATAAAAGGGAGGGACCAAACCTCATGTATAAAAGCGGTGCCCAGCTGTTCATATCTACCCAGAGCATAGTGTTTCATACAGGACGTAAACTTGAAAAGCGCGAACGGGAGAGTGATCAACCCATGTAATAACCACACGCCTGTATCCAATTCCGCTACAGAGAAAGCTAAAGGTTCTAACTTTTCAATATGTAACAATGAATATGTACCATCTTTCATGGACATTAACTGCTGTTTTTCAGTAAGGTTAAAGGGAAGAAATAAAGATGTTGTATTAAAATAGTCCCAGGGGACCTTCCCTGCCTTTAACGTTTGTAATGTCCATGTTATTGGATGTTTTCTGTATGTGGCCTTTCTATTGGATGGTTTGATTTTTTTTTAGTTAATTGGTTTCCTTTTATGGAAAATGCTAAGTAAGAGTATATTTAGTTTTAAAGGAGGAGAGTTTTAAATCATTATATATAAAAAGATTGTTTATAATGTGTAGTGAATGTTTTTTCAATGTGTTCGAAATGCCAATGTGATAATTATTTCAGTGTTTTTTTATTATGTTGTTAAATATTGAGATAGCTATAAATGTTATGTTTATGTTTAAGTCGAATCTCATTTGAAAAATGTATGTTTTGGGAAAATATTGTCTTTATGTTGTTTAAAATATTGTTTTTATTAGTGTTAGAATTGTCGATATATTTTAAAAAAACGATATTCTTGATGTCTATATTTTGGTTATCGATATTTGTGACATGTGTCATATTTATTTACTCATGTCGATATTTAGTATTGTGATATTTATGTGTGCGATTTTTGTGTGATCGATATAATTGTATTACGATATTGTAGTGTCGATATTAGTGTCGTTTTTTAAATAAGTATACAATGTCGATATTTTTGATGTCGATATATTTGATGCGATATTTGTGTAGTTCGATAATGTGTCTGTCGATAATATGTCAGAGATCCAGAAAACCTACATGTGGGTTTCTCCGAAGATGGTGTAAAATGTGTTTTTGTTGTACAGGATTACTAATGCTTGTGTGGATCATATTAGCAATAACAGTTTCATTTAAAGTAACATTTGAATGGATAGAAAATCACACCGAGAACAGGACTAATATAGGAGAGGTTTATGATACTCATGTTACTAAACTGGTAGATAGAACAGATTTCCATAAAGATAAGTCTATAAATGATTTTCCTAATAATGTTTTTTCAAAGTTGCTGTGCGAATATGTAAAGACTATGGAAGTTAGAGATTGCTTTGTTTGTATGCAGTTACCTGCATCGGTGTCAGAAGGTGTCACATATCATCACCTTCCTTTGATATATGGGATAACTTGTAGTGTATTAGCAAGCTTGTTTTATAGAACAGGGAAATTAGAATATTATTATACTGATGTACATAATGTTTTCTCACAGATACCTGCAGTCCCTGAACTAAACAAGGTGATTCCTGGTAGAATTTTAGGTGAATTTTTCTTAGAAACTAGAGAATTAACTTTAGAAGAAGTGTTTAAGAATAATCTTACTTGTAGGCTGAGGAAAGAGGAAAAAACCTTTTTGAACATGGTAGAGGAGAGGAGAATTAAGATGCAAAGAAAAGGGTTTGGGGAAAGGATGGAAACAACATTTTGGGATGCTGAAAAGGAAAACCATTTAAAGGGAGAAACAAATCCCGCAATGGCTTTGGATTGGCCTCAGAAAGGGAAATTGTGCATCAGTAGAGATAACACTGCTTAAGATAATTGCTTTGTAGGTGCAAGTGAATGCCATGATTTATATAAAATCATAGGAGGATGGGGATTTAAAGGAGGAAATGATCCGGTATTCCCTGGAATATATTACATCTGTGGGAACAGGGCTTATTATAGGTTACCGGACCACTGGTATGGTACATGCTACCTAGGCCTGGTCTTCCCAAACATATTTCATGTGGGGAGGGGAGAGGACGGTTTGCACGAAATAGGTAGACAACTAACACGTAGAAGGAGGGAGAGTTGGTCAGAAATTATAGAAGATATTTTTGGAGCACTGATACCAGCCGTTGGAATATCTCTGAATACACATAAAATTTGAAAATTGTCTACAGTTGTGGATCGCTTATCGACAAGCACAGCTGGAGGATTCTTAATGGGGAATACCAAAATGGTTGCCATGAGAGCCATGATTATGCAAAATCGACTTGCCCTTGATATTATATTAGCTAAAGAGGGAGGGGTCTGTGGAATGCTTTATATTCCTGACGAGAGCCAAAATTTAATGAAATACATTAAGAATATAACTGATTTGCATGAGGAAATTGCCCCATTGGAGGTTGAAAGTGTTTGGGAGAAACTTGGGAAAAGTTTTTCTACTATAAAAAGTTTATTAACAAAATTAGGTAGTTCATTTGTAGGTAAAATACTAATACCAGTGACTTGTGTGGTAATGCTGATACTGATCTTAAGATTAGGGTGTGTATGTATAAAAAGAAGAAAATTACAAAATAAAATAAAAAGAGAAATTGCGAAACGAAAGGAGAAGGAAATAAGAGAAAGAGAAGTAGGAGATATAGAACTAGAAGAATGGAAAGAAAACATGTACAAGAAAACAAGAGAAGATGAGATGGGAGATACATTTGCTTGCTTTCTTCTCCCCTGAGGCGGAAGCCGGGGGTTCTCTGCTCTTTCCTGAAATCGCTTTGCATAAGTTTTGTTCGCGTGTTATTTACTTAAATAAAATTGCTTTTAGATCGTGTAAATATTTTAGCTGGCTATTTTATCTTACCTGCTACCTTGCTGCATGATTGGCATTCGCTCGAGGTTGTAAATTGACCTGCCCTGACTCCCCGCTGCTGTTGTTGGGCGTTGGCTCATTCGATCTTCCTCAGCCGCCATCTTGAGTAGGGTAAGGCTGCCGGGCTAGTTGCTCCTCCCTCCCGCCCTCCCAGGATATTTTAGAGCGTGATTTTTCCTTCGCGCTGCATTTGCTTGCTTTCTTCTCCCCTGAGGCGGAAGCCGGGGGTTCTCTGCTCTTTCCTGGAATCGCTTTGCATAAGTTTTGTTCGCGTGTTATTTACTTAAATAAAATTGCTTTTAGATCGTGTAAATATTTTAGCTGGCATTTTTATCTTACCTGCTACCTTGCTGCGTGATTGGCATTCGCTCGAGGTTGTAAATTGACCTGCCCTGACTCCACGCTGCTGTTGTTGGGCGTTGGCTCATTCGATCTTCCTCAGCCGCCATCTTGAGTAGGGTAAGGCTGCCGGGCTAGTTGCTCCTCCCTTCCGCCCTCCCAGGATATTTTAGAGCGTGATTTTTCCTTCGCGCTGCATTTGCTTGCTTTCTTCTCCCCTGAGGCGGAAGCCGGGGGTTCTCTGCTCTTTCCTGGAATCGCTTTGCATAAGTTTTGTTCGCGTGTTATTTACTTAAATAAAATTGCTTTTAGATCGTGTAAATATTTTAGCTGGCATTTTTATCTTACCTGCTACCTTGCTGCGTGATTGGCATTCGCTCGAGGTTGTAAATTGACCTGCCCTGACTCCACGCTGCTGTTGTAGGGCGTTGGCTCATTCGATCTTCCTCAGCCGCCATCTTGAGTAGGGTAAGGCTGCCGGGCTAGTTGCTCCTCCCTCCCACCCTCCTCCTTCATGTATAAAAACAAAGAATCACCTCGTCCGCGCAGCGGGCGGGCGCAGCGGGCACGCCGGCGGCGTGCCGAAGGCGCGCCAAAGGCAAGCCCGTCTGCGCCAGTCTGTGGCCGACCGGGGCTCGGGGCTAGGACCCCTGCCCCTGCTATGGACACCACCAGGAACGTATACAGATCTATCCATTATACCATCAATGATCTGTTGGCCCTTCGCCCCATAGTTGCAGACGGCTGTCGCCACACTATGTCTGCAGACTCAGACTCTTTCTCTTCTCACTGCGCTACTTGTCATTTTTCCACAAATTGTTGGAGTAATGGCGAGTTGCTGCTAATTAATGTGAAACTCACTTTAATAAATTGCAGATCAATGAAAAAGCATAAACAGGAGATACACGATCTGCTCTTAGACAGTGATCTCGATGTGCTTTTTCTAACCGAAACTTGGCTGGATGATGCCTCTACCCCCGAGACTTTGGAGGCTGTTCCTGTAAACTACTACCTACTCAGATTTGATAGAGAAAAAAAAAAGGGGGGGGACTGGCTATAATTTATAAAAACAATCTTAACTGCAGCTTGGAGAAGGCTACATTATCTAACTGTGAGGTTGTTTTTTTTACTATTGGCGTCAATCCTCAAACCATAATTAATGGATTCCTCATGTACCGGCCTCCTGGCAAGCCCTTTCAATTTAGTAATCAACTTGCAGAGCTAATAACCCAGCATGCTGTGCGATACAAGAAATTTCTTATTTTGGGTGACCTTAACTTTCACTTCGAGGACCCTAATAGTAAGGAGGCACAGGGAGTAGTAGAAATACTTGAATCCCTAGCACTCAAACTCCAATCTACTTCCCCGTCTCATCAATTAGGTCATCTCTTAGACCCTGTTTTTGCGAACTGGGAGGGGGTTACAGTTGCAAATCCGATTCAAATACCATGGTCAGACCATTTCATCATTCCTATTGAGGTAGCTATAGCCCAACAGAAAAACTTATTTACCAAGTCCAAGCCCCAAAAACGCAGAGACTGGAGAAAGTTTACGCCGGATGACTTTAAAACCGCTTTACTTGAAGATCCTCCCCCGCCTAGTAATACTCTGCTTAAGGCTTGGAATAACTATGAGACATGGATGTCCAGGGCTCTAGATTCTGTAGCACCATGGACATCCAAGCCACCTGCCTGAAAATCCAAAACTGCCCCCTGGTTTTCAAAAGATCTTATAGTAGCAAAGTCCAAATGTAAAAATTTAGAACGTGGCTGGAGGAAAAACTATTCTCTTGAAGACATGTTGAACTATAAAAGTGAATTAAAAACATACCACAAACTCATAAGAGCAGCTAAAGGCGCCTACTTTAAGGAACGTATTGAACTCGCAAAGAATCCCACTAAAGAACTTTTTTCTATTTACAAAGAACTTACCGCTCCTGTTAGATTGGTGGCCCAAGACACCTACTCTAATGAGTTATGTGACGACATTGCAGACTTTTTTGTGAAAAAGGTAGACGCAATTCATGCCACATTTTCTGGTAATCTGCCTACTAGACATATTACTGCGAGAAACGACCTCGCACCGAAACCCCCCCTGACATGTTTTAAAGTCCCGGAGAGGCAGGATCTGCTCACTATTATAAATAGCATCCGGTCTGGCTCCCCACTTGATGTAATTTCTCCTAAGCATTGCAAGGGGGCCATAGAAGGCATGATTGATCAGATCGATCACCTTATCACCCTATCTTTCCAGGAGTGCTTTGTGCCTGATGTATGGAAAAGGGCTCAAGTAATTCCTTTGAAGAAAAAAGCTTCAATGCATATCTCCCAGCTTCAAAATCTTCGCCCTATCTCCCTTCTCCCTTTCTGTGCAAAAGTAGCAGAAAAGGTAGTAAACATACAAATTATTAAATTTGTTGAGGAGAATTCCCTTCTCCATTCAACTCAGTCAGGATTCAGAGCGGGCCACTCGACGGAATCAGCGGTTCTCTTCTCTACTGAGTGCCTGAGACAACTAGTTGACGAGGGGCAGACGGCAGCGATGGTTCTACTAGATCAAAGTGCAGCCTTCGATACGGTGCTGCACTCAACGCTGCTGTCTCGCCTCTCAGACATGGGAGTGACGGGATCTGCACTGGAATGGATTAAATCCTTTTTAGCTAACAGGAGTTTCCAGGTGCACTGTCCCCCTTATAAATCCTCCCTTAGAAAGCTCAGACATGGAGTTCCTCAGGGCTCCAGTCTGAGCCCTACGCTGTTCAATCTTTATATGGAGCCTCTGGCCCATATTGTGGAAGCCTTTGGAGTGGATATCGTCACATATGCTGACGATACCCAATTAATAATCAAACTCACTCATAACCAGTCAGATGTGGCCACTAATTTTTCTAACTGCATGCTCTCCGTGGCAGGGTGGATGAACAACAACTGTTTGCGCCTCAACGGCGACAAAACAGAAATTCTAGTTGTTGGGAAATCCCCCTCCGCTTGGTCACAGGCCTGGTGGCCTACGCAACTTGGGGTAACTCCTCAGCCGGTAGAGTCTGTCAGAAACCTGGGGATCATGCTGGATACGGAGTTTTCGTTTAAGCATCAGATTAGTAAAATCACGGGCAAATGCTTTGGAATACTTAAAACTCTCCGTAAAATCCTCGAATTACTCCCCATTAGTGCCAGAAAGACACTCATTCATGCCTTAGTCACGCCTCAATTGGACTATGGCAATGCTCTCCTTCTGGGCCTTAGCAAAAAAGGTATTCACCAACTCTAGTGCGTACAAAATGCTGCTGCACGTATGGTGTTAAACCTCCCACATAGAGCATCAGGTAAAAAGGCACTTCATGAACTCCATTGGCTCCCCATCGAGGAGCGATTCAGGTTCAAGGCTCTCTGTTTTGCTCATCGCATAGCCCAGGGTAAAGGCCCTGGCTATTTGCGTAACCTTCTCACCCTCCATCGCCCCATCCGCAATCTTAGATCTGCTGGAGCTATGTTGTTCCAACTTCCCCGTGTTCGCAAGACCAAGATTGGAGGCGCTTCCTTTAGGTTCCTGGCCTGCAAACACTGGAACAGGCTTCCTCTTGATCTTCGTATGGAGCCTTCTGAAGCAAGATTCCGATTAAAATTGAAAACCCACCTATTTCCGTGTAAAAACTAACTTCTTTGCGTATTTGGATCCGGGCTTGTTCCCGGACTTTTGGTCTTTAGGGGAGCAGCAGCATTTGTTAGCGCGGGGACACACTATGTTAGTGTAACCAGGCGCTCTAGAAATGGTTTTATTATTATTATTATTATTATTACTATGATGTAATGTAACAAATGTAAGGGAACTGAGTAATCATTTCCGCGAAAATATTGACATTTATTGGGATTTGTGGTGATGTTAAAAATCACCAAAGGGGGATTGATGGAGCAGGTAAAGCAAAATTTTGTATACCTCCTCTATTTTGCATGAAAATGTAATTACGTAATCATTCTAAATATTAACTTGTACTAATTAGTGTAAAGTGGCATGACTAATCAACATCTGCACCCTCATAAACACGAGATACATGTGGGACTAAAATGCTAATTGCATGGCAAATAATTAAATGATTAACTGTGGTACGCAAACTAACTTTAGAATGTGGTGAAATAGAAAATTGCACGATTTAAGTTGCTCTTGTGATGGTTTGTGCTTCCAGTGCTGCAGAATGGTGAGTAATATTGCTTTAAATGTTGCTACATGCTAGGAAAATACTAATATATATTGGGATTAGTGTGGGTTTAAACATTAGAATCTTTATTTCTATATATTAATTACTGTTATGTTTGTTTTTGCTTAAGTTGGCATTCGGGCCTTCTAGGCCGCAGTACTGAAGATGGAGTTCTGAAGTTGCCACCGTCATGTGAGCGCGATATCTACTGCACCGACTCGGATGACTCGGGAGATTTCCAAGCGACCTCCAAACGTGAACCGAAGTGTTCCTTGTCAAGGATAGGAACATGGAGGATTGCCAAGATGAAGAATGGTGCGAATGACCGAGGGGACAATGAAGGATCTGTACAAGAAGGCTTGCATGTTGTTACTTCAGAACTTTTGCCTGTGAATTACCAAAAAGAATACAATTGAGAAATGTCATGCCCGGTCTCATGGGAAACAGGCAAAACCTAGGAACATTCAGGAGACTTACAAATTGCAAAGGCTTTAGCCAATCAGAACACTTTCTACCCCTAAATTGTTGCACATTGACCTAAAAGTAAGGGGAAAAAGGGTATAAAAGTTGGGGTTTGATTATTGCTGGGTTGCTGTGGCTTGCTGGGTTGCTGGTTCGTGGACTGCGTCGAGCTGAAGGAGATTTCCTGGTTTACCTGAGTATTCTTTTATTGCAAGAGGACGATTCCATCTGAAGAGTTTTGATTATTGCTGTGGGTTGACGGGTTCTTCTGGAGATTGTCGCAGAGTCTGGAATAATATTTGAGGTGGTCGGAAGGTCGCCAATGTTCAAAAATTTGGTAAATATAAATATTATGTTGATTTTATGTTAAAGGTCAAAGATTGGAAGTCTCTCAAATAAAGAAATTATTTGAACTGTAATCTTGAATATGCCAATACGGAGTGAACTAAATTAGATAAACAAAAATTGATTAATAAGAAATGAGTTTGTGATTCTTTAATAAGGTATTGAAAGTTAACCGAATGGTTTCCGAAGCCTTAAATGTGTTTTAGCTGGTTCTAAATCACCAGCACAGGGTCAAGACTGATTTGCATATGGCTGGGTTCAAACTGGAATGGCATGGTGAGCAAAAAAACGATGGATTTAGGCCCAGATCTCTGTACTGGGGTGAATGTATGACATTGTTCTGCATTCTGTCCATCAATTGTTGTTTTTGCATTTGTCTAAATCACCATCAACCAGTCCAACTAATTGGTCCATCGACCAAGTGGTGGAGTGCCTTGATGTGAAAGTTAGGATTCTATAGGTGCAGATGTATATAATGTATTTAATGTAAAGGAATCACTCCCGATAGGTAACAAGGTACCCCCACATGTCCAGCGCTTCTTTTTCTCCTGTGCGCAGATTCGAGTGAGACGTATGAGTGTTGGTGTTATGGGCCACACAAATGAATGAATGTATGAATGAGTTAGTGTGGTGACGAGTCTTTGACATAGGGAGAGTATGTAAATTAGACCTTTTCCGCTGGAGCATCAGCATACACGCCTCCACCTGAAAGCCTGAACAAAATGGCTCAGGAGTCAGGAAAACCAGCACAACCCAGCTGTGACCAGGGATGTACCAGGAACTAAAGGCACCCCTAGGACAAGGAATGAGATCGATCCCAAAACACATAAGGGTTTTAGATGAGGTTCTCCCACGCTACATGCTTGAATAAATGGGAAAAACCCATTTCATAACACTTTTCTTCACGTGAATTGACTAAAAAGTATACCTACTGGCTTGAAAGGTCCTGCTGAAATGTCCTTTTCGCATGACAAGACACAGGTCATCGATTTGATCCTTTGGGAAGTGGACATTCTGAGGCATTCTTGTAAACAGGAGTTAGGTCCATTGTCACAACACTATGAATGAATAGATGTTAAGTATGTTTTTTCTAAAAAAATATTGAAAACTGAGGGTTATATTCAGAAGGAAATGGTGCAGTGCGGCGCTGTTACAAATTTAGCAGCATCCCTGGATTAAAAAAATGCAGGGATGCGCAGTATTCACAAGAATACGGCACACTCCTGTGTTTACCCTCGTGCTAAAAGTAGCTGCCTAGTGCCAACACAGACAGCCTTGCACCAGGTAAGGGTGCAGCGTGCAATGCAGGCATCCTTGCACTATGGTGCAAGGGTGTCTGTGTAGCAGGTAATGATTGTTTATGTGCAGGAAGGTGTCTCTTCCTGCACATAAACAATATTTAAAGGTGATTGGCTCTTTCTATGGGTGCTGCAAAAGAGCAAAAATGAGGAGAAACAAAAGTATTTCTCCTCGTTGCACCAATCCAATGCCAATCCAACACCTAGTTTTGCATGGCGTTAGTTTTTGGCGCTGCCTCATATTTACACATCCTTGTAAATCTGGGACAGTGTCAAAAAGCAGTGGGTGTTGTGGTGGAAAGCCAACAGCAACACCCAATGCAAGCCCCTTTCTTTCAGAAAACTGCGTTAAAAGGTACCATATTTAAAAACCGGTGTTAAGCCACAAAAAGTGGCTTAACGCTGCTTTCTAAATATGGTGCAGGGCATTGTGCCACTGGAATGTCGAAAAATGTGACGTTCCGTTGTAATTATGCCACTGAATTTCTTCTAGGCATTTTCAGGTCTTTCACCTTAGATAGACCCAGTGGTGGCTGGCATGACTAGTCAGTGAAGGGGCGGGGGGGTCGCGCGGGGGAGCTAATTTTAAATAAATTAAAATAAAATGTTAACTTACCTTCACGGCCCGGTCCTGTCCCGCTTCGTCCCGTGTCCTCTCCTCCACACAGGAAGCATGCAGCCTCCCTCCCCTAAGCCAATCACAACGCTTCAATGGCAGCGTTGTGATTGGCTGGGACGCTCACCGCCAAGGCGTCTAAGGGGGAGGCCATTTTCCCGATGTAGGCTGCATGCAGCCTACATGGAGAAAAGGGCAGAGTGCGTATGACTGGTTTGGTCCTCCCTGGGGCCGACCATACAGTCAGCACCCACAACAGTGGGCAAGTCACTCCTCCCCTGCCCTGGAGCAGGACTGCCCGCCCATCTGTCCCCAACCAAACCCTTCTGCTTTCTCGCAGTGTGAGAAGCAGAAACATAAAATGGTATACATAATACCATTTTATGTTTCTGCTTCTCGCACTGCGAGGAAGCACTGGGGCAACGCTCCTCTGCCCACATGGAGGAGCTGCTCCTGGATGGACTCAGTGGCGCAGAGGAACGACTGGTGTGCTGAGGATCTCACACAGTGGTTGCATGAGGCAGCCAGGATTCAAAACCTACTTTGCTAGTTTTAAAGCCTGTAAATTAGCAGCAAGATCACGTTCCTCTCCAAGTAGTAACTGATGACAAAGCACAGTCTTCAATATTAAAAGTAAAAGTTGGGAATATGTAGAGAATGCACAGAACGATAGAACAAGCTTAAAGCCCAATCTATTTTATTTTTACGGCCTCCCTCATGATATTAAGGTTCACTGAAACATACAGCAATTTTTGACATAAAGGCTAATTTGCAATAGTTCACGTAGAAGGGTCTACTGCTCAGTCACGGGTGTGAAGTCAGGAAATGTGTGTTCAAATCACAGCTCAGCCATCTGACATTTTGGGGCCGATTCCGATCCGGGTCGGAAAGCACTCTGACCGAGTCGGATCCGGAGTGTTTTCCGACCGAGCCGGACCCCTACAGTCCGACCGAGCGAGTACGATGCGCACGTATGCTGTTGGACTCGGTTCGGTCGGACTCCCATAGAAGTCAATGGGAGCCAGTTGTACGATGCGTATATGCGCTCCCATTGACTGAGTGCACCCTCTACAGTGGGTACGCGTCGGTGCCATCCGCACCGTACATGCGTGTGTTGGGGAGACCCATAGGTCTCCCCCTGTGTGCGAGTCGTACGGCTGTGGGTGTCAGGGGGTCCGACCTGGACCCCCGAAGTCCGACTCCGGGAGCTTTTGCGAGCCGGACACTCCGGCTCACACAGGCAGTCCGACACGTGCATCGTACTGGCTCGGTCGTGAATCACATCCATTGCACGCCACAGTTAGCTTACGACCGAGACGTACGGAGCGGTTCGGACCCGGAAACTACTCTGTTGGTGAATTTCATGTAGCTCACATCGTACAAGCTTGCTCGTACAGCTGTATGAGTCGACCGGAAAACATGCATACGGCTCGTAGTTTTTCCGGCCGGATCGCGTTTGGTGCCCTTCCGACCCGGATCGGAATCTGCCCCATTATGTTACCCTCAGAATTCACTTTGCTTCCTTGGCCTGGTTTTCATGAAACTACACATCATCTGATCGGCATGCCTTTATGTCCCTCCCAACTGCTTACAAAATGTGATGCGCTGGAGCTCATCCTTTAAATGCATTGCCTTATCTTTTATTGTCCTTGTCTGTCTTCCAAGGGTTAGATGATACATTTTAAAGCCCATGTGCCAGCTGCATTGGCTGTGAAAGAGATATAGGGCTGTAAGGGCGGATTTAAAAGAATCTTAGAAATATTAAGTATATGTATCACCTTGTATCATCGTCGTTGATATTATTCTGTGAAAAACTAATAGGATACATTTGCATACAAACATTGTGGTAGTGTAGAGTGTTGAGTGTAATATTCTCAGAAATCGTCACTTACACTTCGCAGAAACACACAGATTCCCCCCTCCCTCTCCCATCATTGTCAAGAGTTGATCACAATTTCGTCTTCATCAAGTAGAGAAATGTGAGAAGAATTGGACAAGAGGAGAGACGAGTGGCTCAGTTGCGGATTTCAGCATCTGAAGTCCAGCGTGTGAATCCTGCCTTTACCACATGACCAAATTGTGTGATCCTCGACTTCAGATCGCTCACTTTGGAAACTTTGAGGCTATGCAACTCGACTAATGATGAGTGCAATAGTATATGCAGAAGCTAATGTATTTAGATCTATAAACTATCACCCCTACTTTTTAACCATACCACCCAACTAACGAGCACACGTGACGTGGCACTACGTACAAAAAACATACTATTTTCCCTTTTCAAATTCATTCCTATCCTTCTATCCCTACTCAAACTCTTCTAAGCACACATTAAATCAAGAGCACAAACCTAACACAACTATTGGACAAAAGAAACTACTAATCTTAGGTAACGGAGTAGCATGCTACTCACCGAAACAGCCTTGTCAGGGGTCATAAGCACTAAATAAACACATTTACAATTACAATTTGTGAATGAATTGCAGTTGTCTTAATGCAGTGATGATCTTGCTTTGACCAGTCTAATGAGCTTCTAAGAAATACATTAAGGGGGCAATTTACATCTTGGCAGCATACATAGTCTGTTGCAACAGCAACAGGGTATCTATACCCCCAAGAAAATGTTCTGGCCACCTGATTTAGATGTGGGCTGACCATAGGCTTAATCACGGTGAAGACTACTCAGCCTCTGCTGTGATTTAGCTCTTCTGATGTCCCAATGGGACTAAGGAACCTCGGAGGCTGACCTCTAAATATGCCTGCCTGATTGAGATGGGCGGAATTAGTGGTCCGTTTTCACTGCCTGTCACCGCCAGAAAATTCCTGGCAGTAAGGGGCAGCAAACACTGCTAAATGCTTCCCTTGCTATGGGAGAGCACTCCCATGGCAAGAAGGGGGTTGGTTTTTTTTCAAGAAGAAAATCCAGTTTGGGGGATTTTCTTTTTGAAAATTAAAAAAGAAAACTGCTTGTTGAAGGTCTCCATCATGTTGACGGAGCCCTGCACCAAACTGCCAAACGGATTGACAGGGCGGTCCATGACGGTGGCTTCTGGCAATGCTTTATAAATGACCACCAGCTTGGAGGTCATCCATGAATCTGGCGGGCTGTCCCTCCATCAGGGCAATGGAGCAATGTACTCCATCACCCTGGCAGGACAACGGGCTGGGAAGTTCACCAGAATTTAAATTTGCCCCTAAATATAGGTATTTAAACATCTTATTTATTGTGTTGCACATTTGATAATTCATACCAATATCCTAATAAGATTAAAATTAGATTCAAATCTCAGCATTGTCAACTCATCTTTTCACCCTTCCAAAATCTATTAAATGAGAACAATGTTAGAATGGGTAATACCTTCATATAAAACTAATCTGGGTAAAGCACTATGGATAATAAAGGCTATATAAAGAACAAAACATTATTATTTTAAAAGTGTTATTCTGGCCCCTGTGCAACACTAATACCTGCTGGAGTCAAACAAAATAACCTCACCCAACCCCAAAGGTTAAATTGTATGCATTCACACTGCAGGCTCTGATCACTTCAAAGGGATTCACTCCCTCTTGCATCCTTCTCACGGGTGGAGTGGGTGCTGCCTGAGGGGTGAAATATACCCTGTGGGTGCTGGAACAGTTTTCAGATTGGGGATGCTGGTAACTAACATCAACTCATTACATTTCTGGGTTGTTAAAACAATCCAAGTGCTATTCAAGGAGACAATGTTACAAATTAGTCAACCCCATTTGCAGGGTGACCAGGCGAAATGGTGAGGGAGTCATTCCTGTATTTTGAGACTAGTTTGTAAATATATATGGCAAAATGTGGTACATTCCCAGAAAAAGCTATTTTTCCATAAAGATTGTTTATTTGTGCATCTAAATAAGTGAAATAAGTAAGATGGTCTGTGGTTTGCTTTGCCTCTGAGTATTAATGTGCCCCTCACAGAAACTTCCTCACCTGTATGGCTCATTCTGAAAATGTACCTATTGCAACTGAGAGAAGAGGCTATGAAATAGAGGGGCTAGTGTTCAAAGCAAACAAAGCATAAAGCAGAGGTGTGGGGAGGCACGCGCCTTTACAACTGACAGCACGGAGAAAGATTTGTATAACTTTGTTGGTGGAAGTATAATAACTTCCAGGCTTCATTCTCCTGTCAGCATTGCAAACCCAAGAAATAATTTCCCTTGTTGCTATATCCAAACACGCCCTTTTCAAACTCCTCCTCAGAAGTCCCACTCCCTTTATGTCCAGTAGAGACGTTTTTGTACAGTTTATCAAATGTCCGCAATTGACCCTAACAGAAACATAGATCTTCACCAGAAGTAATGCTCAACATTAACACCGAACCAGAAGTAATGGAAATCAAGAATACTGTGCCATACACATCCTGATAGCAAACGTATAGTGTGCCAATAGAATGTATTTCCACCACAAATGGGGTGCGGTAGAATATTACCACTCAATGCTGCTGCATGCATGATGAGAGGGTGCTTTGAGGAATACTCATTGACTAAACATACAAACGTTACATACACCTTTTCTAACCAAGCACAATTTTTGTGGCCTATGCCATTTGAACTCCTTAATTAGAACTTCAATTTTAGCAGAACACGATATTTCCAGTTTTATTTATGAATATGTGTTGTCTAATGTGTACATCTAGCTGGTTTCATCTACAGCAAATAAATGTACCTTTTAGTATCAGGTGGTTTTCTAAACGAAAGTCTAGGATTAGAAACATGAGGGGATATTCACAAGAACGCAGTCTATCAAGGGAAACGAACGTCGTGTTAACGGCGTATTCTCAACATGCCGGAACAGGCCATAGTTTCCCGATAACGCGTCAAATGTCCACGTTAAAATTACCGGGTCGCCGATAAAAAAGGAAACCCAAACGTGAAAAAAGTTGCAATGGGCCAAACAGCGATAAAAATATCAGCGATAATCAGTGCCAGGTTTGCTATTCCCACGTCAGGCGGGAAAATTCACCATAAAAGCTGCAAAAAAACACACAAAAACAACTGAGAAGCACCATGGAGGAAACTGGAGCAACTACAGAGGCCGATCAGAACCCCACAAACTCCCCGGAGGGCTAGCCAGGGACTTCGGGGAAGGAGAAGGGCAAGGAGAAGAAGAAGAGGAACCTGCGATTCAGTCCGCAGGAAAACAAGATCCCGAATACGGAGGTGATAGAACACCACCGACAACTGTTTATCACCTCCACTGTGGCATTGGCAACTAAAAATGCAATATGGCAGTCCATCTTGGCCAAGGTGAATGCAGTTGGAGCGAAAGACGCAATGCAGATTGGAGGTGGGAGTCCAGCGCCACAGCAGGAGCTGGATGAGATGGAGGAAATGGTGTCCACAGTCATCAGTGGGGAGACGGAGGCAGGAGTTAGGGGACCGAACACTGCTCAACATGACCTGACCCAACAGCAACAGGATGAGTAACGACCAAGGACTGGGAGCACGGGGGGAGATAGGCACCATGGCACACATGCACAATTAGGTATAGCATAGTGCACACCCACAATGACTCTGGATCATGTCCCTGATCTCCTTGGCATACTGCACACATAGAAACAGCAAGTAGGCCCCCGTCGACAATGTGCCAAGAGGGGGACCTCCCCACACATCACTATTCTCACAATAAACCCATGCACATGTGCTGAACCCAGCAAAGCTGCGGGACCATGAGATACACTGACAATACAAGTGACACTCCATGATGATTAGCATGGCTGCAGTCCAATCATCATGACATGGTGCACACCACGACACTGAGATGGCTGAGTGTGGACCCCATCCGTGAAGGAGCAGGTCACACTCTGACACATCCACGTGCACAACCAACCCCTGACGTCAACAAGATATCTGCGGACAAACCATGCCCAAGAGTCCCAACTCCCACCAAGAGCTCAATTTACCCAAGTCTGCAACATCTCAGCACTGTATGAGCACAGAAGTGAAAGGCACACCGCCTGAAAGGGATAAGGGCCAGCAAAATCAGAGGTGCAGGGGCGACTCCCGCACAATGCAGCACACACACATAAGAATCAGAGCACATCAACATTGACAACAATGTGGTATAAACTGCAACACTTTCAAAACAGAACAGAGGACACAACTGCTGCCGCTTGTGTGTAGAAACTGGCCAATCACATTTGGCACAGCAGGAAACTGTGAGATGATAATGTACAAGTACAACCTCCCAAACCTTGATGTTGCAGAAATGTCCACTGTCCCGCATCAAATAGGCATCTCCTCCCAAACAGTCACAATGTACATTGTCATGCAGTCTGTCTGTAAACTTGTCCAATGCATGAACATACCTGGAACACACTGTTAAACTGCATCTCCCCTTTACATTGCAGAGGGAGAATCAACACCTCCTGCAGAGCAGACCGTACATCTCTTCACTGATGATGAAGAGGACCTCCACACCATCGACACCGACGCCCACCAACAGCTCATGGACACCCTCAGCACCCCACCCCCAAGAGCAGGGCAGCCCAGTTGCATCGAGGAGACCCCACCCCCTGCACAGACCACACAGCAGGAAGCACCCACCACCACTGCTGTCTCCCAGGACCCCCACGACCAACACATGGCATTCCAACGCCGTGTGTTAGAGGGCCAGAAGGAGATGGCTGATTAGGTGCGGGTGGGGTTTGACCTCATGGCAGCCAAACTAGATGCCATACGTGGGTGTCTAAGACCCATAAGGGACCACTTATAGTCCCTAACGGACACCCACGGTCCGCTCCATGCTCTCCAACAAGCCATGGCCGACACCGCTGGAGTCATGACTCTGAGACAAGAACAACTGTCTAGTCAGAGTGGCTCCAGCGATGTCTCCCGGGAGTTGCGACACATGCAGAGGATCATGGAGAACATGGAGCAGATGCAAGCAGAAAGAATGGCTGCCACGGCTGAAAACCAGAGAGATGTAGCTGGGATCTTCCATGCCCTGCAGATCCTCATCATGGCATTGCTGCCACAAGGCCTGGCGCAGATGAATGCTGCTGCTGCTACTCCATCCACATCTCCGTCCCCTGATGTGTCAGTGCCGCACAGTGCGGCAGACAATCCACCTCCAGCCCCTTATATGGCACTGCCACACAGTGCGGCAGACATTCCACCTCCGGCCCCTGATGTGTCAGTGCCACACAGTGCTGCAGACAAAACACCACCACCCACATGTGAGGCACATCACACATCAGAGGACGATGATGTGGATGATTCTGTCTTTGTGGCAAGACGGAAGCAGTAGCATTCATCTCTGACATATGGCCTGTTTCAGCTTGGTTCTGCCCTCTGCATCTTGCCCTGGAATAAAACCTTCCACTGTCCCCCAATACGCTCTGCGACACTCATCTTGGCCCTCGACATGGACTGCCATATTTGGTTTGGTTACCAATGACACAGCGGACTGAACTCTTCCTCTTCCAATGAACTTGTCAGTCCCTAAAGGACTCTGTGTGGCCCTCCACGGGACAACAATGTAAAGTGGGGTTTGCATGGCCATGTACTGGACCAGCTTCAACACTCCACTGAATGTGATTAAACCATTCTAATTCACACAGATGTGTCGTGTCTGTGATCAAGCAAGAATGTGATTGAGGCTAGGCCTTTGTCTTATGCTGCGACAATGAATATACACATACAACAGTTGGCATGTATGAGCCAAGACCCCGAGCGGTCTTCCGCTCCTTTGTATATCCATTCAGGCGAGCCCGCCCTCCGGGTGCATGCTGCATTGCAACATTGTCGATTAAGGTCCGGGTGGCGCTGACACTACAACAGAGACACACGCCATAGTTACTTTTGTGGCCAGAACAGAACCACGCCCAGAGCCCAGAACTGAACCACGCCCAGAGTCCCGGGCCATTTCTTCACACTGCTCACATGCTTACGCAGGGGCCGTCGCCGCGGCGCTGGGATGTTGTGCGCTTCGGAGTACGTCTCTAGACGTTCCACCCAGGCTTTCCAGTGTCCTGCCTGGGACGGGGGTGGCCCTATGACTGTGAAGGGCTCCAGTGGCGTTACCGAGGACATGCTGTTGGCTGCTGGAGGCAGACTTGTGGGGTAGCCCCATGGGACGATGACTTGTGGTGCACTGAGGTAGGCCCACCTGAAGAGCTGAGCGGCTGTGCAGCCTGTGATGATGCAGTAGGCCTGGAGGCTGGACGTTGACTTGTGGTGCACAGAGGTGGTGGCACCTCTTGGAGATAGGCTGGTGACGGCAGGTGAGCAGTGAGGCCTGGGTGCGCAGGTGAGGGCAATCACCGCTGGGCACCGGATGGGTTTGGGGACCAGCGGGCTGGGGTGCAGCAGGCGCACAGGATCACGCAGGCACCACCGGTCACGGCAGCGGCCTCGTGGCAGGGTGAGGGGCACCGCCCTGGCAGACACGCCTCTGCAGGCGATGACGAGATGTGCGCCTGGTGGTGTGTGACGTAGCCACCTCGTCGCCGGTGTAAATTTGGCCGTTGAAGGTGGTCGGCCACGTGTGTGTATGCCTATGGTCAGGATATGGCGGACAGAGAGACACACACAGTAGTTACTTTGGTGGCCATCTCAGAAGTGAACCATGCCCAGAGCCCTGGGCTGTTTATTCACACTCCTACGCTGGACTGGCGTATGCTGGCCCAGCCCACTACGCTTACACTTACAGGGGGGGCGACATAGCTACATGCCCAAGGTCTTCCACACTGCCTGAGGTAACATGGCTGCGTCCACTGTCCACAACACTACAAACACCAGCAGTATATGTCCACATGGACATGTCTGTGCTCTGCATACTCAAGACTGTCCAGCACATCACTGCCACACTTGGCATTGTGTACATTCTTATTCATGGGTCACTTGCCTCCTTCGCACATTCTTGGTTCCCACCTCTCCCCACATTCTGCAATTGTGTGGCAGAGGGGCTATGCCTTTGTGGATGGTTTGTCTACATGTCTGGCCCCCGTTACCACAGTAACTTGTGTTGTCGTGTCTGGTAGGTGGGCATGTTGTTTGGCATGTCGTATGTGATTTTGTTACGTGTGCATTCCCACAGTTGTGAGTTGTATGATTGTGGAGTTGATGTGTGTGGTATGTTCTGTTGGTACTTACCAACGAGCAGTCCATTTCTATAGGTGCCATCCTGAAAGCGCTTGTTGATGATGGGCTTGTTAGAAGATGTAGGAATCATGCACACTGCCTGGGAAGTTGGCGATGACATTGGTAAATAGTCCCAGGTGGTCCACTATTGCCTGTACATTGATGGAATGCATGTGCTTTCTGTTGCGGCAATTGTGTGCAGTGTCGGCAGGGGGCACAAGTTGGACATGTGTGCAGTCAATTGCCCCCAACACGTGCAGGAAGCCAGCTATGGTGTAGAACCCTTGCTTGGTCTCCAGCTGTTCCTGCGCAGTGTGAGGGAAGTGAAGATGCTGGGGTACCAAGCTGATGATGGCATCCAAGACAGGTGTGAGGAACTTTGATAGGGCTGTCTGTGAGACTCCTCCAACTCTGGCAGTTGTTGGTTGGAAGGTACCAGAGGCCAACAAGTGCAGCACAGCTAGCAGCTTTGTCTGCGGAGGGATGTTGGTTGTCCGCTGTGTTGGTAGCGTCAGCCTGTGGGCAATGTGGGTCAGTCTGTGGAGGATGGTTGTCCTTTGGAGCCTGTAGTGGGCAATGACATCCTCTGGCGTTAAGTCTCTGAGGCTGGTGTGTTTTCAGAAGGTCCGCTGTCTTGTTCTGCGCTGCCTCGGTGGTAGTCTGGCGGGTTGGTCCTGGGGGTGGGGGTGGTCCTGGGGGTGGTGGCGGTGAGTGTTGTGGCCCTCTTGGGAATCCAAGCTGCATGATTTGTAGCTCCATGGCATCTGTTGGTCTTCAGATGTAGCTCTGGGCTGGGCTCCCTTTATACTGCAGGTTGTCGTCCTACTTAAAACAAAGAAAAAAGCAGGTCTGAAGTCCCTGTTGCTAACGTGCCTTATCGCCTGTTTTTGGACCGCATCGCCGATCTGGCTGGTCGTGGAGAATATCGCGAAGTGGTATTTTCGTGAGATTTTGGATGGGAACACCTACTCTGCATATGATTAGCGTTTGTTGTCGCTGTCAGCCTTGGCGATGTTTTAAGCGGCAGATATCGCAGGTAAACTGACGATGTCGGCTGTTAGCGCAGGTTTGTGAATAGGGCGATAAATCTATCAACACTTTCGTGGTGGAAAAGTGCCGCTAAATCGGCGATGAGTCCTTGAGATTATGCCCCATAGTGTCCTGCCAACATGGAGAGATCTAGTAACCCTACTCCGAAATGCTATTCACAAGTCTATGTTTGTAAATCTTCCCCTCCACCTCGCCAACCTTTTACACGGGGAGATCTTTACATCTGTAAGTTTACCAAAAAATAGTAAATGAGGACGGGGTCGGATGAAGTGGCTTGAAAAAGGGGAATATTTACTATTAAAGGGGAGGGGTTTAGAGAGGCGTAAGGAGGGATTTAGGTAAGGATAGGGAGGGGTCTAGGGAGGGACATGCACCCACCCACAAAAGAGTAAGCTGATTGCTATTCACAAACTGCACTTTACTACAGCCAAATAGGGGTCAAACCATTACTTCAGAGCTGGAAGTACAGCATCACACATGGCCAGCCACTGCTAATGGATGGAGGGACTAAAATAAAATCCCTTTGCAAATAATGTTACATTATCTTATTTATGTAGTTAAATACATAAATATAATTGAATGCTAAAAAACATGAAATAAAACATTTATTATTTAAAATAAAATAGTTTAGCATCCATATTTGAAAGTGCAAACTAATGTTAACATTAATTATTATGAAAATGTATTTAAACTCTTAATTATTTCAGTATATCACTTTTAATAATTAATAATGTTTAAAAAACATTATTTTTCTTCCTTGAAGAGGGAATTTATTTTTTAATGTAAACTTCAGAAGAAGAATTTTATTTAGTTTAGAAAATTTAAATTAAAGAAATATTTATTTCCAAACTAAGGCAACAGTGCTGTGCATTTTTAAATAAAATGAACTTACATTCATATTTCATTTAAAGAAAATTTACTATTTTTAGTTAGTAAATGTTTTTAGTTTTCCCTATATTTTAACATAGGGTGACTCCACATTTGGGTGGACTCTTTCCAATGATAAATTATAGGGAACATTTGAAAAGTTTATTAAACGTTCTAATAAATTAGTACAAATATGTTATGCTAACTATTAATGCAAATTAATTTTACATATTTATGTTAAATGCAGAACAGAAAATTCTTCAGCACTAATTTTGAATTAAATCATTTATTAATTTGAAAATATTAAAGTAAATAAAATGTTTTTTTCTGAAATTAAAATTAAAACTTACATTTCCATCTAATTTGTTTTTACTATGTATAAATAGTTATTAAAAGTAATGTATAGAATCAATTAAAAGTAATTTTATTATATTTGATTAAAAATGTTAACTTAATTTTTACATTCAAAAGGTTATTACAATATTTTATAATGAAACAATAAATATGTTCTATTTTATATACTTTTAAACATTACATTATATTGTTTAAGAGAGCACCCAAGGTGGTTTGCTTTTCTGTTGATATTTATCGAAGGAGTCCCAAAGGCGTCTAGCTCTGGAAGTATTGTGCAATTTTGCATACAAGATGTTATCCTCACCTTTGACGAAACACAGCATATTCCATCATTTTTTCAAAGTAGCTTACCAAGGTTAGTTTCCAGTTTTAAAGTATTGTCTTGATGCCCCGTGACAGGTGGCCAGAGACAGCAATAGGTCAATCAGAATTGAGTTCTGCTCAATGAAAATTGCTGATTTAGGGTAGAGGGATTTGCGTGCAAGCCAATGGCCACGGTCAAAAAGTTCTGTTACTCAGATATGAATTTACCTTGAAAAAATGAAAAGACAAGAGGAATTTGGCAAAACAGGAACAAGTTGGTTTAATTAAAACACAGCAGTCATGTGAACAGCATCAGAGTCGTGTCCGAAGATAGTCTCGATGTACAGAGGTTTGGTTCGTCATTATATACAGTTCTTGAAGTACAATAAACTGATTGAACATTCTTGTAGAGCACCTAAATCTGGGCCTAGCCATGAACCATAAATTCAACCATCTGATAAGTGGCACAGATGGCTCTCAACTTTGTGAAGACCCAATGTGGGCCAGTGTGTACGTGTTCAGATGTCCAGCAGGGGGAGCGTGTGATCACTGTGTGTGGTGTGTTTGCTGTGTTCTGATTGTCTGAGTGTTCCTATACTATATGTGGCAGCTGACTTTGTGGTATTTTGTGAATTCACACCCCTTTGGCCAAACATGTGTTATTGGGGCCAGTCTCCTAGGACCTTTTGTGGTGTAGCTGGCTATCTGTGAGATCTATTTGGGTTGTTCCTGTTTGCGCGTTTGTCTTCGGGATAAGTGTAACCCCACCTGTGACCTATCAATCGGTAGGCTTGGGTTTGGGTTGCAGGTCCTGTCTGACCACCTATCGCTGACTCGGGATTGATGGGGGGGGGTCATCTCGGGTGGATTCAACAGCAAAGATACGAGTTTGTCATTACGTGTACATAGAACAAGGCGGTCATTGATATTGCATTTGCTGACATTCTTATTATTATGAGTGCATTTGTCATGTCGTACATCGACATCATATTTACTAGTATTGACATTGTTATGTGTACATATATCATGGCATACATCGACATCGTATTCACCAATATTAACAGTCAATCTCAAAGGAATTACCCTTTATGTTACGAATTAAGGATTGTATCTCACTCCGTAGCGGGCGTGCCATTTTACATGTAATAAACATATGTTCTAAGTCCCCCACTGCTTTCCACATCTCCAGCAAAGATCTGTTGTACTTAAGACAATCTTATGTAATCTAGATGGAGTCCAAAATGTCTTATGAGTAGACCAGAATCTGGCCATCACCTCCTCCTGCTACCACACCCTCCGCCTACTTTGAAAGACCTTCAACTGGATTCCCCCCGAACACAGAAAAACCTTCACACACGCCCTTATCAGTAGCAGACTGGACTACGGCAACGCAATCTACGCCAGGATCAACAAGAACCTCACCTGCAAACTCCAGAACGTACAGAGCGCCACCGCTAGACTAGTCCTCAACCTACCGCGCCACTACCACATCGCCCAACACCTACCGACCCTACACTGGCTCCCCGTCGAGAAGAGAATCACCTTCAAGCTTCTCACCCACACACACAAGGCCCTCCATAACACCGGACCCGACAACCTGAACCACCAGCTCACGTTCCATACTCCCCAGCTTTCTCTCCCCGATCGGAACAGCTCTCCCTTGCAACGGTACCTTGGACCAAGAAAACCAGAGCAGGAGGGTGCTCCTTCTCCCTCCTTGCGGCCAAGGCATGGAACTCCCTGCCTCTCCACCTCTGAGTGACTACATCGCTCCCTAAGTTCCTAAGGTAACTCAAGACCTGGCTCTTCGATGGAACTCAATAACGTTCCAGAATCTGCGGACCCTGCCCCCCGTAACCCTCCATCCATCAGTGCCTTGGGACCCATTTCCGGGTGAGTAGCATGCACTTTACAACCCTTGATTGATTGATTGATTGATTGGTCCGCGCTAGAGCTGGTGTGATTTTTGCAATAAAGGGAAATTGCCAGATTTTTTTCCAAGTGATGCCTGGGATGTTCAAGCATTGAGAGGAGTGAGTGTAAATCTCCCACATCTGAGTAAGTGTTCTCAATAAATAGCTTTTAGGAGATTCTAGAAGTGTATATATATGTGTGATGCAGAATGCCCCTTGTCTTAAAATTGCCTAGTAAACCACATATGTCAGGTGGTTGAGGAGGGTTCAGTTTACCAACTACGCTTTTCAATCTCAAGAATTTATAGAAATCGGGACGTGTAGTGCTCTACAAAATCATGGCATTGCCTCATTTTTTGCATGGCCTACAAAATACCCCTTTCGTAATCCCCTCAAAATTTTCAGGGCAGTAGATACGGGATCTATTATGGAATGGGAAGCCCCCGAGAATAGCTATGCAGAAGTTAATATGAGGGTGGTATGATGGGGGCACAGCACTGCCACATTTTAAAAGATGTTACTGGGCGGCACAGCTGGCAGTGATTAATCAATGGGGGCACCGACCCCAGGACGAACCTCCCTATAGGATAGTCAGGTTTCTCTGATCCCTTGCAAAAACTCTGTGACCTCTGGCACCATGATTTAGGTGTGCTATAGGATGAGAACTGGCCGGAAGCCCTTGGCTCCCCTCGGGAAGTAGCCATATCCACCAAATTACGACTTATTCAACTTAAAATCATACACAGAGCAGAGTGGTTAAAATAGGTCGAGAGACCACAAAATACTGTCAGCAAGCTTGTGGACTGGAAGGAACATTTTACCATCTATTATGGGACTGACCAGCGATCAAGCATCACTGGAGAGAGGTGGTGAACACAATGACCAGAGTCTGCGGGGAGGGGGAAATAGAACCAGAACTGAAACAATGCCTCCTTAATGTCTAGGGCAAGACAGATCTGAATTGGAAAGACCAGATATGGGCAACACTGGGAATGTAATTGCAAAATGTAATATAGCTAGATACTGGGGGCCCCAGGACGCACCGCTACCACGGGACTGGGAAAAAGACATGAACTCATGCATGATCACAGAAAGGATGGTATACAGTAGCAGAGACTGCCCTAGGAAGTGGGACCAGATTTGGGGAAAATGGAATACCCATTGAGGGGGAATATGTGCCAGCCCCACAGTGAGGCTGAGTGGGACAAAGACAATATATAACAATAGGGGAATTGTGATTGAGGAGGAACTGGAAACAGACCAATAAGTTGAAGATATGGTTTATATGTTGTAGCGATTCGAATGTGAAATGTAAGTTGGCCAAGTCGTAACTGGTTGTATCTAATTGAATAAGTTACCCATACATAAAAAGAATATATTTTTTTTATAGAAATCGATGTCTGGTAAATCGAATGTCATGCATATGGCCGAAAACGGGATAGGGGGCAGTCGGGTGCCTAAATCCCCTATAGAGTTTATACCCTTCCTCGCTCACGATTCCCAGAACACTGTTGTCCCATCTAATTTAATCCTATGATTATGCAACAAGGAGGCCATTGTTGAATCTGTTATTTGTTACCAAGCAGCAGCAGGGTGGATACTGTATCTATTAATGTGGATTTTGAATGCTCCAAAGGGAGTCTGGCTAAGTTGTGTATGGAGAGGGTGTCGCAGAGTGGTAAAAAATATGATAATCGGTCCTCTATATTATGCCTGGGGTTGTAGGGAAAGTCTCATGTATCTGGAACCACCAGGACATTGAGAAGCCATGAATGCTTGTTGGTATCGTGGGTAGTCAGGAAGGTTCAGACTCCCAAAGCTTTTACTCATTTTCGATGTATTCATAGAGATTCTTGCTTTCTTGACGTTCCATAAAAATAATGGATGGATAATTATCCACGGATTTGAATAAGGAAGGGGAAAGGGACATTGGCAGCATACTGGAAATAAACTTGACCAAAGGTGCTACCATCATTTTAACGGTCAACCCGACCCCACCAGGTGATCTTTTTGGGGGACCGTGTGTTAATTAGGTCTTTTATTTTGGTGAGGGTTTTATGTTCATTAATGAATACAGATTTTTGAGATCCTTACCAAACCAGATACCCAGTTATTTGATAGCATCTGGTTGCCAAGTCACCAGTTACCCCTGGAGTACAGTGGACATTTAAGAGTAAAAGCTCGGTTTTGTCCCTGTTGAAAGAGCAACCTACCACTAGTGAGTACCTCCTTCATAATAATGGGAATAGTCCATAGTGCTTCCTCAGGAAACAAAAGACCATTGACAGCATAGGCTGCCACCACTTGCCTGCCTGGACTAAAATTGATACCTGTAATATCTGGGTTATCCCTTAGTGAGGAGATCAATAACCAATAGAAAAAGAAGGGGGAGAGCGGACAGCCCTGTCGAGTCCCTTGTGACAAAGAAAAGGGTTGAGATAGGTGGCCATTGATGCTGACCATTGCTGTCCGATTGGAGTAAAGTGCCATGGTCATACATATACAATCTTTCCCCAGCCAGTATTTATGTAGGACTGCTTGCAAAAATGACCAATTGAAAGCCTTTTCTGCATCTAATGCAAGCGTAGCTGTCGGCGTATGAGTGAGTTTCACTTTATCCAAGACATTGCAAAATGTTCTTATATTGTCTGAGGTGAGCCTGCCTTTTATAAACCCAGCTTGCGAGGTGGTGACCAGTTTCAATATCACCTGCTCTAGTCTACAGGCTACAATCTTTGCATATACTGTACAATCAAGGTTGATGAGAGAGTTTGGTCTATAGTTTTTGACATCCAGGTAGTCCTTACTTTCTTCGGAATGACCACAATTTTGTCTTCAGTAGCCGAGTCCGAGGCACAGCCTGATGTCGCATAATGTTGAAAGATAGAGTGTAAAAGCTTTGCCATGTTGTCCGCAAAAAGTTTGTAGAATTTTGCCAAATAACCATCTGGACTGGGTGCTTTCCCAGATCTGCAACTGTGTATGGTGGTAATAATTTCTTTCTCCAATAGGTGCATTAAGATTAAGGGGCCCATTATGATGACGGACAGAAGGCCATCCGTGCTGGTGGCAGAAAACCGTCATGTGTCCTGCCCCAGGTGCGGTCATTGCGACCAACAAATCACAATGGAACCACAGAGGCTATTTTCCGTCTGCCGCAGCCTGTCAGGCTCCGCACGTTTTTTGTGTATGCAAGGGTGGCGGATGGAGCCAACAGGGCAGGACTGGCGTGCGGAAACACGTTCCGTCCGCCAAGCAGATAACAATGTTGTAGACAGCCCTTCCCACCGCCGTGTCAAAACCACCACGTTGCGGATGGTGGAAATACAACTACAGAGAGGAAGAGCCGAAAAAGAAGCCATCTAAACCCCCAGAGCCGCACTGGATCCGGCACAACAGGCCTTCCCGCTGCACCACCTGCTGCACCTCCGGCAGACAAGACGCCGCCGCACACAACAGAGGTACATACCAAACATTTCCATGCATGCAACCCATGAACAACTACAACTACCAGCAAGCATGGCGGCACCACGAGGCTCATGGCAACCTGCCAAATGCAAAGTGCGAGGCCCACCCAATTCCCAAGAGTGACCCTCGGTGCCCCTGAAGGCAATTGGGGCCAATAACGACCCTCGCAGTTGCAGAGCACGCACACCGCAACACCTAAACATGTATGCCAAAAGCACCGATTGGCTGATGGCTCATCCGCAAGGTATGGGCCATACCCTGGTGGCCCGGAAGCTGCAACCGCAACCCTGCAACATTCAAGTGGGGTCAATACGTGTCATCGCAGCGAATGCCAGCTACCGTGCATGCGAACACATACTGCATTTGCAGTGGCGCCTGCCAATTACATCGCACATCACAACTCATTTGCCCGAAGTGACTGGTGCACCCCATGTGTAATGTTGTGGGGCACGAGGCCCCCATGCATATCAACTAACCACACTTACACAATACATGTATAGGAGAACCAGCCCAGGGCACGTGCGTCCTGCTCTGTTGGCAGGGTCAGATGTCCAGTGACGCCTGTGCTGGGTGGCTGTGGAGTGGGGGTAAGACAGCCCTCTGGGAGTGGCTGGTACATCAGAATAACTAGAACAGAGACCAGCTGCTCACTACACTGTGAAGGGATGAGAGAGTGTGACCCGTGAGCCAAGTCTTCACACACATGCAATGTCCAAGGAAATGAGAGTGAAATTACATACACAGCCATGCCTCGTGGCCAGATGGACTCAAAAGAGGGAAGGAGCTAAAAAGGACAAAGGTCTCCTGCACTGTACCAATGTTGTGTAATGAAACATCCAACCTGTGGACCCCGCCTGAATATCCCTTGACATCTGACTGGTGTCTCTGGACCAGGGGTCATCTTGTGAAGGGTCAGTGGCATAGGCAGTCAACCAGAGGTGTCCATTGTCTGCAAATCAGACATACATGTAATCCCTAGCAAGTCCAACACATGTACTGGTGTGGCGTGCAGCGTTCCCAGCTGCCACTGCCTGTAAATGTCCCCACACACGTCCTGAGTCAGTGCTTCTCCAGACCAAATGCCCTCAAATATCCTGCCCACCAGCATTTACGACATGTGATTACCACACCTTGCAATCCTCATTGGCTTTCGTGACATTCCCTATAGACTGATGTACTTACATACTTGCATGACTGTTTGTCTCTATACAATGTGTGCGTGATGTGAGGTACTGTCACACCCTACACTCATATCAGTAGCGCCATACAACAAATGAAATGCACATGAGCTAGTGACTATCAAGAGATGAGGTGCACTGGACGAGGGTGGCAGAGAGCGAATCCGACGAGGAGGGCATGAGTGAGAGCATGAGAAGTGTCACTTGCCTGATACTCCCACCGCAGGAAACCTCCTCCTCCCATCAGGAGTACCTTTTCAGGAACAAACACACTTCTTGAGAGTGACAACATCTAGAATGAGAATTAGGAAGGAAAGAATGTGTCTCCATGGCCCTTGTAAAACTGAGGAGAGATAATGGAGGGCCCTGAAGCAGGCCTGGCGAGAGACATAATTGACAAATCGGGCATGCAGTGGCCCACTCGAATTCCTCATTGGACCACACAAATAAAGATACCCTGAGCCTGGGAGGCAACCCAAATGTTGATAGCAGCCATTGATGGTACAAACATTGGCCTCGTACCCCCACAGGCAAGTGAACCCATATATAGGAACCGCAAACAATACCACTCCATCCACCCGCGAGTGGTATGACAGGTGGAGCAGAACATCTCACACGTGTGTGCATAGTATCCGGAGTCGGCACATGACTGCTACATCTGGCGGTCCAGCAACATCTCCCCCGCCCCCAACTCACACATGCCCAGTGACAATGACAGTGGTCAACTACTTCCGTTGAGTGTGATGCAACTATGAGCGACTATGACTGTGTCTGTGTGGCTTGCTGTTGTCTCACAGACTTTGACTATTGTTCCAGAGACTTTCTGCACATACCGGACAATGGGCCCAATTAGAAAATACATGCATGCAGGGACTGAGCACCCCAAAGCACTCCTACGCACAGGACACCATTGCTATACTGCCCCACTTGCTCCCATACTCACTCTGAGGCATTCAAGCACCTGGATACAAGCAGACAAGTTCAAGACAAGAAATGTTTTCAAAAGTTACTACAGTGTCAAAGCATGCAACATACGTGCCACAATAGGTTGAAAATGCAAGAGTACCCAACCACTAACCACAGTGACACATCCATGTAACATGAAAATAGATGTTGTATCGATCATCCCTCTGGACGTCGAACCACGTGCATATCCCTCCACCCCCTGTAGGAAGGAGTTATATGGGATGTCCCTGGTCCATGGCCATTGTCAGCAGAACCCATTACTCAGCCTATACATGGTGAAATTACACCACATTGGCTGTGTCACACTCATCACTGGATGGATCACCCTCCAACTGTGGGGCATCTGGCCCGCTATCCCATGCCATTCAAAGGGGGTCCGTGTCCTCCTGCAGCTGTGAGACTATGTTGAGTCGGGGTGCTAGGGCTTGAACAGAACTGAATGACAAGGGGCAAGGTTCTCTGACCACGGACAGAATGTCCAGACAGTACTCCAGGACCGTGCAAAGAACAAGCTCTGCGGACACATCTCATGTGACAGACATGTACTAAGGGACTTGCAGGGCACAACTCCTAAAAAATCAAGTGGGGGGGACTGACCAAGTAAGACAAAATACTGGGACAGACTAACCCACCGCACAGTCTAACAGTGTCTGCATTGATATACAGGGACTGTACAAAGGCAAAAGCATGCTTCCCTTAAGTACCTGTGAAGAGACGGCAAGCTGTGTGCATGTGTTTCCCTCTGTGGCAACTACATCTCAATGTAAGGTCCAAGGCGGGCCCAGTCAGCATGTACAAACAAAAGGAGGCCAGATGGCCCCTTTACCTCGGCCTGGCTGGAGGTGAGAATAGGCTCCCTCGCTGCCTGCACATTGCTGCTGGGAATGGACAGCAGTCAACATGCAGGTGCTGCTGAACGTGTCTGGTATCTGGAGGGTACACCAGGACAAGTTAAGCATATCCATGTGGGGACCAACGTCCTGGCAGGGGGAACGGCATTCACCCCGTGCAAAGAGGGGGTTGCTCTGTGTGCCTGCGTGTACCCTCGACTCGAGCCCTGGGTACTTGCAAAACAACAATGCCGTGTAATCTTCGTGCGCTACAACTGTATAATGGAAGCCGGGCTCATGCCAGATGACAATGTTCGCGACAGTCAAATGACAGCCTCTCCTTGCTCCGGCCTGTGGTACCAAGATAAACAGACTGCAGAGCACAGCACAGTCCAAACTAATGCTGACAGGGCCAAAGTCAGAGAGCTGGTTGCCAATTCTTGTCTGGAGGCATGAAGAAAGGGAAACGATGATTAGTCACCAACAGTTCCTGTTGCTGTGAAGTAGTTACGAATCCAAGAAGGCACAGGCAGCTTCGAAGGCAATCAGTTCCAAGAGACGATCCAGTTCATCTTCAGCGAAGAGGACCGCCATCCAATCCAGCAGTATGAAGGAACAGATGTGCTCCTCGCACCACGAGTTTGCAAGGTGCATCCCATCGCAACCTGGGAGAGGTTCGATGTAGGCATTGCACAGGAGCCATTGCGCAAACGCACAGGCACAGCTGTCAGCCTGCATGACACATTGAAAGGCATCCCATGAACGTGTCTCACCAAAGCAGTCTTGCACGTGGACCAACAAAGGAGTCACCCCACAGCTCATGATCCAGGTCAGCAAGGGATGTGTGTGAAAGGCAGACATCCATGGCCCACTGAAACAGACATCTTCTGCAGGAAAAGACGAGTTGCAGGCAGATGAAATATGCATGGCAGAACGTTAGCCTATAACTGATGCCCAGCACAGCCAGTGGGACACATCCAAAGAGAAGCTGAATGCGGGCACGGTACAGTTGCAACTGACCGGGCTAGACCTGACCCACTAGATTGTCAGACATGGCGTAAGAGCAATCTCAGAACCAGTGCTCAACTGTACAGCCAAACTTATGATTAGAAAGCGCGAAATGCAGTGTGCTAATCGGAGGACTGACACCCAGAGGTACTCCCAGTAAAGCATGGAAGGAAGGGACAAGGCCAGAGCCCACAAGTCTGATAAAAAGTGTGCAACGACCTTCAGTATCAGACGCTATCAATACTCTGTGTCTCAGTTCACCGCGAAAAATAGTGGGCGAGCCGTGTTCAGCAGGCTGAATCACGTGGGACGGTTAAGACACCTGTTATCCGAAGGTCTTCGGTCTGGTGTGGGAGCGACTACTTGTCCAAACAGAGGCCCTTTGTGCATGCACACTCATGGTAGTATGCTTTCGCTGTGGAAATGTGAGGCACGATTGACTATCCACAATCACTTATGGGGGAGTTAGCAGAACATTGGCAGAGAAAGGACACAATATGCAACTGTCACCATATGCGTAATACGTGGCCTGTGCACGCAGGAGGGGCCATGTAGGTCCTCCAAACCTGAACAGACCAGGGACTATGCATCCGAGGCTTCACCTTCCGGGGTGGGTGCTGGCTGGGCTCGTCCGTGGCACGGTCGCCGTCTGTTGCTATCAAGTCACCTTTTGGAGTTAGGTCTCTTTTGTCAGCATGTTCTGCACACAGCACAACTTAGCTGTTCTTGTTTGCCACATTTGAATTGAGGTGATTTGACTTTTGCCTTGGCTTTACTAGGCATTCATGTCAGAATGTCATCAGTTACACATGGTGTTGATGTACATACAGGGCTTTCAGTGGGCCGGTTCTCACCGGTGCTTCCTTATCTTATGCAACTGACAGACATTGCCAAGATCAGTAGTCTGGAGTTGTAGTAGGTATCATGTTCCTTGTTGTCTCACGTATCTGGGTGCAATGGTAGTGGCAGGAAAATGCTAAGGGGTAGCCCAATCTGCTGAGATCAGATTTTTATCTGAGATTTTTGGGCCATACCCCTAATTATACTGTCCAGGCTCCTATGAGGGATCCCCCCAGTTTTTTCATCCCACTTAAAGCCCTGGTTACCTACATTGCTCGTTAGCGATGTGACATGGCTTAAGGGCCAATTTCATATGTGCCGATGTCGAAGTTCCGAGGACATGTAATCTGGTACTGACTTCTTGCTCATCTGATTCAGTTAATGCTTGGACATTTGTCTTTTCCAAGTGTATCTGACTACTCTGCCGCCACTTCATGCTTTGTGTTGTGCTTTTTGTGGTTGCCTCCTGTGGTTTTGTGATGTTGGACAGAGTTTCCGTGCATGTGTTGTGTTGACCCGGGTTTTTCTGCTTTGAGGCAATGGGACGTACACATTGGCTTTTTTTTGGTCGCGTTCTTGTATTCTGCTTTTCCGTTGCATGTTCCTTCATAAATGACACCGTGAATCATGTGGCCTCAAGATGGATTTCTCTGTATGTGCATGGCCTAGTAACTGATGGGGGTTTCCAGAGTTGGCTACGAAGTGCGGGATGTGGGGGTCATTTGGCTCAATTCTGTTTGCGAGGGGAGATAAAGGGCCATGTGGGAGTTGTGGTGTTGCTGTCAGGTCTCAACATCCCCCTCCCCAGTGAGATGGCTAGCTACCTGTTGGGAGGCACAGTCAACGTTGTTAGCTGCCTCATGGCTGTGGGGTGGGAAGGGTGAGCCATGCTGTTCGGGAGGGAGACCAGGGTGCATGAGCTGGCCTCCTACCTGTGAGGTTGAACTGATTGAGGAAATGCTGTCCTTGTGACTTATTCATATTGTAAGTGTGTATTACACATGAGTTTGATGTGGGCGGGCGATTGGGGCTCACTTGTTGTGCACAACGGTGTATTGTAGTGTGATGTGATCATTTTGTTGGGACTTACCAGCCTCCAGTCCCCCCCTCGATTCCTGTGAGACTCTCTGGATGCATTATAGCAGGTACCTTCTCCTCTCATTCGGTGAAGGTTGGTGGTGGAATGGGAGGGCCGCCACCAGTACTCTGTGCTGCCGCGTGATTCCTCTGGGCCGGATGCTTGTCCCGCGCCTTGGGGTTGCCCCACAGCTTCCTGATATCATGCACAGTGCGTAAGGGGGTCACTACGTCGTTGACTTTGCTTTGGATCCTTGCCCACATCTGATTCTTGTGGGCAAGTGGGGTGTGGTGGACCAGGTGCCCGGACTCTGCCCGGATTGCCTCATCTGCTATCACTTTCAACTCAGTGAAGTTGGGCATTTCTTGGGGGCATGGTGCAAATGAATGAGAGGTGCAGGGTGCAAGGTAATGGTGGAGATATATGTAGTGTGTGAGGTGTGTGGGTGTAAGTGGTGTTGTGTGGAGATAGGTGGGTGTGATGTTTTGCAGTGTGAGTCAATGGTGTCCTGTCTCTCTGTCTCGGCTTGTGGTGTGCAGAGGCTGCTGGTCCAGGTAGGGGTTGGTTTTCATCTGTGGTATATGGGTGTGTCCACATGGGTGATGGCATCCAGATGTCTCTTTCATGCTGAGAATGGCTTTCCCTACCAGGAGCAAATTGGGGCATGTCATTGTGGCATGTGTGTTGTGATTGAGGGCGGCAGGGAGTACAGGCACACTTTGGCATTATTGTGGGGTTGGTTCCGCCCGCAATCCATTTGGCCTGTGTGCGTGCAAGGCTGTTGGATGGCAGTGCTCGGTCCGCCAGCTCTGCATTCTCATTATAATTGGCCGTGCAGTCATGCCGCGGCAGGAGCGGCCTTTTCGAGCCGTTGTACAGCTTTCCCTGTTTGCTGCGGTCGGATTTGCAGCTTTTCCGACCGTGGTGAACGGTGTTTTGTGACATCCGTCCGCCGCGGGCAGATTTTGCGTACATTGCATCGTAATTTGACTGACGGACATGCACGGATCATGCGGGGAGAGTTTTCCCGATTTCATGGCGCGCTGAGGGCTTTTACGTCCGTCATCGTAATGGGCCCCTAAGTGCATTTACCTGTGAGACTTAAGGGAGATTACATGAGTCAAGGTATTCCAGGATCATGGAGAGGGGAGCTAGCTTATTGAATTTGTATATACCCTGTGTTGAGGATATAACCTCCCCTGCTGAGTTTCTTATTGAGGGTATGAGTGATTTGCTCTTTGTATATTTCAGATAGTTTGCCAGGGTATTTCCGGCTCTGCTCCTACTGCATAATTTCCCAGCTTTGGAGCCTTCGACTCATTCCCAAGCTCTTTCGACTTATAATTTGGGTGCACTTGTATTGTAACCCAAGTGATTTAGGTAAGATTTTTGAACCCTTAGAATGTCTAAGCTGTTTGTCCAACTCCAGAATGTCTGCTTCTAACTTTGCGAGTTGTTCGGAAACAGATTTGTTTTTGAGGGCCATTTGTTAGATCATGAGGCCTCTGAGAGTGGCTTTGAGTGCATCCCATCTCGTGGTTGGGTAAGTGTCAGCAATATGATTTTCTTCTAAGGAGTGGTCAATGGCCGCTGCAATTTCCACTCTACCGCTATCATCCTCAAGAAGATCATCATTTAGGCGCCATTGTCTAGGAGGAGGGAAGGGGTCGTTCAGGTTAGGGTCAATAGGGATACATGCATGGTTTAATTTTATTGTTGGTTCTATTCTAGGGGAATGAGACATAGGAAGCTAACATTTACTGACCATTATGTAGTCTATGCTCGAAAAACAGTAATGTAGAATGAGTAGAAAGTGTAATCACTGACTGAGAGGCTATGTAGCTGCCATATGTCAGTTAGGTTAATATTATTGCAATAAATTCTCATTTGTTTGAAAGTTATTGCTCATAAACTTATGTGAAGATATTCTATTCACATTGCCATCCTTTGGAAGATTGAAGTCTCCTCACAATATTACCTCAAGGTTGTCATGTAGGTCTGTGAGTTGCTTGTCTAGATCCTTCCAAAATTCTATGGTGTTGTCATTGGGAGCCTAGACAATAAAAAATATTGAATTCTAAGTCTCTCTTTCTGACCATAGATATAAGCCACCTGCTATTTTGCTCATGTGTGTAGGGTATCACAGAAATGTAGGATTTTTTTGATATTATGGTGAAAATTCATTTTTTTCTGTATCTCCAGAAGGATGCCAATCTCCGCAACCAATGTACTTCAACATTTTGCAACATGAATGGGCTTCAGGTGTGCCCCTTTGACCGGATGGTTGGGATCTTTGGTATTTAAAGAGAGTATTTTAATGGAGAAAGACATTATGTTAATGTGTATTGTCGTGGTGGATTGGAGTAGACCTCTGGGGTAAGTGTAGGTAGAGAGAACCCCCAGGATTGGCTTTGTTTACGGTTATGTGTGAGGGTAGGTGTTTTGAGGTAAAGATAACAGGGGCATAGGTGTAGTGTTGTGATACATCTCTGCTAATTGACAGGGAATTGTGGTGCAGTAAACCTGTCAAGTAGCATAGGAGAAGAGTAAGAGAAGAGAAGAATAGAGATAGGAGAGAGAGAAAAACTAGATCCCAACTCAATAAAAAACAGTCATATCAAAAAAAGAATCCTGAACTATACCCAATCAATCAATCAGGAACATTTATAGAGCGTGCTACTCACCCGCGACGGTCTCAAGGCGCTGGGAGGGGGGGGGGCCGCTACTGCTCGAAAAGCCAGGTCTTGAGGTGCCTCCTGAAGGAGAGATGGTCCTGGGTCAGTCGTAGGTGGGTGGGGAGGGAGTTCCACGTCTTGGCCGCCAGGTAGGAGAAAGATCTTCCTCCGGTGGTGGTTCTACGAATCCGTGGGACGGTGGCGAGGGCGAGCTGGTGGAGCGGAGCTGGCGGGTAGGTGTGTAGAACCTGAGGTGGGTTTTGAGGTATTCGGGGCCCATGTCGTGGAGAGCCCTGTGTGCGTGGGTGAGGAGTATGAAGGTGATCCTCTTGCTGACGGGGAGCCAGTGCAGGTCTCTCAGGTGTGCAGAGATGTGGCTGTGTCGGGGAATGTCCAGGATTAGTCGTGCAGATGCGTTCTGTATGCGCTGGAGTCTTTTCTGTAGTTTGGCGGTGGTCCCAGCATAAAGGGCGTTCCCGTAGTCCAGTCGGCTGGTGACGAGGGCTTGGGTGACCGTCTTCCTGGTTCCAGTGGGGATCCATCGGAAGATCTTTCGGAGCATGCGGAGGGTGTTGAAGCAGGAACATGTAACGGCGTTGACTTGCTTGGTCATCGTGAGGGAGGAGTCAAGGATGAACCCCAGGTTGCATGCGTGGTCCGTGGGCTTGGGGGCGGTGCCCAGAGCAGGGGGCCACCAGGAGTCATCCCATGCGGAGGGGTATGGTCCGAGGATGAGGACTTCTGTCTTGTCTGAGTTCAGCTTCAGACGGCTGAGCTTCATCCATTCTGCGACGTCTTTCATTCCTGGCTCTGGTGGTGGCGGGGTCGTTGGTGAGGGAGAGGATCAGTTGGGTGTCGTCGGCGTAGGAGATGATGTTGAAGTTGTGTTTGCGTGCGATGGCTGCGAGGGGGCTCATGTAAACATTGAAGAGGGTAGGGCTGAGTGAGGATCCTTGGGGTACGCCGCAGATGATCTTGGTGGGTGCTGCGCGGGAGGGCGGGAGACGGACTCTCTGAGTTCTGTCAGAGAGGAAGGAGGTGAGCCATTCCAGGGCCTTTCCTTGGATCCCGGCGTGGTGGAGTCGGGTTGTCAGGGTGCGGTGGCAGACGGTGTTGAATGCGGCCGACAGGTCGAGGAGGATGAGGGCGGCCGTTTCACCGTTGTCCAGCAGGGTCCTGATGTCGTCGGTGGCTGTGATGAGGGCGGTCTCGGTGCTGTGGTTCGCTCGAAATCCGGAAGTTCTTGAGGTCTGTGGGGTCCGCGGTGGGTTTCTTCAGGAGGGCGCTGATCTCCGCATGCTTCCAGCTCTCCGGGAAAGTGGCGGATGCGAAGGAGTTGTTAATGATGTCCCAGAGTTGGGGTGCGATGATGACCCACCCTCAACCCTTTCCCTGAAATGCGACTAGGACGCATTTCCTCACCCTTTATCTATTTGGCATGCGAAGGGCCACAAGCAGGTCTGTCCCAGGCCAACTAAAGAAGGGGAAAGAGAAAAAAAAAACAACCTCCTTCTGATCTTCTGAACAACAGAAAAAATGTACACCCTAGATTCAGCGAAACACATCAATATATAACATTTGACCACATAGGCTAACTGTGATAACAGTATTCGGTAACGTATAACCAAAAAGCCTGATCTTGAACAATTTGGATAGGGGCTAAGGAACTGATTACGAGTCTGTCAGTCTTCTGAGCGCCAGACTCACGGTGGTGCAGCAGTGCCTTTGGGAACAGTGAGTAATAGACAAACACAAAGTGAACATAACATTCTATAATCAGTGTAACATTCTATCAGTTATTATATTGTAGTGACCTAGTCTGCGCATAGATGAGGCAAAGAGACATTTAGGATATGTTCCTGTCATGATACCATCGTTCTGGATGAAGGGCGTGTAATTTGCAGTAATTGTGTAACGATGGCCTCTAACAATGAAAGAGGACAACCAAAAGTAGAGATAGGATCCTCAGAACAAGCTTGTTCAGGTGACCATGTTACCATATCCGAAGTGATTGATGAGCCCAGAAATGATTGAAGATCAGTAGTGTCTGTGAAGATCATTCTTTTCCCGTAAACGACAATGTGAATCTTAGTGGAACCCGCAAACGCCAAAGGGATAGCATGGTCTGTCAACGTTTGACAAAGTGCTAGGAAGACTTTCCTGATGGACACCGTTTCCTTGGAGTAGTCCATGGTGATGTTTATTCTGGAGCCTTTTCATTGTATATGTTGGATTTTCCTCATATGGGTATGGAGCATTTCAGTGTGACGGTATCTTAGAAGTCTGAATATCATTGCCCAGAATTAGAAGCTTGGTTGGCAGGGTTGTTCTGTGGTTTTCCCATTGGGAGTTTTAGGGCTCTCTCTATTTCAAAGTCCTTATCAAATGATATCCCAAGGGTAGGTGGTATCTAGGCTCGAAAAATCTCAACGCAAGAATTAGCATAACATTCCTTGTTTTTGTGGAGGGCAAAGATCCGTACATTGCCTCTGCAATTGCGGTCCTTGAGATCAGACATCTCCCTAGCAAGCATTTTGACCTTGTTGGCTGTCGCCACCGCATGTTTTTCTCTGATGTTGACGAGTCTTCCAACGAGCCTGGATTCCATCTCACTTATTCTGCGCGCTAAGCTCTTGAAGTCACTGTGTAGCACTTGTATGTCTTGGTGCATGCATCACTATTAGCTTTGGTATCCTGAGCTAGATCATGGTGGGCCACAAGTCTTTGTAGGATAATATCCAAACTTGCACCTGAGTCAGTTTTAGGTTTTACCAGCGAGTCCACTGAAGGTGGTTCTGCTTTGGCCCTTTTTAGTGTTGCTTTGGTATTCTTGGTGTCTCTGCTGTCTTTAGTGTGTTCACCCCTGTGGTCTACCATTGTAGAAGCCCAAGGGGATGGGGACCTTGTATAGGGTAGAGTAGATCAGACCTAATAAGAAAATGGCGAATTGGATTTGAGTTACAGTATTGTGGATCAAGCCCTAGCTCGCCGGTGTAGTAGGTGTTGACAGGGGAACTGGGTATAGTGATTCACCCCATGAAGCTGGCTACGGGCGCTGAGGAAGCCAGATTAACGTTGTAAGTCTGCAGATAGTGAAGGTGGGTGAGGATGGGCCTCAGTGGTATCGGCGATGTTCACTCAGAGTTTGTCCTCTCAAGATAGAAAGCTGTTGTGTGCCAGGGCGTCTGGGTGTGAGGAGTCAGCAGCCGCTACAAGCGCTAAAGACCAACATTGGAAATAATGTTTCTTTCTGTGCATTATCTCTTGATCTAAGGTTATTTGGGGGGTACTGAGGCATGGTGTGTAGTAACACCTTAATTTGTGTTGTTCACAATTTTACTTTTCCATTTACTACCAGTTCTATGCTAATAGCAATAGAGCATCGTCTTTGCATGCTGTGACACAATTTTACCTTGTCATTGATATGATATAGCTGCATCAAACACAAGTTATTTTACCAATAAATTCATAATGTGCTCCTATGAAAACTTATTTCCGACACATTGTTGTCATTGGAAACTCTGGCATTTTAAATGAGTAGAAAATGTATGTAGGGAAATAAATGGAGTTGTTTGATACTTATAATTTTACAGTTGCTATCAAACACAGTGATTTGCGGTTTGCAATTCTCTCAGTCTTAAATCAAACTTAGTAGTTTTAACCTTGTCCACACCACCGAAAATTAAAAATATTGTGTCCTTCTTTGTTTTGACACTTTTAATATCTTTGCTCTGATGGGCTGAAGAATGAAGAGAAATGTGATTGTCATTTATATTTCTATTGCTGCTAATTTATTTTGAAAGAACTGTAATATTGAGCTACTAAAGCAAGCAGATTTTTTAAAAGTGCACCATTGACACACTGTGACCTTCCTCCTTTGACAGTAGCCTCACTTTACAGTCAGAGAAGGGAACCATCAATAGCAATTCCCATTTAAAAAAAACAAATCAATGTGTCAGAACTCAGAAGTATCTTAACATTTAACAGCATTTCATTGAACAGTAGTAAATGCTTCAAGTTCAAAAAAATCTCTTCATTGTTTATTCTCCATGTGAATTGCTTCAGGATTATCTGGGAGAGCAGCAGCACCTCCCGCACCCCTAGTTCCAGCACCACTGCACTACAGTAAGTTTTAAGTTTTAAAAAGTTTTTTTAAGTTTTAACCATTTTACTGTGTTATTTATGATTTTGTACTTTGCACACGTAATTTGCTGAATCTCGCTCCCAGCGCCCCCTTATTTCCGCGTTTACACTTGCTGGCATTTTTACGGTCTAGTGTTCGGAAACAGGCAGCAGCTGCACAGCAGGGTTGAGTGGTGGGTGGGAGGAGTCACTGGCCTCAAAACCAATGCTGGAGCAAGGCGCGCCTAAGGCAAGCCAATCTGCGCCCATCCGAGCCCGACCGGGACCAGGAGCCAAGACCCCTGGCCCCCGCCTCACGTACTCCATGAGGGAACTCCAGTCCTTAAATACAGGTAAGATGCCACTGCCTAACAATGTGACAGATACCCTCAGGTCAGAAGGGCTGCTGAAGCCTCAAGTAACCATGAGGAGGATAAGCCACACCACATCCCCTCTACCCCGACCTCTCAACCCACGTGGACTTAGTTTTGCCACCCTCAACACCCGTTCTTTGCAGAAACACTCCCTCGAGGTTTTCTCACTACTCCAAGAGGATGACCTTGACATTTTGGGTATTACAGAAACCTGGCTGGAAGAATCTTCAACCCCGGATCTGGTAGCCGTGCTTCCTCCAAATTACGCGCCTTTATACCAAAACAGGCCAGGCAGCTCCGGGGGGGGGGGGGAGGGGGAGGGGGCGGGGTGTTGCAATCCTCTACAACAGTCTACTGAAGACGGAAACACTCTGTACAGAAAGCATTGATGGTGCGGATGTACTAGGGGTTAAGTTCAGCTCCCCCACGGACTGCCTGGTAATTCTGACAGTATACCGCCCACCACGTACGTCGCCCAGGTTCATGGAAACTTTTCTGGAATTAGTCCATGACCTCCGCTCACGATGCCTAGGGCTGGTAGTGATGGGGTCTTCAATTTCCATTGGGAGCTCTCACCCAAAGATAGCCAGGCAAAACAGCTCGAAGAGGCACTGACCTCCCTAGAACTCCGCCAACTAGTGGTAGGGCCTACGCATGTAAAGGGCCATGCATTGGATCTGGTCTGGTCGTCTCACCCGCTGATCAGCCCCTTAGTTATCACCCCTTGCTCCTGGTCGGACCACTATTTAATTTGCGGCCGACTCTCCCTTACCAACCTAATAGCAACTCCGCCTCCGAAGTGGAAAGTTCTGCGGAGTTGGAACTCGATCAGTGCTAACGATCTAGTATCTACCCTTCTACACACTGCCACATCAACAACCCCCATGGGAGACCTGGATGCCAAAAGTTCCATCCTATCGACAAGGCTCAGGAACGCCATGGACAGGGTTGCCCCTGCACGCAGGAAAAGAACTAAGGACAAAAGCAAAGGGGCTCCCTGGTTCAATGACGCACTTAGGGAAATGAAACAAACCCTCCGCCAGTGCGAAAGAGCCTGGCGGAAAGAGTATGAATCCAGTGCCCGGGCAGAGTATGTCTCTCGGTTTGCCTCCTATAAAAAGGCCATTCTGTCTAGGAAGGCAGAATTTTACGAAGGTAAAATTGCTGTGGCAACAAATCCTCAGAAGGAGATCTTTCAGATCTTGAACAAGTTGAGAAAGAATAAGGGTCAGGCGCCCTCCTTCTGTCAGGAGGACTGCCATAAATTCCAGGTCATTTTCTGAAGAAAATAGAGGACCTCCTCACGGAAATCCATGCTACCCCAAACTAACCCTACCTCTCAGGACTGACCTTTACACCCCCCTCGTTCTCCAACCCTCTTAGCATTCTGCCACCACTCACAAAGGAGTCCCTGTCACTCCTAGTCGGCCGGATGAAATCTGGATCACCGGCTGATCCCTGTCCACCAAAGATCTTTAAGATGGCCTTCCCTGGAATCGATGGCGAGGTGCTTTCACTTCTTAATCGGTCCCTGGAAACTGGACGTGTCTCAGCCGATTTCAAGGAGGCCCGCGTCATCCCGCTCCTAAAGAAACCGGGGGCAGATGTCAAGAATGTAAAATATTTAGGCCAATCTCACAGCAGCCGTTTCTTACAAAAGTACTGGAACAGCGTGTACTGCTCTCCCTCTCACGCCACCTTGAAGACAATAACCTCTTGGAATCGAGTAAGGCAGGGTTTAGGGCCAACCACAGCACAGAACTGGTCATGCTATCCGTGCAGGATGAACTGAGATTGAGGGCAGACAAGAAGATGCCATGTGCCCTGGTTTTGCTGGACCTGTCCGCGGCATTCGATACAGTCAATCATGACCGACTATTGTCGCGGATTTCGGATCTAGGAATCCAGGACACGGCCCTGGCTTGGATTACTTCTTTCCTTGATGACCGCTCACAAAGAATCCAATTAGCGAATCTGGTGTCCAAGCCAGGCTCTCTCGCATGTGGGGTACCCCAGGGCTCGGCACTTTCACCTCTCCTTTTCAATGCCTACCTTCAACCCTTAATATCCGCTTTAAACCAGATGGAGTGCCGGATCTACAACTATGCTGATGACACCCAGATCATCACCGACGGCCTACTTAAGGATGCAAAACATTTTAAAATTCACTATCAATTGGATGTCGGCCAACTCTCTTAAGATTAATCCAGACAAGACAGAGGTTCTGGCCGTCACCACAGAGTCCAATCCTTGGAATGATCTCTTCTGGGCGCAAGAACTTGGTTCTTTTCCGGAACCAGCTAGGGCGGTGAAAAGCCTGGGCATCAAAATTGATGCCAAGCTATCCATGATTCAGCAGGTATCGGCAGTTGTGGGTACCTGCGTGGGCCTGCTGAGAAAATTGCGCGAACTGGCCCCCCTTCTTACCTCACCCACCCTCAGACTGGCAGTCACGGCAATGATACTGTCACGTCTAGACTATGGCAACGCCCTTTATACCGGCCTCCCAATGCAGCTGTTGGCCAGACTGCAGGTTGTCATGAATGACGCGGCTAGACTCATCTACAGACTGCCAAGGCAAGCCCACGCCACCCCCTTGCTACACAAGCTACACTGGCTGCCGGTTAAACAGAGAATCAAGTTCAAAGGTCTCTGCAGCGTACATAAATCTATGTATGGCCAAGCACAAAGGTACATTAAAGACCGTTTAGCCATTTATGTCCCTAGCAGGGTGCTCCGTTCAGCAGAGGCCAATCTTTTAGTCTGCCCCCGATTCAATCGGTCCACCGTCGAAGGCAGAGCTTTTTCCACATCCATCCCCCAGGTGTGGAATAGTCTTCCGGTAAACCTACGGAAGGAAGAAAACCTCCTCCTTTTTAGGAAAAAGATGAAATCAGTTCTCTTCTCAGAAGCATGGGGCATCATGTAACCTCTGCCTTTCCCCTACTACACTAATAGGTACACCCTCTGAAAGCGCATAGAGACCGGTTGGTGATAATGCGCTCTATAAATATACATTACATTACATATTAGAGAGGGAGAGGTGGTAGGCTGGGAGCAGCAGTCTGCCCCCTCCCAAGCTGTCACTATGAGAAACGGGGCTTGGGACAGACTTACAGCCTAACAAACCAGTCTTCTCGAGGCACGGCGACCCTGGGGCAGTGCTTAATTTGAGCCAGTGGTTTCTGGTGCTCGGCAACAGCACTTAATTGTCAGCATCGGTACTTATGACAGTCGGCCACAAGGCAGCGCTGTTTGTCTAATTTAAAGATGAGCATTATAAGAGTTGTTTGTTAAATCAAAACACATGAAAAATGACTAATACCTGCCTCCCATGCCTTTTTTATAGCTTTGGGGTCCTGAATAGTGTGAATTGAGTATGATGCTTAGTGGTTGTGTTGGTACTGTCACTGGAAGCGCTGGGATAGGCAATGGGTGGTGCATGCTCGAGTGACATCCTGAGAAGGGCCCCGGCACTTATCTTTTCACAGCGCCCTGGGGGAGTGCCTAGCTGTTTGGATGATCAGTCCACACCCCCAGTGACAACATCACAGAGCAGTATTGTTGATTGCCTGGCAGAGACACTTAACCTTACAATGCCACTTTATGCAGGACACCTACAGGCATGAGAGGAATGCACAGGAGACTCCATTTGTTTAATGGAGAAAGTTTGCCCAATGGAGCCACAAGCTAGAAGGTATGGAGAGACAAAGCATGCCCACAGTCTCAGCAATGACAAGCAGAGGGCCCGATTCACAGAACTAACTTAAGACAAAATCCTAAACTTACTACCATTTTGGTATTCACAGAAGGCACTTACTCATTTTGGTATTCACAGAAGGCACTTACTCATTTCGGTATTCACAGAAGTTAGGAGTCCTACCTTCTGTGAATACCGAAAGTCTTAAAATTAGGATTTTTCTCAATTTAGTAGTAGTAAAGTTAGGACTCCTAACTTTAGGACTCCTAAATGCCTTCTGTGAATACCGAAAGCCTTAAAATTAGGATTTTTCTCAGTTTAGTAGTAGTAAAGTTAGGAGTCCTAACTTTAGGACTCCTAAACTGAGAAAAATCCTAATTTTAAGACTTTCGGTATTCACAGAAGACATTTAGGAGTCCTAAAGTTAGGACTCCTAACTTCTGTGAATACCGAAGTGAGTAAGTGTCTTCTGTGAATACCAAAATGAGTAAGTGCCTTCTGTGAATACGAAAATGGTAGTAAATTTAGGATTTTGTCTTAAGTTAGTTCTGTGAATCGGGCCCTAAGATTGCCTACAAAAGCACTGTCAGGTCTGCTCTCTTCATCCCGGGCAGTCAGTCCTTAGTGGGAAGAATCAACAGTGAGTACTGCCATGTGTAAATTGTGTCCTATGGCACACTAAATGAATGATTAAAGCGGTACTACACATGACTTACCAAGGTTTGCAGGACAAGCAGTCAAGGCCTACTCTGATGGTGGTAGAGAGTTTAGTACCTAGGCTCAAAAACACAATGTCCACTCATTACTGTAACTTGGTAAGTAGGGCACTTAAATTAGGACTAGCCCAAAACAGAAGCCTGTTGGCTTCTGGAATTGATTCAAAACACATGTATAGCCCTTACACAGAAAGGCACTACACTGCAAGTACCATGGCAACATGTGGCAACATGTGGCAATAGTGTACAATGGTGTAGGGTTCAGGTGGCCTCCACAATCCTCATGCTGTCTTGGATTTGCTGCAGACCCTGCTTACTTCATACAGCCGACGTGATAAATGTACCAGACAGACTCCTGCAATCAAGATGAAAACATATTATTAAATTAACTGAAGAGTAAAAATAAAAGGAAGCTTCACCACGAGGATAAGGATGTACAACAACCTCAAAACAGTGAACTGGGGCCCAATACCGACAACCTGTCACAAGCTCACAGTCACTGTGAAAATGATCTTTGCGTAATTTCAGATCAGCAAATGCTGACCGCGCCCTCATCAGGAACCCTCCTATAGAACTCAAACTGGCCTCGGATTCCCTCAGAGTCTTTGTGGAAGGATTAGTCCCAAGCAACCACAGACCGCCTGCTTTCACACAGTTACTCTGCTATTTTACTTGATTGGTCAATGAGATGAGAACGTAGGTTATCTTTAATTCAGGAAATTGCGCTGTCTGTTGCAAAATTGCAAACACAACATTAGCCTTACTTCAAAGTGCTAAAACAGACTTTAAAAAGCCCAAGTCTGCAAACGGAATACCTCCACATTGTCTGCCTTGCCCTTCCACCCTATCCCCAGGTGGGGCGTTCACGCTTGTACCCAACGACTCCCAGGGATACCAAATGCTGCTGGTGAGTATCTTACAAGTGGGCAGTCATGGTCAAGGGTCTATGTGGGACCGGGGGCACCCATGGGACTCACACGCCCATCAGGTGGAATAGTGGGAAACTGGGATTCTCACAGAACCGTACGAGCTCGACATATCATTCAAACAGCTCTGGAATCGGGGAGACTGATGTAGGTTCTCTCACAGTTCAGATGGGCGATGGTGATGGCGCAGGTTCACTTCATGCATAGCCCTGCAACTCTTCTCAGCAGCCCCTCGACTTGCTGGTAATCATGATGTTCTTGAGGTAGTGGCATTTGGTACTGTATTTTAAAACACTGCATCCTTGTGTCCACTGTTGGACGCCTAAATGTGTTTTGTGCTAACAAAAAGGACAGAAAAAACAAAAAAATAAAAGCAGTTTGTACTACAGGTACTTTCCTTGTGTCAATTGCATTGTTTCTGAGCGTTTGTAGTACATTTTTACCATGAACTGGGCATTCACGTTAAACTTTTACCATAAAAGGCGTGTAATTATGCAATGTGGTATATTAGCATAATTTGGGATGTGAAAACTAACTGAAATGACCGAAATTACACTTCTTAAGCTGATGTAACCCAAATGTCGTCCTTGTAGCTACTGTGCAGCTCACCTCCTTGATATGTCCTCCAATCAGGCTTCAGTCGTCCAGGCCTGGTTCTTTGTCTGCCTGGTCAAGGATGTGCTAATCTCCTTACAATAATCATGCAGCATGGTTTCTCCAGAATCCTACATCTGTTCCTGCAATTGTGAGAAACAACAGTGTTCTGTTTCAGATAAAACGTGTGTCTGAGTGGATGCTCAAATTCTCCTTCTCAAATCTAGACAAAGTACAATTACTGGCTGGTGGCAGTATTCATCCTACTTTTAGAGCACTGTTAGGAAGTAGGGCTCAAACAAAGGCAGACGCTTCTTCATATTTCCATATTAAATAGGTGCGGCTGGTAGCAGCAGATCAATGGAGGGTGGCTTGCATCCAGACTTCTAGATAGTAGGCACCACCAAGCAGATGTGTGTCTCACAAGTTCCTCAGTCATACACAGGATCTCAGGGTCATGCAGAATGTCACATCCACATAAAAGTAGACCTGAAGGGAGTCCACCTTTTTGTGTAGTGATTTGCATAGTTCGTATGTATATATGCATGTATGTATGTATATATATGGTATTTTACAGCGTGGACTTAGCCAAAAGGCAGTGGAGTATGAGAGTCCACAAATAGTCAGTCAACCACTCATACTACATAGTTTTCTAGATTTTCAACACTGAGCATTCAGTACACACATTTAGGAGGAAGTAAGGAGCTCAGTTGTGGGAGGCTGCATGGATCTGACAAAGTGATGGTCAGTAAGCCATGAATTGGTAGCAAAATATATCACTTAAACAATCAGCTGCCATTAATTCTCACTCTCCTCTTACATGAGATGGCAGCAGTCTCCTTTGATCATGGCTTGGGGCACACTTTGGGTGCACCATCTGGTCAGCAGAACAAAAGGCTCTTTTGTTGAATAGCAGTAAATAGTCACCAATAACCTCCACCGGTCTTGCAGATTGTCAAGTCCACTAGTCGAAAATCGCAGGGCAAGCAAGATGGGGGGGGGGAGGTAATGTGGCACAGACTTCCTACTCCTGTGAGGACCTTCTTCCTTGCAAGCGCCAACCAGCGGAAGAGTTCATGACACACAACACCAGGTACAACAGATCCTGCAAATAAATCCTCCATTCCGAATTAGGAGGCTGAAACATGTTGTCTACAAAAAACCCTGGAGAGTATATCCAATAAGCAGGTGATTCATCCTGGGACCCTTAATAAATGATTAGAGAATATTAAGTGAGGGCCTCACTTTAACCTCCAGTTGTGAGTGACTCTTTGTCAGTAAACCCATTTGGTAATAGGAGCCCCCAGGCCAGATGAGATCTGTGGTTGGTATTTTGGCTTGTAGAAATCCTTGGTGGAGCATTCTTTTGTTGTTGTTTATAGCAGGGAGTGAGGTTATGATATTATGGCCCTCCTAAAGCTTCAACACCTTGGTATTCAGATGAAATAAAAGGCCTCAGATGGAAATGTTGGATGCAAGAACGAAGGTGGAGGGCAACTTTCACTTCTCAGGAAAAACGCAAACGAAAGAGCTGGTGCGGTCATAGAAGTGCACCATTGTGGCTGCAAAATCCTCCTATTATAAATAAGATCTTCCAGCATCACCCCAACAAACTTTTTAAAGTGGTCAAAGAGCTCCCTACTCCCCTAGTCCAGCAATTGTAGAAGAACTCCCAAAGCTTTAGTAACAACTTTGCAGTTTACTTCATAGGTAAGGTTCTCTGATTTTAAGGTTAATATGATTAGGTCTCCCCTAACTATGAGGATGGAGGATTTCAATGATTGGTTTTCCACCGTAATGATGTCAACTATTCCCCCTTATATTCTTCATGAAAGTAAAAAATCTTCTTATGCACTTGACACCAGGTTCACCGGATAACCCCCAGGGCCGGACTGGGAACCAAAACCGGCCCTGACAAAGTGCTCGGCCGGCCCCCCCCTGGGGCTTGGGGGTGCCGCCGAGCTCTTTTCCAGGGCCGGTTTTCGGCCGATTTTGTTACAGGGCCGATTTTGCAGCTATGCTGCAAAAACGGCCCTGTAACAAAAACGGCCCCCAGTGGCCCAAAACCGGCCCCCACCCGTGCTGCGCACCAGGGGATTGCCCGGTGCCCGCTACGGCCAGTCCGGCCCTGATAACCCCTGACGACCCAGAGTTTTACAACTTGCACCAGATCAGATGCTACTTTTCTGGAAAAAGGTTTATAATCAGATAATAAAAACGGGAGTGTCCCCCCCAACCCTGGAAGGAGGCAGAAGTTATTCCCACCAGCCCATTTTGTTTTTTAAAGTATGTTAATCACGAACTGGCTGAGTTTATCACCACCCAAGACCTTCGAAACCATCGCAGAATGGTTTTCGGAGTGGTCATAATACTGAGTCGGCACTGGTTGCCGCGGCAGATGCCATTCGTTGCCAGGTGAATCAAGGAGGTGTGGCCATCCTGGTAATGTTGAGTTTGTCAGCGGCCTTTGACGTGATATTCCCATCCTACTTGGTGCATATACTGCGCCAACAGATTGAGGTATAGAGCTTTGGACCTTCTGAGCTCCTTTCTGACAAATAGTTCCTAAACCGTCAGCGGCGAAGACTTCAGAGTGGAACCTTTTCAACTCCCTTGTCGGGTTCCGCAGATGTGCTCCCTCAGCCCCACCCTGTTTAATCTCTATGTGGCGCCCCTGGCAAAACTGGTCTGGTCATTCGGCTTTTTTGTGCTGTCATACACTAACAATATCCAGATTGTTGTTTTTGTTTGGATATCCAAGGACATGCTGTCAGTTGCAGAAAATCCAAACTATGTATGACGGATTTCAGTATCTAGATGAAGGAAAATGGTTTGAAATTAAATGCCGAAAAGACAGAGATCCTGGTCTTTGGGGTGCAGCTTTCGGTGTAGTCAGAATTGTGGTGGCTAGAGACATGCGGTCCTTTACATACACTTGTTGTGTCCACGAAAACCTGGGGGTCATTTTTCATAATGCACCTAACGTCGACTCCCAAATCAATAGGACCATGTGTTCTTGTGTTTTTATCATCAAAATTATGAAATAGGTTTTCCCTAAATGCTTTTCAGTCAGTTAGGAAGCAGGTGACTTTTAAAGCGCTCTGTGTGGTCCATTTGGTTCTACACCTCCATGGGCCATTAGCCGAGGACAGCATTCCACTGGTTCTCCCCTAAGAGGGAGCTTAGATATCCTTTCTTAGGAAGGTGAATATTCAGAGATTCCAGAAAGCCAGATGAGGTGGTTGTTCCTTCTCTGTAGCAGTGGCTAAATTGTGGAACACGCTACCTATCCACATTGCGAGGCTTAACTCCTATATGATCTTCCGCAAGCAACCGAAAACATGGCTTACTGTGACTGCAGCGCTATGCTTCCTCTCTGCAGTAATCTTTCCAGTGGTTAGCGCTTTGACGCCCATGGGCATAGTGCGCTTTATAAATTTAAAATTAAATACAAATACTTATGAAGTGGCCTGGCCCTGGATGTGCTAAGTATTGCGACTTTTAAAATCCAATGCCCTGGCGAAAATAAAAACCTACTCCATGTTCAAATCAGCAAAATGGGACGCAGCATGTGGACTTTGGTGCTTACTACAAAAAAAATCGTCATGTCCAGTGTTTTCAGGGCATTTTTCCCTCAATAAATTATAAGATTCAAATAATACTTTTCATATTTATTAGAAGTCCACAAGCTTTTTCTTCTTCAGATCTCCCGTGATACAAGATTATGAGCGGACAGGCTTCCCTTTTATCCCTTTCAATTTAATTAGGTTCCTGGGCTCACCCTAATTGTTTTCCTGAGCAGATATGGATCACCTGCCTCACACCAACTCCATACTGTTCCCAGACCTAAGTCATTGTTCAGCTTTGGAGCAGGATAAGCAACATAGCCTCCAGGAGCTCGGCTGCAGCCAGAGAAAAAGAAAATTCTAAAAGGTACTTTTCATAAATATGTATTAGAAATCTAACATCGCCAATAAATCGGACTTTTAATGAACATGGAAAGTAGTATTTGAATAACTATTTTAGCTGTTTTTTCTCTCAACGTTGCAAAATAAGGTTTATAATCTGTACTTCAACATTGTCAAGGGTCCATCTACAGGTATGCAAGCAAAATAGCTTTAGGTGGCTAGTACCTGGAAGAACGTTCAAATTATAATTTTGCACATGTTTTACTTTTAAATATCAAGCAACCTACCTAGTGGGCTATAAGCTGTACAAGGGTGACTTATTTATATACAAAAGCATGGTTTTCCACCTGTCAAAAAGAGTTATTTTGAGTAAGTGTTTAGGCGGCTGCAATCAGTTGACACATGGTAAGCCTGAAGCCATAAGTCTCATGCCAACCTTTTCAGTGGAACCAAAGGTGCTGCAGTTCACAGGTGACATTTAATTTCTATGCTGGGAGTGTATTTCCTACACCATATACAAGGGACGTATAGGAATGTTAAATATGTCAATCAGAAGTAAGCTAATTTTAATCATGTCTACAGAAGATTACAGGCACTTTATTACTGTTTTGCAAGAGTAAATAGCTTAGAGTTCACACACCAGCAAAAACAGGGTCTTGAAAAAGGAGAAAAGCCTGCGGTTACCATGCAGAAAAGGCAGATTTTCTACAACACCTGACATCCGTACATTTAAGGTGCACATATCTCAGACCTTTAGAAACAGAAACCATACACTCCAGAAGGATAGAGGCAAAGAGTATACACGCCATACACACCTATACCCAAGGAGAGAAAAATGAGTAAACCATCCATACCCATGAAAAGGGGGACTAATAGTTCCATCTACACTGAGAAAACACACACTCAGTACCCAGGGAAAAAGAGAAATCAAATGAGTGAGAGACGATTTAGACATTCCTTACTGAGATAGACAGGGAAAGGACATATGCTGTTGCGCCAGAAAAGCCCCCTGCATGGTGATGGACATTCATGCCTCCCCTGTGTATCCCAGCTGCAATGATATCTGGATCCTTGGTGCTAACTTTTACTCATGGGTGAACTTTGCTCTACGCAGAGCTCCATGGAGTTGGGCAAATACTCCGTGGATCTCCGCCCTGCTCTGCGCCTCCACCCCCCTCAATAAATATTTATAAAATAAAAATAAAAATGAAAGTGAATAAAACACACTTACCTTTATCACAACGTCTCCAGGCTGCCCTCCTCCTCCACACCGTGGTCCTGCAGAATCCCCTACGTCAGACGTGTGTTGGGTAGGACTGCGCGCGCATGCGCAGTCCTACCATGACGTACATCTAACGTAGGGGATTCTACAGGACCACAGCGAGGAGGAGGGCAGCCCGGAGATGCCGCAATAAAGGTAAGTGTGTTTTATTTACCTTCATTTTCATTTTTATTTAAAAAAGTTTATTGAGGGGGGGTGGAGGGTCCGGGGCTGAACTCCGCTCCTCTGTGGAGTCGAAGTTTTGCATGAACTTCGCGTTCTCCCCAGAACACGGAATATGCTAAAATCCGCACGCTCCACCAGCGGAGCGGAGTTTCTGCCCAGGGTTACAAAAATCCACAATGCAGTAATAAAAATATGACTTTCAGATGGTAGAAATAATTCAGTTCGAAGCAAATTGCAGATGCAACACTTTTCTCACAAAGTACCTGGGATGCATCACGCAAACAAACAAAACAGGCCGCAAGGAAGGTGATGCGCCACTTCCTTACACTCAGGGAAGGTGATGCGTCAGTTCCTTGCTTCGGGGGACGTGATGCATCGGTTCCTTTTTGCAGCGCACGGGAAGTGATGCATCGGTTCCTTACCGGAAAGGAGGTGATGTGTCAGTTTCTTACTGAGTGGGGAGGTGATGTGTTGGTTTCTTATTGCATCCCCCAACGATGCGACAGACTTGCCACCTCAATGCGATGCGATGATCCAGGACGATGCATGTACAAGTGCAGCTGCACAACAGGCCTTGTGTCAAACTCAGCGCTATGAACTCGGACTTCGGAGATCGATGCACTCAATGCGGCGTGCAGCAATTTCTCGAGCCGCGGCAGGCACTGCAACGGTTTCTTCAGAGATGCACAGAAACAGGTGCAGATGCGTCTCGCTTCTTCAAAGTTGTCTTTTTTTTCCAGCTCCCAGCGGAAATCAGTCTCTAGAGGTCCAGAGCAGCAGCAGGCACCTCTTTGCAGGTTAGAATTCCCAGCAAGGAAATTGAGGGGAGCTGGGGGTGAAGTCTTTGTTTATTTGAGACTTCAGAACATGAGGCAAGCTCAGTTTCAAGCCCTTGGAGATCTTCTTTCAAGCAGGTGACAAAGCAAACAGCAAAGTCCTTTTCTCCGCAGCAAGCAGCCACTGCAGCCCAACCCTAGACAGCAAACAGCAGAGGGGCAGTATTCCACCTCAGCTTCTCCGGCTCTTCTCCTTGGCAAAGGTTCCTCTTGATTTCCCAGAAGTGATCCAAAGGTCTGGGGTCTGGGCCCCTCTTTTTATACACAAAAGTTGTTTGTTCTCTGAAGGCAGAGTACCTGTACTCAGCCAAAACCAGTTCTGTCCTCACTGGTGCAGCTTCCCGGCATGAGGTGGAGACAGCATTGTTGAAGGCAGACCAGGCTCCTTCAGGTGAAAGGAAATCTCCTCCCCCTACTCTAAAAGTGGACCAGGACTCATCAGACTTCTGGAGCCACTGCCCCTCTCCAGCCCCTGTCATTCAAAAGCCAGACAAGCAAAACACAAACCTAGGAGAGGCACACTGGATGGTTAGGCAAGAAAATGCCTACTTTCTAAAAGTGGTATTTTCAAACACAGAATGTTAAAATCATCCTCACTAAAAGATGCACTTTAACATTCCGAGTTCATGCATGCTAACATTTATTTTCCTTTCTTGTTCCCATTGCCTGTTATGTTTATAAGATGTTATCAACAAACTCTCATTCTGTCCTATGGGGACATGTAGCCTTGCAATAGTGAAAAACAAAATTGGCAATAATTCACAATACGACATGCCACACACACCAGGGCATGTCCTACCTTTCACATACACTGCACTCTGCCCACAGGGGTACTGTGGGCCTACCTTAGAGGTGACCAATATGTAGAAAAGGGAAAGCTTAGGGACTGGCAAGTGTGTGCACTTGCCAAGTCGACATGGCAGTACCAAACTGCACACAGACTCTGCAATGGCAGGCCAGAGTTACATTTACAGGCAGCTTCTGTGGGTGGCACAAACAGTGCTGCAAGCCCACTAGCAGCATTTGATTTACAGGCCCCAGGCACACACGGTGCACTGTACTTGGTACTGACTAGTAAATCAAACAGCCAATCATGAAAACACCAATCCATTAAAGTAATTTACAAAGGGAGCACTTGCACTTCAGCACTGAACAGCAGTGGCAAAGTGCCCAAAGCATCTAGACCAGCAAAGCGGAGTCCACCACACAGCAAAATCACAGGAGGCAAAGGCAGAAATGCAGGGGAGACCCATGCCAATGGTGTCAGGTCTAACATAGCTCTACAGTGCTGAGAAACTTTTGACTTTAAAAAAAAGCCATTGTGGAACTTCTAAAACTCCTACTCACTAGCAAGTCCTAGTTGAATGCTGCCTCAAGTAAATGAGGAATAACCATAGCCCAAAGAGAGGTAAATGGGACTGAGCCATTATCTGGATAATGCTGGAGTGCCAACTTTATGAAGACTGTGAATGTTATTTGCGGTGTGCTGTATTTCACATTGTTCTCTTAGATAAATACTTCTTTTTGTGAAACATCCTTTACCTCGCAATCAGAACAACAACCTGCCTTTACAACGCAGTCACTACCCCGACTGCGACGTTACCACCAGAGGCGTAGCTAGAGCTTGTGGCGCCCGGGGCTATCCCTCAGACTGCCACCCATGGGGATGGGGGCGTTGCTGGGTAAAAAGGACAGCGAGCACTTGAAAGAGGTCTGAGAGACACGTAGTCTCGCCGCTAATAGTTACCTCGATCATGCAAGTTACATGCACGTACATGACACGGTCCAAGGCTACACAGTTGAATACACCGGTGACTGGCAGTACAAAAGAGAACACACAGACTGCATGATCTATCTGGGGACTCAGAAAAACCGCATGTGACATCCATCAGAGAGCTGCGTGAATAATTACCTGGTAATCCCCTTAGCACAATGCAAACATGCACATACATGACACTGTTCAGGGATCCATCATCTACAGCTGACATTAAATGACCATTCATCATGATCCCCCCCATTAAAGCAGTGCACTTTGTGATCTGCATGGTACATGTTCTTTGCAGCAGGCACATTAACCCTCTGTGCTACCTTTCCAGGAGTCAACCCTTCCACTAGACAAAACTCTGACATTAATCACCGAAGTTATCATGACATTTTTATTGTTTCTGAAAATTGCTGGAGGCCAGGAAGGAGGCAGCAAGTTTTTTAAAAACCATAATATACTTGCAAACACCACGCACCCGCCCGAAATAGGTACCCAGTGCGGTCACACCGTTCGCATCGCCCTAACCTGCTCAAGGTTTATGTGACCTCAGTGACAGAGTCACAGCGACTGGATCACTGTTGCTCTAGGGCAGAGGTCTTCAAACGTTTTTAGGTTGAGCCCTCCCAGCTGAATTTTTTTAGATGTCTGGCCCCCCCCACCACCTGACAAAAATTTCTGTAACCTGGTACACTATTTATTCGACCGTCGTCCGCATATCCCAGGCCATATCCGGCAAAATTTCAGGAACCTGATTCCCAAGTTATAAGTCAGCAGCTCTGGTGTATTTTGAGCAAACTTAACAAATACAATTGGAAATGTAATGTCTTACTATTTATTTACATGGGCTTGGTTACCCTTCTCCCACCTGTGAAACTGCTAACAAACTTATGGTAAAAGTGATGGAGCAGAAAGCATCAATCCATGTACAGCACGCGAACAAGCACAGTGCATGAGCGCAAACTAAAAGAGGGTTTGGTTTAATAAGTGTGATTGTCTTATGAAAAAAAATAGTTCAAACAATGCATTGTACCGCATACATTTAGGAAAAAACGTAATACATAATGAAAGAGAATGGTTTAAAATGGCGCATTGTACTGTCAAAGTATTCCTCAGGTCTAATCCCCAATTTGGCTTTTTCCAAAAAATCCTACAACCCCAAAGTCAAGCCCAGGGATAGTTTAACCCCATGTGCTACCTAAAAGACCTGCTCATTGATAACAGGAACCCTAAAGTATGGGGGCCAGGGGAGTACAGTGTGTAGGGTAGTACAGCTGCAAAAGCAGGTGATGCGGTTGCCTATGTGGCACCAGAAGTCACAAAAACTGGAAAAAACAGTACTTTATAGCATATAATACAGGCAACATGGACATACAAAACTAATTAAACATGAGACAGGGGGCACAACAAACCTTTCAATCTACAGATACAAGATTATTTATGTGTTAAGATTTACCACCTTTCTGTTACTCATGAGCTGCAATCTGTGCATAGATGTCCTACCAAGCTGTTCTCAGGATCCGTCTGTGCAAGGATCAGAACCTGGGGTACTGTCAATAAGACTGGAAGAATAGCCACAACCCTTCATGTACCTTCAGGCATGTCCAGTGCAGAGAAGATACTCTCTGTGCTTTCTGCACTCCCAGGCTCTATGAGCATGAATACCCACTACACTGCAACTGGTGGCAATATCCAGCCAGATTTGGTCTGTGCTGAAATATTTACTTGGTTTCTAGTCTCCCATAAAATTATTTTCTCCATCCTCTGTAATGTGCTCGATTTCCAGAACAAAAAGTGCAGAAGTCTAGAGGATGATTGTGCAGGGGTTCTGGAATGGCTCAGGAATGGCCAACATCCTGTTCCCGTTTTTAGGCCTCGGCTAGCGTTGCAGCGCATGCGCTACTCGCTTTGCGAGGCATGCAGTATACACTATAGTGGGGAAGCTTCGTGGAAGCTCCGCCCACTCTCCGCCCATATTTTTTATTGGCTTATTTCCTCAATGCATCCTTTCCATAGGATTTATGTTTCTTAGTCCCGCCTCATAACGATCATGTCGTCATTTGTATCCTGCCACGGCTATTGTCCCCTTTACTTCAGGCACTATTTTTTGCCTTCCGCCACCCCTTCTCCCGCAGTCCGTTATTCTCAGCCCTCCCACCCGCACTCCCGTTCGTGCACTTTCTTCGCCTGTGCTGTGCATAGCAAAGTTTCTGCCCCTGGAGTATTGCCGCAGAACGAGCAGGGACTTGCACGCAGTCCCTGCCTTTCCATTTGCAGCTCCATGCTGTCTTCAGCATTGCCCGCACTTTACAGTGCCCCTGGGGCACAAGCAGAGACCTATTTGAGTGCTTCTCTAACAGAACGCACTCTGCGGTCCCCCCGGGGCACGAGCAGGCATCCACTTCGGCGTGCCGTTCTTGCAGGTAAACCCGGACCAGTCTTGCACCGCTGAAGGAAAAGTTTTTGAGCATCAACGGAGAAAAGGATGACTCACACTTTGATGTAATTCTTTTGATGGGCTTGTGTATGTATTCTGAGAGAGATAAGGAAGGCCTGTGGATTAAAGGCAGCCTTTTGAAACAGGACACGGTAACGGACCAGTATCAAAAATCCGACAATAACTGTGAGTACATATAAATGGTAACAGGGCGTGGAACAAGGAAAGACTGCAGGGTCAAATTTTTTAGGGCCCGGTCCCTTTTTTGATCTCAGTTCAACCCCTGCCAACCACCCCCTCCGCCCTCATGTTCTTGTTTCAGGAGTGGTGCCAATGTCCAGGCGCTCGGCTCCCCTCCCCTCCCCCTCTTTAAACTTGGAAACTCCAGGTCCGGTTACTGGGTGGGCACACGGGTCGTGACGTCACTTCAGCCATGGCCTGGCTCATATTCCCCGCCCTCATGTGCTTTCACGAGTGCTGCCCTGCTGGGGGTATTGTATCCAATGTCGAATGTCGAGCCTGCTCCCCCACCTTAAACTTGGAAACTCCAGGGGTGATGGGGACGCGGGTGTGGTCTCTCGACTGAGGGATATAGGGTCACTTGTCCGCCGCCTCTCATCACACAGCATGGCCACCGTCGATCCCTAGCACCCTGCCGCTCTCCTCTAGGCGCATTATAAAAATGTGCTGAATAATGGTGCCCCTACCAAGGCTTTATGTTTCATCCCCATGATGCCCGGAATGTTTGACGGGTCTTGGGACACAATGCGGCTACTAATGTCCCTGGTATCAACTGATTATGCTGTGCTGCGCCAGGGTGTTACCAAACCCCATTGCATGGCAGCAATCTAGTGTTATGCCTGTTTGTGCTTCTATTTCAAATCACCTCTGCTTCCTGTATAGCTGTGGCACTGTTTACTTTAAGGTCACACAGCGCTGAGCTATGGTATGACATCTCCTGGTGACCCGCACCATGGCTTCAGGCTCGGGCGCTGAGCGTTGTAGCAAGCCACAGAGAGCTGCAGTGTGTTCTCACCCTCCAATATAGTGAAGGCTGGGCTTGTAGTAGAACAATATATTTTTAACTCCCTCTGGGACTATAATGAGACTCTTGCTGCTGCTGCCGTTGCCCCATCTTGTGGACAACAAAGCTCATCAACCCAGACTTCGGAATAGGCAATAAGTCAATCCGAATACGCAAATCCTTGTTTCTAAAGCAGCGTCTCAGCGCTCAATGAGCTATCCCGTGAACACATTAATTTATGCTGCAACTGAAAGATCTGTATAGAGTACTTTTGGTTTTCCATGCACTGCCTTCTTTTATGCATGCCCTATAGTAACATTTATGTCTGCCAATCCATACATTATAAAACTGAGGTTTTATTTGATCTGCTACGTGTTTGTTTGTTTGTTTATTTAAGCCAGTTTGCTAAAAACCATGGGAATAATTGCTAGACCTTACCTTTTGACAGTATTTTTTTTAGATAAATATTAAAGTGTCAGCCAGTCTCTACAGATGTCAGATGCGTTTACATTGTATGTATGTGTAAGTATGCATGTGGCATTTGTATAGCGCAAGCACCTAGTCAGATGACTGCAGACAAGGTTGGATTGGGATCAAAAATCAGCCCGGGCACACCAAAAAAAAAGTGGTCCACATTTGCATATTGCCTTAACACAAAACACTGCTTCAGCGAAGTTGTATGAGAAGAAAGGGGATGGGGGCATGTTATATTAACTTCACTTACATTTTTTTTATAAATTACAGATTAGGGGACAGTAAAATACCAGAATTGCTTTCTGCTTAGGGACTTTCTTTTTTTAATTTTTCTGGCAACTGCCTCTATTTAACTTTTTCTTAATAGAAAACGACCAGCAAAGGTCAGTGAAATACCAGAATCACTTTAGCATTCTCTAAATTCCAGTCCATAGAAATTGTCTTCCACGAGCACCTGTAAACAATAATATTTTTTCAAATCTTGCATTTCCAGTGATATGACCACCGAAGGGCCTGATTTTATATTAAAAACAGAGCTTTAGACTATACCATTTCCCGCTGCAAGGCAATATTTATCTCCCTATGTTCCGATACCTGGTGTGTCCCGCAGTTTGATGCTTACTTTCCCTCCATCTTAAAGAACAGTAGATGTTTCAGCACCCAGACTAATGTGCTGCATAGCTAAATACATTTAAGGACCCAAAGGCGAGGCCAATTTCATTGCAAATGCTTGTTCATTTTGTCACAAATACATCAAAGACGGTTGCAGCAAGGAAGCAGTTATATCCGGGTTCCTGGTCTGTTAATGTATAATTGTGGAGGTTGGCTTCCATGAAATCAAGAGTGGACTGCCCCAGACAGCGACATAGGAATTTCAAGTATTGCAATGATTGCGTTTACTGTTATCATTATGAAAATGTAGCAATGATTGTTTGGAATTTTACATAGACTAACATTCAGACCATTGCAATCCATTATAAAATATTGCATGAGATTTTAAAATCTTGGCGGCCGTTTTGAAGGTAAACGCTAAATAATCTAAGCCAGTGTTTCCCAAACTGTGGGTGGTTATGCACTGGTGGGCCGAAAGTTCAAGCAATAAATAAAGATGCCTTAAAAATATCTGTATTTATCTGGTTTCATTTGCTGCGCCTTCAAAGGCAGAGACCAAATGTCAGGCTGTGTCTAATGTCAAAGTTCTTTTTTTTTTACATTGGAATTGGTATTTGCAAACTCCTCTCACTTTGCAGTCAATCTATTTTGGGTACAGTGAGTGTCAAATGAAAGGCAGGAGGATGTCATTTTTTGAAACGCACAACAAATTGTCCATTACATAATGTACATCTTCAGCAGTTAGGAAAACAAAAATGAAGCACATTTGTTTGAAATTCTGCAGCCAAGGAATTTGGGAAGACATCAGTTGTGCGACTGCGAAAGCACTGGATCTGCAGACATGCAACCAGTGATTGGTCTTTTGTTTGTTGTATTATAAACCCCTTTACACTACCACTGACCAGACTTAAAATGTAGAGTGGAACACGCTTCCTCAGATACAGGGCAGACAGCAGGAAGACATATACAGTGGGTTTCCAGATTGGGAAAGAGCCAGGAAAGGGAACACAATTCTTGATGCTGACACAGAGGCATTTGAACCTTCAATTCTGAAGGATCAGAGAACTTAAAGGTGCCATCTTATTAAAGAAAATCCAGAGGAACACTGAGTCTGCTAGCAGGTTGGTAAGCAGCTGCAGTAGTCGTCTTCACATTGTTTGACTGTATAAAACATTTGAGTATGAAAAGACAAGACATGAAGCATAGTGCAGCAGCTGTCCTCAACAGACTGACCCAGCTCTGTACACACAACTCGAGGAGTGCAGAGCCTGCCTTCAACAGTCCACACCAGCTCTGTGCACACAACTCCAGGAGTGCAGCACCTGCCCTCAACAGCCCACACTAGCTCTGTGCACAGAACATCCTGGAGTGCAGTGCCTGTCCTCAACAGCCTGCACCACCCAAGACCTTAGGGAGCTGCCCTCGGCTCTCTACACAAGAATCCAGGAATGCAGCGCCTGCCCTCAACAGCCCGCACCAGCTCTCTACACACAACTCGAGGAGTGCAGAGCCTGCCTTCAACAGCCCATACCAGCTCTGTGCACACAACTCCGGGAGTGCAGCACCTGTCAACAGCCTGCACCACCCAAGCGCTTAGGGAGCTGCCCTCAGCTCTCTACACACGACTCCAGGGGTGTAGCGCCTACCCTCAACAGCCCACACCAGCTCTGTGCACATAACTCCAGGAGAGGAGCACCTGCCCACAACAGCCCACACTAGCTCTGTGCACAGAACATCCTGGAGTGCAGTGCCTGTCCTCAACAGCCTGTACCACCCAAGAGCTTAGGGAGCTGCCCTCGGCTCTCTACACAAGAATCCAGGAATGCAGCACCTGCCATCAACAGCCCGCACCAGCTCTCTACACACGACTCCAGGAGTGCAGCGCCTGCCCTCAACAGCCCGCACCAGCTCTGTGCACACAACTCCAGGAGGGCAGCGCCTGCTCTCAACAGCCCACACCAGCTCTGTGCACAGAACTCCAAGAGTGCAGTGTCTGCCCTCAACAGCCTGCATCACCCGAGAGCAGTCCTTGGCTCTCCGCACATAGCTCAGGAACTGTACAAGTTCCCCTTTGTACTGTGCCCCATCTGAGAGCTATTTTCAGTAGTGCATTTATTAGATATTAGTGTCAGGTCCAATTAACTTCTAGGACTGTGGGGCCAGTCCCTGAAACAAATAGTGGGGAGGCTAAATAGTATCAGCAAAACCAGGGCCGGACTGGCCGTAGCGGGCACCGGGCAATCCCCCGGTGCGCCGCACCGGTGGGGGCCGGTTTTGGGCCCCTGGGGGCCGTTTTTGTTATAGTGCTGTTTTTCAGCATAGCTGTAAAATCGGCCCTGTAACAAAATCGGCCGAAAACCGGCCCTGGCAAAGAAGTTGGCGGCACCCCCAACCCCCCCCCCCTTCCCACCCCCCAGCGAGTGGGGGGGAGGGGGCGGCCGAGCACTTTGCCAGGGCCGGTTTTGGTTCCCAGTCAGGCCCTGAGCAAAACCCTGTGACGTCACAGGATCTGATGTGTGATTCGTGGGCAGACAATGTACACATCCAAAAAGTAGTTTAAATAAGATACTCGCAGCTGACTTTTAATAACGTTAATTGTATTAGCTACATTCCCCCTTCCACCCCCGAAAGGCCTCAGCTGCAGTGGAAGGCACGGAGTCTCCTGTGCTGTCAAACCGAAAGTGAACAGACTTATTTTAGGCAAGCAGACGCCCTGGGAAGGACTGTCTGTTCGCTTTCACTTACCTGTTGGTGATGTAAAATGTTCGAGGCAAGATCCTTCACAGTGAGGCAGCAGGCAAAGGACAGCAACCAAAGAAGAAAAGGCAGCAAGCACGGGGCAAACAGCAGGAGTGAAGAAGCGCCACACAACCAAAAGGTAGTACTATGCAGGAGTTTATGCACACAATATTTCGCGCACTTCCTCCCATCTATAATGCTGTCCCCCTCATTGGTGGAATGTCAGTGGTGACGTTCTATGTGCTGATTGGCTGCTGTTCTCCAATCCAAAGGCCCCATTTAAAATGGCTGAAGAAATACCGGAAGCTAATGTACTTGCAACGTTTGACAGTGGTAAACAGAGGTGATATTTTACGGTGGAGTGCGCGCCCCCCCTGAGATGGTGTCTCGCCCCCCCAGGGGGGCGCGCCCCACAGATTGAAGAACAGTGCTCTAGGGTGTGCTGCTTCGTTGGCCTGCCCGCAAAACTGGAGATGAACTTCAGTATGGATTGTGGTGGACAGGCCTTCAAGGTTAACCCACAATTGACACCACTAGGGTACACCTGCTTGTGCTAAGACATCAAGCCTTCTAAGGTCTAGTGGGGCCTCCTACGGTCTAGCATTGGGAATGTGCTCCCTCAGTAGAGTGGTCCGGTGGACTGGTCATGAAGGCTGAACCCGGTTCCCCAGTTCCAAATTCGACAACTCTGGCCATAGTGCCACATCCTCTCCCCCACTGAACACCATACTTCCCCACTGAGAGAAACTCGCACTGCCTTCAGCTATAACCTAATTGTGCCCGCTATAAACACTTGTATGTGGCTCAATTCAAATTATGCACTTGATAAGAGTAATATGCTGCCTAAAAAAAAAGTTAAAGCAACCACTCATAGGGAATGCAATATTAAGTAAAGCATAAACAACATGGTTACCTTAACGATCTCTCACTCACTATTCAGAAATCAGCGAGTGATTTTACCTGAAAAGTAAAGGACATGACTAGAGGGCCCTGAAGGGAACCGTTTCAATGTCCATTGCTTATATCCTTACAAAACGTAAGCAGTATGGTTTAAAAAGACCACATCCATAAACACAGAGCCATGGTACACATTTTGTTTTCCAATCCACCCATCAACCAGGTATTTCAGTCCCTCCAGGAATGGTGCACTTTCCCACCTGGGAACAACAATGCTGTTCAAAGAAAGACGAGAAAACAAAAGTAGCGCTTCACTGGCAAACTCTGCAAAGTGATGCTGATGTATTTGGATGTAAATAAAACCAATCTGGCCACTTTGCAACCACTCTGTCTTGCTTTATTTAGTTATGTATTTATTTTTCATATTTAAAACTTCTCTTTCTCTCCATCCCGCTGCACTTTGGAATAGAAAAATTTCAGAAAAAGAGCATTTCTCGCAAGAGTGTTTTTCTTTTTTGGATTCATTTCACAGGGAAGCAACTAAATGAAAGAAGGAAAGAGAGATTGTGAACCGTTTCTTCAAGTCACGGTTTTCAGTAAGTGAGAAGCAAGACAGAAAGATAGGGGATAATAGGAAGAGAGGGGGGACAGCTGCCAGCACAAAAAAGAAGAGGACATTGCCCGAGTCCTATTCCTGCTCTGCCCGTCCCCGAACGTCCATGAAAGCAAGCCGAGCCTTATCTGAATACCTTTGCCCGTTCCCAATATAGTGCCACCTGGGGCGGACCGCCCCCATCACCCCACCCTAGCTACGCCACTGGTTACCACGCATTCCTTTATCCTGCAAGTCATTACAACGACTTGCTTAAGGGATTTAGTCATTATTGGACTGGTGTTGAATTTTAAGTCAAACACCTTCCCTATTGTTACGTAGACTGAAGTTGGAATAGTAATTTAGACTATTCCAAAGTCCAGCGCCTCCTAAGGCAAGTTGTTGTAACAACTTGGGTGGTGAAGTAAAGATTGCAACGTTGCAGTCGGAGTTGTGGCTATATTCTAGGAGCATGCAGGGTAAATGAGTGTGGGGTTCCGTCTTACAACCCTTCTGTTTTTTCCTAAAAGCGAGTATCTGGCTAAACATACATTTATTGGGGTTTCTGAATGTATTCTGAATCTTGCGCCTGTTACTGTACAACCCTTGCACCTACCTCCTCCCAAGGAGCCTTGGACTGCTCAACCCATGCTACCCCTGAGAGCCAAGTGCTAAAGGGGTAGTACATGTCCCAGTTACTCAGAACCCATTGTATGTCGGTCCCCGGAACATTAAGAGTAAAAGGCTTCAAACCCTATGGTTGGGCCCAGTAGCTGCTGCTTGTTCCATGGCCCTCTGAAAGTAGTTCTGACACTTGCCATGCCCTATGGAGAGGATGCTCACACTCCACATCCATATAGTGAATGGAGCACACATTGTGTGCACACAGAGTGAGGAAGCACAAACGGCATGTGCACAGAGCAAGGCAAACGCCGCATATCGAGAGGAAGCACTCATTGCATAATCATGCATAAGCAGACAGAGTAAGAAAGCATACCTGCATGTACATAGAGACAGGAAGCATACGTGCGGCATGAACACAGAGAGCGTGGCATGCCCATCCAAATCAGGGTGGCTTCACACACTGTGGACCGGATCTCATGAAGTGAGTGCTGGAAGCGTTCTTTTAAAGCTTAGTCTTGGCCACAGTTTTTGTGCTGATAGGTGTCGAGGTAGTTTAAAAAACTAGAACAGGGATATGGTTCCACCATAAACAGTGTAAATGGAGGTTCTTCACTCCAGCATTAAGGAATGTGTTACAAATAAATGAAAGTTAAGTAGTCCAGGGATGTGGTCCAAGATCTTAGCTTTATTCTTTAGATAGGATCCACAACAAGTTCAGATTAATATCTAACAATGCCCCACCAGGAGCAGCCTCCCTGCTGCTCAGCCCATCTCACCAACTGATCTTTGCTTCCACTCAAACCCACTCAACATTCCAATGACATCACACAGACTGAGCAGCAAGGCAAGGACAGCAACAGAGAGTAGATGCATTATAAACTTCCTAGATTACAACACATCCCCCCCTCATCAAATTAGAGAAAATATGAACATGCAAAAACAATGTACTTTTGTGCAAATTGTGAAGATAGTAAAATGCAAAAACAAAGTACATTATGCAACAAGGCCAAATAAATAAACTGTGCGAAGATAGAAAAACACACATCCCAAAAACCAATGAGCTTCAAGTAAAAACTTGAAAAGGGTAACATTGGATCCCCTGACAAACAAATCAAGATGATAAAAAGATAAACAATTTCTACGCGTGCGCTCCCATGACGCACAGACCAACCATTCTCACCAAGTACCCTATTAAAGGGTACAACCAGACATACGTCTGAGAAGGCTCACATTAGGAGTCTTCTAACGTGCATATTGATAACACGCAGACCAACACCTCACACGAGGTAACCACTAACCCAAACGTAAAACCAGACAGTAAAGTCTGAGAAGCCTTGACAAAGGTCTTCTAATGTGCGCACCCACCACGCACAGGCCAACACTTCACACAAATAACCAACACTCATGGGTAAAACCAGACAGGTAAGTCTGAGAAGCCTTAGTAAGGATCTTCTTACGTGCGCACCCATAACACACAGACCGACACCTCACACGAGGCAACCACCAACACATGGGTAAAACCAGACAGGTAAGTCTGAGAAGACTTAAAACAAAGGTCTTCTGACGTGCGCACCCATAACACACAGACCGAGACCTCACTCGAGGTAACCACTAACAAATGGTAAAACCAGACAGGTAAGTCTGAGAAGACTCACATTACGAATCTTCTAACGTGCGTACACTTACACACAGACCAACACCTCGCACATGGCAAAGTTAACAAAACATACACTAACACCACCAAAGACACTATACTCACTCTTTCCCTCTTATTCACGCAAAGACAAAACAAAGACACTCCACAACTCTCGTGAGAGAAACTAAACATTCATGACAACCACCCTACAGGGTGTCAAACCTAATTAAACTCACAACAAAGAACAGCGACAGGACTAGGGATAAAATATACTCCCCCTACTGCATACTCTTGAGACACAACAGCACTCTCCCTCCTCTGTATAAGCTTGCACAACAAGATACTGAAATGGAATTTTGTAAACCGGGTTCAAACACATTAAAAAGAAAAATAAACAAAAACATACTAAGGTTCCAAACCCCAGACAACAGTCACCCTGTAAATCCACCACTGAGCCAACCCCATAAACAGCGACCACCCCACCAACAGTAAACTAGTAAAATAAAGGAAGTCTCTTGCGCCGGTGAGCGATCACTCACCCGAATTCACTGTCCCAAACTACTTCCACTTCAGCAGTTCACCAGCAAACAGAGCGATCAACTGCACACGAAAACAGGAGGATCCTTGATAAACCAACAAAATCTCCACTTCAAAAGGATTCGAAGTTGACAAAAACGTGCTGACAGGCAATGCGCCGAAGAAAGACCTGACGTGGTTGGCAAAGCAGAAGAAATACACGATGATCCGCCAATCGTAAAATGGCGGCACGTAGCGTTAGTTAAACGCAAGCCAGCGTCACGAACACCACAGACGTCATCATACTGTTTGAGGAACTCCAAGCAACGCTACACTCAGGTAAAATATGCGCGCGTTCAGGGGAAGAATGTTACGGTTTCAAAATGAAGCGCATAGCAACGGTCGCAGGCAACCCAAGCCACGCAGTAGAGCGACCCATACTGTTTTGCAGTCTCACCCAAATGCTCAGGTTTAAAAATGAAGCGCACAGCAACGGCAGGCAGAGCAGCCAACACCTTATTCCACCCTGTAAAGCGATCGCCGCACATATACTCCGGGGCTCGATCTCTGCCCCCGATGATCACAAGTGACGGTCCGATCATACCATCCAAAACAAAGCTACATGGCAGGCTTGAGGATTACACTTTGCCGGTTAACAACACAAGCACCATGCAAAATTCGTGCTAACATGTCATCCGATGATCTCGTCGCGTTGGGGCCAAGCACAAATGTCACCACTGGGGCCCGAAAAAAAAAAAAAATACTCTCAAACACCACACCAAGACCGTGGTGGTTCCAGATCCAAATCAGCTAACTGCTTAGGGTGTCATCTTTTCCAATACACATTACAGGGAGACAGTCTTAAACAAACTGGCACTTACTGGTTGGGGCGACCGATGGAATGGTCACTGGTGGGGCATTTGGGTGCCAGGTTTGTCCACAGATCGTAGTTCCTTCAGTTTCTCCACAGATGATTCACAGAAATTGATTTCTTCACTTTTAAAAGTCCAATCAGCACGCAGGTTCTTCTAACTCGTCGCCAGTGTTACAAATAAATGAAAGCTAGGTAGTCCAGTGATGTGGTCCAAGATCTTAGCTTTATTCTTTAGATAGGATCCACAACAAGTTCAGATTAATATCTAACAATGCCCCACCAGAAGCAGCCTCCCTGCTGCTCAGCCCATCTCACCAACTGATCTTTGCTTCCACTCAAACCCACTCAACATTCCGATGACATCACACAGACTGAGCAGCAAGGCAAGGACAGCAACAGAGAGTAGATGCATTATAAACTTCCTAGATTACAACAGAATGCTCTGCTCCTGTCTGGAAATGTAGTAGCATTTTTGGTGTCTTTACAGAGATCAATAGAAAAGAACACAGTAACAGAAAGCAAAATAACAACACAATAAAACCATGAAAGGGCACAACAATACAGTCAAAACAGAATGCAGCTCAAAACCACAGTATATCACAATGTAACAAAACAGGGCAAAAACACATCACCGCCACAACAAACGTACAAAAATGTTGTCACACATTTCCACTTTCCAAAATCTGCTTCCATAATAGAGTGGTATATTGAAAGGTGTTTGCCCCCCCTCGCTGGCTGCCACAGCGCCATTACACAAACACCCTTGTGATCTGGCCCTCAGTTCACAAGCAGCCCAGGGAAGGGGGCGTTTCAGATCCGTAGCGAGAGAGTGAGGTGCCGAAGACATATGCAGACCTGTCGTTAACTCGAAATCAGTCCCCGAGCCTCGCTCAGTCACTCGCCACGCACTGCTTACGATGCTGGCGCCGTGACAGGTATTTAGTCTCTTAAAGTAATTGCGCTAACGATTATTGCATTAGACTGATTTATGGAGCAGACCGGCGGCGAGGCGCTGTAGGGTGGGGACTATCCCTTGTGCGGGAGGTGGGCTCGGAGAGCGTTGAGTTTCGTTCATAGGATCTCGGGACGGGCGCTGTTGGACCCTTGTGATCCCTTCACTCCGACTTAGGGTGACCAACTGACATGGAGGCAAATTCTGGACAGGACTGTAAAAAATTCATGACAAAGGATCAAAATTCAGGACAAAGGGTCAAAATTCAGGACAAAAACTCAGGACAAAAGGTCAGTTTTACAGACACATTGAAGGAGAGGCCCTATCCCACAATGTTATCAATAAATGTATTTACTATTTTCTACACTGTACTATATATTCACTATGGTCCTTATGTGATTACCTGTAGGTATTCTACATTCAGCTTGCACATTATGTTCCCCCTGCTCCCGCCCCGCCCCGTGCCCACTCCACCCCGTTTACCTGTGCCGGCCTCTGCTGACTATTTTGTTAAACTCTCACCGTCAGGTAACTGCACATAAAATAATGCGCCTCTTAACTGAAAAATAAATAAAAGTTAAACTACTATGAAACCTCTATTGGTTAATGCATTCACTACAGATGTATAAGTGTGTAACCAGAGGTCCACAGAATTTAATCCTGTTTGGTGTAGTAGGGAAAAGTGACTTATGTATTTTTTAGTGCTAGAAGATCCCTAAAAGCACTGTGAATGTTTAAGTCATTATTTTAAAAGAGCATTGCACACAGTACAATATAGGCTGCTACTAAATGCACATATAAATTTAGGTTAAAGATAAAAAGTGCTTCTAAATTATAGATTTCAGTAATATACAGATTTTACTTAGTGCCATGGATGTTGATTTACCAAAATGCATGGGGTAGTGAAAGTGACATCACATGCCCTTTGACCCCAGTGACATCACAGGAAGTAACATCATATGGCCTTTAATGTCTTCCCGGCAGTGATGCCATGTGACTTTTAATTCTGGTGATGTCACAGGAAGTACATCACATAGGGCCATATGTAGATAGCTAAATACCGGTCGGTAACGGCCGAAAATCGGTAATTTTCCCGTTACCGACCAGTATTTAGCCCTTTCTAATGTAGGAGGCAGGTTTTAAGGATTCGGTAATTTACCGAATCGGTATTTTAAGGAATTGGTAAAATACCGATTCGGTAAATTACCGAATCCTTAAATCCTATGTAGGGAGCACTCAAGTGAGTGCTTTTTTGTTTTAAGGATTCGTTATTTACCACCAACTACAGGTTGGTGGTAAATACTGAATACCTTTTAAAAAGCACTTTTGTGCTTTTCTAGAAATGCCATGTGGCAGACATACATGCCCTTAGGGCATGTATGTGCGCCACATGTGCACACATGCACGATTCAGGGGTGCAACAGGGTGTCAATGTGACACCCTGCCACCCTTGAATATGCTCCCCCTATTACCGAATCGGTATTTACCGAATCGGTAATAGTCAATGGCTTCCCATTCATTCCTATGGGCCTCCAGGCCCAAAGGAATGAATAGGAAGGTATTCCTTATTACCGATTCGGTAAATACCGAATCAGTAATACCGAATACTACCGAATCAGTAAAATTTACCGATTTTTTACCTACATTCTATTTACCGATTCTTAAATACCGAATTGGTAAAATTCGGTATTTAGGAATCGGTAAATAGAAATTACCTACATATGGCCCATAATGTATAAATTCTATAATTAGTGCAAGATTAATAAAATAGATATACAATGCATACCTTTATCATATCATCCCATGTCTCTTCCATTACTATAGTTCACATATTTCCCATCATATCTCCATCTTATTCCCTCAATTTTCTTTTAGGGAAGGTATTTGGTGGGTACGAGCTAGCAAGATTGCACCAAAGATCTGCAGGCTCTCAATGCAGGCTCATACAGTGTCATTTACAAATATTGTTAAATATAATGATTTTTCCCGTATCATTATGTCACTAACCCAGATTCACCACAGATCCAGTCGTATATAATGAACATGTGCAGAGATCTTTACACACAGAGAGGAAAGGTTGTGTATGCAGCATACTGCGCCATCTGAACTGATACAAAGTGTTATGCATCAAGGGATCGCTGTAAGTCTTAAACAGGCCATCCGTGAAGGATGTCACAATAGATCTCAAAACCCCAGCCAACGTCATCAAATATTCTCGAAAGACCATGTTGCTGGCCGTTGTTAGAGCTGCAGGACTGGGCAAAGTGAACAGTTTGTTCTCTACACTGCATGGTTCCTTTAAGAGAAGAGGATGGTGGAGTCCCGAGGTGATGAGTACATAGTGAATGAGGCCTGCATCAGAAATCAATAAGGCGAAAATAGACATTCCTCCATTAAAGAACAATGTAGCTGCACCTGTAATAGGTTCCATTTGTTTCTTGGTGCACTCAAATAGATATTCAAACCATGTCAGTGAAATATTGGAAGAGCTGTCTAGCAGGCATTCCTCTCAGATGTTGCAACCCTATAGACCTCGTATTAGGAGCTAATAAAAAAAAAGCTCAGTTAAGCAAAAAACAGCGTGTGAGGAGGTTAAAATAGGTGACGATTAATGTTTCTGTATCATGCACTTACGCCACATTTTTACTTCAGAGGAAAAATAATTATAGTCAACACAATTAACTACCGGAAAGTAAGAATGATTTTTAAAAAATGTGTTTCCGTTGTTATGTGTCAATGGGCCGGTGTGTCTGGGTTTTCACAGAAAATGTACTGAGCCTTGCAGTCATAACTCATAACTTTTCACAACACCCTCTCTTGTTGTCTATCAGAGAGTGAATGCGCTGGTACTTCTGCAGACCGGCAGAAGACAAGCAGCGCAGTCTTGGGGAAAATTTAGTTTTCCTTGTAAATATTACACCACTGTGAGACCCTTGTGAAGGCAGGGCCCACTGCAATTCAAAGCGATTTTTAAAGTTATGGGTTCGCGCATAGCATTTTATCAGGAAGTTTCAAGTGACTCCATCAATTTAACCTCTTCCATGCACATGCGGTGGGCGTGTGCGGAGGACGGCCAGGGGGTCCGTCCCTTCCACGCACGTGTGGAATGCTCCTGCACAGCGGGGGAATTTCAGCCGCATAGTAGCGGTTAAAACAATACTGGTTCCAAAGCAGCCTTTACATTTGCTGATTACGCACATTTGCGTTTCTTTGGGGAAGCAGATATTCTGGCAAGAAGGCTTCCTTCTTTTCAGCCCTCTGCCCCTCCCTCCAGAATGCAGCACAGGAGTGTTATAGAGATGTATTACTCTGTTTCAATGGTATGTGTATTAGAGTCGCGTGGGTTCACGCGACTCATGTCTTTTCATTGTCTGCATTCTAGAGCGTTGCCTTCCACTCGTGGAGATTCCTTCTTAACGTCACTCTGGACGTTGGTTTCTTCACGGTTGGATGGCTCCGGTCGTGGGTGCATTAATTATGCAATACACCACGCTTCCAAATACTTTTACCTTGTCTGGTATCTAATAACTTGGCGACGAGGATGGGATACGAACCCACGCGTGCAAAGCACAATGGATTTTGTACGCCCCAAATGGAGTTACAAAAGTTGTTAATTCTTGAGACTTTGGAGACAAGGGAATTTGATGATACGCCGACTTAAGATCCAAAAGAGAAAAGAACTTAGACCCACCCAGATTAGCGAGTAGATCGTGGATCTTGGGTAAGGGATGACAATCGACGATGATATTGTTGTTCAACGAGCGCAAGTCAGCACATAATCTGATCTCGCCGGACTTTTTACGAACTAAAACTATGGGGGAGACCCATTCGGAAGAATCACAAGGTGTAATAACCCCCTCATCACACACATTTTTCAACACTTTTTTCAATTCATCCCTCGCGCTCAAAGGGAGAGATCGGACTTTATGGACGATTGGTTGGGCATTGGACTTGAGACGGATTTCATGCTTGAAACCCAAAACTGTGCCAACTTTATTTTGAAAAACCTTTGGAAATTGATTGAGTATATGATCAACTTTATGAGTAGACACAGATAATTCAGACACCTGAATGTTCTCAGGTTGAAGATTAGAGCAATAATCATCTGGGATATCACCCAAAGTAATGGGTTGATCCAACCCGGGTTTGAGAATTAAACCCATTTTGGCTTGATCCAACCAACCCAAGATATTTCTACCTTTGAGGGCGACATATACCTTAGTGAAAGTTTTTCTACCAAGGCATTCGATTTTTGAATGGAAGTACCCTAACATGTCAATATCTTTTTCGCCATAAGCTTTGGGATTGACATCAGACACAAAAAGAGACACGCTGCTACCCCAATTTGAATGAAATGTAAGGTCTGATAAAATAGTGATAGGTGAACCAGAGTCAGCTTTGACCTGTAAAGGAATGGTACCAACAATTAATTCACACAATGCACCCTTGACTTTAGAAAAATCAATAGAATCACATTCAATAGACAATGAAACATCGTTGAGTCTAGTGGAACACCACTCTAGATTCTCATCAAGTTCAAGGTTATTCACTCTGGTGTATGTCGCCCTCAAAGGTAGAAATATCTTGGGTTGGTTGGATCAAGCCAAAATGGGTTTAATTCTCAAACCCGGGTCGGATCAACCCATTACTTTGGGTGATATCCCAGATGATTATTACTCTAATCTTGAACCTGAGAACATTCAGGTGTCTGAATTATCTGTGTCTACTCATAAAGTTGATCATATACTCAATCAATTTCCAAAGGTTTTTCAGAATAAAGTTGGCACAGTTTTGGGTTTCAAGCATGAAATCAGTCTCAAGTCCAATGCCCAACCAATCGTCCATAAAGTCCGATCTCTCCCTTTGAGCGCGAGGGATGAATTGAAAAAAGTGTTGAAAAATTTGTGTGATAAGGGGGTTATTACACCTTGTGATTCTTCCGAATGGGTCTTCCCCATAGTTTTAGTTCGCAAAAAGTCCGGCGAGATCAGATTATGTGCTGACTTGCGCTCGTTGTACAACAATATCATCGTCAATTGTCATCCCTTACCCAAGATCCACGATCTACTCGCCTATCTGGGTGGGTCTAAGTTCTTTTCTCTTTTGGATCTTAAGTCGGCGAATCATCAAATTCCCTTGTCTCCAAAGTCTCAAGAATTAACAACTTTTGTAACACCTTTTGGGGCGTACAAATATTTGAGGCTTCCCTTTGGTCTAGCCTCAGCTGCTAGCATTTTTCAGAAACTAAAGGATAATCTATTCCGTGACAAGCGTACCAGGATGACATCTTGATTTTTGCCAACAATATTGCGGAACATGATCTGATTCTCTCTAGAGTGTAAGGAGTGTTAGAGAGAGCTGGGATGACAGTTAGGCATGATAAATGCAAATTTGCTGTCCAAGAATTGGACTACTTGGGTCATACACTTTCTCCTAATGGCATTAAACCCAAATTTTCATTGATAAAAGCTATTAGAGATGCCACCCCTCCCAAAGATAGGGATGCACTTCGTTCATTCCTTGGCCTGGCAGAGTACTATGCCAGATTTGTACATGGCTATGCTCAAATTGTTGAACCTTTAAGGAATCTTTTGCGAAAGGGCGTGAAGTTTGTTTGGTCACACGACCTACAAATAGTTTTTGAGCATGTTAAGAAGCTTATTGAAGACTCACCAGCTCTACATCCTTTTTCTGATGGCTCAACATGTTTTATTACTGTAGATGCTAGTCTTACTGGTTTGGGGGCCGTCTTAGGACAATGGGTAGATGGTATTGAACACACTGTTGCCTTCGCCTCTAGAACTCTTTTACCAGCTGAAACTAGATACAGTACGATTGAAAGAGAGGCTTTAGCCTGTGTTTGGGCCATACAGAAATTTAAACCATATATTTGGGGTTGTGAGTTTGAAATCTACACGGATCACAAACCGCTCATGCACATGCTTTCAAGCAGCACGTCGAACAGAGCTTCTGCTAGGCTTGTTCGACTCCTGTCCAAACTTCATGAATTTCACTTTGTCATCAAACACATTTCTGGGGGAAAAAATTTCAGAGCGGATTGTCTCTCAAGAATGTCTTTAAAGGAAAATTCCGTTGTTGATGATGATGTTGAATGTGTTGTTGCTGCAATTGATGCTATTGCGGAATGTCCACCTATTTCTGAGTCCGAGTGGAATTCGGCTTATAATGATGATGTCACACTTTCAAAGGTTAAGAGCTTTATTTGAACAAGTGGCCTGAGCGTAGAAATCTATCTCCAGATTTAAAAGCTTTTGCGAATATTTCTGAAGAACTTTCTTTAGTTAACAATATGATTATGCGTCATGAGTTATTTGTTCCACCTGAATCCTTACGAAATTCAATCATTCGTTCAGCCCATCAAGGACATCTTGGTGTTGTCAAGACATGTCAACGCATTAAACAATTTTATTGGTGACCTTCCATGGATGCACATGTCAAGAGAATGATTAACAATTGCACTCAATGTCTTCTTTCTGACAAACATTGGAAGACTCTTTCCACTCCGTTGCATCCTGTTCCTCTTCCTGTAGGCCCATGGGACAAAGTTGGGTTAGATTTTTCTGGACCTTATGATATTTTACCTACTGAAAACAAATTTCTCATTGTCTTGATTGATTACTATACTAAATGGTTATACTATTCTTTTTGCAATGCAGCGTCAACTGCAAACAGTGTTTAATGTTGAAGGTTTCCCTAAAACCATTGTCACTGATAATGGTACACACTTTGTGTCACAAAAGATGTGTTCTTTTCTCAAGACTCATGACATTTCTCATTTTAAGGTTGCTTTATACTCACCTTCTTCTAATGGTTTGGTGGAGAGGTGCAATCGGATAATTAAGGAGGGCATTCAGACTGCAATATCTTCTAGATTAGATCCTTTATCCTTTGTACATGATAAGGTCTGGGCATATAACACCACGCCACATTCCACCACTGGCATTGCACCTTTTACGTTGCTTAGGAAAAGGAGAGTGCATACTCATCTCAATCCCACTTGGCTTCACAAAGATGATAGTGTCTCACTTAAGCCTGCTTCCATTCAAGAGTATGTTAAAATAAAGCAAAATGCTATGAAAGCACGTTTTGATGCTGGCAAACATTCTGTAGATCAACCTTTGAAAAGAGGAGATTGGGTGCTCATTAAAAATCCTAAAAGGATACCAAAAGGGCAATCAAAATTCTCTTCTCCTACATTAGTCATTCATGTTAGTAGAGGTTCTGCTCTCCTTGACAACAAAGGATGGTGGAACAAGAGAGCTCTTGTTAAGGTATCTCCCCTTCAAGCTGTTGTTATTAGACAACATACCTGTACAGAGTCAGAGTCTGAACATTGTGACTGGTTTGATTTGATCTATGAGAAACCTTCTTCTGTTGGTAATTCGGTATCATCTGGTACACAAATTGCTCAACCCGTTGTTACTGACAGTGGTGCATTGTCTATACCTCTTTCAAGTTGTGTTTTGGAACCATCTGGAAGTCAACTTATTCAATCTGTTGCCCCTGAACCTTTGCCATTATCTCCTGAAATTCAGCCCAGTGCTATGGAGGCTGGTGGATTTTCTGTGGCAACGGCAAAAAAGGTCATCACTTTTCAGACGAATTTCGTGTAGATTGAGAGACTATGTTTTGGAATAATGATATGTATATTTATTTATTTTTCTTGTTCTTCAAAGAGGGGAAGGTGTTATAGAGATGTATTACTCTGTTTCAATGGTATGTGTATTAGAGTCGCGTGGGTTCACGCGACTCATGTCTTTTCATTGTCTGCATTCTAGAGCGTTGCCTTCCACTCGTGGAGATTCCTTCTTAACGTCACTCTGGACGTTGGTTTCTTCACGGTTGGATGGCTCCGGTCGTGGGTGCATTAATTATGCAATAAACCACGCTTCCAACTACTTTTACCTTGTCTGGTATCTAATAAGGAGACTCCTCCCCGTCAGCCTGGAAATCACAATGGTGGGAATGAATTTTGGTCTTTTAGGGACAGGCTAAAATTACGGACAAATGCCATCCGTTAAGACTTCTGTCACGGACAACGACTTTAGGGCTAATTTACAGACCGTCCGTGAAAATTACGGACGGTTGGTCACCCTACTCCGACTCCTAGGCACTGGGAACTGAGCAGACCCTTCTTTCCCGTTTTTCTGAGCACCTGACACACAAGAAACCCTTCACTTCCGCTCCCGGGCACTGAACAGACTCTTCCCTCCGGCTCCTGAGCACCTAGCACTCAAGTTACCCTTCACTCCGACTCCTGAGCAGTGACACTAAGCAAACCTTCCCTCCGGCCCCTGAGCAGCTAATACACAGGTTTCTGTTCACTACGACTCACTGGCACCGAGTGACTCTTCCCACCGGCTCCTCAGCACCCGACACAGAACATATCCTTCACTCGGACTCCTGAACACCGAGCAGACCCTTCACTCCGGCTCCTGGGAACCGAGCAGACTCTTCCCTCCAGCTCCTGAGCGCCTGCCTAGCACACAACATACCCTTCACTCCAACTTCTGAGGACTGGGCACACCCTTCCATCCGGATCCTGAGCACCAAACCCACACAAGTTATCCTTCCCTCCGGCTCCTGAGCATTTAACACACAGGTTTCCGCTCGGAGGCTTGGAACTTTGCATCACTCACCGCACGGACTTGCATTGTGGATGCTGGCGGACCTTGGCGAGGACATTACGCTGATATTAAAAGGCACGGGGTTTTTTATCTCATAACCTTTTGCACACGGGACTGCGAGGACCAAGGTGCTTTGTCCACTGCTGATCTCCTGCACCTGGTCTCTCTTCCCGACCCCTCCCCCGGCCAGTACTTTACGCCTCGCGGCCCCCGCTTCGCGGGAGCCGCTCGGTGGCTTGGAACTTTGCATCACTCACCGCACGGACTTGCATTGTGGATGCTGGCGGACCTTGGCGAGGACATTACGCTGATTTTAAAAGGCACGGGGTTTTTTATCTCATAACCTTTTGCACACGGGACTGCGAGGACCAAGGTGCTTTGTCCACTGCTGATCTCCTGCACCTGGTCTCTCTTCCCGACCCCTCCCCCGGCCAGTACTTTACGCCTCGCGGCCCCCGCTACGCGGGAGCCGCTCGGAGGCTTGGAACTTTGCATCACTCACCGCACGGACTTGCATTGTGGAAGCTGGCGGACCTTGGCGAGGACATTACGCTGATTTTAAAAGGCACGTTTTTTTTTATCTCATAACCTTTTGCACACAGGACTGCAAGGACCAAGGTGATTTGTCCACTGCTGATCTGCACCTGGTCTCTCTTCCCGACCCCTCCCCCCGTCCATTTAACCCCCGCGTGTCCTCGCGTGAGCGGGACGTGTGCGGGGCGCAGTCCGGGGCGAAGCCTGGGCAAAGGGCGGGCCATCTGTGGCCGTCAGAGGACGATCGAGGACGGGACGGGCCACCTCCCTAAATCCCACATCGCGGTAAGAGTTGTATCCTGGCACCGCTGTAACCATCCTCAATATACGGACACTGCACCCCTCTTATTTTGGTTTTATATCCGCGGTAATTGCTTTACGTCTATCAATATGTCACTAGACACGAGGAATTCGCGCACTTTAATAGTAAACACTTCTAAAGGTCCAGTAACTGGCACCATAGACCAATTTTTTAAACGTGTAACAACTGTGTTGGAAAAGGAAATAGCGGACACAGAAAAGCGCCTTTCATTAGACCTGTTAACTGGCAAACGCTCTTCTTTAGGCTCAATTGGGAAAGTATCTTCCCCCGGGGTCATAAACGATGATTTGGGTAGAACCAGCACCAATCCCATTCCTGAAAGAGAAGGAATAGTTATTGAGATAAATTCCCTCCCTGAACTAGTTTAACTATATCTGGGTTATCGGACTCGCCGAACTTGGTTATTTCCCCTCCATTGACCATAGGGGTCTCTGAGAATAGATCAAACACAAGAAAGAGACGAGGCTCTCCCATGATGTCATCTCTGGCAAAAAAGGAAAAAGTAAAACCCTCGGTACAAACATCGACATCCATAGGGCTCCCCGAGACAAATAACCCACCCGCAAGCACCAACATTGCAGGGCTGTCTACCGGACAGGATCTTGTGGGCGAATTACTCACTAAAATAGAGACTATGGTTAAGTCCCTCTTACTTCCTCTCTTAGAGAGGACAAGATTAATAAGCTCACACCTGGACGATTTGGACAAACAAATGCAAGGGAATAACCTGGTCCTAACCGAATTATTAAGGGCACAGACTAAAAGCAATATTGCTGACCCACCCGCCCCTCTCACTTGGCCGCTAGAACAACCATCAACTAGCGGTACCCTACCGAAACCTCATACTGCGCAGGGAAAAAAAGCTTTGGCCAAATCATCCAAAGAAACCACAGATAAAGGTAAAATTAATCCCCTCCCAAATGGTAAAGAAATAGAAAGTCAGATAAAGGCGGGCTATAGCTCCAAAGTTGGAAAGACAGGAGAAGTTGAAAAAATAAAAAATAGAAAAAACTCTATGCTAACAAATAAAATACCTGCAAAAGATAGATTGGAGAATGGGAATGGTGAGCGGCCACCTCACCCCCCCTACATTCCTCCGAGTAGAAGAGTAGACCTACCCCCAGAATCAGCCCCATATACGATCATTATGACTGGGGTACCAGAATTGTCAGAGGGAATTAGCGAGGACCATCATGCCCTAAGAAATAAAATCATCTATTGGCTGAAACAAAATAGACCTCTTCCTGCGCACATAAATGGGGAAATTGTAATGGTGAGACGCACAAGCTGGGTGGGTACAAGACCAAAAGATAAGAAGGGGGATGTGATAATTATAAATTTTAGGGATCACAGAGTTGTCAGATGTATTGGTGACTGGTACGAAGCCAGAGGGGGGGATGGTATCTCCACACAATATGTTAATTACTTCTACCCTCGTGAACTGACTTCTTACCCAAAACCAAACCCTGCAAAAGATCTTTTTATAGATTGGAGGGAAGCAGATTACCAATTTTCCCATCAAAATTCCCGTAATCATTTATTCTATCCTCAGATCTCTAGGGGGTTTCAGAACAACAATTGCCATTTACATCAGAGGTCTAATGTACTACATCAGAATATCAACCCCCAGCTACCCCAGGGGTTTAAAGTACCCACCTTCAATAATTTTTCGACGCTGTTTGATTTGGAAAATGTAGATTGACTCAGTCTAGAGCAGGTCCCCCCACAAAAAACTACCTCGGCAGACTCTATCATTCTCAAAGAGGTTGCCTTCCTAAGTGAAAGTGTAGAAAGACAAGAAATGGAAAGCAGTAACTATCCGCTATTACCTAATCTGACACCGATTAGAGGAGCTGACATTACTACCCTGGGGAATAGCCACAGTAGTAGATCCATGTATACGGGGGATGATGTGCAAAGAGTCCCGGAGAATCTACCCGTAGCAGAGGCAGTTAGCATAAACAAATCTCTAGATCTCAGAAAGGACGATAACATAATACAAATTATGTCCTGGAATATAGCGGGTCTACGCACAAAAATAATGGATTTTGTCCAAGATTACCATGTGATATGTCTACAGGAGACATGGATCACTAACGAATTACATCTGACAGGGTACAAAACTTATTTTTCCGCGGCTGTCCCAGGCTCTCATGGTAGGGCCAAAGGCGGCCTTATGTTGTATATAAAAAATACCATACCAGGGCTAGTAGTAACAGCTCTTAGCCTACAGCCTAATTATCAGATATTGAGACTATTGTTCCAAAAGAAGAGGACTATCATTTTGGTAAATACATATGATAATTTGCTAGAAAGTGAGAGAGTAAAAATATTCGGGGCTCTCCGTAATAAACTTTCTACTCTGATAAAAAAAACTGCAAGGCTCAGATGTCCCAAATATCGTATGGGGCGGTGACTTTAATCATCACCCTTGCAACGCGAAAAATAGTAATATCTGTGGCGTGGCGGAAGAATCAGAAAACTATATGACCCATTTTAGTCACTCCGGGGTGGGAGATTTTCTAAACTAAACCCTCTCAGAATTAGGTTTGGTGATACTAAATAAAATTAACACTCCCTGTGGGCAGTTACAGCCAACCTATCTGGCCAGGGGGAGGGAGACGACGATCGATTATATATTGGTCTCAGCGACCCTTGACAGCAAGGCTCAGAGATTTAGACTATTAATTAACACTCTAAGCGATCACGCTGCCCTGGCCTTTGATCTGGTTGTAGATCAGGGGCAATTAACATCACATTTGTTGATGACCGCACTTGCTCAGAATAGGATACATTTAACAAAAACAAATGGCTATGCCATAGGATGGGGAAAGATAGACCCAGTAGACCTGACAAACAAGGTGGTACTTGCGGTATATCCCGCCATAGTGAAGTGCCTAGATGTCGACATTAGAGAAGAGGAAGTTTTGCAAAACTTCAGTTTAATTCTGGAGAAGGTCAATGATTGTCTAATATGCAATAAGAAAGGAAATAAGGGTAAAAAAAAGGGTGGTTTAACCAGGACTGTACCATGGCCTATAAATCCCTAAAAACTGCTTTGACAAAATCAGTAAGAGACAAAGAGGAGATTCGCAGTCTAAGAAGGTCCTATCGCCTAGCCTGTAAAATAAGAAAACAGGAATTGAAAAAAGTACTCTGGGACCAACTACACGAGAGTTCCCAGAATAGAAATAGTGAGCAGTTCTGGAAGGTGGTGAAGACACCCTTCCTGACAGATGTAAGTGATCAGCCTAGAGTAGAGGTGGCGATTGAGGGCCCAGCATGGGTAAATCATTTTTCTAAAGTTTTTGGTAAACCATCAGGAGTAGACTTATTAGAGGAGAACAATCAGAGCTTACAAGGCAATTTATTCCCGATTCCCTTAAATTTTGGACTTATGGAAGTTATAAATGCTGTTAAAATGAGTAAAAGTGGAAAAGCCCCTGGCCCAGATGGTGTACCAGTCGACTTTTTAAAGTTTAAACTAGACTTGTGGGCCCCAATTTTAAAGAGGGTGTTCGATGCAGCAATGAAGTGCGGGATAATTAAAACTTGGACCCAATCGATCATGGTCCCTATATTTAAGAAGGGAAATAGGGAGGAGGCGACCTGCTATCGACCAATCTCGCTACTGGATTCGCTTGGAAAAGTACTGGGCAGAGTGGTTCTCCAGCGTCTCCAGGAGTGGGCAGACGACCGTAAGATACTATCCGATATCCAGTTTGGCTTCCGAGAGGGTTTCGGAACAATCGAGCAGGCATTGAATCTAGCTCTAATAATGGGAAAATACGTATCAGCAAAGCAAGGAAGGTTATATATGGTCTATGTTGACCTATCTGCGGCCTTTGACTGCATTTCCCACTCGAAGCTTTGGTCAGTCCTTGCTGACATGGGTATAGATCCAGCCCTTGTAGACCTCCTCCGTGCGCTATATTCTAACGCTTCATCTAGGGTCCGCTTTGGAACGCAGGGTGAACTATCCGAGTCCTTTAAGGTAGAGCGGGGCGTGAGGCAGGGTTGTGTCCTGGCCCCCTTTCTCTTCTCTCTTTATACTAATGGCCATGAGGCAGAAATGTTGAGGAGGGGTCAGGACCTCCCACGAGTGAAAAAACGCCTGGTGCCCGCGCTTCTTTACGCGGATGACGCCGTGATCCTGGCAGGCACCCCGCGAGAGTTGCAGAAAGCTTTGGAAAGATATTCAAGGTTTATGGGCTGCCTGGATCTCAAAATAAATATAAAAAAAACATATGTAATGGTGGCAGGCAAGGGAAAGAAAGGGGGATGGACCATTTCCCTTGACAAAGAGAGATTAGATATGACCACTCAATACTCATATCTTGGGGTAATGATGGATGTAAAGCTCAACTGGAAAGCGGCCATTGAAGCTCGCAAACACCAACTTCTGCGAGCAATAATTGCTCTTATAAAATTCTCCCAGAAGTTAGGAAAGAGGCCACCAGTAGAGCTGCTCCGTATTTATAAAGCAAAGTGTCACTCCATCGCACTTTACGGGGCGGGGTTGTGGGGACATAAAAACACCCATGCTTTACAGGTAGCAGAGAATACATTCATGAGATTCCTCCTGGCGACACCTAAGCGAGTATCTACTTTTGCCTGCCATGCAGAGCTTGGAATGCCCCATATTGAGGATTTGGCAAAAATTCAGCCTCTACTGCTGTGGCGCCGTATTTGGACGTCAACAAGAAATTCATTTACAAAAGAGATAGTGGCAGACTGTTTGTCTCTGGAACACGTGGGGAAAATCGAGTGGTTATCATATGTGAAAAATCTCCTTGCGGACTTGGCGCTGGATAAATACTATTCTAACCCCGAATTAATTGCTGAGATCCCAAAGAAAGTTTTAAAAATAAGGGCTCTAAGCCACATGGAAGAACTGCGGCTGAGTAAGGAGTCAAACAAACCTTCAGTCCAACATTCCTTGGCAGTAATGACTACCTTGGAAATGGAACCATATCTGACTTACGTCGAGTCACAATTTGAGCGCTTCTTGTTGGCACGATTCAGATTAAATATTTTCCATAGGCTTGTAGCCTTCCCTAAAACTCTTAACTGGGATGAGCGTTTAACGGCGTGCCCCTGTGACGATACGTCCGAACAATCAACGATGCACACCGTTTTGTTTTGTAAATATTATACTGCACACCGCAAATTATGGCTAATTCCCCTGCTAAGAACCCTTGGCCTTAGAAGATGTCGCCCTGCTATGCTGCACTTGCAATTTTTGAACACTGCACTGACTTCGAAAAATGTTATTACCTTTTTAAAGTGTATTTTTAAACACAGATCAAATCTTGGTTGAAGTAATTTCTGTCAAGTTAAGGTAAAGGGCAGCCCAAAAGCGATTCATAAAGAATAATGTTCAAATTTTCATTGCAATGTAATGCATTTGTGTCAGAAGAAGTTCTGGAAAATTGCCCCAGTTGTTGCTCACTTTCATGAGTATATTGTGTTTAATATGTGTTTCATGTACTTTTATGGTTATTTATGCTTTATAACCGAATAAAGATTTACTTACTCACACAGGTTACTCTTCACTACGACTCCTGGGCACCGGGTGACCCTTCCCACCGGCTCCTCGGCACGCAACACACAACATACCCTTCACTCCAACTCCTGAGGACTGGGCACACCCTTTCACCCGGATCCTGAGCACCAAACCCACAAAGTTACCCTTCCCTCCGGCTCCTGAGCATCTAACACACAGGTTACACTTCGCTCGACACCTTGGCGCCGAGCGACATTACCCTCTGGCTCCTGAGCACTTAACACACACGTGCACTCACTAAGACTCCTGGGCACTTTGGCAGACCCTTCCCGTCGGCTCCTGAGCACCTTGCACCAGGTTACCCTTCAATCTGACTGCATGGACTATACAGCGCACGGTTACCGTCGGAAGTTGCGTGCAGGAAGGAGGAGCTATCTGCAGAGGGCGCTGGTCCTCCAGGAGTCAACGTGATACACTGGCCGCCCTGGGTATCACTAAAACGCAATCAGTCTTCTAAACTGATCACCTTATGGGCCAGTAACGTATGGCATCAGCCCTATACACTGGTCTCCACAAGGGTCAGCAACACTTGCATGTTTGTATGTGGTATTTGTATACAGGGCACAAGTCCTAAATAAAAAGAAGTGGAGGGACTAACCTAATTAATCAGTATACAAGTGGCATCACGGAGCGTGACATCACGGCGCGTACGGTGCGTGACATCACAGCCCGTGACATCACTGCAAGTGGCATCACAAGAAGTGACATCAGCTCTTAAGCCCTCACATATATGTTTAACGTCTATCATGAGTACATTTGAGCACATTTGGAGTATATTTGCAAACCCTTCTGATTTAGGCAGAAGATTCACAGTTTTGTAAGCTTCAGGTACACCAATGTTGCCTTTTGTCAGTGTAAAGCTTCCTTTAACCATAGTGCTTTAAAAGAAAAAATAGTGATATTTAAATTGTTACAACGCCTCCTCAATGGTAGTAAGCATATATAAATGCTATTTATTTTGTGCAAATACAGGGAAAGACAAACACATCTGATATTCTTACAGTGCATGCATATCTCCTAAACGGGGACTGAATCAATCAATCAATCAGGGATTTATAAAGCACACTACTCATCCATGAGGGTCTCAAGGCGCTGGGGAGCAGGGGGGGGACTGAATGAAGTGAAAAGCTGCCTCTCAAGTATGTGTGAAGTGCTAACAAGGTGTGAGCCTTTGTTTCCCCTCTGATTCATTTGTTTAAAGGTGTGAGGCTCCTGAGTGCTGCCAGCCAGGAGACTTGAACAAAAGGAGGCCCGATGACCCCTCAGATTCGGCCTTTGTTATGGGCCCAGCTGGAGTCTGAACTAAGAAAGCCCCCTCCCCACCTGCACAGTGTTGTGGATCAAAAGCAGACAAAACTGAAAGAGTCCCTAACTAGCCGTTTGTCTGGATCATGTGTTGTGTTTCAGTAATCTTGCAGTATGGCAGTTTTATTAGTTACCACACATTTGCTACAGGGCCAATCACAAGGGAAATTATAGTGTTACGTGAGTACATCAAAGATAGGGAAGCAAAAGAATAACATATAACGTATTACAATTCAATTTTTATTCATCATGTTATTTTATAAAAGATTAAGACCACAGGGTCTTATACAGTATACAATTAAAAACAATTTCATGAAAATGTGACACAAAAATATTATTAAAAACAGAGAAAACTACAACAGTGTTACAGTGGCCCTGTAGCAAATGTGTGGTAACTATTAATACTGCCATACTGCAAGATTACTGAAACACAACACATGAGCCAGAAAAACGGCTAGTTAGGAACTCTTTCAGTTTTGTCTCTTATGATTACCCTGCCCTATTACAGTTAAGAAGGGTTCCTCCTCTACTTTTTCACGTGGATCAAAAGCAGACAATAACGTGCAGGCGCTGCTGAATGTGTCCCGGTGTTTGCAAATTACACCGGGAGGAACTCAGCATCTTTTTTAGTGAGGCACAACTTCTTGGCAGGGTGGACGGTGTCCACCCTGTGAAAAAAGTGGGTGGATGCCGTCCACCCGCGTGTACCCCTGACTCGTGCCCTGTTTGTATACAGCAAACCTAATCGAAGGAAAGAGTAGCTCTGCACAAGGTCAAAGGTACAGTCAGTCAGTGCTGGTAGCTGGGTGATCAGACCTATATCCAAAGGACAAAGAGGTCACCATAAGGGTCATTAGAGCGTGAAGTCAGCCATAGAGGCACCTTCACATGGGACACAAAAGAACCAATTGAGAGTCGTGAGGCAAAGAGAAATTAGGAGTGGTGTGTCTCGTGAGGAGGGCTTCGGTCCAAAATGCTTGTATCCGTGGCTTTGGCCTCCATGTGTGTAAAAAGGTACCCCTATCCCTACAACCCTTCCAACACAGCTCTTAACCCCCAAACATCCTGTGGAGATGCACAGGAGTGAGGTACCAGAGTGTCAATATTGTATAGAAATTCTCCCTGTAACGTAGGCAGATGCAGGACTGGAACCCCTCTGCCAGATAGCCCCCCCAACTCTCTTCGGAAATGTCCATAGCCCATCCCCTCTCTCATTGCGCCATGCATGCATGTTCCTTGGAGGGGGTGAGATTGAAGATGCAGTGGTATAGCTAAGATATGCCTTCGCGTCAGATATTATTGGCGTGCAGAGATTCGATCGGTGATTCCTCCCTCTGCAAGGAGGCTCTACGAGCGTGGTCCCTCCCCGGCCTGTGTAATGCCCGTGTGAGCCTCTACGCGTTGCGTCTAGTCAATGCATGTTTCTGAATGAGTTCCGCCCTTGCCCACCGTCGCTGTAGAAGTCCTTCATGGAAGGTGACCAGCCCTAGTTCCAACAAAGGGGCCTGGGTCAGATATGCCTGTGGGGAAGTCTGGGTTCTTGGCCAGGGGAGTCAGAAGAAATGGATAGACCGGAAATGCATGTTTTCTTCTTACAATTTGTCAATGGAGCTTTCTTTTGAACTTCCTGTTCTTTCTCATTTCAGAAATGGGCATGACCTTATGTATAATGTCTAGGCCTAGGACATAGGGATAACTGTGTTTCCCTGTTGGCTCTTCGGACTAGAGCATTCCTGAGTAACAGTGAAACACACAGTCTGAAGTGTCACCCATGCATGCATTTGCTTGGGTATGCATTCAGGGGCATATTCTGGTGGTCTATTCATGCATGGGTCTTTGAAAAGGACGTACCAAGGCAGATGTGCGTTGCTCCCTGTGGTATTTATGTAGGTGTGATTGTATTGTGGGTTAAATGAGGATCAGTGTGGGTATATGGCATGTATGGTTCTGTATTTATGGACGTTGGTATGCAAAGTGCAATGTTTGTGGGTGCACTTCCCCTCCAACAAGTGGAGGGGCAATTAATACAATACTATGGGATTGCGTGGGCTGATATAGTATGCCTTCTATGGGTATGTTGGTCTCCGTGCATGTGTGCGCTGTTCAGAGAGGGAGATTGTGCAAGTGTGTTTATTTTTTATGTATGTGGGTTTTAACTGAGTTGGTATCAGATGTATTGGTTATATCTCTGGACAGGTTCTGTTTTTTTGTGCTTGACAAACCAAACCAGGAATTTGTATTCCTGCTACGTTCTTTATGCCACTCTCCCAGCACACTGACATTACATAACCAACACCATAGTCACATCATAGGTTCTTTGATTCCTCATCACATCACACGGAGGGACGTCACCATGACCTCTGACTCCAATAGCAACGCAAGAGAGGGCAGCACACAGGCTTCACCCTGATGAAGCCACCGGAAATGAATTACAAAATCATACAGCACTTGCAAAAATCAAAGGGAAATTGTATATGTCCCAGAAACTGAAACCAGGGCAGGCACATAAGTCAGGAGAGGTGGGGAGGCTCGGGGGAGACAAATGTGCTCTCTTCATATCTGTTCAACACCTCTCAGCACCGCTCATCATCTGCTGGGACCATCGACCTTGGAGCTCCCTTCCCCTCTCCCCCTGACTCCAAGACACGACGGGGGTGAGGGCGGCTCTGTGTTTTAGACTTTTAATACAATCCCGAATAAAAGGCAGAGCTATAAAGATGTATTCGAGCTCCCGATCTACCCCTGCGACTGCTACGCTTCAAACGAGCCGCAGCTTCCGGAGAGCTCAAATAAGGAATATATTGGCAAGGCGGAGGGAAGGGATGCCTGTTTGAGAGATTTACCCAGCGTGACACCAGCTCTTATCAGGAGAGAAAAGGGGGCATTCTCTCTCCTAACATAATGCGCCGCGTAGTAACCAAGAGACAACCACAAACAGAAGGAAATGATCGGATTAACACACTCGGGCCACTGGGAATACCCAGGACAGGGCTTTCCATACCGTTTGCTTATCGGAATGATTGCAGAAAAGGATCAGTCTCAAGCGAGTCAGTCCACCATTACCATGGTCTCTAAGCCCCGCCCCGCCCAGCAGGTGTCCGTGCTAAACTAGAGGTCGCTTGAATCTCATCTTTATGGAATTTGGCGAAATTTCATAAACATTTCTCAAACTACGTTTTTGGATGAAATGTGCTTTGCAAATATCTTGTGTGACTTTTTTTTTCATGTCAGGGTTCCATCTTGTGAAAAAGGCCTTGCGACATAAGGGTACTATGAGCAGAAAATTAAGCTAGGTGATATTTTAATTACGGCTTGGGAATTTGGATAACTCCTGAGTTTTCAATTGTATAAAATTCCCAACATATTCTACTCATTTTGCATTGCACATTTTTAGGTCTTGCCTACGCAGCACGCGTGTGCTGCGTAGGCAAAAAGACCTTTTGGAATGGCTTCGGCTTTTCAGCCAAAAACATGCACGTGTTCCATTCGAGATTCACTTGCGGGAGCGTGCGGCTGGCGCCATGTTATCAATTATCCCGGTGCCAGCCGCTCGCTCTCGCAAGTGAATCGCGCAGGCCACCTCCTCTCTCCCCCCTCCCCCTGCTGCTGCGTGAGGCGCGCGTGCTTGTGCTTGTTGCTACAAGGCATAGCTAGCTTGAGCTGCATATTGCAATGTTACCACAGCAATGAGGCAGTACAAAGCTCTCACAGATGTCCTACATCCACACGTCTCATAATGCATCTGTACCTTGATCTACATGTCACAGATCAGTTCGGTAGCCTACATGGTTAGTGTGTCTGCTGCTGTTTCTGGGCTGTTTTCCGGTTCTCCGTGCCACGCAAGCTACACGAATCCCAACGTCCTGCGGAACGACTGAGGAGCAGGCCTTCCAACAAGCCTAGTGGAGCGGCCAGTGCTCTCAGTTTGTGGACCATTCCTGGACCTGAGACACCGGACATGCCGTTTTGTTCACGCCTGGACCCCCAGCGCGACTAGAGGCAGGTAAAATGATCGAGCACAGCCAAGCTCAGCGGTAATAGTTACTGTGTGCTAAGTGGAAGCCCGGGGCCTCCCATGCAAGCTGCCCAGCCAAGTGTGGGTGCGGCTTGCGGGCCCCCGGTGAGCTCCCGCTCGGCCTCCTAGCCTCTTCCCTTTACCCTCTAGCCCTAGCCTGTAGACTCTGCCTGAATACAAGTCTACACGGAACAAGACCCACAGGAGCTCTATATCATTTTTGGAATTTCACTGGAGCACGAAGGAAGGCCCTATCACCTAGAATCTAGAAACACGTGGGGTGCAGGGGGGGTCTAGCAAGCCCAGAACCAGCTTTGAGGCACGTGAACTGCCCGGGAACGTAGTAACTTCCGCTTTCAGCTGGCGACAGACAATTAATCACATGCAGTATCAGTAGCTACCAGGGCTTTACGTGGGATGAAAAAACTGGGGGGGGGTCTCTTAAAAGGGGTGTGGCCAATGTAATCAAGGGAGTGGCTTAAACACATAAGCTAAAAATCCGTGCTTAGCATAGTGTGCCGCCTGATTGCATCCAGATATATGATACAACAAATAACATCATAGCTACAACAAGTCAGGACTATTGGCTTTGTCAATGGTTGATAGTTACATAAGATAAATAAGCAGTAACTATGGCTTGTATATACAGTGCTTTAAATGGAAAAAAATAAGTGCAAGCACTCAGCAAATTGAGATGTGGGCTAGGGGGTGGGGCTTGTGGGCAGCGCTAGGGGCAGTGCAAAGGGATCCAGCCAGGGGCACACATTTAATGTGATTGAGATCCAATTGGTGTGCAGATGTGCATAATGATACAACATCATTTCTGGTATATTTTCATTATTCCATTTCCCTTTTACCTACAAAAGGGTATATTTACTATTAAAGTGGGCTTCTCATGGTGCAACACCTAGTTCACGTATGACTTGCACAAGATATTTTCCTTAACATTTTTTGGAAAGGTTTAACTATGGTTAACCCTCTTGTCGCACTGCCACTTAGCAGACATCACCCAGCCCCTCCTAGATGGCACGGCTTTGCCTCAAAAATACTTGCCTGCTGTAAAGTCTGATTCCCTTTTTCTGGAGTCAGGCAAGCTGTTGAAAGCCTGAGCTAGGATGCCTGGCTCTGGTTCAGTTCCAGGTCGTCTTGCACCCTCAAGTCAACAAGCATTGGTATAGCCAATAGTCTCGCTTTTGGGACCTTATAAGTGTTTAGCCATGCAACAGTTGATGTTGTTGCACCAAGGATATTGTGCTGCATAACTAAATATTTATAAGGTCCCAAAAGCGAGACCTATTGGCTATGCCAATGCTTGTTTTACATAGTTTTTGCACATGGGAGACTCGCTTGTGTCTCTCTGAGAGAGGCACTTTCTGCTCGAACCGGTTTTCTATCACTGTTTTTTAATGTAAAAGGTGCACTTGTTTGAAAAACGTAAAGCTACAGCCTATTTTAGTCTAATAGCACGATTTCACAATGTTTTTGGAATTCCACAAATTTTCATGAAAAAGTTACACAGTTTCACACACCAACGGAAAACGTCACATTGCACAACTTTTTTTTTTGCACCAATCCATTTATGGTCAGAAAAAGTTATGAAAAACTTCATAATACACATTTTTGAGAAATTTAGTGAATAATATGTAATCCTAAATTAACCAATTATAATTGTGCAATTTAAATTCCGTCCAGACCTAGGTGCGTCAGTACAGGTGATTCAACGGACCCTAAATAGAATTACAGCTCCTAGAATGCACTGGTTTGTAAAAGGGGCAGCTGGGACTAAAAACGTGAGGTTTTCTTAGAATGAGCACCCAAAGGTATGGCACCAGAATAGCACTGACTAAATTTCATTTATAAAAATATAATATGCTAAATATTGTTTACAAAAATATCACCTTACTGTAGTTTACAGAAAATCTACACCCAACAGTGCAATATTGATATTGCGTTACATAATAATTTTGTCGTGGATATTCTGAGATACAGCCTACCCTAGACAAAAAGCACTTGTAGGTGCGTTTCACCCTCGTGGACTTTGTCAGTATGATGTTGCTTGTACTAACCAATTTTAAAAGCTGTGATTTGTGGACTCAGTGAACAAGCTTCCTTTTAATATTACCCACTATACTGGCTTTAGGTGCAATGCAGTCACAAATCATCACGCAGAAGTTAGTGGACCTCCCCAGACAAAGCGATGACAACTGCTGCCTCCACACAGAGGGGAATACAGCCGTTACAACAAGGTTTTTACCCCGTTGTACCTTTCCACTGCATTTTTACCACGTATGTTTTTAGAATGCATATGCTTTTACAACATATATGCCTTTACCACGCATTTAAGGTAAGTTCGGCGGTGTAGGGGTTATACCCCCACAAATACATTGTTTACATATATATACAGGGCTTTAAGTGGGATGAAAAAACTGGGAGGTCTCTCGAAGGGCGTGGCCAATGTAATTAAGGGCGTAGTTTAAAAACAAGTAAGCTAAAAATCTGTGCTTAGCATATTGTGCCGCCCGACTTGTATTTTGCTGTTTCTGTCATTGCATCCAGATATATGATACAACAAGTAACATCATACCTATAACAAGTAATGGCTATAGGCTTTGTCAATGGTTGTTATTTGCATAAGATAAATAAGCAGCAACTATGGCTTGTATATAATATTGAAAAAGCTTCTACTTAAAGCCTTAGGTGACACCACAACAATGTTGCTGCTCCTGAGTTTCAACAAGAGAAGGGAAATCGAGAGAGAATATTACTCTCTTTAAGGGATTTCCCTTACCCTACAACGCTCCCCTGGCATGAGGTCATGCCGTAACTTCTCCACTAGTGAGAAGTGAGCAGTATGAGCATGCGCACATCCATGTGCCTGCTGTCACTGCAGTCTGGAAAAAAATGGACCGCCTGTGCCAGGGCACAAAACAGAGCCCAATAGAGACCTGTTTTGAGGCCCCCTTTAAAAAAACTGCTGGTGCTCAGCCCTGGTGAGACCCGGCCCACTTAATGCCCTGTATATATATATATATATTCACTTAAAAAACCATAGGTTTCACACATGTTATAGTTAGGTGGATATTTCACTCGTAAAAAACCAATGAAATTCCCCCGTTATAGTTAGTTGAGATAACTATAACTCGCCCGCCCGCAATCCTCTGCTCATGACGTCACATATTACATCACTCATGACATGGTCAGTGGCATCACTCATGACATCACTGATGACATCATCCTTGTGATAGAGTAACGGTCGCGTGAGTTATAGTTATCTCAACTAACTATAACGGGGAATTTCATTGGTTTTTTACGAGTGAAATATCCACCTAACTATAACATGTGTGAAACCTATGGTTTTTTAAGTGAATTTGCAAGGTTTTTTAAATGCTAATTCCTAACTATAACGTGTGTGAAACCTATGGTTTTTTCAGTGAATTTGTACGGTTTTTTAAATGCTAAGTTATGTATGTATTATAATTTTTTTTATATATTTATTTTTCAATAAACTATGTATTATTATTTTTTTTTTTTTATGGTTTTTCACCGTGCGCACAGCATGCGCGCACCTCCGCGATTTTTAAAAATAAATTGACATTTTTTTTCTGCCTTCGGGGTCCTTCAGGGACCCCCTGACCACGGCTAGGGTCAGGAACTCCCTACCCTGCCCCCTTTTCACGTTCGTTACCTTCCTTTTCCACTCTCGCACTGAAAACAAACAAAATGGCGGCCGACACTTCCTGATTTTGACCGATTCGAACGTTGACTGACATGTAACAACCAATCAGAATTACGCTCGCGCACGTTAGGGTGCGCGCACGGTGCGCGCACGGTGCGCGGCTATAGATATGTATGTGCTTTTAACTGTAATTTTCTCAGGAACTACTAAACAGATTGACTCCATATATGCAAAAGGCACATCCCTGACCTGAGGACTACCTCTCTGCCAAATTTCAAGTAATTCTGTTCAGCCGTTCGGGCTGTACCTTCGACTAAAGTTCCTATGGGAAAATGCATGGGGAAAACGCGTTTTGGGACCCCCCTTTTTTCTCGGCCCCCGCTTGACAAATCCCCCCGAGACTTTCAGGGTAGGAGCTGAGCGGAGCGCCCCATTAGTTTTGAAAATTTCGCGAAGATTCGCCAACCGGCGCCAAAGTTATTCAAAATAGAATTTTGAGATTTCCTATGGAAACACGGTCCTAACTATAACTATCTACTGGCGACCGCCAGTAGATAATATATATATATACATATATATATTACCAACTGGCGGTCGCCAGTAGGTAGTTATAGTTAGGACCAAGTTTCCATAGGAAGAGCATTTTTTGTTTTGCTTATATCTTTGGCGTCGTTTGATGAATGTTCATGACATTTTCCAAACTAATTCTTTGTTCATATCACCTCCTCTGTTGAAGTTTGGGGGTGATTCGCAAAGGGGGGCCGAGAAAAAAGGGGGGTCCCAAAACGTGTTTTCTCCATGCAATTTCCATAGGAAACTTTAGACAAGGTTACAGGTCGAACGGGTGAACGGGTGAACGGTATTACCCCAAATTTAGCAGGGAGAAGGGTCTTGGTCTAGAAAGCATGCTTTTGCTTATTTAGTGTAAATCCGTTCAGTAGTTTTGGAGAAATATCGAAATTTGCAGATATCGATATTTGGGAATTCTGCCATCTGATTGGCTGAGGCGTTACGAGCACGAGCTTGCTACTTATTGGCTGCGAGCTGTTGCAACTAGGAAGTGTTGGCAGCCATTTTGTGATTCCGTTGAAACGAATAAGGGCGAAAAGAGTAGGAAACAGCAGGATAGGAGCACTGTAACCTCTGTGGGGGAGTGCGAAGCAAAGTAGTCACTCCTACCAATCTGAAAGTGCGGTGTTGCTCAGAGTGACATAGTGCTGAGATGAGATGCTGCTATACTCGGGTATGAAACCGAGAGCCTAAACCGTGAGCTCATTGCTGTAAAGTGATGTGCTCTGATCTTTGTAGCATACCTGTGCAAGTAGTGTTAGTAGGCGTTTATACCATACAGGGAGTGGGAAGCGAACTACTGACCTCTACCGTGCGTTTATACTATACCGGAAGTGGGAAGCGAAGTACTCACGCCTACTGGTGTGAAGACTCGGGGATCATACCGAGCTGATTGCTGTAAAGTGATGGGCTGTGGGCGCTGTAGCATACTGGCTGCTGTAGTATAACTGTGTAAATAGTGTAAGTATGCGTTTATACTATACAGGGAGTGGGAAGTGAACTACTCACCCCTACTGGTCTGAAGACTCGGGGATTAAACCGTGACCTCATTGCTGGAAAATGATATGCTCTGGGCGCTGTAGCCTACCTGTGGAAGTAGTGTTAGTTTGCGTTTATACAATACAGGGAGTGGGAAGCGAACTACTCACCCCTACCGGTCTCAAGACTCGTGGATGAAACCATGAGCTCATTGCTGTAAAGTCATGTGCTCTGTGTAGTAGTCCAATGTAAGTCATAGTAGAATGTTAGTATGTAATGATACTAGAATGTAAGTATGGAATGTTAGAATGTAGGGCTGTCATGAGGGGAATCTTAAGGCGTTTGTGCACGGTGCTGGAGAAGATGGTTGCCTTGCTGTCTGCTCCTGTTGGTGGCTGTTTAAGCTGTCTTCTTTTCCTGCAATAAATCTACTTATCGGATCCACTGCTGTCTGCCTCTTCACTACATAAATTTGGCGATGAGCCGGAGAAGGTAAAAAGAAGGCAGCACTCACCAATATTTTGAGCTTCCTTGCGTTCTGCTGAAGACCCGTTTTCTTCGTGAAGCTGTTTCTACTCATCCCAGGGTCGTCGGCTCATCGAACCATGTCATCCGACCTCTGGTGGGATTAACATTTTGGGATTTTGGGCTTCCGCTGCCTCTTCACTACACTCTGGTCGCTGTACAGCACGTGTGCAAGTAGTGTTACTATGCGTTTATGCTAATTCTGTAGTTATGCAGTAACCAATGCATCATGGCCCTATGGAGCGCCACCTCCCAGGTGCAGCTCATACTATGTCCCGGGGTGTGCATCCGCGGGACATTTCTGTTTGCTATTACAGGGCGGGAGCATGGCTTCCACCCTGTGATAGCAAATCTTTGTTTGCCTCGTTGAAGCGAGAGGAGGAAAACCTCGTATCGCTTCAATAAAGCGGATACGGATGGTAAAAATGGAGAAAAAAAATGAAGCGGGTTCTCACCCATTCATTTAAATGAACCCCCTGGTGGGTAATGTTCCGGTGCCAATCCTATTATTATATTGCGGGGTCTCTGCAGCACTGGGGACCTTAATCTCATAAGTAAATTAGGTGCAGGAGGGCACAGAGACGTTTCGCAGCCTAGGGGATCGCCACCTCCCCGGGTATTGTTTAGTAATTGTTCAGGGGGCTTCGAGGCCAACTCAAGTCCGGGGATCGCCACCCTCCGGGACTTTACTTAAATATGCAGGTTGGGCATCGCCAGTCCCTGAAGCCTCGGTGGCCCTAGGCAGTGCCTTATTAGTTCTGTAATCACATGGGTGGTACACGGGCAGTACTCATGATGTTATAAAGTGATACACTCATAGAACCCTTGCAGTTGTAGAATTACCTAGGCTTCATTTATGTAATAGTCTGTTGGTTTATATTCGGTAGGTGCACCACAAAATTACAAATGTTTTCCCTCATAACCTCCTATCAACCGCCGATTTCCACAAAAACTACAGACAAGTGTTGTCAGAAAAAGAAGACCCATACACTCACTTATTTATTGGTAAAAAAAAATAACTTTTATTAAAACAACACAAATAAATGGAAACGCAACTTTATTCGAATAATTATAAGTATGTGTGCCATGTCCAAGAGAAAAAGAAAGGTAGTCAGAATGAAAGGAAGAAAGTGAGAATGGGACAGAGAGCGAGTGGGTGGAAGGGAGAAGGGGAGAGAGAGTCAAAAGAACAGAGGGAGGAGGAGACAGAGCGTCAGCCTACTGCACCCAGCCCTCACTGTTCACCTCCTGTCACCCGTGTGTCTGGGACGTTGGGATCCACGAGAAAGAGTGCGGTCCAGCAAGTCTTTAAAATGAAACAGAGGTATGAATGATGCCAGAGATTACATTATTATCTATGGCAACATCGCTTGCCTGCACCTGTGCACCCAGGCTGCTGAACCCCAGCCCCTTCCCCCGTACTGTGCTCAATTGCAGCTCCTGCGCACCGAGGCTTCGCTGCTCACCTGCCACAACCGGTGTGTCCAACGACGTGCCAGTGCGAGCTCCAAGTCCGGGGTGCCTCTCTCAGGGTGGCACAGCAGGTCTCCGGTCGGGGACGGTGTCTTGATACCATGATGGCATGCGTCAGAATGCCCCGGGCCTCATCGCGGGCTGAGGATCCGCTCCGCCGATTTTGGTGCCACTAACCCAGTGTCTGAAAAGGGAGAAATATTATAATGCTGGAAACGTCTTGAGGTAAATGAAGGTTTATTTCAAGCTTAATAGAGAACACCAGTTGAGGGCATCCTTCCTTCTTGAAGTACGATCTACCAACTGTTAGTGGTAATCGTGGTTCAAAGAGGAGTTGGAGTGCACGAGAATACATAAGGTTAAATAATAATATGTTATGCCAACGTTCACATACAATGTAAATGTAAATGTTGTAGACTTGTAAAGCGCACAGCTACCCCAGCAACGGGGCGTCCCGGCGCTGTAGACCGCTGGGGAACCCGTCCTGGCTATCCCTGTGAGATGGTCCCTTTCTGGGTATCTCCAAGGTGAAACCAGGCATCCCCGGCATCTGTGGGGGGCCGTTGTAGAGATGAGGCAAGCTTAATGCCCAGAGTTGCCGAGTGTGTTCCTGGTTAGAGTAGGTACCGAGGCGAGAATTATCGAGTCCGTTTTGACCCTGGCCCACGACCCTGCCGCGTCGGGAATTGAACCCTGGTCCCTGGCAGATTCTCTGCTTACGGGTCTGCCGCCTCTAACTAGTGAGCCACCTCTGGAACAGAGCGCATGCTAGAAGCATAATGTGCGCGTGCAATGCAGTGGTGCAAGCCTGTGTGCATGTACACTTAGTAATCAGCTCACTACAGTGACCCAAAGGCCAACGCCACGTGTCTGTAGGGCAGCGCTGCCCGCTGGCTCAGGCTTACAGTACGGTCCAGCAGGTCCTTAAAATGAGACAGAGATGTGACTGAATGAGGTCAGAGATCACATCATTACGCACGGAAACATCGCTTGGTCAAACCTGCGCACCCAGGCTGATGCATCCCACCCCTCCCGCCACACCGCGCTTAATTGCAGCCCTTGTGCACCCAGGCCCCACTGCTCACCTGCTGTCATCGGTGTGTGTCCAAACATGACGGCCAGCAGGGTTCACAATTCAGATCTAGTTTTGATTGCCAGGATGGTGTACACCTCATGGTTCCCTTTTTTTTAATTGCGCATTGTGATATGCGAGGTGGATGCGGCCATGTCACCTGAGGCAGTGTGGAAGAACTGGGACATGTGGCGTCGTCGTTATCCTATTTATACGTATGCAAAGTAGGCTGGGCTTGCGTACGCCAGGCCAGCGTAGGGGTGTGAATAATTAATCCGGGGACCTGGGCGTTGTTCAGTTCCTGCTTGGGCAAGAAGTGTACTTATGTGTGTGTCCCTGTTGCCGTTTTGACGTCGCACAATCCGCAATTTACATTAATGTAGCATGTACCGGGAGGGCGGCAAATATCGCTAATGAGATGCTGTCCGAAAATATTGAATGGACAACATCACATGTCGTTGTCAAGCTTGTGGCTCTGCGCAGACACGCATATCAATTGTGTGCGGTATTATTGAGTGTTGCTATCGCGAAGCGCACACATGTGTATGTGCTCGGCTGGAGGGAGGATCAGCAGTGAGGCTACGTTATACACAGTGATAACGCTCATTACGGTCAAGCAATGCATGTTAAATGTGAATCTGAAAGTCTCACATATGACACACTACAATACTGGTAAAGTCTGACAACAGAGCATACTGTAACACAAATCTACACATTACTCTTTACTGTTTGTCACATGTGATCTAGGATGTGCACTCTGCCCGTGGCTGATGATACCCCTTTGAGACACCAATACCCAGGCCGAAAGGCAGCACAATAATGCACACACACACACAAGGGGCATCATGTAACACACATTTGTTTTTTGATGTAACGTTTCAGATGCATGGCCATCACACGTGGAAGGCTACTGTACAAAGCATGAATATTGATCAAGCTGATCATTGCATGTTATGTGTACTATAAGATATGTGTACACAGCAAAATACTTTTCAAAAAAGCTCTCTAAGCAGAAGAGGTGTCTCTCATCAAACGCTGTAGAGTGAATGACTAAAATGGGTGGGGTCCTCCAACTGTTACAATGGGAAATGTTATGAACCAATCAAATGCTTTTTTTTAAGGTCACATGGCAATCACGCACCGAGCGCGCAAGAAGGCCGCACCCGACGCGATTTTGAGAAAATATATTTACCATAATATAAGTTTATTACAGTTAGAAATATATAAACGTGTAAAATATTTTAGATTATCGCTTGCTCTCATATACACTTTAAACTTATTTAGATATAGTTTTGAGACATTAAAAACAATCATTGGCACAGCCAATAGGTCTCGCTTTTGGGACCTTATAATTATTTAGTTATGCAGCATAATATCCTTGGTGCAACAACATTAACTGTTGCATAGTTAAACACTTATAAAGTCCCAAAGGCGAGACCTATTGGCTATGCCAATGCTTGTTTTTTAATGCGCTTCAAACACTGAGCTCAGAGGCTAATCACTGCTTTGATGTGTAACTGACTTGCAAACACAAAATGGCCACCCTGCGGTCTCGCATTATTCACTAGCTGCAGAGAGGGCGCCAAATGTCCTTCCGCCCAGGGTGTTATCGGAGCAAGAACCGGCTCTGACCGCTAGATAAACACGTGGGGGTGCATGCGTAGTACTCCTTAAGCAGCTCACACCTGTGCAGGCACTGCTGTACTCTGCTGGGTATTTATGATTATAGGGATCAGAATCAGATTTGCAAAAGAAACCTTATTAATATCAATTCTTAATTAGTATTATTTTATTCATTAATTCATCTCCTAACTCTAGATGGCGAGTATGAGCCACTTGAACCCTGTTGGTCTAATAGGGCACCAGGAACCCCCTCTCTCCTATCCATATGTACTTAGTCATTTTGTCTCACCTGTCATTACATTAATTCTGCTTCCCCGCCTTGAGTAAACAGTGATACTCCCTATTAACCATCTATGCCACTCTGAATTGAGCCATCTTTATCACCTTGCATTTAGTTAAATGCCCCTCTCCTGAGTCGGGTGCTTCTCCTTGCATCATTAGCTGTGCCTCCCAAGAGTGATCAGCTGTACTGCCCTGCATTGAATGAACTGACCCACCCTGCACTGAGTGAACTTTGCATCCCTGCATTTCGTGAACAGCTCTATCCTGAATTGAGCTCTGTGCCACTTCATCACAGCCTCTCTATTCCCCCTTACTTCTGCCCCATGTTCGATGATATACATCTGCCCAACAGCAACACAATAGGACTTCAGCTATGCACACACAAAACCATAATTAGACGTGGCCCATTTAAGCTAGCTGCATGAACTTAACCCTTAACCACCTTCCACCTTTAACCGCCACACTGTCAGTGTTCTGTTCATCTTGGATTATAACATAGTTCTGCATATCTCCTTCCTGCATAACACCCTAGTTATATTGATGTCTGTCCTTCACAGCTCTGCAAACCTCATCACATTCCTGAAGCTGCCTGGAGGCGCATATACAGTGCTCCACAAAGAGGTGGAGCACATTCGGCGTCTCCCTGGTCAAAGGTGCACCGCAGTGCAAAAGGACAGTGTGCTCTCAGTTTAAATCGACCCTGAAGGGAGCAGAAAAGAAGTCCATCTGTTACATCATTTTCTGATCACCGCCCTCCCCTTCTTCGCCTTTTATCCAGTACAAAACCTCCCCTGCAGGTGAAACCCCAAAGCAATGCAAATGATGTTGCTTTCATCCTATAAACTGCACACTTGGATTTTACCACTGAAAAGTGCACTGCAGACGTTGAGTCTGGGTCAGCGCTGTACTAGTACCATCAATAACATGGACTAAACCAAAACAAGCACCAGAAAAAAAAACAATCTATTATTAAGTTAGGCTATTTTAGACAAATAAACAGGTACTTGCTGACACAGATAACAGAGAACAAAATTTGGACATGCACCATAGTTATCTAGAAGCGAGATGCCCATGGCGCACATCTTTCTTTTCACCAACGAGGCATCGTAAAGTATATATATGATTGGCTTTCATTGACCACGTTCTGCAGGCAATTAGTGGCATTATTGCAAATGGATTACTCTATTAGATTATTCCATGGGAGGGGACCCTTTTGCAAAACTAAAAGATTCATTTCAATACTGATTGTGCCTGCAACATCCATCTCAGTGAGCATGTGAAGATACAGAGACTCCCCAATGTATCTATTATTATTGATGGGATTACATTACTATAGCCTCTGATTTCTGACATCAAAAACAGACTGGACACAGGGCAAAATCCATCTTGTTGGTTAATTGAGGATGCCACAACTGGGTGGTGTATTTCTCAAATGTATCCGCATTATGAACACAGCTACCACTTTTTGCTACTACCTGGTACATTAAAATTGTTCCCTCATGCCCATAACGATCTCTAGAACGTGTGTGGACATTCCACCTGCATGCCCACAAGCACAAAACACAGAACCAGTGCCATCTAGTTGGCAAAGCAATGCTGATCCAGCAGTGTACGCTAATGCGTACTAATGCCCTAAAAAATGCAAACCTTTGAACCATCCAAGTCCCATTAACCAGGTCTTTGAAAGTAGTAAGAGATTTGCTAGGCCTATGTTTGCTCTGAAGGCAAAAGGAACTCTTGTGCAAAAGGATCAGTGCAGCAGGTTGATATTTACAGCAGGATTGAGTCCCATGGCCTGCAACATCCTCATGGTTGGTGTTGCAGTGTTACCTTTGGATGAAACGCTACCTGTAGTGCTTCTGTTTGTGCTGCCACATGTCATAGTCCAAGGTTGCACCCGTATTAGTGTGGAGTAAATAGCTGTCATATGATGGTTGATTTGAGGCAAAGCTGTAATTGAGGCCACCGTTCGCCCCTTTTTATTACCTAGCTCTGCATCACAGTTGAGATTATTTTACAGTGAGAGCAGTCACCCACTTGAGATTCATGCAATAATGCCGTCAGGAGCACAAGTGATATAGAGCACAGGCAGTATACGCGTTATGGATGAAGCACTGCATAAACAATGAAATCCTCCGGCAATATGTCCCATCATGCGCTCCCCACATGTTCGTCCATCATGACCACAGGCCATACATGCAATAATGACTGTAAACACGATATGCAAGTCAAAATCAGCAATAATAGCAAAAGGTAGTGTGAGCGATTATGACCCATGGCAGGCGATATAGAAATGTCCATAGATAGTTTAAGCTATTTTGTCTTATTCAGTCAACGTACTATATCGCGCTTGAAGGGTGCCGCAAACAATGTAAACAAGCATTGGCCGCGCAGCCGTGAAAATGACACGGCTGCGCGGCCCGCAAAAGTGAAAGTGATAGCGGGCGCGATCAAGCACGGCGGAGGTACACATGGCGGCTGCGCGCGTGCACGCTCACGTGCATGCAGGTATTAGGTCACAGGCAGCACTTTAAAAACCTGCATACAAAATGTCTCGGCCAGACCAGCGCATGCCCTGGATCAGACGAGACCTAAAAAATGAGGGAATGGCGTACCCTTCGCGACAATAAGTCGGTTGCGCCACTTAACTGAGTGGAGTCCCCCGGGCTCCAAAGCCCCTCAATTGGGTTTCAATAAAGTAATCAAAAGTTCTACATAGGTTGATGTTTCATGGTGTTTTATTCACACACAAGTTTCTTTAAAGTTTTCTTTTAGCATTATTCCAATGCGGAGTCCCAATGCATTTCGGCATTAACATAACATGCCTTCATCAGGGGAAACGTTTCTATAATGTAAACAAAAAGCGTAGCACTCAATAAATGATTCTGGACAGGTACGTGGTTATATGCAATAACTGTGATGTTACGGAATACAAAATGTTTAAAAACGATCGATGTTATGCGTGGTGACAGCATTAATCCGACGTGTTTCGCGGTGAGCCGACTTTCTATTATGCAGTTGTCCGTAATATCAGGAAGGTCCGTGAAGGTTAGCTACGTGCACTGTTGAGTGAATACAGAACGGGAATCAATGAAGCTGGCTCGGGGTGTATTATAATAAAACGTGCTAGTAAACGCGTGTGTTTTCGATATTAGTTAGAGTAAGACAAATGAATTTTAAATGTGTGCTATAGTGCTCCATGCAATCCAACATGCGTCGTGGCTAAAAAACATGCTTTTAGAATCGAACAGTGATGTTCTTACCGAGTTAAGCGTGATGATTCTCGCGTAGTGTGCTCCGGAAGTAAAACCCGAGCATGTTACCCGGAAGTGTATTAAATGAACTAGGGTTGCTAAGCAACCGGGGCAACGTTGTGATAAAAGTGTCGGTTGTTAGTGCTAATAAAGTTAGCTATTCCATAAACGGTGAGGATGGTGATGGAAGGTGATAAGGGTCGAATGGTGATAAAAATAAAAATAAAAGCGCACTGGTAATCGAAATGAAAACGGAGAGTTAAATTAACTATAATGGTGTAGACAGAACGTGTGTAGTGGGTGACATCTGTTCTAGCAAGGAGATGGTAACAGTAAATAATAACAAGGAAAATATCTGATTGAAGGAAAGATAAATGACACATTATACGATGAATGAGACATTAAATATCATGGTGAAAAATTACATTAAACCACATGGTAAAGGCTATAGGCAGGACCAAGGAAGCTAATGATCAAATATTAGCGCTGTTGTAACTTTAAAGGTAACAATTCAATTCCATACGGTCGTTGAAACCATTTGGCTTCATGCTACACAGAAGGGATATCCAGTAATTCTCTCTTTTGAGAAGTTCATTATGATTATCCCGACCCTCTAGTCTGAGAACTGTCTCTAATACGCAATAGCGTAATTGACTGATGCTGTGGCCTGCTTCCAGGAAATGCTGTGCCACTGTCGATTTCAACTGTTTGGTGCGAATGTTGGACTTGTGCTCGTTAAGTCGTATCTTAATCTTGCGTTCAGTAGTTTGTCCAATGTAAACCTTCCCGCACGGGCATTTGATCATGTAAATAAGGTTTGCACTGTCGCATGTTGCTGTAGCTCTGACCTTGATATTGTTTCCTTTCATAGGGTGACTGATGGTTGTCCCCTTGATTACTTTGCTACAATGGCTACAATTCCAACAGGGTACTGTCCCTTTGTGAACAGTGATTGTAGTTTCTTTGTATTTGATGAGTTCTCCAAGTTTTTGCTCCTGGTGTAAGCGAATATGGGGTCGGAATTGAAAATAATATTAAAATCCTGTTCAATTCGCAGTATTTCCCAATGTCTTTAAATGATCTGCCTGAATTTGAAGCTAGAAGTCGAATATTTGGATACCACTGTTATGGAATCTTTGTTGGTAGGTGGACTCATGTGAAGTAGTTGTTGTCTGTTGACATTGTTGCAGCATTGTTTGGCCTGCTCAAGTATTTGGGGAGGGTACCTTCGTGCAGTAAATCTAGATGTCATCTCTTTCAAATGGTCATCAAGCTTTGTGGGGTTGGATACTATACGTTTCACTCTTATGAACTGGCTATATGGTAAATGGTCCTTAAGAGGCTGAGGATGGAAACTAGAGTAGTACAAAGTATTGTTCCTATCTGTTGTCTTTCTGAAGAGTTCAGTCTCAAATCCTGTAGCTGTTTTGATTACTCTCACATCCAAAAAGGATATGGATGAGTCTTGTATGTCATGAGTGAATTGTATCCATGTGTCGATGATGTTGAGTTTTTGAAGCTCATCTTGGAGTATTCTTTTTGGTCGTTGCCAGATCAAGAAAATATCGTCGATAAATCTGACGAACATTTTACTGTGAGATTTCCAAACTTCTTTCGACAAAATCCATTCCTCTTCAAACCTACTCATAAACATATTAGCATACGCTGGTGCTGCTGAATTGCCCATTGATGTACCAGTAAGCTGCTGGTACCAATCCTCTTTCCATAGAAAGTAACTGTTGAACAATGTGAACTGTAGAAGTTTCATCAAGAAAACTTTGAAGTCCTCTGGCAAATCTGTACCGAGTAATCCATTTTCTATTGCTTCAATGCCCATGGAATGTGGAATGGAGGTGTAGAGGACCATAACGTCTATGGTACATAAATGGATGTCTTCAAGATTCTCTATAGATAAGTTGTTAAGCTTGTTAAGAAAATCCGTGGTGTCTTTGATGTAGGTACTTGTAGCTGTGACTATGGGTTGTAAGTATTTGTCAAGAAGCTTGCCCACCGGCTCGTGGATGCTCCCACAGGTGGAGACTATTGGTCTACATGGAGGTCTCTGTAAGCTCTTGTGTATCTTTGGGACCAAGAAAAATTTAGGGCTTTTAGGATAAGTCGTGATGAGATATTTTCTCGTTTTTTCATTGATGGTTCCATTCTTGGTTGCTTCGTCTAGTATAGCATCCAATGTCAGCTTGAAATCGTTGGTAGGATTTGTTTCTAATTTTAAATATGTATTGGTGTCCACGAGGTGAAGAGACGCTTGTTCCTCATAGTATGATGTATTTAAGATAACAATGGCTCCGCCTTTGTCAGCTTTTGTGCAGGTTCTAGCTTTATTGTTAGCAATGTTTTTTAGTGTGTGCATCTCCTTGATGGTATAATTTTTCCTCTTGGTTTTCGGTTGACAATTCAATTTTTTCAGGTCATTAATGACTAAAGTCTCAAAAGTATCCAGCGTCTTATGTGAAGACGGCGGCATGAAGGTGCTCTTGGGCCTTAAGCCAAGTAATTGATCTGGCTCACTAGACTTAGATTTTTGAATGACATTGTCGAAGAAGTGTCGTAAGCGTAATTTTCGCATGAGCTTGAAAAACGCTATATTAAGCTCCAATTTATTGGTCTGTGATGTCGGTATAAATGAAGTTCCTTTTTGTAACGTTTTGATTTGAATGTCGTTGAGGTTATGGTCCGAGATATTTAGAACTAAGTTGTCTGTGGTGTAATTTTCTTCGGCTTGTCCTTCTTTCCTGTTACTGTGCGTGTTTGTGGGGGTTCTTTTACCTTTTCTTTTGCCCCTCCTGGGTCGTCTTGTGCCTCTGGGCCTACCGCTAAAAAAGGCTCAGTAGAGGTTGTAGGGGTTTCGTCACTAATTGTTTGTGAAGTGGCTGTTGCTTGTATGTGTTGTACAGTAGGTATATTAGTTGCTGGTTTTGGAGGTTGATGTCTCGCGAATCTTCTCTGTTGGTTCATCGTGTCTCCTTCCGAAGATGAGATGTCCGTGTTAGCCGAATATGGCTTATTTTGTCTCCTTTTGGCGTAAATTTCTCCGCCCATGAATACACTTCTCCCATCTTGTAGTCAATGGTATCACGTCGTAGTTTGCGAATTTTGCGCTCATTTACTTCTGCTGTGTGTTTCGACAATTGCATGTTAATGTCTTCCAAGATTTTTCCAAGTTCTTCTGGAGATAAACTATTTTCCACTTCGGTTTTCACATTAGAAATGTCTTTGGCTAGTTCTTCTAAAATGTTGGATAATTCTTCAATGATTAGAAGAATGAAAAGCGAACATTTGTTTAATATCGCGTACCAGCGATCTTTAAACCTCTGCACATTCTTACAGAGAGAAGGCTTTAATGGGATCCTCAATCCTCTCGGAATCCTTTGTGCACGGTGGTACTTAACCAAAGTACTTGCGTGCAGGCGTTGATTTACTTCTTTTTTGGACAGATACAACAACTGTCTCACGTTTTGTTCCTTGGTGCGGCCAGTTGCCAGTTCGGTAGCATCTTCGTGTATGAGTGCGTATATTCTGTCTACTTCCTCAACTGGAAAATAGTTTATCTCCAGAAGAACTTGGAAAAATCTTGGAAGACATTAACATGCAATTGTCGAAACACACAGCAGAAGTAAATGAGCGCAAAATTCGCAAACTACGACGTGATACCATTGACTACAAGATGGGAGAAGTATATTCATGGGCGGAAATTTACGCCAAAAGGAGACAAAATAAGCCATATTCAGCTAACACGGACATCTCATCTTCGGAAGGAGACACGATGAACCAACAGAGAAGATTCGCGAGACATCAACCTCCAAAACCAGCAACTAATATACCTACTGTACAACACATGCAAGCAACAGCCACTTCACAAACAATTAGTAACGAAACCCCTACAACCTCTACTGAGCCTTTTTTAGCGGTAGGCCCAGAGGCACAAGACGACCCAGGAGGGGCAAAAGAAAAGGTAAAAGAACCCCCACAAACACGCACAGTAACAGGAAAGAAGGACAAGCCGAAGAAAATTACACCACAGGCAACTTAGTTATAAATATCTCGGACCATCACCTCAACGACATTCAAATCAAAACATTACAAAAAGGAACTTCATTTATACCGACATCACAGACCAATAAATTGGAGCTTAATATAGCGTTTTTCAAGCTCATGCGAAAATTACGCTTACGACACTTCTTCGACAATGTCATTCAAAAATCTAAGTCTAGTGAGCCAGATCAATTACTTGGCTTAAGGCCCAAGAGCACCTTCATGCCGCCGTCTTCACATAAGACGCTGAATACTTTTGAGACTTTAGTCATTAATGACCTGAAAAAATTGAATTGTCAACCGAAAACCAAGAGGAAAAATTATACCATCAAGGAGATGCACACACTAAAAAACATTGCTAACAATAAAGCTATAACCTGCACAAAAGCTGACAAAGGCGGAGCCATTGTTATCTTAAATCCATCATACTATGAGGAACAAGCGTCTCTTCACCTCGCGGACACCAATACATATTTAAAATTAGAAACAAATCCTACCAACGATTTCAAGCTGACATTGGATTTTATACTAGATGAAGCAACCAAGAATGGAACCATCAATGAAAAAACGAGAAAATATCTCATCACAACTTATCCTAAAAGCCCTAAATTTTTCTTGGTCCCAAAGATACACAAGAGCTTACAGAGACCTCCATGTAGACCAATAGTCTCCCCCTGTGGGAGCATCCACGAGCCGGTGGGCAAGCTTCTTGACAAATACTTACAACCCATAGTCACAGCTACAAGTACCTACATCAAAGACACCACGGATTTTCTTAACAAGCTTAACAACTTATCTATAGAGAATCTTGAAGACATCCATTTATGTACCATAGACGTTACGTCCCTCTACTCCTCCATTCCACATTCCATGGGCATTGAAGCAATAGAAAATGGATTACTCGGTACAGATTTGCCAGAGGACTTCAAAGTTTTCTTGATGAAACTTCTACAGTTCACATTGTTCAACAGTTACTTTCTATGGAAAGAGGATTGGTACCAGCAGCTTACTGGTACATCAATGGGCAATTCAGCAGCACCAGCGTATGCTAATATGTTTATGAGTAGGTTTGAAGAGGAATGGATTTTGTCGAAAGAAGTTTGGAAATCTCACATTAAAATGTTCGTCAGATTTATCGACGATATTTTCTTGATCTGGCAACGACCAAAAAGAATACTCCAAGATGAGCTTCAAAAACTCAACATCATCGACACACGGATACAATTCACTCATGACATACAAGACTCACCCATATCCTTTTTGGATGTGAGAGTAATCAAAACAGCTACAGGATTTGAGACTGAACTCTTCAGAAAGACAACAGATAGGAACAATACTTTGTACTACTCTAGTTTCCATCCTCAGCCTCTTAAGGACCATTTACCATATAGCCAGTTCATAAGAGTGAAACGTATAGTATCCAACCCCACAAAGCTTGATGACCATTTGAAAGAGATGACATCTAGATTTACTGCACGAAGGTACCCTCCCCAAATACTTGAGCAGGCCAAACAACGCTGTAACAATGTCAACAGACAACAACTAGTTCACAAGAGTCCACCTACCAACAAAGATTCCATAACAGTGGTATCCAAATATTCGACTTCTAGCTTCAAATTCAGGCAGATCATTAAAAGACATTGGGAAATACTGCGAATTGAACAGGATTTTAATAATATTTTCAATTCCGACCCCATATTCGCTTACACCAGGAGCAAAAATCTTGGAGAACTCATCAAATACAAAGAAACTACAATCACTGTTCACAAAGGGACAGTACCCTGTTGGAATTGTAGCAATGTAATAAAGGGGACAACCATCAGTCACCCTATGAAAGTAAACAATATCAAGGTCAGAGCTACAGCAACATGCGACAGTGCAAACCTTATTTACATGATCAAATGCCCGTGCGGGAAGGTTTACATTGGACAAACTGAACGCAAGATTAAGATACGACTTAACGAGCACAAGTCCAACATTCGCACCAAACAGTTGAAATCGACAGTGGCACAGCATTTCCTGGAAGCAGGCCACAGCATCAGTCAATTACGCTATTGCGTATTAGAGACAGTTCCCAGACTAGAGGGTCGGGATAATCATAATGAACTTCTCAAAAGAGAGAATTACTGGATATCCCTTCTGTGTAGCATGAAGCCAAATGGTCTCAATGACCGTATGGAATTGAATTGTTACCTTTAAAGTTACAACAGCGCTAATATTTGATCATTAGCTTCCTTGGTCCTGCCTATAGCCTTTACCATGTGGTTTAATGTAATTTTTCACCATGATATTTAATGTTTCATTCATCGTATAATGTGTCATTTATCTTTCCTTCAATCAGATATTTTCCTTGTTATTATTTACTGTTACCATCTCCTTGCTGGAACAGATGTCACCCACTACACACGTTCTGTCTACACCATTATAGTTAATTTAACTCTCCGTTTTCATTTCGATTACCAGTGCGCTTTTATTTTTATCACCATTCGACCCTTATCACCTTCCATCACCTTCCTCACCGTTTATGGAATAGCTAACTTTATTAGCACTAACAACCGACACTTTTATCACAACGTTGCCCCGGTTGCTTAGCAACCCTAGTTCATTTAATACACTTCCGGGTTACATGCTCGGGTTGTACTTCCGGAGCACACTACGCGAGAATCATCACGCTTAACTCGGTAAGAACATCACTGTTCGATTCTAAAAGCATGTTTTTTAGCCGCGACGCATATTGAATTGCATGGAGCACTATAGCACACATTTAAAATTCATTTGTCTTACTCTAACTAATATCGAAAACACACGCGTTTACTAGCACGTTTTATTATAATACACCCCGAGCCAGCTTCATTGATTCCCGTTCTGTATTCACTCAACAGTGCACTTAGCTAACCTTCACGGACCTTCCAGATATTACGGACAACTGCATAATAGAAAGTCGGCTCACCGCGAAACACGTCGGATTAATGCTGTCACCACGCATAACACCGATCGTTTTTAAACATTTTGTATTCCGTAACATCACAGTTATTGCATATAACCACGTACCTGTCCAGAATCATTTATTGAGTGCTACGCTTTTTGTTTATATTATAGAAACGTTTCCCCTGATGAAGGCATGTTATGTTAATGCCGAAATGCATAGGGACTCCGCATTGGAATAATGCTAAAAGAAAACTTTAAAGAAACTTGTGTGTGAATAAAACACCATGAAACATCAACCTATGTAGAACTTTTGATTACTTTATTGAAACCCAATTGAGGGGCATTGGAGCGCGGGGGACTCCACTCAGTTGAGTGGCGCAACCGACTTATTGTATCACATTACGCTCTTTGGTCAGAGAGCGATTCCCCGAGGACCCGACAACTATACAAACATTTGAACTTTCAAATAGCAGTGCGTCCAGCTAAATACCCCCAAGTACCCTTCGCGACACCACACGTCTATGACGTAACACAGGGCCTGGCAGCATGCACTCGTCGCATACGGAACGCGCAGCCGGCACGACCCCATATGTATATGATGTAACGCGTGGCTTGGTACCGCGCACCCGTCACATACCAAACTAGCAGCTGGTGGGACCTTATACGTATATGATGTTAGGCGGGACGTGGTGCCACAAAGCCGTCGGATACAAAATGTGCATCCTTTACGAGTTTAGCAATATGGTGGATAGGATTTGCGCGCTGATGGAGCTTGGTACACTACCGGTACGGGAGTCCAGTTTTCTCAACAACAAAAAAAAAGATATACATACTTTTTTTTAAGATATAAAAAATTACATAATTTAAAAAAAAAAAAAAAAAGGATAATAGAGTTCCGAAATATTACACACAAAAAATAGAAAAAATATAGGTTTTTTATAAATATTGAAATATGAAATAAACATTTAAAAAACCTTCGAAATTCACTGAAGAAAACATAGGTATTACAGACGTTATAGTTAGGAATTAGCATTTAAAAAACCTTAGAAATTCACCCAAAAAAAAACATAGGTTTCAGGGACGTTATAGTTAGTTGGACATTTGACTCATATAAAACTAGATAAATGTGCCCGTTATAGTTAATTGAGCTAACTATAACTCGCGCGCCCGCAATGCACTGGTGATGATGTCACATATTAAATCACTCATGACATGGTCAGTGACATCAGTCATGACATCTCAATTGCACCGCCATGAAAAGTCTGGCAGAAAGTAAACAAAGGGGGCCCTGCAGGGCACCCCCTGTACCACAAACATATGTGGATGCACACAGGATTGGCATAACATGTGCCTCCCTGTGTGCATGAGGTCCCATTGTGGTGCCTTTATAAAAGGCATTGCCGACTTTTAAAGGGCACCGCATGGGGAACCACCACACCGCCTGCCACACCACTGTAAAGTAAGAATCTGCCGGGCGGTGGCGACCTTTGGCAGGGCGATGTCGCTGTGGTGCAACGCTCTGCTGTAAGGTCATAATTAGGCCCGGTGTGTTTTCTCCCCGTGTGATTGAGGCATTTTTTTCTTTTGTCATAACTTTGACTGCCATTTCAGGCATCACAGGCTTGGGAAATCCTCAAATAAATAGGAAATTCCCAAAATTACACTCTTGCTTTACATTGGGCAATTATGTGCCATTCACACAAATTTTTTGCGTTTGTGCATGGGAACAACCTGTGAATTAACTTAACACGAGTAGCTGCTGTATATGTTTTTTGCACTTTTTTAGCGCTTAGCGCATAATACACTCTTGTGTCCAAACTGAACGTGAGGACACATTGCGCACTAAAATAAAGCACCAAATTCCAGGTTTGCATTTTGTGTAATCATGCATTATTTGGCGTAATTCTTCAGAAATTTTGAGTCATATAAAAGCAAATTACATTAATTTTGCAGACCCCTTATCATGTCCCAGTCTGCGGCACGTCCTAGCCAGTTCCGGTCCAATCAAAGTGCATCCCCCAGTTCCCACCCCTGATAGAGTGCAACCTGTTGTCAATGGCCCAGCTGGGAAGTTACAGTCATTAGCAGTTCGGTTTTTTTTTAAATTCTTTTTATTTCCCAGGGAGAACAGAGCATAGAAACGTAATTCATTTCAACATTGTATGAACAGCATATAAAAAATATAATCATTTCATTTAATTAATTTCAGAAAAGCAAATTCCCATCTTGATTAATGAATAAACTCATAATGCATTAGAGAGCAGTAAAAACCCATTAACCTCCCAATTCGCTGGGTCATAGGACGTCTAAAGCAAGGAGCCAGGCATTCCACTAATGTGGGGCTCATCCCCACTAGAGTATCAAGATCTGACTCTCCTCCCTACAAATCTGATTCCCCTGCTCATTAGAAACGAACCTGCCATCACCTTCTCAATTAGGAATTGAGGGTTAACCATCCCTCATATCCTAGACAGCCAGTAACACAATTAATCATGGGAGACCACACTCCTTACCCCACCTCTTAGCCCATCTACCTTTGAAGTTATATGAAGCTCTTTCTTGATTATATATACCCATTAGTCGTCCCAACCATGCCTGAGTCATATGAGGCTCTGGATTTCTCCACTCTGTTGCGATTAACAGTTGAGCTACTGCCACTGATATCAAATATGTCTAAGCCAAGTCTTGCTCACAACAATTTTCAAAATCGGAGAAGCATCATGAGTGGGCTGATACATATATCAGATTAGATGAAAGACAAGACAAGCATTGGCATAGCCAATAGGTCTCGCCTTTGGGACCTTATAAGTGTTTAGCCATGCAACAGTTGCATAACTAAATACTTATAAGGTCCCAGAAGTGAGACCTATTTGAATTTGAATTTGAATTTTAAAATATTTATACAGCGCACGTACACCCAAAGGTTTCATGGCGCTACAGTAGGCAGAGTCTCTGAGGTCATGGAGCGGGGAGAGAAAATGAGGAGAATTTATGAGGGGAATGCTTTGGAAAAAAGAAAGGTTTTTAAGGCCTTTCGAAAGGGCTGGTATTGATTGGAAGTTCTGAGTTGCATCGGAAGGGAGTTCCAGAACACAGGGGCGAGGGTGGAGAATTTAGACCCTCCCCATTTCTTACGACGGAAGCGAGGAACTGTGAGTAGGTGGTGAGAAGAGGAGCGAAGTTCCCTGGGGGGGACATAAGGTATGATCTCCGAGGAAATAAAAGCAGGGGACCTGCCTAGCTGGGCCTGAAAGGCGAGACAGCCCACCTTAAAAAGGGAGCGTTCGCGCACAGGGAGCCAGTGCAGGGATTTCAAAAGGGGAGTGGCGTGATGGGATTTCGTCAGGTTGTATACCAGGCGGGCCGCTTGGTTTTGGACCAGCTGGAGACGACGTACGCTATAGGCTGGCATGCCATGGTAAAGAGCGTTGGCATAATCCAAGCGGGAGATGACCATGGCCAGTACAATAAGTTTCAGGGCTGTGAAGGAGAAGAAGCGGGAGACTTTACGGATAGTGCAGAGGGATAGAAAAGAGGAGGAAACCACCGAGCTCACCTGGGAGTGCATAGTGAGTTGATCATTGATTTTTATGCCCAGGGTTTTGACGGAGGAAGTAGGGGGTGGGGGAGGACCAAGTGAGGAGGGCCAGAAGAGGGGGGACCAGGGACTGGAGCAACCACCTGTCAGAACAAGCTCTGTCTTATCTGGATTTAGTTTCAGGTGGTTGTGATTGGCTATGCAAAGCGACCGTGCGGCCGCAAAGTAAGAGTGATCGCGATGGCGATCACGATCAAACATCAAAGCGGCCGTGCGGCCGCGAAAGTGAAAGTAATTGCGGTAAAGCGCGGCGCGCGCGCCTGCGCACATGCACTGTAGCTCTAGGCTGGCCTGGTAGCACTTTTTGAAGCCCTCTCAATAAGTCTCGCCAGACCAGCGCATGCGCTGGGTCAGGCGAGACCTAAAAAACCTTCAGTCCTAGTCCATTTGACATATGCAAATCTGTGTCTTCCTCCCCTAGCTTCCTTGCCCAGTTGGTTTTGATCTTCTCAAGGTCGTCTGCAGTTGTATCCACTACATTTTATACACCTGTCCTGTCCTGCAGTCTGCCTGGTTTATTGCCTCTAATAGGGGGAATCTTTCCAGGAAAAACGTGCCTGGCCTGAATTGACTCATAAATTCCTTTGCCTGTAAGTATTTAAAGAGGGAGCTGGCAGCTACTCCAAAATCTTGATGTAATTCCTTAAATTAGCATAATTGATCAGCCGTGTACAGATCCCCTTTCTTAATGAGACCAGATTGTCCCTAATGCCTACCTATTACATCATAGAAGTGGGTCGGGAAAAGTGGGGATCGCAACAAGGGTGTACCCCTATTATAGCATTTGCTCTTCATTTATTTACAAACCTTACTCCAAACTCTCCAAGCAGTGAACAAACATTTAAACTGCACTTTTTAAAAACAGATCGGCGCAACTTGCCAAAGGAGATAACCCCCTCTGTGTTGCTTTATCAGATCTCATAGACAGTAGGGGGGATGTGCATAATTCTTCATAAATTTTGAGCAATTATATAAAAGCAAATTACATGAATTTTGCAGACACCTCATGATGTCCCGGTCTGAAACACATCCTGGCCTGTCCCACACATCTGGATTGTATGATATCGAGACCATGTCTAATCAAAGTGCATCCCCCAGTTCCCACTCCTGATAGAGTGCAGACTGTTGGTAATGGCCCATTTGGGCAGTTCCAGGAATTAGCAGCTCGATTGGCTCATCAGTAAAGCAGGTCACTTTCCGCTGCCACCTATATCCTTCTCTTACAATTTTTTTTAGTATTGAGCAATTTCAGATGTGCCTCCTGCCCCGGAACCATATTTTTGTATATGACAGCAAATGCGGAGCGTGCAACCCTGGGCAGGTTTCTGGCACAATTTCTGTTTGCACCAGAAGTAAATTGTTAATTGATTAAGTGACTCCGGAAAATGGAAGAAAATATACCGAAAATCTTTGCCCACCTATAGTTCTATGTTCTACGAATTAGTGGTAGAACCACTGAAAAAGCTAGGGGGAAAATCTGTCAACTGTATAGTGCAAATTCCACCTAGATTTTGGTGGATATTGAACCAAAACCTGCCGGAAATGAGCAAAAATCAAACAAAGTAGCGGAAAAACTGAGGGCCATATTATCTTAGGGCCATATTATCAAGGAACGGCGATAACATTATCGCCTCTTTAGCTGCTGGAAACTGCCGCTAAAGCAGCGATAATGGGCTTGATAATAGCCCCTTGAGAATTCCCATAGAAGCCCAGGTTCTGGTGTGAACCTGGGCTTCTATTGGAATTCTCAAGGGAACATTATCAAGCCCATTATCGCCGCTTTAAGCGGCGATAATGTTATCTCCGTTCCTTGATAATATGGCCCTCAGATATTTAATTTACCAGGTAAGCACATGAAGGCAGACAGTTTCCCTGGGTTTGTTCTGCTGCCCTTCACGTTCATTGCTGTGTAAGTGAGAGGTGCCTTGCGTGTGTAGGGAGAAGTCAACCTGACACATCCTTGTCATTAAATTATTTATCATGGCCCGGACTGTATATCAGAACTTTCATCAGTGCCAATGGGACAACAGATGGAAGCTCTCCTCCACAACTCCTATCCATTGAACCGAAATATTTACTTTCTGCTACAAGTCTCCTCAATGTGGAAACGTTTATGACCCATCAAATTTGGACTTGGGTGAAAAGGGTCACGATCACGCTCTCTTAGCATGTGATGGGTAAGGGTGGGTGTATACAAACAACGTGGACAGCATTAAACAGCACACACTGCAGTTTGTTACATTTCATACATTTTTCATATGTGGCAGAGGGTGGTTTATGTTGCAATATTCACTTGACATGTTGGCCAAGAAGCATTGATTGGAAGGAAAGAGTACAGGTGCAAAGGTCAGGTGCAAAGGGCAGGTGCAAAGGGCAGGTGTAAAGGTCAACTACCCATCCACTAGTACCTTGTTAGCGTCTGCAAGAGCCAACTTGGAGACAGCAATATGTTTGTGCATCCCTAAGAGGATTTTTCTAGAGGTTCCCATATCAGTAAATATTTTGAAGGTACACCTCGTGGCCGGCAGAATTTCGGCCACAATGACGCAAATGTCCACACGCCATATTTAGAGTTTTGTGGAAGGGCAGCTACCCTGTCAGTTGTATAACAAGGGTATTACAGTCTATGGGGCATATCAACAACGAGTGGCGCTAATTATCGCCCAGCGCGCCTAGCGCTGATTTCCTTAAAGCCGGCTATCTCTAAATTAAATCCCTGAGTTAGCGCGTTATCATCAACGCATAACTCAAGGGCGATATATAATCCAGAGATAGCGGCAGAAAAGCCCCTTATCGCCACATAAACGGAGATAAGCGAGCAGCGTTAACTGTTCAGCTCGCTGATATGGGAGTGTGGATGTAAACATACAATCCACCTCCCATAGTCTAAGTCCGGATTTCAGCAGTCATTAGGGGGCATATCAACAAGGGCTTTATCTCTGCTTTTTTGGCTTTAAAAGCCAAAAAAGCAGAGATAAAACTAGCGCCCTATCAACAACAGGGTGCTAACACGCAAATTTGCATGTTAGCACCCTTTTACTCTACGCTTCCCCTTGCATCTCTAATGAGATGCAAAGGGGGCGTTCCAGAGTAAAATAATAGGAGAAATGTCGCTAAGCGACATTTCTCCTATTATCAAGAATGTCGCTAACCCTGTTAGAGACAAAAAAAGCAGCGCTAACCGCGGTTAACGCTGCTTTTTTACGTCTGCTAATTTTCAGACTTAGCCATGATATCCTATGGAAGGAGGATATCATGGCTAAGTTTGCCTGTCCCTATCAACAAGGTAACGTGTGATTATCGCTGGGTTTCCAGCGATAATCTCACGTTAGCCTGTTAGCGTGTAGATTTTTATCGCTATTGAGATAAGCGTTGCTAATAGCACTCTATCTCAGCGATAAAAATTCACTCTAGCCGGCGATAATTATCCTCACGCTAAGAGCGCTGAGCGATAATTATCGCCGGTTGTTGTTGATATGCCCCAATATTAGGCAATAATGGGAGTTTAGCGCAATTCCCATTATCGCAATGTGGGTCTGTGGCTTCCTTGTAAATATGGAGAAGCTGATTATGGGGGGGTATTCATGTGTATTTAGTTAGGGGAACGCCTACTTTGCATCTCATTAGAGATGCGATGCGAGGCGTATTGAAAACGGGGGCTGTCACACGAAAACACGCGTTAGCTGTGCTTGATGATAGGGCGATGTTTAATTCGCCGCTTTTCGGCCAAAAACGGCGCCCTGTGTGTCCGGTGTTGCGGAGGAGAAACTTCCAGCAGTGGAGCTGATAAACCCCAAACCAGGTCCCAGGAACCTTTCCCATTTCACTGCTACCTGATGAAAGGCACAGGGCGCGCGGGTCCCGGCGGTGTTAAAGGCGCGCGCCTTCAATGGGTTTCGCGTGCGTGCGTCTCGTCGCTACGGTCCTTGCAGCTTGGGTGACCTCCTTCCTATCTCTTCCGAGCAGGCGCCCAGCAGATTTGCATATTAATTTTGCCTTTCCACCTTCTCTGATGCCGAGCGCGATGTGAGGCGTTTGATTAAATGACTTCGAGGAAAAGCTGTGGCTGCGTGAGAGTCACAATGATAAAGGTGAGGGGAAGCCGCCCTCCATACCTGCCATCTTCTTGGGGTCTGCGTCCCAGAGTCAGGGCAATCTTCAGGGTGGAGTCAGGAGATCTGTGCTCACGAGGGTCGCCATCACCTTGGCCCAATCACTGCCCGTTCCTCCTTGGCCAATCAACTACCACAACATACAAGTTTATTTTCGTTTTCCGTACCCTGCTCCCTGATGAAGCCTGTGGTGCTGCATACGCGTGTCGCGGCCCATCTGGTGCAAAAATAATAACACAACGCTAATTACAAGTGCGAGAAAAACGCCTTCATGACACCCTACAAGCAATTACTGACACCGCGGGGTGCGAGAATTACCGGGCCCCGAATTACCGCACCATTATGAGTTTTTTACCCTGATGAATAGGTTAAAACGAAAAGATGGGTGCTTGCGCACAGATTTCTGCATGATTTCACCTCCTTTATTTAAATTACTTTTATTTAATGCAATTTTATAAAGCGCAGACTTTACCCAAAGGTGTCAGAGCACTTCACAATAGAACCAAGACGTTACATGAGGAAAATGTACATACTTGCACGTTATAAATACAAAAGAGATAGATAAAAAAGTAAAATAAAACAACAGATGGCAGTCACAAAAAAATCAAAAACATAATAGGATTTGGATCGTACAGGCATAGATTACATATTTACAACATTGTAAGAACTTCCTTGAGGGGCACGACAAGGGATGCATTATTTCTGGAAGTGTCTTTGGAAGAGAAGAGATTTGAGGTCAGCTTTGAAAGTCCGGGTAGAGGTGGTGGTACAGAGTAGTGGAGGAAGCGAATTCCAGATTCTGACCCCATTGCCTGAGAATGATTAAGCCATCGGCCTTTCCCTTTTGAAGATGGGTGGCTCAAGCAGCAATTTTTCCGCATTACGTGAAGGTCTAGAGCCTTCAGAGATTTTAAGTTTATTTGCCAGGTATCGAGGGGAGGAAGTGTGCAGGGCTTTGTGGGTGATACATGCAAGGTTGTAGATTGATCTTGCTTCAATGGGAAGCCATCGAAGAGAAAAAAGTATGGGTGTGGTGTGGTCACTTCTTTTGGCCCCAATGACAAAACGAGCCACTGAATGGAGTACGGAATTGAGAGGGGAAAGGTGCGATTTGGGGAGGCCAGCAAGCAGAGAATTGCAATAGTCCAATCTAGAGAGAACCAGAGATTGGACCAAGGATTTTAGGTCTTGCTCCGGAAGGAAACGTTGAATCCCCTGGAGAAGGCGCAGTTGGTAGCGTGCATTTTTTGCAATGGAATTGATGTGTGAGTGTAGATGGAGCTTTCTGTCAAGAATGACATCAAGGGATTTAGCGCTGTAGGCAACAATAGGTTTGTTGTTTGGTAAATTCAGGTTATTCGTCCAAGATTGAACAGGAGGAGGAGAGAGTGAGGTAGAGAGGAGGAAGAATTCAGTTTTGGAAAGATTCAGAATGTGTTGTTGAGCTAACATCCAGTTTTGAATAGAGTTGAGAGTAGAGTTGAGGATTGAGATGTCGTGTGAGGAAGACACCTTAAGGTAGATTTGGGTGTCATCAGCATTGAGGTGATAAAGTATCCCCGATTTCCTTAAGAGTTTACCCAATGGTTCCAAGTAAAGATTGAAAAGAGTGGGTGCGAGTATAGATCCTTGAGGGACGCCTTGACATACCGCCATTGAAGATGAAAGGCTGTTGGCTATTTTAATCACTTGAGATCTGTCCAAGAGGAATGAAGCAAACCATTTAAGCACTGTGCCTTCCAAGCCCATTCTCTGATTTAAAGTGTTTAGGAGAGTTTTGGGATTAACAGTGTCAAAAGTTGCAGAAAGGTCAAAAAGAATCAGAAGACGAGACTCCCCCGAGTCCAGTACACGCAGGGCATCATCGATAACTTGCAGCAGGGCTGCTTCAGTGATGCAGCCTTGCATGAAACCAGATTGGAATTCGTCGAGAAGGTTGTTGTCCTTAATATGAAAGGAAAGTTGTTTCACTACACATCTTTCTGTGATTTTCGCAAGAAAAGGGAGGTTGGTGATAGGGCGGAAGTTGTTGTCGTTCGCATCAGCGGAGGTTTTTTTAAGAAGTGGAGTACCCTGTCCTGTTTTAAAGGCAACAGGAAGGGAGCCTTGGCTGAGGAAGAGATTAATCAGACTTGTCCAATAGGAAAGAGTATGGGTGTAGAAGTCAATGGAGACGTCACTCGGGATGGGATTGTAAGAATGATTAGAGGGTTTCGTTTCAAGAATGCATTTGAGGAGGGTATCTTCAGAGAGGACGTCAAAGTGCTGCCAAGTGACTAAGGATTTGTGCTCCTCTAGGTGGGTAGGATGAATGACCTGATCCACCAGTGATTTCACTTTTTCATCAAAGAATATAGCAAATTCTGCTGCTTTCTTTTGAGGATCGTCAGGTTTGAAGGTTGAGGGAGAGATGTTTGAATTTTTGATGAGGTCAAATAGTTTTTTGGGTCTATTTTTGGCTGAGTCGTGGAGGTTTCTGAAGTGTGACGCTTTTTCCTGGAAGATGTGTTTGTGGTATTTTTTATCTTGCTGAATGCAGAATAGAGAGATTAGTGGTGGATGGTGATTGTCTCCATTGTTTCTCCAGGAGTCTCAGGCTCTTCCTTTCTGCATAAAGAGATTTATTGAACCATGGAGCAGAAGGAGGAGGCCTTTTCTCTTTGTTTTGAAGTGGAGCAACATCATCAATTTCGACTGCAAGGCAGTAGAGGCATTGGTGAGGTAAGAACGTTGACATCCAAATTAGGGTCTAAAGTTGGAAGTGATAGCATGGCAGAAGCGCAAAGAATGTCAAGGTCAATATCTTTGGTGTTATGGAACCAGGTAGTAGTCCTTTTAGGTTGGCCAAGAGTTACAGAGTGAGAAAGGTGAAGAGAGAAGAAGATGAGGAAGTGGTCGGACCAGTCTACTGGAATAAGGATGGCAATAGTTAGCATATCTGCTTTGGATATAATAAGGTCCAGAATTGAGCCCTTCGAGTGTGTTGGTTCCGTGCTGTGTTGGATAAGATCATTAGCTGAGAGAAAAGTGGCAAGCCTATTGGCAGCTGAGTCTTCCAAGGAGCCCCAGTGGAGCTTGAAGAACTCTAGAAAAATCTGTATGTCACTTTGAGCGAATTGGTAGCTAGGGAAGCCGGTGAGTTCCTTCAAGAAAGAGGAGCAGTCACGGGGCGGGTGATGAATGGCATGAAATTTGAAATGGGAGCAGTGTTGCACTTGAAGCTCTGAGGAAAGGCATTCGAATGTATGGAAGGAGCTGTTGGGAAAAGCCTTGAATTAAAGGGAGTTTCTGAAGATGATTGCAATACCTCCCCCCACTTTATCGGTTCTATCGTTTCTAAAGATGGAGTAGTCAGTGGGTAGTAGAAGATCAAAAATAGTATGAGAGATGTCATGAAACCAGGTCTCAGTGAGGAAAAGAATGTCAAGATTGTAAAGAGTGAGGGAGGAGCCAAGATGGCGACCGGGACGGCAGCGTAGACTCCCGGCTCCGTGAACCTCCGCATCCCGCACGGATATCCTGCCTGAGATCCTCAACCTGTGCTACGTGGTCGTGTTTCTGAAGGAGAGGGGCTCCCGACTGTGTGACTCCGAGGTTTCTAGCCGTGCTATCGCCGGAGAAAACTGCATCTGAACTTTGCGGCCTGTGCGGCCCTGGAGCCGGGACATCGAGTGGATGCCGTGGCCGGGTGGCAGTGCGACAACAGCGGCCGGTGGTGACTGGGTGGAGTCGGCCCACCGGAGCGGCGCCAAACTCGGCCTACATTTCGGCGTGGTCACTTCTACTGCCCAGTGTAGCTGACCAAGTGCATGACCGGGGGTGCAAATCTTAGATCCTCCGGTGACTGCCCCTGCCTTGCTGGTGAGCTGCCCGGCCGCCGTCCGTGTCCTGCCCCGATCTTGCGGGCCGCCCCCGGATTTCTACGGGAGCTGGTCCGTGGTGGGGACGACTGTTGCCCGTGACCACGGATAGTTTTTTGCCTGCCCCCGGAACCCGGTCACCCGCGACGTGGACATCGCGACGCTTGTCCCGGGGTCCCGGCCCCGGTGAGGGTCGGGCATACTTGGCGGCCATCTTGGGTCGATGAAGCCTACCATCCTGTCCGCTGGGCCGCAGCGGGCCTGTGAGCGTACGATTTTTGGGACTGTGGCGGCGAGATCACAGAGAGCTGAGCTGGGGTACGGCGACCTCCTCGAGGCTCTTGGTACTCTTCACTCCTCCTTGATTCATGGGTTCATGAGCTTGGGGAGTAAGCTCGATGGTGTGGCGTCGGAGTTGGGGCAGTGGCGGCCCGCCTGTCCGCACGAACACAGAGTCTACCCACACTGCGCGCAGGAGGACGGTGTGGCGGCCACCCCTGAGGCTAGTACACGACTGGACGCCCCGGCCAGTAAGCTACAGGGTGTTCGACCTTCTGAGGGCTTGATCTGTCCCGGAGGCGTTGGACCTGAGTGGGATGTGGTGGCCTCGTCCCGTGCATGCCCTCCTGCGACCCAGAGACAACTCCAGCAACTAATGTCTGCTTTGGCTGCTTCTGCCTTCCCGAACCCTGCGTGCAGTGCAGATCCTAAGGCAGCACTGGGAAGCCTCTTTCCTCACGCGGCGGACTGTGTTGCTGCTCAGAGACTTCCACCCCACCTGTGTGTGTCGCTTCTCTGTCGTTGTTGGACATTCCTCTGCCTAGGAATATTGGGTATGGTGCTGGGTCGAGGGGTTGGCATGGGCAGAATTCCACAGAGTGGTCAGGGATGAGGCTGGCCCCTCGGGGGTGGTCGCCTAGTGGACGGGCGGGCTTGGGGTGGTGTGCTCTCCTGACATGGCCACTGGCACAATAGGTGCATAATGCTCCCCATCGTGGTTTGAGAAGATTGTTTTTGTGCTGTTCCTTGTTCACTTTAGGGGAACCTTACCGTGCGGGAGGGAGAAGCCGGGGGTCTGTTATGAAGGCCCTCCTCCAGTTTATAAATAATTTCTCTACCCCCCCGTCTGGTGGGGGTCCTTTCCTACTTCTTTTTCCCTATTCTCCTACATTTCGGGTCTGGTTCCAGGGCGACAGGCACACTGCTGGGGGGGGGGGCCGTACTCATCTGCAGAGGTGCAGGGTGGGGGTTGGGGGAGGGGATTCTGTATTCTTTCATCTTTTTTCCATGGCCTCCTTTTTCTTCTCTGATTCTTTTTGTTTTTCTTTTTCTGGGATCAGCGTGATACACCTCCTTTTGCTATGCCTCGTTGCCGTTCCACGTGTTCATAACTTCCGGGGTGTTCTTGGGGAGTTCTGGCGGGGGACTGCGGGCGCAACTGTATACTATGTTTTTCCCCATCCTGATGTTCTTGTGTTTGCGCCATTGACCGACTAGATTGCTGTAAATCGCTAACGTTCATTACTCTGCATATCCGTGATAGTTGTTTTAAAATTGCTTGTCACCTGATCCTTCTGCCTTGTTTCATCATAAAATGAAAACCTCTTTCTCCTGGTGCCCTACTTACGCTGTTCACAGTATTAGCTGTACGATTTTGCTCCCCGAAGTGCTGCCTGTGTTTATACTTGTCGTTATTGCTTTGATTACTTAGCGGCTGGCCCTGGGGGGTTGTAGGCCCATACTTGTTCTTATTGAACTGTCAATAAAGGTTTTCAAAAAAAAAAAAAAAAAAGATTGTAAAGAGTGATGGTGTCAGAAATTTCGAGCTTGTGTTTAACTGAAGATCTGCAGTTGTGTAGCAAGCAGTGCAACTCTGACAGGACTGTTTTGGTGAAGGAGGTGATCGGGCTTATAGGAGTGATAGGGATAATATTCCTATATGAGGGTGCCAGGATAGAATAACGCTGATGTTTAGTTTTGGCAGAGGAAATGGTCGGGATAGTGCACAGAGTAGAACAGGAGAAGGGAAGGGGGAAGTCTTGTAACTAGCCAATAAATTAGCGATGTCTGCAGATGACAGATTATGAGTGGCTTTTTTGGGGCACAAGAGCAAAGTATTACTCAGGAGCTTGGGGAAGTGGGTGTTTGCCAGGGTAAAAAGGTTGTTGGGAAAGGTGGACATTTTAGTACTTAGGAGTGAGATGGAGGCTTCAAGCTGGGAGATAGAGAAGGTGAGGAATCCTAGTTTATTTTCTAAAGAGAGTAGGGCTGAGCACGGAATGTTGGGAGGATAGATGGGTTCCAGAGGGAGTGCAATTGGCGAGGGTGGGTGGTGAGAGGTGGGGGTGAGGAGGGAGTAATGCGGTGCAAGAGTGAAAGGTGGAGGTAGATAGTGGTTGAAAGAAGTTGTCGTTGCAACTGAGGTGGAAAGAGAGTTATCTTTGCAGCTGTTGAAAAGAGGAGAAGAATTGTGTTCACAGATGGGGTGGAAAGTGGAGGGAGGGCGGAATGCGGGAAGTGGAAAGAGGAGAGTCATGAGAGAAAGTGGGAAGGTACGCAGAGTAGACTGGGAAATCAAGCTGTTGGAAAGATGGATTTAAAAAGGGGGTGGTGGGCAGGGATAGGGGGAGGAGGTTACTACGGTATTCCAGGAGGGTGCAGAGGGGAAAGGGAGAGTGTTAGCCATAGGTAGGGCTGATGTGTTAAGGGTATCTGAGGTTCTGTAGCGATCCGAACTCGTGTGTTCGGTATCATAGTACTGACACGATTTTGGTTCCAGTGAACCGTAAATGATCCATTTAGTATGTGACAGTGTTTTAGCTGTGCTACGAGCATGGATTCACTGAGAAATAGGGCATTCTGTTTTAAATTCATGGCATCCATTTTAGATACGGCATCCATTTTGTTTCTTGCCCTCACATAGTCAATGGACAAGCAATGACCCTGGCTGAATCACCTTGTTAAGGACACGTAAGCTTTAGTCCAAGGAAGCTGATGCTGCGTGACTAGGCAGAAGCTGCATCCCTTGCCTGAGGCCAATCCTGCTATACTGGTTCTTGTGTAAGTTGGCCTGATCACGATTAGGAGGCCGAAGACAGTAGCCATGCCCGTTTATGACCCACAAGCATCTCTTATCCTACTTATCTATCTTTTACACCTGGCTCTGCTCCTCTCCTTCTGGGCTTTTACTATGGGGAGGATACAATTTTTATGATGGGGAGGATCGGTCGAAGAATGGAAAACTGACATGAAGACTTGATCGAACACTGGAAACTTACAAATAATTATCGTTTGGTATATGTTTATTGTTTGTTTGGGATACCGGGTTAGGCATGAAAGATATTTTTGCAATGCTGCCTGAAGACATATTTGGTGTATTTAAGGAGCAACCCACTTTGTACAATTCGAACAGTCTCCTAGAATCTGCCTTTGTGTGGTTCCTATGACTTCTGTGTCCCTGCAGTAAATAAACCTTGGTCTCTGACGCCACCATCGAGAAGCCCGTGTCTCTGTTTATTTGTGCACCAAGGCAGGAAGGAACTCAGGGGTCTTTTGGGTGTTGTTTCTCTGACACCTCTGGACTCTAAGAAAGTCCAGAACCTCATTTTGGCGCCCAACGTGGGGCGACGTCAACCGGTACCGGTCCAAAGCCTGAAGATTTCGAGGAGCTTCGTGTGAAGATTCCGGAGGGGGGTACCCCGCTTCATCAATCCCTGTATGTCGTAAAAGTGGCCCGACGATCTCTTCCACGAGGGTTCCCGCTCCCAGACGGCTACAGAGGACCGCTGCCCTGACTGTCGCCCTGTCTTGGACCCGAGGTGCAGACCTTAGTACGGCGAGACGTAGACGGGTTCTCCTTGGTGACGTCTTCGACATTTCAGTTAAGTATTAAGTGGGTCGCGCCCAGTTTGGTTGCTCTTAGTTGCTCTTGTAAGGATTTATCATAGGTTGCTCTTGTTCGGATAATCCTTTTGTTCTCTGGATACGTTTGTTTTGGATTTGTAGATTATCACTGGTTGCTCTTGTTAAAATAATCTTTGGTTTGGTATTGGTTCATTTGGTAGGCCTAAGTTATTTGCGCATTTTGGTTAGAATTTGTCCTTAGTTTGTAATGGCTAGCCGTAGTAATTGTTTCCTGTCCTGGTTAAGTTGCAACAGGGATTCCCGGTTGGAGGACTCGTGTCCGGTTCCTCCGATCGGAACTCCTACATATGAGCTCTATTGTAAACATGGTGTGGGTCCTATCACTTATAATGGAGTGTGGGTCCGTTACACCAGGAAAGATGGTGTCCTTAGTTGGCCACCACATGGTAGCTTTGAAACTGAAATTCTAGACAATCTAGAAGTGAAGTTGTTTAAAAAGAAAGCCCGGCCGGCAATGTTCGATTCTTTTCGCTTTTGGCGTAAAGAAGCCAGACAGAGAGAAATTAGAAAAATGAAGAAGGAACAGAAAGAGAAAGGGTTGACTTTAATGCAGTCTGCTAGGCAGTTGCATGTCAACGAAACTGAAAAAGCAATAGAGGTAGCGAATAGAGAACATAATTTGGCGATTGACAAGTGCTACCCTGCCTTGCCATCGTGTCCTGCTAAGCCAATAGAGGACTCTGAAAAGGATCCCCTGTTGTCTTATCTGTTGAGATCACCTCCACCGTATGCACAGGGTATTACAGCACCACAGTTACCACCTGTTGTGCAACCGGCTGCTGGTCAGCCTGGAATAGTTGTTCCTCTTCCTTTGATTCAAGCTCCTATTCTTCCTGTGGTTAATGTTCCTCCGGCACCCCCTCTACCTGGGTTGCCTATTCCACCTTTGCCTGACGTTTCGCAAACTGCTTTACCTACTACTTCTACCCTTACAATTTCATCTGCTCCAGCTTCCTTGTCCCCGAACTCTGTAAACATTCTGACTCCGCTTTCTGTTCGTCGGAAAATAACTGACTCTGTAACTAATATCTTAACTCCTCTCTACAGGTCTTTAATTAAGACACCCGTTTCTGACTCTACACAGAGACGTAGTCAGCTTCCTGGTCTCCAGGAACGAGGAATATTAGATTCGACAGCTCTTAGGTGGATGTCGAAAGCTGTGAAGTATGATGCACGAAGAGTGTTGGATACATTTATGCAATGGAATGAACCAACTCAGCGTTATGTCTTTGACGTGATGTGTTCCCTTTTGCGTGAGGAATGGGATGATGATGACTTAGATTCCGTTCCCGCTGACTTGATACATATTCAGAAAAGGTTCGCTGCAGGAATGGTAATAGGTTCGGAAGTAAAGGAAGCGATAGAACTGATTTTAGCATACAGGTCTGATTCTCCTCTTCGAGCACCAAGGGACTCCGATGGTTCTCCGATTACTAGGAAGAAGCGAGATCAGTATCCGATGAGGGAAGTTCCGCCGATATGGCGCGAAGCAGTTCAAGCTGATGCGGCTAATGGTATTTTAGCTGCTCCAGCACATTTCCAAAGAGTGTGGATACACATCCCTTGGAAGCGGGCCGAAGTATTAGCAGTAAAACAGGCGTTGCCGGATCCGCGTAAGAATCCTGCTGGGTATTATAAAGAGTTAACCCAGACAGTTCAAGCGTGCGTCATGAATTTGGCAGACATCGAAATGCTATTTGGCAATGTAGTGCCACAGCCTATATGGGCCAAAATTCGCCATGAGAATCACCAAGTTGCCTTAGGAGGTGATTGGCCAGCTATTGTAGCGGCAGATGCACAACAAGTTGGTGGTGCTAAACCTGAGCCTCTGATTGCTGCTTTGCCTGGCAGAATAATCAATTTGATGAAAACGCTGATGCCAGCGTTACGGGTCAACTGGGATAAATTATCAGCATGCAAGCAAAAGAAGGACGAGAGCGTCTCTGACTTCTTCACTAGATTTGAAGAGACCTTCGTAGACCACAGTGGGCAAGATATGAGTACTGAGGGAGGTCAGAGGTTGTTTGTCGACAAGTTTGTGTTTAATTTATTGCCTGAGCTTAGTAACAAGTTGAAGGATTCTGAGAGTGCATGGGCGGTGTCGACGACAACACAGATACTTGCAACTGCTCAGTATTACGAAAATAGAGAAAAAGAATAGAAGGAAAAGTCAGAAAAGAAGACAAAAGACTTGAAAACTAAAGTTCTTTTGCAACAGGCGTATCCGCCTCGCTCGAATCAGTCAGATTCACAGCAGCGACCCCAGTTTCAGCAACAGCCACAATTCCAGCAAGGGATGTCCCAAAGATTGGACTATGGTTTTCTCCGACAACAGTTAGCATGGAATCAGTGTGCCTATTGTAAAAAGGATGGTCACTATAAGAATGAGTGTCCAGTTCTGCACTCACAAACTAGTGGTGTCCCAGCTCAGAGAGGTCGTGGTGGGTTTATACAAGCTCTTAGAGGTAGAGGACGTGGTACTATGCCTCCACAGACTGATCGCCCATCTAATTATTTCGATCAGCGAAATGTACAATCTACACAATCAGGTAGATCTCCCCAGTACCATGTTGAGGATTATTATGAAGGTAGTGAAGAAGTTCAGCAAAGTGAGTACTAGGACAGCCACAGACAAAGAGAAGGAGTAGTATCAGTTCCAGTTGATCAGAGTGGACCTTATGTCGCAGTAGCTACATCAGGCGTGGTTGAACCGTTTCTGTTGGATACTGGTGCGGCAAAAAGTTCAATTATGCATGCGAAACTCCCTGGCGCACCTTTGTCTGGCTTAACGAACATTTCAGTAGGTTTCTCAGGCGCCCCTGTTCACAACCCTGTTTCTGGTCCTTTGTCAATTTCTGTTGGGCAATGTCAACTAGAAGCACCCCTTATTCTGACGACCGGTTGTAATGAGAATCTGCTTGGTTTAGATCTGTTGAAACGCCTGCATGCGACATTGTACTGTTCTCCTTCGGGAGTACAGCTCACGTTGGGTAAGAGAGTCATCTCTCCAATGTACTTGTCGATGGATAAGCTCCCACCGGAGCTGCGTTCTCTACCTGATAATCTTTGGGCGACAGGTCCTAATGATGTAGGTCTTCTGGAAATTCCCCCTTATGTGGTGAGTCTGAAGGCGAATGTTAGATTCCCACGAATCCCACAGTATCGGATTTCAAATGAAGGTGAACGTGCGCTTTTACTGATCGTGCAATATTTGATACAGAAAGATGTGATAGAAGAAACTAGAGGAAATGTCTGCAATAGTCCTGTTCTGCCGATTTTGAAACGCACTGACCCTTCCAAACCTCCAATCTACAGATTTGTGATTGACCTCAGAGAGGTTAATAAAATAGTGGTTCCACAGTTTCCTGTGGTCCCAGATATCACTGCATTATTGACGTTGATTCCTGCCTCAGCTACATGGTTTACAGTGATCGACTTGAAGAATGCCTTTTTCAGCATTCCGATAGCCGAGGAAAGTAGGGATATTTTTGGTTTCTCCTTAGGTGGTCGTAGTTTCAGATTCAAGCGCGCTCCACAAGGTTATTGTGAGAGCCCTTCAATTTACAGCCAAGCATTAAAAAGTCAATTAGATGCTTTTGTACTTCCTCCTGGTGTTGCTCTGATCCAATATGTAGATGATCTTTTAGTGGCTGCTGACGACAAGGAAACTTGCAAAACAGCTACAATTTCTTTGCTGCGTCATTTGTCAGACTTACATCACAAGGTTTCACCTTCTAAACTACAATATTGTTGCCAAGAAGTGACCTACTTAGGTCATCTTTTGTCAAAGGAGGGAAGAAGGTTGACCCCAGAGAGAATCAAAGCAATTACGCAGATGACTGTACCAAGCACACAGAGAGAAGTGCGTGCGTTTTTGGGTATTACGTCATATTGCAGACAATGGATCCCAAATTTTTCTCTCATGGCAAAACCATTGGTGGCTTTGACTGGAAAAGGTGTTCCGAGTCCTTTGCCATGGTCTGATGAATGTCAACAGAGCTTCTCTGATTTGCGTGATGCGTTGTGCTCAGCTCCTGTGTTGGGTATTCCTGACTACAGTAAGCCGTTTACACTTATGTCCATGAAAGAGAGGGTTGTGCGTTGAGTGTTTTGACGCAACAATTTGGTGACAAACAGCGACCTTGTGCGTATTTCTCATCCACATTAGATCCGGTAGCCAGAGCGTTGCCAAGTTGTTTGAGAGCTACAGCAGCAGCTGCAGTGTCTATTCGACAGTCTGCTGGATTGGTCATGAACAACATGTTAGTAGTCATGGTTCCACATGCTGTGGATACACTCATGAATCGAACGAAAACTCAGCACCTCACCAGTGCTAGACTATCAGGCTATGAGCTGACACTTTTGGCAAGTCACATTCAGATCAAGCGATGCAGCATATTGAATCCAGCAACGCTGTTGCCGACTACTCAGGAGTCGAGTGATTCAGAGCCCCATGACTGTTGTTTTAGAACTGAGGAAGAGACAAAAGGTAGGATTGATTTAAAAGATACTCCGTTACTAGATCCAGATGGCACTTTGTATGTCAATGGATCGTGTTTCAAGCTACAGACTGGTGATGTGACGGCTGCGTATGCAGTTACGACTTTGAGTACGGTTGTCGAGACTGCAAGAGTGAGTCAGAATTCTGCCCAAGCTGCAGAATTAATTGCATTGACAAGAGCGTGTGTTTTAGCTGAGGGAAAGAGAGTGAATGTGTTTACTGACAGCCAGTATGCCTTCGGCATAGCACATAGTTTTGGTCGCTTGTGGAAAGAAAGAGGTTTTCTCACGTCCCATGGGACTAAGATCCAACATGGACAGTTAGTCAATGACCTGTTGGAATCTCTGACCTTACCGAATGAAGTTGCGATTGTGAAATGCAGTGCACACCGGAAGATTACGGATGATGTTGGCCGTGGGAATGCGTTTGCTGATGAGGTCGCCAAAGAGACGGCCAAGAACATGATGAGCCGAATGTACGTTGCGACGTCTGCAAGATGTATTGCTGAATCAGGAATGTGTGAGAATACGATTGAAAGTGTGAAGGCAATCCAGAATGAAGCAACTGAAAATGAGAAGAATGCATGGAAGGAGAAAACGGGTAAAATGGATTCGAGTGGATGTTGGATTGATTTGTCTGAGCATCAGCGTTGGATGCTACCTGATGCGTATGTACTTGCGGTAGTCACGATGGCGCATGGAGCGGCGCACATCAGTTCGAAAGGGATCTGTAAGATGTTAGCTCCAGTATGGAAGAACGATGGAATTACTAAGTGTGCGGAGAGAGTGGTGAAAAATTGCATGGTATGCCTGATGCATAATCCTGGCAAGGGAACCCCAACCCCATCTGGTCACTTTGCTCCCCCTTCTTGTCCCTTTGAAGTGATTCAGTTGGATGTTATCCACATGGACAGATGTAATAATCTCAAATATGTCCTAGTGGTAGTCTGTGCTTTTTCAAGATGGATTGAAGCGTATCCGTTAAAGGATAACACTGCTATGTCCACTGCCAAAATCCTCCTCAAAGAGTACTTCCCCAGGTATGGTATGCCACGGACTGTATGGTCGGACAATGGAAGTGAGTTCGTAGGGAAAGTTATGCAGAGTGTGTGTGCGGGTTTGGGAATTAAGCAAAAATTCCATAGTGCGAATCACCCACAGTCAGCAGGTTTGGTTGAGGGGTACAATGGTACCTTGAAGCTGAAACTTGCTAAAATCCAAGCTTCCACTGGTTTATCTTGGCCAGACGCACTGCCTTTGGCTTTATTGTCCACCAGAGCGACTGTACACTCTCGAGTAGGGCTTAGCCCATATGAGATTGTGTTTGGTCGCCCTGCTAATGTCTGGGGAGTCCCTAGGCCCAAGGAGTTCAAACAGATCGAATATCCAATGTTGATTGATTACCTTTTTGACCTGACTGCTAAATTGAGTCTTATTCATCAACAGGTATTTGAATCCTTGCCTAAGCTGCCAGAGAGTCCAGGTCACACATTGAAACCCGGTGATCTGGTTGTGGTGCGGAACTTTGGACGGACCCGGAACCTCCAGCCAAGATTCGTGGGCCCGTTTCAGGTGCTCCTGGCCACAAGAACTGCTGTACGCCTGTCTGGCAGAAAAAATTGGGTGCACGCTACCCATACGAAGCGTGTGCCTCTCCCACTCCCCTACGACAACTGGGTTAGACAGGGATTTGGTGTATCCGAGACAGAACCTGTTCCTAGGCTTGTCCCCTTCAGTGATGCAGAGTACATGACGGACAAACGAACTGAAACACAGAACTCTGATACTGCACCAGGAACTGTTCCTTTGAACCCTGAACAGAGTGTTGTACAAAGTGAACATTTCTACCTGTGGATTTGAACATTATTGCACCTGCAGATCAGCTGTTTCAAGATCAGACAAGACCCGGAAAGTACAGATATAACCTACGTTCTCATTCTATGAACCAATAACATTGCATAATTACCTTTCTATTTGAAAACTGTTTTGATCTTATCACATTCCATTCAGTCAGGAAGTTTGCTCTATAATTTTTGTCCTTTTGTTTTTGTTGTTCTCTCACCTTGCCATCTGGGTTGCCGTAGGGTCGTAACGTGTGCCTTGTTTTAACTTGCAGGGGGCCAGACACAAGGTTGGTTTCTTCTGTTTATTTTGGGAACTCCCAGGGTAGACAGAGGCAATTTTTAACAGGTACAAACCATCCGTTGTGAACGGTTGTAGAAGATGGAGCTTCCTGAACTGCGACGAGCTAACGTCATAAATGCTCGTAAGACAAAACTGTATGAAATTTTGCATAGCAAATGTTTCATGATGCAATGCGCTCTGACATTTCTGATTGTTTTAATAACTTTGGTAGGCGGAATCGTTTTTGGTATCCAATTGATTTTTGCACCTGTCACATCTACAGTGCCTCCCCATGTTTCTGTTTCTCCGACTGTTGTTTCTCTTCATTCTTTTCACCCTTTTCCTGCACATGAGCAAGCTCGACGCTCTGAGTTTATAAATAACACTTTCATTCAGCTCTTGCACCAACACCAACTAGTAGTAAATACAACGAACTGCTGGGTGTGTGGTCTGATACCACATACCATGAACAAGGGTATCCCCTATCTGGTTCTGCCCTTTAGTTATAATGGATCATTTTGGGCATTTCAGACCATGTTCGCCTATGCTCTAGAGACCTATCCCCCGCGACCTCCGCGCTCCACTAGGTATAACTCTGCTAATAGAGCCTTGGTAAAGGAAATTACTGACATGGTTAGAGATGTCAATAACACTCCGTTTATTCCCAAGGATGAGTTACGAGTTTATATGGGTTGGAATGCTACGGAGTATGGCATTCGTTTTTGTGAGAACAAGCGTAAAAGCTCGACTCCGATTTGGGTCGTACCCCACCAAGGTCAGGTCTGTTTACAAGGGAATGGGAGGAATCCGAGAGCTCGACTAGGGAAGAGTGACTGTACTGAAACGTACGTTTTTCCATCACAGTCTTCCCCTGCATACTTAGCTGCTAAGGGTACCTATTTTGTCTGCAAAGACAGAGCATATACATGGCTGCCTGCTGACTTTTCAGGCTCATGTTATATTGCCCGACTATTACCTCCGACATACACTGCTGCACCGGATTATCACAAGACTAGAATTGTGAGAGGTGTCTTCGACAAGGAAGATACAGCTGGCCAAGAAGCAGGAGACTTTTTCAAAGGTTTCCTTCCGTTCTGGGGGCCCATGGCCAATAGTAGGAACTTGCGTCAACTAACATGGGTAGTTGAATCCACTATTACTGAAACTGCTGGTGCCCTTAGTAACCTGACAGCTGAGCTTCAAGCGGATCGCCTCATGACGTTGCAGAACCGTATGGTCCTTGACGTATTACTTGCAGATCAAGGTGGAGTATGTAAGATGATCCAATCGAGTTGCTGTGTCTTTATCCCAAATAATGCGCCAACAGTATATGAGGCCATTTCTAAGTTACACAAGATCGCTGACTCTATTCATGTAGACGAAGGTGATTGGTCACTGATGGGATGGTTCTGGAATCTGTTATCTGCGTGGGGATGGAAGGTTCTGATAGTCATTGGTGTTGTGTTGGTATTTTTATTCTCATGCTGTCTCATTGTTCAGTGTGGTCCTGCCTTATGTGGCCTTTGTGCTGCAACATGCGTAAGAAGACCACCTGTTTTAGGAGATACGCCACGAGATAGAATAATGCTCCAGCAACATATCAGTGACCTGATGAATATAGAGATGGATTCTGACGTAGAGTAAGTTATTGCCTATGTAAGGGCAAAAGGACGGTCTGAGGTTCTGTAGCGATCCGAACCCGTGTGTTCGATATCGTAGTACTGACACGATTTTGGTACCAGTGAACCGTAAATGATCCATTTAGTATGTGACAGTGTTTTCGCTGTGCTACGAGTATGGATTGACTGAGAAATAGGGCATTCTGTTGTAAATTCATGGCATCCATTTTAGATACAGCATCCATTTTGTTTCTTGCCCTCACATAGTCAATGGACAAGCAATGACCCTGGCTGAATCACCTTGTTAAGGACACGTAAGCTTTAGTCCAAGGAAGCTGATGCTGCGTGACTAGGCAGAATCTGCCTCCCTTGCCCGAGGCCAATCCTGCTATACTGGTTCTTGTGTTCGTTGGCCTGATCACGATTAGGAGGCCGAAGACAGTAGCCATGCCCGTTTATGACCCACAAGCATCTCTTATCCTACTTATCTATCTTTTACACCTGGCTCTGCTCCTGTCCTTCTGGGCTTTTACTATGTGGAGGATACAATTTTTATGATGGGGAGGATCGGTCGAAGAATGGAAAACTGACATGAAGACTTGATCGAACACTGGAAACTTACAAATAATTATCGTTTGGTATATGTTTATTGTTTGTTTGGGATACCGGGCTAGGCATGAAAGATATTTTTGCAATGCTGCCTGAAGACATATTTGGTGTATTTAAGGAGCGACCCACTTTGTACAATTCGAACAGTCTCCTAGATTCTGCCTTTGTGTGGTTCCTATGACTTCTGTGTCCCTGCAGTAAATAAACCTTGGTCTCTGACGCCACCATCGAGAAGCCCGTGTCTCTGTTTATTTGTGCACCAAGGCAGGAAGGAACTCAGGGGTCTTTTGGGTGTTGTTTCCCTGACACCTCTGGACTCTAAGAAAGTCCAGAACCTCATAACGTCCCATTTAGAAGGGGAAAAGAGGGAAGATTAGGAGAAGAGGGGGCAAGGGAGAGGGGGGGGCAGAGGGTCGGCTAGGGGGAGGCCTCCCGGTAGAGCCGCCTATTGGAGTTAAGGTGGGTCAGGGGAGGAGATAGGGAGTGAAGGGAGGAGTTAGAAGAAGATTCAAGGGAGATCTCGGTCGCAGGGGTGGGGAGAAGGGAAGGGAAGAGGTGGTCAAAAAGATTCCTTCTGCAAGTTCCCCTCACCCCAGGTACATTTTGCCTGATTTTACCAAGTAAGTGTTTGGGGGGAAAACTCAACTGTGCAGGTTTTCCTGCACTACCTTTTTTGCAGATTTATATAGCGCGAACTCGACCCGAAGGTATTGGAGCGCTCTACATGGGCACTAGTTACGTAACACAAGGATGCATTTATTTTTTTGGTAGACACAGGGAGATTAAGTGATTTGCCCAGAATCACAGGATGTGGAGTAGACCCCGAGGCTCGATCCTTGGTTTTCTAGCTCCAAGGTCGGCAGTACCACTGGAAGTTACTGGCTGATTCAGGATTTACTTGAAACATGTAAAGCGGGCCATTGTCTGAGAGCACTCAATGCAGGGACAGAAATAGCCAGCAGCTGGTGCCGTAGTTAAACTACACAATAAGCGCTCCCAGATTTTAGTTTTTAATTAAAATGCTTTTTCTTTTACCTTGTTGTTTCTGCCCAGGATGTTTTCTATCCTAGTGGAGAAGACAAATACATTGGTTGGTATGTTCAAATGCACAGATCTGCACCATTAACTCGTGGATGATCCACCCTACGGAAAATCGGATTGTTATAGAGTTACAGTGCTACTCCTGGAATTCTTTGTGAATTAAAGATATAAATATACTACAAAAGTAAGATAAAACCCAAGGCACTGGATTTATGACTTTTCTCAGTCCTAGCTCTGTGAACTCATATACACAAATTTTAGTGGCAGGTGGAGTTCACTACCTCCATCGAGTCTGCCCATTTCCCTGTTTGAGGTAACCTTGTAGGACCCTCTCTTTGTATTTTGGGAAACACTGGGCAGGTGGCTAAACCCACAGACGTGCAAGGTCCTCCCCACCCCACACTCAAGACCAGGTTGCTCCAATCGGCCGCCAAATCCCTAAACCTGCTAACTCACATGATACCATTGTTTGTCACATAATTTCAGCTCCCTTCATACGGTCACACAATAAGGAACCAAAATCACACAGTGGCAGGAAAGACGAGTTGGAAACCACTGCACAAAGTGTCTTTCCAATTTGTCGTTGGAGGCATTAACAGCCAATGTTCTTTAAGGGGGGTGACAACACCCAAGGACATTGGTGACAGCATCAGCAACAGTTTTTTGTTGGGGGGGGGCAAAGGGGGTGGTGGGCTTGGTGGAGGGCAGAGTGCCTCTTAAGTAGTGTCTATATAAGGGGAAACAACGGTTCCTGTGGACTCATAAAAAATGATTCAAGCAATACAATTTGCACAATCGCAATAAAAAGAGGGTAGAATAATGTCAGAGGGCAAGGAACCACCAACATATTTGTACAATTATGACTTGTTTTATAAACACTACAGACTTAGTATATACATTGTTTAAATTTACTATAGAACAGATATTTGTGCACTGTGTCCCAAAGTGAAAAATGGAACCTAATCGTAAGTGACAGGGTGTATATTTATATACAAGGTTTCCATAAATCTTAAAAGGCGACCATTCTTGTATAATATCTTTGTAAACAGCAACTGTATATAATAATACGCGCTGGGCAATGGTTCGCTCTTTCAGCTTGTCGAACCGTTGTTTCCCTTTACATAACCATTACCCTGGTTCCGTTAGTGAGTAGGGTTCCCCTGTCCTTTCTCTCTTAGGTAGTGTCAGCACAGGCCACGCCCCTGCAATGCCTTGCCCCCCTCACATGGTGAAATGTATTTACATGTTGGAGTGTCTGCATTGCCTATGCAGAACTAGCATTGTCACCTGCACAAGCAGATTATTCAACAACAGCACCAACATGAGCCTCAGCATCTTTACCAAGGCCACTGGAACCATGCAGCAGGGGAGCACCAAATTATGTGGCAGAGTTGACTAATTTATGTAGCAAGAAAAAGCAAATTATGTGGCATAATGCAGCACATTTTTTGATAGTGTCATTTATTTTGTAATTTGTTTTTACTCATGGTAATAACATGTGGACAAAGATCTTCCTTCATCAATGCACTTTAACAACTAAATGCAGAAATAAGCAACTGAAAGATAAGCAGTTAACTTTTGAGAAGAACCTCCTACTACGCACATTTCACAACATTTATAGTAATGTTTAATCAGTAGGAGCTAGAAACAAGTTTTTGGGGGGTTAAACTTTGCAGATTATGCAGGACATGGTGCATCGAGTGGCAAATCCATAACTATGCAAAAAAATCAGCAGCCACAGAATTGCATTATTCCAGTGGTCCTGCCTATAACACACCCACTGCAGCACCAGCACTAAAACCAACATCATTGACTCTGCGACTGAGATACAGGAACATGGATTCTGGGTCAGAGTCACAAACGCTCACACTGGGGAAGGAGAATGCTAACCCTATGACACTTAGAAAGGGAGACACTGAGAAAGAGAGACACAAACACTGACACTGGAACCGTGAGAAACAGACTGACAGTGGGGCAGAGAGGCCAAATCACTGACAAAGGGAGAGTGAGACACAGACCGACAATGGGGCAGAGAGACGAACATTCAATCAATCAATCTATCAATCAATCAATCAGGGGTTGTGAAGCGCACTACTCACCCATGAGGATCTCAAGGCACTGGGTGGGTGTGAGCAGCTCTGTTCGGGTCATTCAAAGAGCCAGGTCTGGAGGTCCTTCCTGAATTGGTGCAGTGTCGGGCTCCGTCGTAGGAGAAGGGGGAAGTTTGTTCCAAGTCTTGGCTGTGAGGCATGAGAAGGATCTTTCACCAGCTCTGGTCCTGTAAAAATGTGGGAAGGTGGCTAGGGAGAGGTCTGCTGAGCGGAGGTTTCTCTTGGGGGCGTGGAAGGAGATTAGGTCGTTCTAGTGTTGTGGAGGGCCTTGTAGGTGTGTGTGAGCAGCTTGAACGTTATTCTTTTTTCGATGGGGAGCCAGTAGAGGTCGTAGAGGTGTTGGATGATGTGTTCATGCGGTGGGATATCGATGATAAGTCTGGCTGTGCCGTTCTGGACGGTCTGGAGTTTGTGGAGGAGTTTTTTGTTGATTCCGGCATAGAGGGTGTTGCCGAAGTCCAGTCTGCTGGTGATGAGTGCGTGAGTGACAGTCTTCCTGGAGTCAGAGGGGATCCACTTGAACATCTTATGGAATAGGCAGAGGGTGTTGAAGTTTGCGGAGGATACAGTGTTGATCTGGCGATTCATGGTGAGTGATGAGTTGAATATGATGCTGAGGTTAAGTGCATGGTCTGTTGGGGTGGATGGGTTTCTGAGGGCAGGGGGCTACCAGTTGTCGTCCCATGCAGGGGGTGGAGCAGAGGATGAGGACTTCTGTTTTCTCCGTGTTGAGCTTCAGGCAGCTGTTTCTCATCCAGGTTGCGACGGCATTCATCCCTTCTTGGAAGTTGTGCCTGGTGATGTCGGGTTCATTGGTGAAGGAGAGGATGAGCTGGGTGTCATCGGCATAGGAGAGGATGTTAAGCCTGTGGTTCCTGACGATGATTGTGAGGGGAGCCATGTAGACTTTGAAGAGCGTGGGGCTGAGGGAGGATCCTTGGGGTACTCCCCATCTGATCTCTGTTGGTTCTGAAAGGAAGGGTGGGAGTCATATTCTCTGTGTTCTGCCTGAGAGGAATGATCGTATCCAGTCTAAGAACATTCTTTGGATGCCAGCATTGTGGAGCCTGGTGGCTATTGTGCAGTGGGAGACGGTGTTGAAGGCTGCTTATATGTCCAGGAGGATGAGGGCTGCTGTATGGCATTGATCGAGGAGGGCGTGGATGTCGTCGGTGGCCACGAGGAGGGCGGTCTTGGTGCTGTGGTTGCAGTGGAATCCTGATTGACAGGTGTCTAGGATGATGGTGGTTTCTATGAAGTGTGCTATCTGGGTGTTGACTGACTGTTCAATGACTTTGGCTGCAAAAGGAAGCAGTGAGATGGGCCTAAAGTTCTTGAGGGCCATTGGGTCTGCAGAGGGCTTCTTTAGAAGGGGGTTGACTTCGGCGCGCTTCCAGTTGTTAGGGAATGTGCATGTCTTGAGGGAGCAGTTGATAGTTCAGCATAGCTTGGGTGCAATGACAGTGGCGGCCCTGTGAAAGATGTGTGGCGGGTAAGGGTGAGAAGGTGCTCTTCATTGTCTTTAAGGTGACTTCTGTGGTGAGATGGGTCCAGTTGAGAAGGGTCTGTTAGATGGTGTTGTTGGGGGTTGGGGTTGGAGCGGTGCAGTGGTCTTGGTCATCAAAGTTGTCATAGAGCATCCTGATCTTAAGGTGAAAGAAGGAGCTGAGTTTGTTGCAGAGGTCTTGGGAGGGAGGGATGTTGGTTGTTTCGCTGTTGGGTTTCGCAAATTCCTGTATGATGGCGAAGACTTCCTTGGAGTTGTGGGCGTTAGAGAGAATTCTGTCTTGGATGCAGTTTTTCTTTGTTGATTTGATGAGTTGGTGGTGTGCTGTGATGGCTGTTTTATAGGTGGAGCCTGCTTCTGTGGTTTTGTTGGTTCTCCACTTCTTCAAGTCGCAGCAGGAGCGGTTGGATTCTCGGAGATCCGAGCCGAACCAGTTGGCTTTCTTGGAACAGTGAAAAGCTGACCAACAGTGGGGCAGAGAGGCCAACATTGACACTGGAACAGTGAAAACCTGACCGGCAGTGGGGCAGAAAAACCAAACCACTGATACTGGAACAGTGAGAAACAGACCAAGAGTGGGACAGAGAGATGCAAACACTCACACTGGGGAAGTAGAACACTAATATCCTGACACTTAGAAATGAAGATACTGCGACAGAGAGACACAAACACTGGCAATGCGGCAGTTAGAAACAGACTAATAGTTAGGCAGGGACGCCAACCACTGACCAGTAGCAGCTGCTACATGATTCGGGTGGTGAAACTGAGGGGGCAGGGGGATGAGGGAGGACAACGAAGATAAAATAAAGAAATAAACACTTACCTCAAACGGCCGGCCGGCCGCCGCATCTCCTCTGTTCTCTGTCCTCTTCATCTTCCTGCAGTCTCAGGAGCAGCAGGAAGCACCCACCCAGCCTCCCCTCAGCCAATCACAACATTGCAATGGAGCATTGTGATTGGTCTGAGCACTGTGGATTGGCGCTCAGACAGGGGCTTGCAGGCTTTGCATGTTCTACACCAGGCAGTGTAATGCAGCTTGGTGGGAAAGATGCAAAGTGTGCATGACTGTTTACCCGGCCCAAGAGGGCCGGTCAAACAGACATGCCCACTTCAGGAGTGCTTTGCACTCCTCTCCCCTGCTGTGCCCAGCCCTGCCCTGCCCGAGAGCCACTGACTGCAAAGGAAAACTACAATGATAACAATAGTTATTATCATTATAGTTTTCCTTTTGTGCAGTGAGGCGATGCTCCTCCGCCATAGCGAAGGAGCCACCACTGACACTTGACAGGAAGATACAGGCGTAGATGCTGGAATAAGGAAACACAAACATTGACACTGTAACAGAGAGGCACTAGTTCTAGGATACTCTGATACTGGAATAGCGAGTTTCAAATCCTTAATGGAATAAATGTGTGTGGGTGACTCTACGAATGAGTGGTTTGACACTAAGTGGTATTGTATTATTTGTATAGCTCTTACTACACCTATGTGGAGCGCTGAAGTGCTTACCCACGCGGATAGCAAGCTACACCATTATGGCTGCAAGGATTGGATGAAGTTTGAGAGACAGGGCGAGAGAGTGAGGGAGAGAGAGAGAGATTGGGGTCTTCTCTGTTATTCATTCCCAACCACTTTTCACTTGCCTTCAGTAATTTCTCTGTGCTTTCTCTCAATACAGCCTTCATCTTTTTACTCCTTCTTTCTCTCTGTAACCTCTTCTGCGACTTCCCATTAATTTCTAACCATTTACATTTCTCTCCTACTATCAATAAAATATGCTTTGAATCTGCCCCTTCAACTTTCTTTGCCTTCTCTTAGAACATCTCTCTTAACTCTTTCCCTCCTTACTTACCTGGTGTCCTACACAAATCCAGCCTCTGGTCATTCATTCTTTCACACCTTATGCCTCCTTTAATGCAACATTTCTCTCCCGTGTGGCTGGTAGCAACAGTGGTGTCATGGGCTAGACTTTCTCTTCTATGTGCTAGGCATGCAGGGTCTTAGACGGTGTCCTGAGAAAGGGCCCAGGTAGTCCTATAAGAAAGTACTGCATTGGGATATACAAGGTAGGGGATCTTCTACAGCAACCATACAGGACAATGACATTTGGAAGGGGTGTGTGGGGTGTGTCCCTTCCAAACTGTGAATCGATCATATATGTAGCAATGGTTTGCTACCAGAATTCTGGTCACAAACGATTGAAAAGTTACAGACTCCTAAGTTGAGATGATACCCTGCTTGGAAATGGGATATTATTCCCTTTGAACGCCTTCTCATTTGTGGATTGATGTAAAATGTTCAGAAGGAGTAGCCAGTCGTCCAGGGGACCACTACTGAGTCTCATTGAATCTTATTAACCCCTTCCCTGCTCATGACGGAACCATTCCGTCATGAGCCACGGTTGGCGTGTGCTCATGACGGAACGGTTCCGTCATGACAATCCTGTTGGCGGCCGCTCCGCCTGCGCGGCGCTGTTTCCCCGCCTGTGCGAGGGGACAACGCAAATGGGCGGAGTCATGACGGAACCGTTCCGTCATGAGCACAGCTCAACTGTGGCTCATGACGGAGCGGCTCCGTCATGAGCACAGGCCCACCGCGCTGTCCCCCTGCCCCCCCCAGCGCTGCAGCGGAATGTCCGCGGCAGCGAAGGGGTTAAAACCCAGACATTGTTTTTAAAGCAGCCCGTTTCCTTGAAGGAAACTGCTGCGCCAAAAAGTTTTTTTAATTCAAAAGCAGTCACATTTCCTTTTTTTCTTCCATGCTCCCTTACTCCTTTCATTGTTCCTTCTCCTTTTGTATTTACCTGTTTTTCCCTCATCCATACTTTTCCCTTTACTTTTCTCTCTCCTGCTTACATATTCTATTTGTCCCACTCTCTGTGTTTACCCTATTTCCATTGTTCCTCTTTAATTGCTTCCTTTACTGAGCCTCAGCCCATTGCCTACACCCCTGTCATGATTTTCCCTAAGATTATTATTTATGAGCATTGTCTCTGCAGACAGAAGAGGCCCACAGATAGCAAAACATTGTTATAGTGGTACCCAGTTCCCCAGTCAATTGGGCCACAAAGAAATAGGAGGTTTTCTACTCCACTGATGACATCCGAATCATGAGCTTCTCAGATTAAGTCACATGATTAATGTAGCTACAGCCCATATTGATCTTTTTTTCCCCAAATCCCCAAATGACTGAGGCAGCTGGCACAGTACTTAAAGGTACATGAGTTCCAAAGGTGAATGAGCAATAAAAATGCCTTTACATTTTGATTTTATCTTGTTAGATTTGCTGTGTGTTCCAAGACAGGTTCAATGTAAGGCTATGGCTTCTGACAAATTGCGTGGAGATTTTTACTTTTCTTTTTTAATGCAAAGTGAGAGCATCTTGTAAAGTTAAGTATGTGACAATCTAACTGGGGTTCAGACAGAGGCACTGGAACTTTGCGACTGTAACATTGCACTCATGCAGCAGATGAAGGATCATGTGGCAAATGCGTAAAATTCATAATTATACAAAAAAAATCACATAATTCCAGTGGTCTTGCATACAGGGATCGAAAAGAAATACAGTAGGATGTTAATTTGTTTCTAGGTCACAAAAAATGTAAATACCTGTAAATGAACTGTAATAAAATATTTCATCAAATACCAGCAGTTACAAAAAGCACAAATGAAGCACATATTGTTTTATAATTCTAAAGTCTAATGAAAAAAAAGATTTTAATAAGAACAAAACAAGTCTTGGTGATGCTCAAATGATAAATATTGTATTGTACTGTATTTCACACTTGATTAGCAGTTACTATCTCCATGTTTGGCACTGAGGTGCTTACCTACATGGGAAACAAGCTATGGAGGTATGTGGTTGGAATGGTGTCTTCGTTTTGTGATCCCATTTAGGAAGGGTTTCCATGTTGTGCATGACGACCATTGATGTGTGGTTATCGTGTTACGAGATGCACCGTGTAGCAGTGTGGTGGATGATGAGCTGTGGGAGACACAGATTTGCAGTTTATGGTTTTTCAGTATGCTGGCAGCTCTGCAGGCACCTTTTTGGTATTTCATATCATATAGTCTGCTTTGCTGGTTACTGCACTGGGTTGTCCAATCAGAAATTTGAGGTAAAGGCCTGGGGCAGAGGTGGCATTGCTAGAGGGTGAGAGAAGTGGAGAGATCGACTGGGAGGTGCGTTGTTACTATCTTCCTATATCTGGACGTCATTGTGAGATGTAAAGTAGCGGCCATAGTGGACTAGATTAAAGCCCTCGGATTGACTTGCAGTGTGGACAGAGCTCTTCAGTTACTCAGAGCCTGTTTATTTGGTGATGGCTGGTTTATTGGCTGCACAGTACTGGTGATGGACAACCTTCGTTGCAGATATGTCTTAAGTGAATGTAAGAGGTATAAGTTACAGATGGCTGCTGACAGCCGAGTATTATGGTACTAGTATTTGTGTGGGCCAGAATTGTTATGTATGAACTCACATAACTACATCATACCCTAGCGAAGCATAAGTCAGCCCTCCTTAACTTACCAGCCTATCGAATGTTTCTTGCTAGTTAGGTTGTTTTCAATCTGTGGGCTGTAAGCTAAAGCTTGAGGGTGTGACAGTCTTGCCAGGTTCTGTTGACAGGGAGTGTGTTGCTTCAGTTGTCTTGGAAATAGCCATGTTTTCCACTGTCTTCTGAAGTTTATATGCTCCTGGAGGGAAACAACCTTTACAACGCAGTCATTACATCGCACTACCTTTACATATCAGTCCTTACATCGCAACATCCTTTACACCGCATGTCGTTACAATGCAGCCATTACATCGCATGTCACCACAACTCACGCCATTACAATGCATATAACTACAACGCAGGCATTACATCGCAAGTCATTACAATGCATACCATTACAACGCATAGTACCCATACACTATCCAACACTTACCCTACTGTTGCACTCACTGGAGTTAGAATAGTAATTTTTACCCCTACACTATCCAACACTTACCCTACTGTTGCACTCACTGGGGTTAGAATAGTAATTTTTACCCCTACATTATCAAACACTTACCCTACTGTTGCACTCACTGGGGTTAGAATAGTAATTATTACCCCTATACTATCCAACACTTACCTTAAATGTGATGTAATGGTATGCCTTGTAATGGTATGCGTAGTAAAGGTATAATGCGATGGAATGCGTTGTAAAGGTTGTTTCTGAAAACGCGATGTAGTGGCATGCGATGTAAAAGAATGCATTGTAAAGGATTTTGCGATGTAAAAACTGCATTGTAAAGGCATGCATTGGAAGTGTATGCGTTGTAACGTCATACATTTGCTCCTGGATGCTGTGACTGCTGGCTGGCAGTGAATTCTATAACTTGGCGACTTGTATTGAGAAAGCAGTGGCGAGTGGTATAATGATAAGTGGTGCCAGCCTGGAGTGCAGTGTCCTGATTTGTCTGTATTGCTTAAATTTATCTTGTAAGCATAGTAGTTCTTTTGTACAGGCTCTGTGAAAAATGCAAAGGGACTTGAACATTGCTCTTCTGGCTATAGATAGACTGTGGGTGGATTGCAAGACTGGTGTCATGTGTCCTCGTGGGGGAAGATAGAGGAGTCTTGCAGCAGTCTTTTGGATGAGTTGTACTTTGTGAATGATAAATGCAGGTGCACCAAAGTAAAGGTTGTTGGCATAGTCAAGCTAGCAGATTATTCAAGGTATGTGAGGATGCAACCTGGTGTTTTCATTGTCTAGATGACACTCTGTTTTACTTTATTAAGATGTGGTAAAAAATATAGGTCTAAATCCATGGTCACCTCCAGGTTTCTGAATTCTGTTGATATTATTGGAGGGATCTCATTTTGGCGGTAGGCTGTCATTTTTGTCCTTTTTTGCACATCATAAGATCTGTCTTTGCAATATTTAGCTTTAGTTGGTTATGCATCGTCCATGTGTTGCTGGCCTGAAGGCAATCAAGTTTTATACTGTAGAGGTCTTCTATACCATCTATTTTTTAAAACGATTCTACATAGTTGTAACGGGTGGGGTTGAATGATGTAATCACGTTTGGTAAGGGGGTTAGGTAGATGTAGAATAATAGGGGGGGCATGATGCTACTACAGAGTTGTGTGTGAGAAGCTTATGTGAAAAGTGGTAAAGACACTAGTTCACTGTCGCAGCTGAAAGGGTCAAAAAGTCAGTGGGCATTAGCTGAAAACTCTTCAAGCCTTTTGTTGGAAATTGGATGACTGCTTGATGGGCGTTAGACCCTACTCAAGCAGCAAACCCAAAATTAACCTGGTCCTCATACTTTGGCAGCATGACACAAAGCAGTCAGGCTTAACTTAAAGGCAATTAGTAAAGTCCTTCAGCAGTACTTCAAAAAGTAATACAGTGAAAATGCAACACATGGAAAACCACACACCAATTTAGAAAACAAGCATTTACAATGCAATGGTCTCGGCAATATTATAGGTAGAGCTATTGGTATTGCTCATTATTTTTTTATCATTTTTGTATCCCTAAATAAATGGCATTAGCTTTTTTTTTGCATATGTGATACCTATTGCATTAGCAGAGAGAGAGTGAGATAGTGAGATAGAGAGAGAGAGTGAGGTATTGAAATAGAGAGTGAGGTAGTGAGACGCCTGCAGACAGCTGACCGGCCTTTGTTGTGCTGCGCCTCCTGACCACCAATATTTACCACTGCCAGGCACATGGCTCTGCTTCTGACTGGCAAACGACATTTAACACATGACCAGTTTGAGCACTCTAATACTGTTCTGCAAAACTACTCGTGCCTTGGTATGCTCAAAACATCAAGACCGACAGGGCACAGTAAATACAAGTCTAGAAAAAGAACGCAAAGCTTTCGAATTTCGGGTACTGCATCAAGGATAAAGGATAAACAATAAACATTGAACGCTTTCATGTGCCAAGTAAAATCCGTTTCCTACTTTCTGATAAGTGGCAAACTTTCGGATAAGTGTATAAAAAACACAAATATACATTTTAAAGTACAAACTAAAATATGTCCTGCTTTCTGAAAGTGGCTAACTTTCGGAGAACTGCATAAACACAAACACAGTAAAAAAGCATTTAATTTCAAAAGCAAGTTCTGTGTCAATATTTTTTTTTTTCGAAATCCATCTACAGATATTACTTTGACAACTTAAGCACATATATATATGATGAGACAAACTCGATTTTAATGCCCGAACCATAAAATAATATATTGCAAATGAAGGAGAAACGTTTTACACGTAACCGACGCCTTTAAATCCAGTGTTCAGACACACTGAATGCAGATGTATTTAGAGGCACAGTCAACTATCCCGTTACTTCTAACTTAAGGCGGCAAGCGACGAGCTCCAGGCTCTTTCCCACACCCCAACAGCGAGAGGCCCGGCCTCCGACTGCAGGCACAAAAGTAACGCGCAAATAAACTTCAGCCAACAACGGCACATTTCAGTATCAGCCTTGAGCATATCTACTGCTGTTTAGGCATCTTTACTAAAATTTCTTTTTTTAACCCCCTTACCTATCAATCCGCACATCTATTGGCCTGGCAGTCATGACACAGTGTATGTAGAATCACTCACAAAATACCCAATTTCCCTTTTTATCCACATTCAAAAAATAAATACTGACAAGAAAATAAATGATTTTCTGTCTGCATTTATCAGTAAAATCAGTAACAACAGAAAACAGGGAGCCTTAATTAATAATAACCCCTAAAAGCACGTAAACAATGTCCGAACGAATCTTAGGCGTCTGGGTTCAATTACCAAATGACTGCTAAGGTTGATTGCTAGTTGTCTATATTCTCCAAATACATCTTGGTTCCAGTTACCTTGCCAAACAATAGCGTTAAATATTGCCTTTTGAGTTTTTTTAATGACAAAACTACCCATTCGTAATTGTTTCTTCTTCAATGTTACACATTTCAGTCACCGAGAATGTGAGACAGAAGAGGACAATTTGCCATCAATGTCTGTGCTTGCTCTGCCTCAACTCATGATAGAGCACAGTTCTTTCAGCTAACGGTTACATTTTTTACATTTTCTAATCGTGTTGACATGTTTTTATTTATTGTTCGACATGTCAGCTTTAGGGAGCTCTGGATGAGCATGGCATGCATGTTCATAGGTGCAGATCAGGGACAGAGGTTTTGTTCTGAGCAGCAACGTGCAGGTGGCGAGAGGGCTTTGTTATTTTAAATTCCAGCTGGGCTCAAACCAAAGGCCGAAGTTAAGGGGCCATCAGGCCTCCGTTAGTGAGAGTATTCTGGCTGGCAGCTATCTGGAGCCTCACGCAGAGATGCAAATGTAATAGAGGGGAAATAAAAGCACACAGCTTGCTATTTCTTCACAGGTACGTAAGAAGAGCATGGTTTTGACTTTGTTCAGTATGTAAGAGAAATACATGCACTGTAAGAATGTCACATTTGTTGTTTTGCCTCCGTATTTACGTAAATAACAATTTAAATGCCAATTTATTCTATAGGCTACTCTACATTCTTTTCTATAAATATTTATTATTTAACTCTAGCCATGAGTTAGGCGGAGACTGCTGCACTCATTTCAAGAGGGCTGCCAGTCAGCGGTTGTGAAGTATTTGACCCTTCATTATGCGGCAAGCAGACTATAGGCTGTACCTGATGCTAAGAAGGATAGCCCCACGATTCTTTCAAGAATAATGTATAGCTTATTTGTAAGGCACTGAACACATTGATCGACAGCAGAACCTCCAGCACCCGTCCCATGTGGTGAGTGTCCGCCTTCTACTCTTCCCCCAGTTCACTCGTTTACAAGTTCACTGAGCAGAGTGTAGCGTTCCCGCCGATCTTCCTGATAGGTTCCTGACTAGAACCACCAGTGCTTTGAACTCACGAGTGCGGTATACGACGCATGCCATTTCACCAGGTTCCTGACATCGTCTGGGGTGGGTTTCTGTAATGTTTGGAGCAGAGCCTCTACCGTCTAGAGAATTATGCTTCTGCTGCACGAGATGTCACTAAATTGGCTCCTACTGACAAGACAGATGGTAGTGTAAAACGGTAGACTCTGTGCACGGTCACCCCCTCAATACGAGGCAGTCGTCGCGTGAGCCTGAGATGGGGGGGGGGTCACTCCCCATATACAGTTAGTTCCAACGAGACCTGCGTCGTATACCGCACTCATGAGTTCGAAGCACTGGTGGTTCTAGTCGGGAATGCTCTCTTCCATTGGGACCTATCTGAAGGTCGGCGGGAACGATACACACCGCTGCGTGGCAAGGACCGCCAGAGCATCAGAGCAGACACCATGACAGGGCCCTGCTTGGAAGCATCCAAGTCAAAGGGGAGGCCGCTGGTGGCAGCCACTCAATCCTTCTTGTCCTCTTTTGGTTGCAAGGATAACAAGATGACGCTGAGACGTTCAGAAGGGGCCATGTCAGAGCCTGACAGGAAGCAGCGTTGGCAGAGCAAGGCTGAGAAACAGAAAAAAACAAGCACACCACTGCCCTTCTCCGTGGCGAAGCAATGCCTCGGAGAAACGCAGCGGTGGTTTCAGATTCGGGGGCGTGGCTAAAAAGTGAAAAGAAGAGCACGGAACACGCCCCCGAATCTGAAAAAGACGGAGCCTATTTGGAGGGACGGCTCTCTCCTCCAATGGCTGGCCTCCGTTTAGGAAGCCAGCCAATGGAGGAGAGGCAAAAAGAGAGGCGGGCTAAGGAGCCACTCTCAGAAACATTAAATCTCTGACTTCCGGTTCTGCCTTCGGCAGACCGGACGGTCCTCGACCTAAAAAGAGTAAAATTTAATAAATTATTTGACACCAAAACTACAAAATTCCAATCAGCAGTACCAGAGATATGCAGTTTTAAAGATTAAGATAAAAACAATGCCTAAAAACACAGCAACAGAGCAACTGTCGTATTCTGGGCGTGCTGGACCGGGACAAAGTCAGATGTTCAGATTGACCACAATGGAACACGGGCCAAACGCAGGGACCCAGTTAGGCCTTCTAAACAAAGTACCTTAAATCCTGGTTTGCGGAGCATTGTGAGATCCCGCATTGAGGATGCATCTCTCAGCGGCGGTTCTGAGGTAGCTGCTGAGCAACTTGAAAGCCTGCATTGAGGGTGCACCACACCGCAGCTGTTCTGGGGAGACTGCACGCTGCGATGTGGAGTCTGGTGACTGGGATGTGTCGGGCTGCGGTGGTGCCAATGTGGCTGCAAGGAGATGTGTCGTACTGCATCGGTTCCACTTACAGGACAACAGTTGTGCTGACAGAGCACCTTCAGGACCACTTCCAATGGTCCAGGACTGGAGTGGCGCCTCTTGTGGAGCAAGACTCACAAAAAGATAGAGTCTAGGTGCTGGGTTCAAGATGGTTAGAGCCTTTTCTGTCCATGAGGCTCTAATCAGGAGGCCAGCCAACTAGCCCTTGGAGTCACTCTGGTAGTCCTGGGATCAAAATGCAGGTCCAGTCCTTTTTCCCAGGCAGCAGGACAGCAGGCGGCAGGGCAGCAAAGTGGCAGTCACTTTTGCAGAGCAGCACAGAAGTCCTTCTGAGTCTTCCACAGGTCCAGATATCTACTGAAGAGTTGGGTCTGAGGGTCCATTATTTATACCTGGTGACAGCTATGAAAAAGGAGAAGGTTCAGGAGAATTTCACCCCTATAGTTGTTTGGAATTTTCTGCCTCCATGCCCTGGCCCCAGCTTATCCGGGGCCGAAAATAGAATAGTGTGCCCAGGCAGATCCTTTGTGATATGCAAGTGTGGGAGGTGACAGCTCCTCCTCCTCATCAAGTCAGAGGTGGCCTACCCTGCCAGATCCAAATGGCAGTTTTAAACCGCAAACACAAGCCGCAATGGCAGGCCTGAAACATGTTTAGAAGGATACTTAAGTGGGTGACATCAGTGCTGCAGGCCCCTTAGTAGCATATAACCTACAGGCCCTAGGTACAGGGACTTACAAATAAATTAAATGTGTCAACTGGGTGTAAGCCAATTTCATCGTGTTTAAAGGAAAGAGCAAAAGCACTTTAGCATTAATTAGCAGTGCTAAAGTGCACAGAGTCCTACAAGCCCAAACAAATTGACTCAGAAGGATGAAGGGAAAATGTTTGAGGATGGCCTAACAGAAAGGGCCAAGTCCAACACGTTTTGTATATGGTATGTCAAACAGGAAGTTGCTGTCTGAAAAGATTGCACCACTGTGCAGGGCATTGAGTCATGTTGTTCTTAAGCCAGCAACTTACATGACATTTTCTATGATATACATGGTCATTCAGAAGCAATGTCCAATCATAAAACCTCATATTCCAATATGGCATCATGCTTTGATTAGCCTATCATTCTGGGGTACAGTTATCACAAGTCGGGTACAACTTACATTTGATTGACATTGCTTCAGCCTACACTGGCCTGCAGTGAAATATAGCCTGCTGAGATAACTGCTGCTCTAGAGATCTATATTCTGTTTGCAGGAGCCAGATATTTTGTTACTGAGGGCTGCAAATACCCCAACCAGCAGCACTGTGAATCAGAAATGATCCAATATAGACAGAATATTTATCTTTCAAAAATTGTATAGTATCTAGATAACTCTCCCAGGGTCAACATCATGAGAATTCATCCCCTTGGACAAAATATTGTGGAAACCATATTCAGGGCATCCTGTTTCACCCTTGCAGCAGCCATAAAAAGTTTAATACACAAAGTTTGCCACTAATTTCTCAAAATGTTTTGATGAATTTGCTCCAACTTTTCTATAAATTTATTTTAAATTAGAGGCGAGTTAAATTAAAACTTCTCTTCTGAAGTTGGTTGGAATTAGGAAACACTACACTTTATGAAGCAGATACAGTTTTCAAAATGAATGTGAGGTAAGGTTTATGACTTCGTAACTTTCAGATGTGATGGTTTCCTGATGCAGAATGTCAGGGAGATCATCCTCCAGCAAACAAATTTTGAGTGTGGAGGCAGGACATCCACTAACTGAGGTAAGAGGTGTGGTTTGAGCTGAGGCCAGTTTATTTTAAAAAAACTTGATCAGTTGTACATAGGACACAAAGTTGCAAGTCTGGCTCTATACCCTTATACTTTGAATCTCATCTAATTGATAGGATTTAAAGTTAGATTGTGGAAAGTTTATTGAGCGTGCTTTAATATCTACCTTACAAAAATCCATGTTTTTCTTCACACAGGATCACATGGTGTGCACCACCATGTCTACACCAGAATATCAAAGGCACAGAATATTGGGGACAGAAAGTCATATCCAAAATATCAATAGGTAAGTATACATTTTCTATGCCTTACTCCACATATGTGTACTTACATGGTATACATATCTTCAAGGTATGTACATTTGGAGTTAGGAATATTGGGCCTGATTCACAAATGTAAACTTAGACCATAAGTCTACATTTAGACCTGAAGTCTAAGTTTAGACTTTGGTCTATACTTAGATCAAAAGTCTAACTTTAGTAGTAGTAAAGTTAGACTTTTGGTCTAAGTTTACCTTTGTGAATCAGGCCCAGTAAATGTATACGTCCTATATATGCACTACCTTTCAATAGTCTGTTCCCGATATTCATTTACTGTGATGTTCTGGGGAGGTCAATATTTAATAGGACAACTAGTATTTGGGAAAGAATGCACCTGTAGAGCACAGTTTTAATGTGTGATCATTCATAGCTGCCCCAAAAATGTATTTCTGGCTATATGCCTGTACTAGAATGTAGCTACTGAAAGCAAATGTTGGACTCTCACACTTGAACAAACTCTTCATGTGAAATGGAACTCCCAGTGAGTAAACCAAAGCAGTGAGAATGATCCCAAAGCCAAATTCAGGTTATGCACAAGGGGTATCAGCACTACTGCAACAGCATCCCTGCACTTAGAGGTAAGTGAAGGCTGAGGGGCGATACCCACAATATGGTGTGTGTAGTGAGCTACATAAAAGGGGAAGTGGACTATGTGGGGGTGAAGGTGAGCACCAAAAGTTGCCAGCACCTCTGAATAAGTTTTACCAGTTTTGGGCACAAATCTGGGGGTTGGACCAGTGAAAACAGAAAGGGGGAGCACTGAAGGTGGGGAAGGAGTTTGCTTTGTACCTTAAATAAAGAGATAACACTGAATCAAGGATACCACCCATTCCCAATTTACGAAGACTCTCAGGACAAATCCGGCTGCTTCAATACAAAACCCAAACAAATATTAAAGAGCTCCTAGCCACGCCAACCTTTTCTCTTTTCACACCTCCTCCATTTCTTTCTCATCTGTTATCTATCAGCCTGTGTCAGAACCCCTTTCAGAGGGGCACGCAGTGACTACTGGACCCTACTGTATTTGTTGAGGCCTTTTACTCCTGATGTCCCGGGGCACGACCTACTATAGATCCTGAGCAACTTCACCAAGTGCCCCTTCTATACTTGACTCAGTGGTAGCTGTGGACGAGCCTTCAAGGCTCTCTCGGTGGTAAGTGTAGATACAGCTAAGTGAGCACAACTAATAACTTAAAGTGCTTGCAGTATGAACAAAAAATCAATGTCCAGTCCAGTACTTTCTTTCATAAAAAAAAAGTATTTTAATTCTAACTCTAGACAATGCAAGGAATAATGACATTCACAGGCAAAAACACAATCCCCTCGAGGTAGGGACTCTGGCCACTGTCAAGCAAATCCCTGTCCCACTCTCTTTCTTATAATGTGGTTGGGTTATTTCCCATTCACTGGTTGCCTCATCCAGGGAATACTTACTAGTAGGCCATACTCAAGAGTTCCCCTTTGACTCCTTAGCAAGGAGTCAAAAGTGTCTATGGTGCCTCAGCACCATTAGCAGCAAATAACTTGGGGCCCTGTTTCAGCCTTACCCGCTCAGGATGCAAGCAAGCATTCAGAGGTGCAGCGGGCGCTTCTGAGTCCTATTCCTGGTTGACTAAGTTGGGCCGCTTGCTGTTCATGCTTCAGCACCCTGCAGGGGCAGGCTCTCTTCTCTGAGCAGGGCTGCCTGTTAATTTCAGTGTCTGGAGCTGCTCCTGCTTGGAAATCACTCTTCCCTTAAAAGGGTAAGAAAACCAGATCCTTAGGCTCCTGACTGGAGTCCAGCAATGGTGCAACATCTCTGGCCGTGTCCTTGCAGTCCTCGGACAATCCGTTAGAAGCAGTTCTCAGGGGCACACTTGAGCTGTTGGTCACAGCCACAATCTTTCCTACCCAGCAACTACCCAAACTCTTCGACACAGGGGTGATAGAACCCCTACTGGCATACAGGGTTACAGCATTTCTCTCCTCGGTGCAGACTCTTCTGGTGCGTTCACCCTCACTACGGTGGCACCCCCGGCATATGGGGTTTCAGAATTAGGTGGACACAAGTCTTCAATGCTCTTGGCCCAATAAGTTTAACCGTGGTCCCCTCTGGCATGCAGACCACAGTAACTAGGCAGTGCTGGCCTGGCATTTCCCGCACAGTGCTTCTGACAAAGCTCAGATCACAGCAGACCTCTCCTGGCATACAGGGGCACATAGGCAAAGTCCCTATCAGTGCTCAGATGTTCTCCTCATACCTCGCTCAGGGAGCCCTCCTGGTAGGGATTCCACTGGATATCGCTCCTTCCAACGCTTTCCTCCTACTTACATGTCACATTGGTCTTGGCAAGCGGCTGGTGCTGGTGCTCCAGGGCAGGTGATCTTGGTTCTATGGGTGATGTTCCCTCACCTAGAAGGGAGACTAGCAGGCCTTTGCTCACAATCACAGGCAGAGCTTCCCTTTCTAACACAGCCTATCTGGCTGCTTGGCACATGACCAAGTTCTGGGTCTTGACTTCCCCTTCTTATAGTCCTTTTCCAGACAACAAAATGTGATTTAGGGTCTGAGTCTTTGAAGTTTTATGTTGGCGTTCTGCTTCTTTTGAAGTCTACACTTCTCTTTTTTTCTTTCCCCTTGAAATGATGTCTGTTAATGTCGGCAAGACTCCGAAGCTGATTGCCCCACAACACAATTCATGGGAGTGTCAGCCACAGTAATATGTACATCGAATCGATCAATCAATCAGGGATTTTTTAGAGCGCACTACTCACCCGTAAGGGTCTCAAGGTGCTGGGGTGGGGGGATTCGGGCTGCTCCGAGGTCATCCGAAGAGCCAGGTTTTCAGGTCCTTTCTGAAGGCTTGCAGTGTGGGGCTTTATCTGATGCGGAGAGGGAGTTTGTTCCAGGTCTTGGTCATGATGTAGGAGAAGGATCTGCCCCCATTCTGGCTATGTGGATGCAGGGATTTCGGTAAGGGCTGGGTCAGCAGGGTGGAGTTTTCTATTGAAGGCATGGAAGGAGATTCTTTTGTTGAGGTATTGGGGTCCGGTGTTGTGGAGGGTTTTGTAGGCATGTGTGAGCAGCTTGAAGGTAACTCTCTTTTCGACAGGGAGCCAGTGGAGGTCGCGGAGGTGCAGGGTGATGTGTTTGTGTCGTGGGATGTTGAAGAAGAGTGGCAGCAGCGTTCTGGACAGTCTGGAGTTTGCCAAGGAGTGATTTGTTGATTCCAGCGTAGAGAGCGTTTCCGTAGTCTAGCCTGCTGGTGATGAGTGCATGGGTGATGGTCTTCCTGGAGTCGGGGGGATCCATTTGAAGGTTTGGAGAGGAAAAGCGGCAGTTTTATTCTTTGTGTTCTGCCAGAGAGGAAGGAGTGAAACCAGTCTAAGACAGTTCCCTGTATGCAGGCTTCGTGGAGTCTGGCGGCAGTGAGCGGTGGGAGACAGTGTCGAAGGCTGCTGAGAGGTCTAGTAGAATGAGGGCTGCAGTGTAGCCTTGATTGAGGAGGGTGCGGATGTCATCAGTGGCGGCTAGGAGGGCAGTCTTGGTGCTGTGGTTGCTGCAGAATCCAGATTGAGATGAGTCGAGCATGTTGTTAGTTTCTGTGAAGTGCGTTAGCTGGGTCTTGACAATTTTCTTGATGGCTTTAGTGGTGAAGGGGAGGAAAGAGAGGGGCCTGTAGTTCTTGAGGTCTGTCGAGATTGTGGAGGGCTTCTTGAGGAGGAGTTGACTTTGGCGGGTTTCCAGTCATCGGGAAACGGGCCTGTTTCAATGGCACAGTTGATTGTCCTTTGTAGTTCTGGTGCAATTGCGGAGGCAGCCCTGTGGAAGATGTGCATTGGTCCAGGTCTCTGTGAGGAAGGTGACGTCAGCCAAGAGGGTGTTGAGGAGGTCCCAAACTTGTACTTCGTGTCTGTGCAGGGAGCGTATGTTGAGGAGGATGCAGCTCAGGGGATTGGATGTGCTGGCGTCCGGTGGGTTGGCAGTAGCTGTCTGGGTCCAGAGGTGGGTGAAGGTGCGGCGGCAGTGTCGGCAGGACAACAGGCCTTGGGAGTTGCTCGGCGTTGGGAGTTGACAGTTGTTGTTGCGTCCAGGATTGAGTGCTTGGAGAGTGCTTGAGTCATAGCTGCGGGGGGTCAAAAGACCTGGTCGGCTCACGGACAGGCACAGACGGACTTGCTTTTGGCGCGCCCACTGCGTGGCCATGCATCGGCTGCCATTAAGTAGGGGTTGGGGGGAGGGAGAGCAGTTGGGAGGCGTGAGCGGGAACATGCGAGGGAGGGGCCATTGAGGCAGCGGTGGCTTGAAGCAGTGAGATCGGAGACAAACAGGGAAAATGGGAACAAAAAGCAGAAAAAAGGCAAAAAATAGAAAAAGACAGGAGGAGGGCCTCGAACACCTACCTGGAACCAGAAAGGCGCTGGGGGGCAGTGTCTCAATGACGGAGCTGCATGAGGGGAGAGCAGTTTCCCTTACCAGGAGGTCAGAGGTTTTGCTCACCCTGTCGCGCAGCTGCCACCGCTAAGTATCGGTCAGGGGGAGGGAGAGAAGCTGGGAGGCAGCATTTGGAACACACAGGGGGAGAGGGGCCGTGGGCCAGCAGCGGCAGGAAAAAGCGAGAATGGAGGCAAACAGGGGGATAAGGGAACAAAAGGCAGAAACAAGGCACAAAATAGAGAAAGACAGAAAAGACAGGCAATGGAAAAAGGAGCAGAAAAAGGCTGGAAAGCACAGAGCGGATCAGCAGAAGAGCAGGCTCTTCCACTGGACCAACAGGGATGAGGTGCAGACAGGAGCCTGCCGGTGGAGGAGAGCCTCGAACACCTACCTGGAACCAGAAAGGCGCTGGGGGCAGTGCCTCAATGACAGAGCTGCGCAAGGGGAAAGCAGTTTCTATTACCAGGAAAAGTTAATCCCAAGGTCCAAGTCCTACTCTTAATGATTTTCTTATCAGCCCCTTTGCCTTCCTGAGATGTGTCCAGGCCCCTTCCTTGTGATCTATCACTGAATCAAGGAGCAATCTTTTGAAGTTTAAAGCGGGAGTCTTTTTCTTCTGTCCTCCATTCAGTCTGCGTGCACTGCTCAATACTGTATCTTTTCTGTATTGTACCAGGGTATGCTATTTACAAACATTGCACACATATATGCACTATGCGCACACTGCACAATGTTTTACCCTTCATTTATTGTACTTCACAAAGCAAAAATACACGCAGTACATTCTTCCTTGTGCACGCACTGAACAGCACTACGTCTCTCATATAATACACCCAATACATGCAGTAACCACACATATATTGCAGGTACCAATCTATTCCTGCGCTATACTTTTCCCAGGCACATGTTCATCCAGTGCATAGTCACTACTCCTGCGCAGCATTCCACATCTACCTGATATTGGCCAAGAGTGAGTTAAGCATACAACAGTAGAACTTTTAAAAAGGTGAGTGAGCGTAAATGCCTCACACTAGTGACATATGGTTAAAAGGACCTGTTCACTATTACTGATCACTACAGTATGCTGCCACCCTCGCACATGGTCTGATTAACTCGTGGTGAAGGCGGTATCCTTTCATCACTACGAGGAGAACACTTTGGGCACCCCTGCTGGTCCAACAAGACCACAATGCATGAGACAAACCTATGTTACGGTGCACATGCATGATCCTTGTTTACCTATGACAGAAAAATTCTTAGGGATCTGTAGTAACTGACTCCAGGCTGGTTGTAGTATTTCAAGAGTATTTATTGTATAAGTTACATGTCCAGTAGTTCAGCCCCACCAGGAGCAGCCAGCATGCTGCTCAGCCCTTCTCCACCTGTAGCCTCTCACTCCCAACATTCCATATTACATCATTCTGAGAGAATCTCACTGGCAGAGCATGAACCACATTGAAACAAGGATACTACATATCCTCCTTTCTTCCAAAAGGAAAACAAAAAACAAATCCAAAAAATGATGAAGAAGAAGGAATACCCACAAATACAGAAGAACAAAGAAAAACAAGAAAAAGGGAAAAGGCTAAAAGAGACCAGAAGAAAAACAACAGAAACAGCATAAGGAAAGGCAACAAGGGAAACTGAGGATAAGAAAAACAACAGAAAAAGCATAAGGAAAGGCAACAAGGGAAACTGAGGATAGAGATAAACATAAACCACTACCCATCCTCCCTTCCAATATAATGTTGACAAAAAACAAGAAACCTGGAAAAACAAACACCCAGTGTAACGTAGACCATGCACTATGGAAATGAGGTTGGGACCCAAACCATACACCCAATAAGGGTAACAACTCGCTTGTGCAGGGATAAACTCGAGAGGAAGTAAGACATTGTGCACTGTTGCAATAAAGAAACACCCACACTGTAAAATGTGCACTATGTAACGAAAGTAAGAGAAAGGTCAAATGCTGTGCACTGAGTAGTGGGACAATAACCCACACTAGACACCATACGTAAAGTAAAAACATGCACTAAAAAGTGAAGATAAGGTAAGCGTATGAAAATCCATAAAAAGACGCACCTCGAATGGAGGTCATGTATTATGCATATAACGATGGGAGAAAACCCAACAGATACACCTCACGGAGAGGTCAAGAGCTGTACATTGTAGGAGCGGGACTACAATCCACGCAACCCACCTTGTATACTTTAAGGTAGAACATTGTGCACTGTAACAATGGCCGTAGAATCCATAAAACACACCCTATAATGGGCAACAAAACAAGAAACTTTGACCTTGTGTGAAGGTCTGTTGACGTGCACTGTAGAGATGGGGTAGACCCATGCTTTACACCATACGTGTGGTAAATGTATTTTTGAAGAGTGTAGTAATGGGAACAAAACCCACACCGTACACCCCGTGTGGGGTAGTGGTATACGAGAATGTAGAACCTGAAAACGAAAACTGACTCAAGACTAGAGATAGAATGACTGTGTGCAATCAAACTCCAAGGGTCAAGAAATGCACTGTGCATGGATGGAGCTAACAACCTATCCTTCACCTATGCTTTAGGGAAGAGAATACACGTGAATCCCACTAGAAGAAAAACTAGAAAACACCTTGCAAAAGAGAATATAAAGTGTGGCATTACTAAAAAAAATGTGAAGCAATAGTCAATTATGCGCAATAACACTGCACAAATTAAAGTAACATAATCTAAATAGTTCTGTAGTTGAGCATGCATAAAAACACTAAAACAGTGTATATTCTTTAGGCAAGGCAACCCATACTGAGGAAGTTCCGAAATGTATGCTGTGGACGTGAAATTCCTCTAAAACAAAAAAAAACATTAGTAAACAAGCTCTGTTAATAGACAAGGTATAGAAAACGGTAGCTATAGGAATTTATATAACAAATGTCCACGCCGGTGAGCGACTTCTCACCTGAGATGCACATCCACTGCTTGTGTAACAGAACAAAGGTAAACAAATCATTTCACCCACACTGCAAGGAAATAAAAAAACGGGTGATGAACAGGTGCACACTGTGCACTAAACTAATGAGATAAAACCCAATAAACACACCACATTAAAATATTTGTGCACGTTTGTGAAGAGACTAAACTCTAATACCCAACAACGGGTAAAGACAATAAATGTTGTGCACTGTTGAGAAGAACGACACACCTCATCTAAAGGTCAAATGTCGTACACTGCAGTGATGGGACTGTGATCCATACTACTCACCTCTAGTGGAGGTCATTTGTTGTGCACTTAATGGAATGTGCCCCATTTGAAACACCTCCTGTAGAGGCAAACATGTTGTGCGCTAGATAATATTACAATTTGAAAATACTTCAGGCTTGCGTAAGTCAAGAGATAACATTATACAGTTATAGTATACAATATCCACCATAGGTCATTGGGTAAGTCAAACCATAGAAATGGTAAAGACATGTGACTCACAGTCGGATGCAGGAATATTACAAGAGGTTCATCAAGAAGAAACAGTACCTACAGAGCAATAAAATAATCGGTTGCACAGATGTCCTGAAGCACGAAGATCATACAAAAAGAAACATGGCTCTAAAGTGTAAGTGCTGACTTCAAACGCAAGATGGAGGCATGTCCCTGATGCCGAGCCGGATGGCTCACGGCATCCCAGTGCTCCCCAAAACATGCAGGGTTGCTCAAACGACCCCAATATTAAACAAGAAAAATTGTCTCAAACCTTTCAAATTGCTGCCGATCTTAAAACACACCTTGGAGGTAGAAGAGACGTTCCGTGTCTCCTCACGAGCGATATTTCATCTCTCCTTACTTCTGAGCCGGTACAAGTGAATGGGGATCTCGATCCCAGTGTGGGGAGGCAGCAGGTTGAAACAGGTTGAAGGCCCCAAGCTGCCACAATCGCACCCACGTGGCGCACACCAAGCACAGTGACCGTGAAACAAAAGCTCGTATGTAACTTTTCCAGTTGTGCAGTTGAAGACTGTAGGTTAGATAGGAACACTTCACGGCACACAAGAAATACAAACAAGGTCATTAAATTACCTTTCATGCAGTGACTTGAGCTGAAGTTGAAATCCAGTTCCAGTAGATGCGGTCACAGAAAACATGAGCACCTCAACAACAATAAATCGAATACAACTGGGCTAGAGCGTAAAAACTAAAACTAGAACAATAGAAACGCCCAGAGTAACGTGTCTCATGCACTGTGGCGACTAAACCACACACCCACTGAGGGCAAAGACATTTACATGTGCATGGGCATCCTCGTGTGGAGGTAAGAACATGTGCACCTTTGAACATAAAAAAAACTGACCAACCTTAGAAAACTAAGAAAGGCAAATGTGCACTGCCATGAAGGCAATAGACACATAATGTTATGTCCACCTACGGACGCACCTCGTGTGGAGGTACAAAAAATCATTATGCACTAGATAATGGGTAAAGACTCCAAAACACACCTCCGGAGAGGTCAAGAATTTGTGCATTAAACACGGGAAACACGTCCGTGCGACATACCTCAATTAGAGATAAACTGATGTGCACATAAAAGTGGGACAAAACCCCAAAACACACCTCGCGGAGAGGTACATAGATAGTATACGATTGTGCACTGTGTGCAAATTTAAAAACCTACTGGTTCTAAAGATTGACTCCTCACGCAATTAAGCGATTAATAAGCAGAGACATACATTGTACAAATAAAGAACATTGAACAGAACTCAATTTGAGCTTCCAGATCGCACACCAAAACTCCAAGGTAAAATATTACCCATGAGGCCTCAAATTAACAATGTGACAAAATGTCACAAAATGGCAGCGTAACACAGAAAAGTGAAAAAATCAAATGCCAACTACAAGATTCCACACTGTTAAACATCACAACGCTGCACTAGAGTACAGAAATGCCACCACACAAATGAAACAAGTCACTGTTGTAGATTGAATGTCACTTGGTTCCGTAAAATCTTCAAAGCAAGTTTTGCTCATTACCTTCTTGCTGAAGTATCATGAAACGCTGAAATAACATAAATACTCAGTCAGCTCAACTTCCATCCTCACCTCGGAAAATGTCACGGACTCCACGAGCAGAAATAATGTTGAACAGAGTATGTTGTAATTGTTGCTCCCTCCGCTGACAAAATAAAGCTTGAATTGACTTTATTAGCACACCCCAACTGACAAACGTGGTTGGCAAGAATTACCGAGGAGGAATATTTCACATTCCCAAACAAACAGCTTGTATGGTTGAATCCTCCAAGTCCAAGATGGCCTCACGCTATCCCACGTCGTGCAGGGTGGTTCGCGGCACGCCTTTGCCACCAAACGTCGATGGGAACCTCGGAAAACGTCAGAAGAGGCTCGTGAGCTGAAGAGCGCGCCACCATAGATGAGGTATGGTGCGCGAGCACACAATTTTAAATTCAAAATAGTGCGCAACTGCCAAGTTTTACAGGCATTGAAAAACAAACATGCCTTTAAATAAAATAATACCTTACCAAGGCAAAAATATCACGCCATTCTTCAGCAGCAGGCAGGGGACCTTAAGATGACACTGAAAACCAGCCGCAACCAGTCAGAGAAACGTCGCACCTCCAATACAGCACAATATAGCCCAGCACATGTAATTTGGAATGCCTCCAGGCTTACAGAAACCCCAGTGTTCACGAAGGGTGCGAGTTTACTCAAAATGCCATACACTGCAGCTTGTCATTCACTGACGCCAACTCCAAAATGAAGATGCTGGTTAATGCAGAAATAACGCAAATGCAGCGCTAATAACATGTCACAGATCCAAAGAAATATTAAGCTGCGGAAACTCCCAAAAAAAAAAATGTTTATGATGTAATTCAGAAAGCTGTAGACGTAGGTAGGCTTATCCTCTGAGGGCACAGCACAGAACAGGACGAAGTAAATTGTCAAGCTTAGGGCACAGCACAGGCTTACCCAGTCTTCAGGGCACAACAAAAAGGAACAGCGCTTGATAAAGACGTTTGGCTTACCCTCTCATGAGGGCACAGCAGAGGCTTACCCCCCTTGACAGCAACCAGAGACTTGAGATGGAGTAGAAACAGGAACTGGCACTGTAGCGTAGAGGGCGACCGTTGTAGGGGTCACTGGTGGGGCTATGATGTGCCAGTTAGTTGAACATAGGCAAATGTGGTTACTTGAGTTGCTTGTAGTTGCTTGAGCTTGATAGTAGGGACTCTGGACTTGAAGAAGAAGGTTACAGAGATAGCAGAAGTAGGTTCTTTTAAATCGTCGCCATAAAATTGTAGTAACTGACTCCAGGCTGGTTGTAGTATTTCAAGAGTATTTATTGTATAAGTTACATGTCCAGTAGTTCAGCCCCACCAGGAGCAGCCAGCATGCTGCTCAGCCCTTCTCCACCTGTAGCCTCTCACTCCCAACATTCCATATTACATCATTCGGAGAGAATCTCACTGGCAGAGCATGAACCACATTGAAACAAGGATACTACAGGATCCAGACAACAGGGCACTCAGGGCAGGTGTTCACGTCTCTTGCCAAGCAGAGGACGTTTCCATCCTAACATCCTGCCTTTACTTTTCTCCTCTTCTCACAAATCAGGACTAGAGAGAGAGAGAATCAGACACTGGTGTAGTCTCCCATCCCTTCGTATCTTCCTTCTTGAGCTACTTTTGTCTTTCTCACCCTCAGTCCTTTTTCTTGCATTTCTCTGGTTTTGTAAACTCTCCTTTCTCATTCTTTCTCGCCCTTGCTCATCTATTATCACTCCAGACCTTTCTCTGCTCATATATCTCTATTTCATCCTGGAACCAACCCATTGTTTCTACCTCTTGAGTTCTGAAAATCTGACATATTCTTTGTTTCCCTCTTCTACCTTTTCATTGGATCTCTTCCTCCTTATCTCTCATATTTCTTCCTTCTTTATGTAACCCCACCTTGTCTCACTCCCTCCTCTCGATCCTTCTTTATTTCACACCTCATATCTCTGTTCTTTGTTTATAATGCCTTCTCTGACTCAACCTTCCTTTCATATACTTCAATGTCACCTACTTTTCTTGTATTCTTTCAGTTTTATATCTTCCATCTCCCTACTTTGTCTCTATCACATTTCGTAACCTGTATGTTTGTCTTTCTGCCCTCTTATATCCTGCTATTGTCTCTCTTTCCTCTTAAACCACCACACCTCTCTTTCCATAATCCACTCAGCCTCACTTTCGCCTTCTTTCCCTTTACACCTCTACCATCTCACCCCTCATATGTTTGTATTCATTAAAAGCCTAATATTCTCCTCTGTAGTCTATGTGTTCATCCTTTTCTTTGCATTTGCTCCTTTGTCTCGCTACCTTTCCTCTATTCTACTTCTGTCTCTTGAGTGCTCTCACCCCTCTCCCACTCTCCAATGTGGACACGCCAGATGAATCTCATATCTCAAAGCTTTTGTTTGAAGCTTAATTTTAGCCTTGCTATTTCGTTCATCTTCTTAATTTCTCTAGTGGCTTACTCCCCGATGACTGATAGCAGATTAGCTTGCTCCTTCTTCAGGTTTTGTAACTACCTCTTGACAGCTCGGTCTCCTGACTGTACGACCTATATCTCAGGGAAACGCAACCCCACCCCCAGCCTGCAGAAAAGCTCTTTAATACTTCAATGCATTCATATCTCATATTCATGCCGTTATAATAACTCATCGCTGCATTACCCTAACGACCTCTTTCCACGACCTCCTACCTTATCTCGTTTTCCCTAATCAGAAAAACTACAAAAGAATAAAATAAAAGGCAAGCTGAGCCTGTGAACTATCATCTAACCAGTGAAAATAACATAATAGAGGCCTTCTCCAGTAGAATATCTAATGCACATTACATGATACAGGTCTCTCAACTAGAGAAAGAGCTTTGTACGTGGCATAATGGAAGCTTTTTATAAAAGGAACAGCCTCTGCCTATAGGAGAATGTGGGACTTTTATAGAATAGCAAAGAGACATATCCTTATGCTGCCATTCTACACACGAATAGCTAGCACATACCTTTGGCACCAGAAGAGTGTTGATAACATGGCATGACCAGCTATTACATGCACATAGTGCTATCTCCCTCATTTCGCACGCCTCAGCTGTTGTAGGGAGAGCACCAGGACCGCCTGCAGCCATGGTCTTCTGCCATTCTACCCTCTTCTTTTAAGCAGAGATCTAGTTATGCTCATGCTCTGCATTACTTTGCCACACAGACATGCAGCTTCTGTTGTGGCTGCGCTGCTCCATGAACTGACTCTTCTTATTGTTGTGGAAGGATCCTGGCCTACCAATGTTTCCTTTAGACTCAGCGATCACCTTATTGAGCCTGAAACATTTACCCTCTCAGACGATCCCTCCACCGAGGACCAACCTCCACAACTGCATAACAGGTGTTGCAGACTGGATAAAGACTAACTGTCTGAAGCTCAACAGGGACAAAACGGAAGTGCTGATTTTTGGGACCCAGACCTCCCCGAGGAACGACACCTGGTGGCATCAGAACTTGGACAAACACCAACAGACCACGGCTTCAACCTTGGCATCACCCTGGACAACAAACTCACCTTGAAAGGTGAGATCAACACAGTAGCCTCTGCCTGCTTCCACACACTTTGCATGCTCTGATAGATCTACAGATGGCTTCCGGGCAACACCCGGAAAGCCCTAGTAACCAGCGAACTGGACTACAGCAACACTCTCTATGCAAGACTCAACTCCCAACTCCTAACGAGACCCCAGGCGATACAGAACACAGCAGCCAGATTCATCCTCAACTTCCCCAAACAAACCCACAACACCCCCACCTCATGAATCTCCACTGGCTCCCCATCCAGAAGAGATGCCACTTGAAAATGATGACACACACCTACATGGCCCTCCATGACCAAGCATTAACCTGCATCAACCATCAACTGCCTGAACTTCCATCAACCCTTTACCTTCCTTGCTCACACTTCCTGCATCCGCCAAAGCAAAAGTAGAGAACACTGCTTCTCCTTCCTCGCTGCCACCTGCACCTACAAACTTCTCCCCTTCTCACCGAATTCAGAAAGAGACTCAGGACCTTGCTCTTCGACTGATCCCAGCAGGAACCTATCCCCTTGATACCCTCATGGTCAATAAGTCGTGCTCCACAAATCCAAGTTGATTGATTGATTGAACCCTCGCACATGGCACTTCAGGGATGGATACATTGACACCTGGCCCCAAGACATTCCATGGTCTCCTGCAAATGGAGAAGCACCAGTCCCCACCAGAGATGCTTCATCAAGACCTCACAATATCAGGAACACTAGAGATGGGGATTGAATGGTAGGAGGCTTCTGGCCTGAGGATTGTTTGCTCAATGAATGCTCCCTCAGGTCTTGGGCATGCCACGGAAGTTGTGTGGATGCCTAATACATTTCTATGATCCCTCTTCAACTGCTACATTGAGGACTGTCAGAGAGGATGGACTCTAGTGGACATCTGACAGTAGGATAAATCAGGTCAATACGGATACTGTTGGGGGCATGGGCTGGTAGCGCAACATGGCACCTGCCATCTATTAGTGCTCCCACACCCACATCGACCATCCTGCTGATTTAGCTATTGCGGGCTGTAAACAGCGGCATCTGGAGTCACAGGCCAGTCCCTGTGTGGCGGGCAGCAGATGGTGGTGGCAACTAAGATCCCCCTGGAGCGTGAGGCCTCCAAGATGGCAGCTAGGAGACAGCCGTGGTGCATATCCTACATAGAGCCTAGTATCACCGGTCTCCACTATATAAAATGGTGAGGGCAGTCAGCCCAATGCGCCTCCGTTGTGGTGAAGAGGAGGGTACATACGATATGGAGCTGCCCCACAGTGAGTGTGTATTGATGCAGATAATCCACGAATACAATTGTTGTTTTGCACATTCAGCTTTGTTGTGGCAAAGAGAGATGTGGCTAAAACATGGGGAGTGGCTTAGACACCTACAAGTATTATGTGGGGTAAGGAATGACAAGCTGAATGGAGGAGTGAGTGGTGTACGAGATTCGCTAATGCCCCACAAATTTGACAAAATCTGGGGATCATGGAGAGCGTATCACTGGCTACTTGATGATGCAGATTGTTAGAGGACATGGCGCTACTGGGGTCTGCATTCCTCGTCTCAACAGTTCAAAGGTGTCAGGGGCTGATGGAGTCCCTCAGGGGGCCAGGGAGGGACATCGGGGGAGGACTTTGTGTCCATTGTTTATTATGCTTGCTTTCATGTGCAGGAAACTAATCAAATATATTCATAAAAAACATAATATGGACACTGTCACAAACCTGAACTTCTCCTCTACAAATCATTTATTTCAGTTGTGCTAGTTTAATGAGTTCATTGGAGTTAAATCAATAGATATCAATGCCCAGAATCTTACAAGCTATCACACAAAAGTCTAGTATTGGATACAGTGCCCATAATATCTTTGAGAGTGCTGATCACCTTAGCTAATGAGCTCTATACAGCACATTCCCTGCTGCAGCCCACTGCAGTAGTGTCATGTGCTAAGATTGTTACTGAGTCCCATGCCTTAACCTGGCTTAAGGACACAGTTGGCCCATTGTGCTACAGGAATTCACTCCTGGTTCTAGAGGTACAAGAGGTGACAAGTAGGTGGTGGTGGTGGTGTGGGCGACATCGCATTGGCAATCTAAAGACGAGGTGGACCCTCTCTGACGCCTCCGGGACCGTCTGGAAACAACTCTCAGTCTCCCTAAGGAGAGAAGATCACAGTAGAAGCCTGAAAGGACACTTGGCTCTTCTGAAGAAACTTTCCAGAGAAGAGGACCTGTAGCTCACGATCCTGTTCCTCTATCAATCAATCATTCAATCAGAAAACTTTTAAATCGTGAAGGTCTCAAGGCGCTGAGGGGTGGGGGTCTGCGGGTCAGTTGAAGAGCCAGGTCTTGAGGCCCTTGCTGAATTGTGGCAGCGATGGTGATTGTCTGGGGTGCAGAGACAGGGAGTTTGAGGTCTTCACTGCGAAGTAGAAGAATTATCTTCCTCTAGCCGTTGTCTTGTGGATCTGTGGGATGTTGGCCAGGGCCAGTTAGGCGGAGCAGAAATGTCTGGTGGAAGTGTAGATGGAGAGGCGGTGGTTGAGCTGTTATGTTTTGTAAAGTACCCCAATTTAGGCCTTGGTAGTCACCTAAATTTTCACCTACATTTTCCCTGCCATGATACTACATAACGGTTTTTGGTATTGACCTTTTACCTAGTTAGGTGCTGCATAAAATATCGTGTGGTTGTCCCACAAAACTAGCCTCATTAATTATGCATGAGGATTCTCAGAATCACAGCAGGGTTACCATCTTCTGCATAATAACTATGTATAAGGGTCATCCCTTTCGTCATCCTCAGCCAACATGACACAGCAAGGTAAAACCCCTGATGGTACCTTTTGGGTATATATACACTATATCTTTGCTGGGCAGGCAGAGGAGAAAGACTTCCATGCTGACACACTGACACGAGACGCTGAGGTTCCTGCATGCAGAAACTCCAGCACGCAGTGGTCAGACATCCCTCCCAGGGTGTCCCTCTCAAGCCTAAGACTGAGCCCTTCATCTTCTTACACCAGGTAATGGGGTTGGCTTCATCCTAGGGGGATTCTTGGCTCTACACCTACATACATGCTAGCTACACTTAGGTACATCTAGTTAGGGTTGCATAGTAGGAATACGCATTAATATTGTCATGTATTTACATACCTGCCTATATTAATTGTTTTAGCACTATGGTTGAATTCTACCATCCATTTACTCTGTTGGTGCTTATAATCATGAATATATGAGCACGAGTGACTGAGTGAAAATTACTGTTCTGTTTCCATGATCCCTGATGGGACAAGGTTGTTGTGTTTGATAGTTGCCAGAAACTATTCTCTCCTTGGTAAGAGGAGTTTACAGTGGCACTGTGAGTTAGCTAGGTATACATGCGAACATACCCCGTGGGGGTGTCTGGAATCAGTCTGGACACCAATCCCACAGTTTATGTTGTCTAAACGATCAGATACTATATAGATGAAGGCCAAGAGCTGTGGAGGGCTTTGTAGGGGTGCGTGCAAAGTCTGAAGCTGTTTCTTTCATTGCCAGGTAGTCAGTGATGTAGTAGCTGTGTGGGATGTTCAGGATGTGTCTTGTGGAGGCTTTCTAGACAGTCTGTAGTTTTTTGGACGTTTCTGGATTGTACCACCGTAGAGTGCATTTCCATAGTCGAGTCTGCTGCTGACAAGCACATGGGTGAGCATTTTCTTGTATTTGGTGGGGATCCATTTGAAGATCTAGGAGGCAGAGCGTGTGGAAGCAGGGAGGTGAAACAGCATTTATTTTGCGGTTTATTGAGAGCGAGGAGTCCAGGTGATGCAGAGGTTTTCTGCGTGGATAGTGGGTTTGGGGTGGTTTCTGGGCACTGCGGGCCACCAAGAGTCATCCCAGGCGGTGTGGGTGGAGCCCAGGATGAGGACTTTGGTCTTGTCTGATTTAAGTTTGATGCAGCTGTCCTTCATCCAGGTGGCTATTGCCTTGATTCCATCATGGAAGTTTCTCTTAGCGGCTGTGGGTTGGTCCATGAGGGAGAGAATCAGCTGGGTGTCGTTGTTTTAGGAGACGATGTTAAGTCCGTGGCTTCTGACAATGGTTGCAAGCAGGTCCATGTAGATGTTGAAGAGGGTGACACTCAGGGAGGATTCTTGAGGCACTCAGCAGCTGATCTCTGTCGGATCCAAGTAGAATGGTGGAAGTCTAACTCTCTGCGTTCGGCCGGTGACGAAGGAGCAAATACATTCTAGGGCTTTGATGTCGGTGTCGTGGAGTCTGGTGCAGAGGGTGTGTTCGGAGATGGTGTCAGAGACGGCTGAGAGGTCCAGGAGAATTAGGGCTCAGGTCTCACCTCTGTCGAGGAGGATGAGGATGTCATCTGTGGCAGCGAGGAGAGCGGTTGGTGTGCTGTGTTGCTTATGAATCCAGTTTGGGAGTGGTTTTGTTTCGATGAACGTGTAGAGTTGGGCGTTGATGGACTTCTCAATGACTTTGGCTGGGAAGGGGACAGTGGTGTACCAAGCGAGGGACAGGGGGGGGCGGTGCGCCCCAGGCTGCAAGAGTTTTTGGGGCGGCAGCCTCCCCCGCTCCTACCTGTAGTCTCGGGCGGGCAGCATTACCCCTCTCTAAATTCGGCCCGCCGAGGGGCGGCAAATGGAAAGGTGATCTCTCAAGCACCCCCTTCTCCCAACTCTTCTCTCCAGCCACCGCGTAGCAGTAAACTCGGGGGCCGCCACGGGCAGCCAAAGAGCTAGCTTCACCACTGGAAGGGAAGCAGAGAGATGGGTCTTTAGACTTTTCTTTCTGCTGCTACATTGTTGGAGGCGGGCTCATCCTCAGACATCAGTGCAGTACCTGTTGCTGCTCCCTGCAGCTGGAGTTTATTGTCGGGTCTGTTTTAACATTGAGCTTTCCTCTTCATCTGTGAGCCAGATTTTGTTGGTGTTAGGACCCTGTGCACTGTACCCATGCTAACCTGCGGAAAAGTGCTTGTGCTCTCCCTTCCAAACATGGTAAAACTAGCATCTATCTAATTGGTATATATCATTTACTTATACGCCCATAGCATATGGGACTATATGTGCGTAAATTAAATGCTACATGTGGGCTGAAGCACACATTATGGCTCCCACTAACTTAGCAATGAAAAGACATGTCTCCGGCCTGCCATTGCAGGCTGTAATGAAGTTTTAAACTGCTTGACCTAGCAAAATAAACATTTTACCAGGCCTAAACATTTCTTTTAAATTCTTACAATTCACCCTTAAGGTAGGTCCTAACTGCTCATGGAACATGGTGCATGGTAGGTAAAAAGTAGGACATAAATCATCAATGTTTTATATGGCCTGGAAGTGAAAAATCTCTAAAGTTGCTTTTTTAACTGTGGCAAGGCTCGCTCTCCCATAGAATAGCACTGGGTTACATTCTAACTACATTAATAGTCCTTATATTACATAACTTCAGTTTGAGAACAGCTAGAAAAAGTATTCAATGACTCATTGGAATATGAATTTAAAATCCAACATAATGGTCAGATTTTAAATTATTATTTTGGAAATTCCACTTTTAGAAAATTGACATTTTCCTGCCTAGGCCAAATGTACCTTTCTGCCAGCATCCATTGTCACCTGACTGTTAATAACTCTATTGTAGTGTGATGTGTATTCCTACTAGACAGTAGACAAAGAGCTTTGGTGTGGAGAGGTGAGGATTTCCTTACATCGTGGCTGGGGGGAGAAGTGCCCATGCGCTGATTGCACTTCAAAGTGTAGCCTGGTGGCTGTACACAGCCCTTCCTAACTTTAGAAGAAGCCTACCCTGTCACTGGCAGTGGAAGTTCACACCTTGGACTACCTGCCCTTTTTACTAGCCAGGCTTGAGCCAACCCAAGGGGAAAAGGAAGAGCTGACCACAACTAGTTTCAGAGTTAGACAAAAGGGTGTTCCAGTGGCCCTTCCTGCTTCCCAGCTGACTAGACTGAACTGAGCCTGACCTGGTCCGCTCTGCTGGCCGCTGTAGGAGTGAATCAAGTGTCGGCCTCAGGGTTATGGACCTTTACCTGGAGTCAGAGTGCATTTCTTCCTGTTTAATTAAAGGTTTCACTGGATTGACGCAGATTGACGCAGAGCCCCACAGAGCCAAGCAGCTCTTCACCGAAGATGACACTAAATCCAACGCTGCGTGACGCAGAGCCTCGCAAAGCAGTGCAACGCAGATCCTGACTTGAAGCCTCACCAGTTCCAATGCAGAGCAACCAAGAGTCCCACAGAGCTTCTCAACAAAGGTATCACGGCTTATGTAGACCTCACCATTTTAGATTCTCAGTCCTTCTGAAGAACCAGGGCCTTATGGGCCTGGTGGCGCAGGGCACGCCTTAATCTCTTGAGTTCACCTGCTTTGTTGAACAGAGACACAGGACATTCTGTTGAGCGTAGAAGATCAGGTTTATTAGCTGCAGCTAAGTACAGTTGTCCCAGAAGTACGCTCAGTATGTTCTTAGGAGACTGCCACTTTACTCCGTGGCGCACAATCTTTTATAGCACATAGATTTACCAAGAACACTCCCAATGCATACATGGTTATCCAATGAGAAGAGTTTGAAAACAAGATATAACCAATGAGAAAAGTTTGAAAACAAGATATCAAGTAACCCAAATAAACCTCTCTTCCAACTGTTTTTGTCACCCCTCCCCACAAGTTAATCAGTGGTAGTGTCTACAACTCAACTTGCAGGTGGCAGGACATATTTGTATGCTTTGGAGGACAGTTGTGAAATGAGAGAATACAAGTAGAGAATAGCGAAGGCCAGAAGATAAGATAAAGTCAAGAAAGAATGGTGTGAACCGACAGACAGTTGAGACAGGGTTTAGTCAAACCAGACGAGGATTAGTGGACTCAGCCAGTCCCTGACATCAGTCTCGTAAACAGAGGCAGAAGGTTATTTGACATGTCGCAGTAAGATCAGCAGAAAAACTTCGTTCATTGTGCTGCCTGAGTGAGGGCAACACAAAATGGTGGTGGAACACAACTGAATACAAGCGAGATCGAAAATCGAATTTCCTCAGACCCTCCTTTTGCCATAACTCAGGCAAAACACACAGATTCACGTTAATCTGAATCAATGTCAATAGCCATGAGGTCGTCAAACTGTTGCTGCAACATCATTTTAATGTTCTCTGTTTTCTGTGACTCAGGTCTTGGGACACTCAGAGTGGCACAAAGACCGCAGATGGGGGGGCCACACTGCATACAGAGACAACAGGAAAAAATTATGGCCAAAACCACTCCAAGGAAGGTTAGTACCTTCCATCCCCATTTAGATGGTAATCCCCAAAACCATCCTAATAAAGACCAATCTCCTTCGTCTTGATGAATGGATTCGGAGATCATGTGTAATTTGGAGATGGCTTGGTATACCGTAGGGGCGTCGTCAGGTATATAAATACAACAGCTAGATCCAATCAATTTACAGACTCTACCACGATCTGCAAGAATAACATCTAGTGCAATCCGGTTCTGCAAAGTCATAAGACGATCCGCCTGAAGTTCAGCTTTGAGATTACTCAAGGCTCCCACAGTGACATCTATGGTAGTCTCAACAACACGAACCAGCTGTCTCATGTTTCTGCTGTTGGCCATTGGGCCCCAAAAAGGAAGAAATCCTATGAGGAAATCACTTCCCTCTTGTCCTGCTGTGTCTTTAGAATCAATAATCCCTCTGCCATATCTGTTTCTATGATGGCCTGAAGGAGCAGTGTATGTAGGAGGGAGAAGAAAAGCTATATAGCATGTTCCTGAAAAATCAGTTGGTAGCCACGTGTAAGCTCTATCGTGGCAGACAAAATATGTGCCCTGTGATGGCACTAACGGTGGTGAATTCTGAGACGTGTAGATGTATGTATGGGAACAAAAGCTTTTTCTTTGTCCAGTGTCAGTAGTCTGGCCATTCATTTGTAAACAGATATTACCTTGATGAGGGACAGTCCACATTGGTGGAGACTTTCCCTGTTTAGTTTTATCTGTAAGGCTAGTAATGTAACGAGTCACGTTCCAATTAGTATATGTTTGTCTCTCGTCAACAGGAACCTTATTATTCTCCACAATTTTAGTCATAGCCACCATTCCCTTTATCAGAGAATTATGACTAAAATCTGGCTTACTACCATAGGAACCAACTGGACGTCTAAATCGGCTCTGATATGCATTTGAAAATATTACAAAATAGGCCCAAGCGGAACCTTCATAAGAAAATGGAAGGACTAAATATGGCATCCCTTTATCTGTGGTATGAGGCATAAGTCCACACACCCAACAGTTGGTTGTGTTGACTACCAATTGGTGTTGGTGCAACAATTGGATAAATGAATTATTAAAATATTCTGTTCTCCTGATTAGTTCATGTTGGGGAAGTGTATATAATTGATGTGGGGAGATAGTAGAATGAAGAGCCAAGGAGATAGAATTAGGGACAACTTTTTGCTGCATGGCATGAATAACCCAACCTACACAAGCCAATAAGATACACAAAAATATAGAAGCACACAATGTTACCCCACATCGACTGTACAATATTTTACAATATTTCTTTCTCATCTCTTCCTTATTATCCTTCTTTCCTAATTTAACATCCATCCTCTAAAATTGTTGCTCACGGCAATCTTCCTTACTCACTTGTCTGTGATTATTAGCCGTCCTATGACACTGCAAGTCCTGGGGGCCTAGCCATTATACAGGTCACAAACCAAGACTCCTACCGAAGAAGAGATGGAAATCTCAGGTGTCCTTGACCAATCTAGGTCTTAAATTGTATCTAGTCCTTGTTGGTACAGTTTGGTCTTGAAATAGGGTCTGTGGCTCTGTAGTGTTTAATCGGAGATGGGAAGGTACAGCTTCTTGTAGAATGTCGTCATCTTCTTTCTCCGATCGAGTTCCATCCAGGTGTGCACTACTGAAAGGTATGCATCGGGGGACTTTTTCTCCTTCAGAATCACCTATACCCTTACGAACCCACTGATCAAAAGGCAAGGGCACTTTCTTGCAGTGCACGCAGTGAATCCAGTTCTTTTTCCCTTCGACTTTTACTGCTGTGCGAGTTGTCAGAAGAACTTGTCGAGGCGCCTTCCAGCGAGGTTCCAAATTCTTTGTCCTCTGAAAATGTTTCACACAGACCAAGTCTCCAGGTTGGATAGAATGACCTGGGTCTGTGGAGGCTTCTGGTAAAGCATTTTGAACCTGTTGGTGAAGAACACGTAATTTAGTGGTGAGGTCATGTAAATAGTCAATCAGCATTGGATACTGTATATCAGAATACTTTCTAGGGCGAGGGACTCCCCATACATTAGCTGGGCGCCCGAAAACAATCTTGTATGGGCTGAGTCCCAAACGAGAATGTACAGCTGTTCTAGTGGACAGGAGAGCCAAAGATAAAGCATCGGGCCAATTAAGACCTGTGCTGGCTTGTACTTTTGCAAGCTTAAGTTTGAGAGTGCCGTTATGGCACTCTACCAAACCCGCGGACTGAGGATGATTTGCCGCATGAAACTTCTGCCTTATACCAAGACCGGTACACACCTTTTGCATAATTTGGCCTACAAATTCACTTCCATTGTCACTCCAGACAATGCGCGGGAAACCAAACCTAGGGAAGAACTCTTTTAGAAGAACCTTGGCAGTGGACAAAGCAGTGTTGTCTTTCAGGGGGTAAGCCTCTATCCATCTGGAAAAGGCACATACCACTACCAGAACATATTTAAGATTGTTACATCGATCCCTGTGAATGTAGTCGATTTGCAACACCTCAAAAGGATATGTTGGGGGAGCAAAATGACCTGCCGGAGTTGGGGTTCCCTTTCCCGGATTGTACATCAAGCAAATGATACAATGCTTCACCACATTTTCTGCACATTTTGGAATCCCTTCGTTCAGCCACACTGGAGCCAGAAGTTTACATATTCCTTTTGCACTGATGTGGGCTGGACCATGCGCCATAGTAACTACAGGCAGTACGTAGGCGTCTGGTAACAGCCAACGCTGGTGTTCTGACAACTCTATCCAACATTCCATCGCGTCTAACATTCCTGTACTCTCTTTCCACTTTCTCAACTCTTTCTCTGTAGCATCTCTCTGAATCGATCTCACACTTTCTATTGTGTCCTCACACCTCCCTCTTTCCCTGACCCAATTCGCAGGGCCCGCAACATACATGCGACTTGTAGCATCTCTGGCTGTCCTTTTTGCTACCTCATCTGCAAAAGCATTTCCGCAACCAACATCATCAGTAATCTTCTTATACGCTCTGCATTTCACAATTGCTATCTGGGTAGGCAAAACAAGTGACTCAAGGAGATCAGTTACCAATTGACCATGCTGCATTTTAGTACCGTGGGAGGTAAGGAATCCTCTTTCCTTCCACAAACGACCGAAGCTATGCGCCACACCGAATGCATACTGGCTGTCGGTATACACATTCACTCTCTTTCCTTTAGATAACATGAAGTACTGGGGTTTTTAGGACCCCAGCGGTGCCAGGGGTACCCCCCTATGACTTCGAGTTCTTCCTGTCTTGGACCACAGTGTAGTACTTGAAATTCTCATTCTCAGGGTAATATAACAAAGAACTTGGCAAAAGAAGCTGAAATAGCAAAAGACATCTTTATTAAACTCAAATGAGTGAGACTACGTCACACAGAAGCCTTAGCAACTGAACGAGGCAGTCTCCAGAACAAAAACCAGTCTTCTCTTTTATACAGAATATCATGCTTCAGGCACACATTCTTCGTTTTACGACATGGTCATTCATATGTATTCATTACAAACGAAAAGGCAGAGTCATGATGACCATCCCACATTTCAGTTCAGCCAGCCCACAATTATTTACCCAGCAAGGCTCAGATCCCTCATCAGATACCAGCAGACCCCAATAAACACGGGCACCTCCTGTTTGTAAAACAAGCCATAAAGCAGGAAGAGTCAGATGTGAAAGAGATTAGCCGGAGGCTTGTGTGGGATGAAAAGGCTTTATGGTGTGTCAAACCCTGATGCTAATCACAGGTGGCAGTAGGACGGGGAGCTCGTGGGACCGGACAGACCTGGGGCGGTGGAGCCAAAACGCATAGGTCACAGAGAAGTCAATAGAAGGCACATGTGTTCTGAAGGCCTGTGCTTGTCCTTAATGTGCAGCCTATGTGAGGGCAACCAAAGATGGCTACCGCTCTAAAATGGAACCCACGAAGTCAATGTGTAATATCGTATACAAAGTGCATTTATCGATGAAACGTTATGCAAAACACTTGTACATACCGCATTGGCCATTCACGGTTCGCTGATACCGAAATAGGCAGGGTAGGGCCATGCCTCCTACGTGGTCCCAAAATTTAAAGTACCACAGACCCTCCTTTTGCCCTTACATAGGTAATAACTATACTCATACTAATCTGATTCCAGGTTTACATTCATCAGATCATCAAGATGTTGCTGATGGAGCAAAATCCTAGTACTCTCTCTGGACAGGTCTCCTTGAACATGAAGAAGCACAAAGGCCACATATGGCAGGACAAAATAAGGAATACCTCTATCTGTAGTAGGTGGCATAAGATCTCAAACCCAACAATTAGTGATGTTCACTACTAACTAGTGTTGATGCAGAAGTTGTACAAAAGAATTGCTTACTGATCTTTCAACCTGCTCATGTTCAGGAAAAGTGTGAAAAGAGTGCAAAGAAACAGTAGTAGGAAAAGACATAGGTTGGGAAGCGGGTGCAGAAGTCAATTGAGTAGAGAAAAACAATTTCACCCATAAATGACAATGTCATGTTTAAAAAGACACTAGAAAACACGTTATTAAGAACATATAGACAACGGGAGAAAGTAGTGACCACTATTACAAATGAAATACTAATTTTTCACAACCCTAAGCAAAAAACAAATCCCAAAATTATCTAGTAACATTTTTAGGGCTCCTATGCATTTCAGTAATTCTTGTATGTTCAGGTGAAACAGTGGTGACCCTCATCAATGCTCTAAGGTGAAAAGGGGGTACTCTTTCCACAGAAAATTTACTTTATTCTACTTATACTAAACAGAATAGTACTTTAAAACAATGCCAGCAAAACAATCAGCCTCCTAACACCTAGTCTATACAATCACACGGAAACCTCTTGTGAAACCAACTATGCCCAGAGTCCGTTCAAAAAGCCTCTCTGGCAGGCTTCTATTGTCCATCAAATCTTCTTTTGTTGTTTTCTTTCGCATGGGCCTCTTCATTCAAGCCTTTCATGAGAAAAGTACTGCTTAGTTGGAGTGCCCTCCTGGCAAACACCCACAGCTCACTCGAAAGTCTCAATGTCTCAAGGCAGTGCACCTGTGTCTCTCCTCTGCGGCAGACACTACAAATAATATGCTCTTCATTGGTCATGGGCAGAGATCATCTTGTGCAGACCCGGGACCATTCTCAGGTACCAACACTCATCATTCGGTGTCAGAGGACGCTCAGGCTGCTCTTTCATGGGCACCAGAATGTAGTGCCTTTTGTCAATCTTGGATCTGCTGGTGCACTGCACTTCCATTGGAGCAAAGGAAAAAGAGGGGGTTGTGTGGCCAAAAACTCAGGCCAAGGGGCTCAAGGGACTGCACACTGTCAGAGGTTACCAGCACATGGCAGGCGCTCTTTTGCACTGAAATTCTGGTTCTGTGGCAAAACCAGCTCCTCCTTCTTTTCTGATATTGAACGCCTTCTGATGAAGCAAGTGCGGTGCTTTAAACAGTTCATTGTATAACAAGGGGACTGCAAACAGGTGGCCTGCGGTCTTTCAAAGGAGTGGCCACACGCCATGGGACAATTTTGGTCTAGAATATACTGTCATTCTCAAAAAGCAATACAAATATAAAGGCAGTAGGCAAAACAGTGTCTCTAATCTTTTCAATTGGGTTTCCGTGTGAGAGCCTCCATCATCTAAGGGTAGATAACTACACGAGAATTCTATCTAAATGGATGTCTTCACATATGGTGGCATTGTCTAATGGGGCAAACACATTTTTTTTCCTCAATGATTTCATCTAGGTGTTCCTAAATTCCTTATCTAGAACATCTCAATAGAGAAATCACATGGTACAGATTATCATGGGCATGTAGAAAACTTTCACATCAGGTGCACTATACAATACACAAGCTAATAGTCAAATATGCAAACAAAAGACAAGAACTAGAGGGTCCTGATATTTGCATGATTAGAACACATCTGATCCCACCAAAAATTAAAGCAGCATGGAGCAAAAGGGGAAAAAAAACACATTAAAAATAGACATTGAAAATTCGTCATGTTCAAAAGGGTAAACGTAAAATATCTCCTATTGATATGGAAAACTTGTCTTACTATAATATTGAGTCAGTTAACCAGTCTATCGCTACCCTGACAGTCAGGCTGGAAAACATTGAAGCAGGCCTAAGGAAAATTCTTGAAAACCAGTCTGGCCATACAAAAGGGAATTATACATAACATGGGGGTCCCTGGTACATCACTGCAGTCTGGAAGTGTGTACCTGAACAATACACCTACAATAATAAATGGGCTGACTGGTGAAAGGAATACGGAAAAGGGAATTGGAACTAGGACACAACTAAAATCCCCAATAACTAAGCATGATGCGACATCGGTCAGGGGAGAAGCAACAAAAGGAAAAAAAAAATCTATAGGAAGAACAAGAATTTACTTGGGTGATAGTCAGGCATGTGACACAACACCAAGAGTGCGGGTGATACACAAAAGGCCAAAGTTACACAAATTTTAACTCTACCGCTGGCGACTACACCATATACGATACTCCTAGGTAATATTCCAGTTCCTTCTTCAGGGAAAAATGAAAACCTGGTTTTCTTTTAAGGAACAAAAGCCATATGCTACTTAGGAAGCAAAACATCATTAACTAATGTAGTATAGAAATTAGGCCACCTTGAGTCACAGATCTATAATTTCATCCTTAGGTCCAATCAAGGATACATAAATGTAGGGCTGCCTGTTCCTTTAAGGGAAGGGGCAGTAACGTGACTAACTGCAGGTGGCACACTTTGATCCTGTATATCTCTTTTTATTTTCCTTCAATACCATTATAGCCAAATAGACATGCACCGGTGAAGTGTTGTCTCTCATGTTCACAGCATGAAATATCATTATCTGTGGAATTTAGTAACCAGAACAAGTTCAACCAACTGTTGCGTAGCGATGGGCATCGTCATGACCATCCCCTCACAACGCAGGTAAACTTGTAATAGTATCAAAAGCAGCAACAAAAACAAAAAACAAAAACATGCATAAACAAAAACAAAATATTAAAAACGCACAAAACGTCAAGCCATCAGATATACTTGCTGTATGTCAAGCACAAAAAGCATAGACAAAACAATAGCATATGTGAATAAGCGGTGACTCACAACACCATGTCATGTACTTTTATGCACTGTAAACCTGCAGCCCAAAACCCAATATTTGGGCCTGTTTAATTTGTCAGGTTTAATTAAAATCCTTACCCTCCTTTTGACAGTGGATCACCAGGCAATGGAAATCTGCTGTCAAATATAACTTTACTGTCTCTCTTCTAACATACAGGCCCAGCATGAACAATTCATGATAGGACCAAATGCACAAAAATAAATTTCCATTACTTAACTGTTACCCTCTTGGCAGTCCTTGCAACCTCAAGCCACCATAGTTTTACCTTTCTAAAAGTGAAAATTGCGACACTGACACTTCATATTAATTTGGCACCTACAATTTCTTCTGTGAAAAATAAGTCTTAATTGGCAATTCATTCACACTTAGGCATGTAGCCTTCAAAATTTTAGAAGGGCTGCATCTTATTTTCTGTCTAAGACTTAATGCAACATTTCGTTTCCTGTCAAATAAAAGCAACTAGCAGGCAGCATTTTATTTTTTTAGAGCGAGACACAAATGTATCAGTTCTGCAAAGCATTTAACATGATGTTTGGACTTTCAAAGAAACCCCTTTTCTATATTTTCCCTTTGGAATTAAGTTCTTTAGTTTTATTGATGTTGTTATGGAGAAACCGGAAACCCCATCTTTAGAGGCCCGTGTAGCAAGGTCATTCTGCATTCCAGAGACAAGGCCCTAATTTAAAAGGTCATAAATGTAAACGTGGCAGCCTACTCCATTGTTTACGGGAAAACTAAAGATAGCATCTCAGCAGCGTGACTTGAGCCAGCCTCTGCAGCTCTCCTAGCCCCCAGCTTCTGCCACTCTGAATTTGTCAAAGCCAGAAGGCCTTCCTAATTCCTCCTAACTTGCAATAATTCACTCTATTTTGAAAAATAATTTCTCCTTTTTAGGCGTTAAAAATATTATCTCTATTCCCAGATTATTAAACTACATTTACTGTGAATAATTCACAAAACTTAATAACACACATACCAGCTTTTACAATAAATGCTTGTTGCAACCCTATGCAATGGTACACATTACATCAACCTTAAATGAATGAACGTCTCAGTAGGCCCAGCTGAAGTTAGAACCTTCAACCCTGATATTAAAACAAGCCTTTGTACTGGTACATTGAGTCATTGAACCATAAGAAGGCACAACCTGCAAATATATATATATCAAACCTAAATGTATGCATTTACTGAAGCCTGAGACACTTTAAAAAGTACTCTGAATGAAAGAAAATGCAGTTTAAACAGTGCTTTTACCCAAATTCGACTTTGATATTTTAGGCATTAAAAAACGAATATTTTGCAATTTTCTTGCATAATATGCATTACCAGAATGTCTATTACATAACCCATGAGTCAGGCATTGGAAATAATAACTTATACTTCATAAAAATGAGCTTGTTTGCGCCTGCGCCAAGGGAAAATTGTACACACGAATGCTTGTCATTTTAGTGATGCAACCCAACTCAAATCATATTTTAATGCTAGGAGGTCACAGTATGAGCATTAAGCTTAATAAATACCAAAAAACGATTTTGAAAAGCACTTATTTTTTATTTATTTATTTTTTAAATAATTTTCCATGTTAAATAATTTTCTTTAAAAAAAACAACCAATTATTCATTTTTGTGATAACTCCACATATAAAAAGCAAGCTGTATCCCTTGCCTATTATTTTGGACACATTAACTCACAAGCCTAAGCGCATAAGCTTAACTTGAAACGCGTCACATTTTTGCGCCACTTTCATTTAAAAGGACGGTTATATGCAAAATTCCACCCGTTTTTAACTGGGAAAGTGCTGGCTGAATGAACATTCCTATCAAATACACTGCAGCTGAAAAGTTTGCCTGTGAACATCTAATAAACTGCATCTAAGGAAAATGCTGTAAATTTATTTATTTTTGCAAAAATAGATAATTTCGTTTTTGGAGCCTTAGTTATATCCATTGAATGTGTTTTCTAATTTTATCCTTTAAGCATTTAACGGCAGTTTGGTATATGTGCACAATTGCTCATTCTATAAAGAGCAACATATAGCTATTTTAGCACATCACACGGTTCATTTCTGGATTTTTTTCTAAGTTTCTACTTGATATTAATTAATCAACATTTTACTTAACAGACTGAAAACATCAAAAGACCCACAAACACATATTGAGCTCATTTCAGACATAAACAGAAAGGGGTCAAACACACAATACAGCGCGCTTTAGCCATTTTTCATAAATAGCGCCGTCGCAATTTACTTACAGAAGTTGCACTAATGAGAAAACCACATAGACATTTAAACACACAGTTGACTGACAAATCAATACGCAGGACAGAAAGAAAGAACAGCTCACAGACTATACTTGAACCAAACCATTTGCAAATACTAGTTGTAAGTCATATTTACAAGAAATGCTTCTCAATAGTGTTCCAAAAGACTGCATAAACAGCCCAACAGACTTGCCTAGCAAAACACCAAACAAAATCGTTCTGCATATCTTCATTCTTAAAACTGCGCAGAACAAAGTATCCTTGTTTTGTATTATGTCATATTTTAATTCCCTGGGGGTACAAAATCACCAAGGAAGAAATATGTTTTTAAATCTAACCTATTTAGATATTTCCCACACTATGGTACCTTCCAAAAAAAAAAAAAAACATTTTTTTCATGTGAGCTTACAAACAGGCATGCCAAAAATACTGCGGAAAACGCAAGTATTATAATCAAAAATGGTGCTTAAGGTATTTTTCGTACGTGCACCGTTCAACTAAACCAAATGGAGAAATATCTCTTCATTACCTGCCTACACAAATTGCAATTCGCATATCCAAACCTATACAAACCAAAAGTTGGCCAACACAAATTTCAAAGTTCCAAAGCTACATTTCCAAATTTGCTAAGATCAGGCATCTTATAGCTCACTAATCTATCATCAAACTTCAAGGGGTTATCTCTACCAATACACTCGCAAATATACGAGACCCTTGGCTATGGTAATTGCAATGACCAAATCAAAAACCAAGAAACCAACCCCTCGGCTTTGGTAATTGCGATAACCAAATTAAAGACCCAAAGAACCAAAAGACTGGGAGCGACCCACTTATACTTAACTCTTACTTTTACTAATCCAAATTCTAACTGTCAAGTTCTACATGACCAAACGGTCTTTTATAATACTCACGCCAAAAGGGTTCTCAAGCAGGAGTGACATCATGTGTAGGATCAAAATCAGGAAGATCAGAAATATACTGGGCTGCATAATCAAAGAATCTCCAGAATCCCTGTGCACAGAGTACCTTCTTGGTAGAATCCTGTTCTGTCCTCCTCAGTAGATTTCAGTCTCCTGACAAGATCACTCCCACAGAAAGTCACTTCGCTGATGAGCCACTCTGTTGGGCGCCAACTGAAGTACTGGGGTTTTTAGGACCCCAGCGGTGCCAGGGGTACCCCCCTATGACTTCGAGTTCTTCCTGTCTTGGACCACAGTGTAGTACTTGAAATTCTCATTCTCAGGGTAATATAACAAAGAACTTGGCAAAAGAAGCTGAAATAGCAAAAGACATCTTTATTAAACTCAAATGAGTGAGACTACGTCACACAGAAGCCTTAGCAACTGAACGAGGCAGTCTCCAGAACAAAAACCAATCTTCTCTTTTATACAGAATATCATGCTTCAGGCACACATTCTTCGTTTTACGACATGGTCATTCATATGTATTCATTACAAACGAAAAGGCAGAGTCATGATGACCATCCCACATTTCAGTTCAGCCAGCCCACAATTATTTACCCAGCAAGGCTCAGATCCCTCATCAGATACCAGCAGACCCCAATAAACACGGGCACCTCCTGTTTGTAAAACAAGCCATAAAGCAGGAAGAGTCAGATGTGAAAGAGATTAGCCGGAGGCTTGTGTGGGATGAAAAGGCTTTATGGTGTGTCAAACCCTGATGCTAATCACAGGTGGCCGTAGGACGGGGAGCTCGTGGGACCGGACTGACCTGGGGCGGTTGAGCCAAATCGCATAGGTCACAGAGAAGTCAATAGAAGGCACATGTGTTCTGAAGGCCTGTGCTTGTCCTTAATGTGCAGCCTATGTGAGGGCAACCAAAGATGGCTACCGCTCTAAAATGGAACCCACGAAGTCAATGTGTAATATCGTATACAAAGTGCATTTATCGATGAAACGTTATGCAAAACACTTGTACATACCGCATTGGCCATTCGCGGTTCGCTGATACCGAAATAGGCAGGGTAGGGCCATGCCTCCTACGTGGTCCCAAAATTTAAAGTACCACAAACACACATGCTCTGGTCAAAGCTATCAGTTCAGCTGCCTGAGCTGAATTATGTCTGATACGTGCTGTCTCCACGATTGTATACAAGGTGGTAACAGCATAAGCTGAAGTTGTCTCACCATTTGGGAGTTTGAAACAAGACCCATCCACCCATAGGATCCCATCTGGATCCACTAACGGCGTATCTTTCAAATCAATCCTGCCTTTTGTCTCCTCCTCAGTATGGAGAAAACAATCATGTTGTTTCCAAATATCTTTCTCTTCTGGAAGAGGTAACAGTGTGGCTGGATTTAAAATATTACATCGTTTGATGTGCACATGACTAGCCAAGAGCGTCAGCTCATATCCAGACAATCGAGCACTTGTAAGATGTTGTGTTTTAGTCCTATTTAGCAAGGTATCCACTGCATGTGGTACCATAACAATGAGAGTATTATCTAGCACCACTCCAGCAGACTGACGAATAGAAATCGCTGCTGCTGCTGTGGCTTTGAGACAACTAGGCAATGCCTTGGCTACTGGGTCTAACGTAGCTGAAAAATAGGCACATGGCTGCTGTTTGTCTCCAAATTGTTGTGTTAAGACTGACAACGCACAACCCTCTCTTTCATGGACATAGAGCGTGAAGGACTTACTGTAATCTGGAGTACCCAACACAGGAGCAGAACACAGAGCAGTACGTAAATCAGAAAAACTCTTCTGACATTCGTCAGTCCAAGGAAGGGGTTGGGGTGTGTCTTTCAAAGTGAGTGCTAACAAAGGTTTGGCCAACAAAGAAAAATTTGGAATCCACTGTCTACAATCAGAAGTGATGCCCAGAAAGGGGCGCACCTCTCTTTGTGTAGATGGCACAGACATTTGCGCAATTGCTTGATTTCGTTCTGGGGTTAATCGCCTTCCCTCCTTTGATAAGAGATGACCCAAATAGGTAACCTCTCGACAGACATATTGTAGTTTAGAAGGCGAAACCTTATGATTAAGATCAGACAAGTGAAGTAACAGTGCCAGTGCAACAGTCACATTCTTGCAGACATCCTCTGAATCAGCAGCAATCAACAAATCATACATATATTGAATAAGAGTAGCACCTGGGGGCAAAGGAAAAACATCGAGCTGACATTTCAGAGCTTGACTATAAATGGAGGGGCTTTCACATCATGCACTGGGACAGGTACAGACTAATTTGCATGTAGCCAGGTTCTGAGCTGGGATGGTGCAGTGAGCTAAAAAACGGTGATGGATTAAAACCATGATCTCTTGACTTGGTAAGAGTATTCTGCATCATTCAGAAACTCTGTCCATCACCACCCCCTTTTTCCCAAAAGGGGCTTTCACAATAGCCTTGGGGTGCGCGCTTGAACCGGAAACTTCGGCCTCCTAGAGAGAAACCAAAAATATCCCTACTCTCTTTGGCAATGGGAATGCTGAAGAAAGCATTTTTCAGATCAATAACAGAAAACCAAGCCGCTGAGGCAGGTATCATAGTTAACAGGGCAGTGATATCTGGAACAACAGGAATCTGTGGTACAACAATTTTATTGACCTCCCGAAGATCAATCACAAAACGATAAACAGGAGGCTTAGAAGGATCAGTGCGTTTAAGAACAGGAAGAATAGGACTATTACATACATTTCCTCTCGTTTCCACAATCACACCCTTCTGAACCAAATCATAAATGATATCTAAAAGCGCTCTTTCACCTTCATTGGAAATTCTGTATTGAGGAATACGTGGCAATTTAGCATTGGGCTTGAGAGTAACAACATAATGCGGGATCTCGAGACAACCAACATCATTTGGACCCGTAGCCCAGAGCGTTGCAGGAAGAGAGAGCAATTCAGGTGGGAATTGATGTTTAGACAAATACACTGAAGAAGTCAATTTCTGCCCTAAAGTAAGATGCACACCAGAAGGAGAATAATATATTGTTGCATGCATTATTTTCAATAGATCCAAACCCAGCAGATTCTCGCCGCAACCAGTCGTTAAAAGAAGAGGAGCTTCCATATCATAAGGGCCAATTGAAATAGGCAAAGGACAGGAGACCGGGTTACGAACTGGGGCGCCAGAAAATCCTACCGATACATTTGTGAAGCCAGACAAAGGTGCCCCAGGGAGTTTAGAGTGAATGATAGAACTTCTCATCGCACCAGTATCTAAAAGAAATGGCTCTGAAACACCCATTGTAGTGACATTGACATAAGGCCCATCCTGATTTACTGGAATCGATACAACTCCCTCACTTTGTCTATGGCTGTCCTAGTTAGCGTGAAGGCTTTCATTTTCACCTTCAACATGATAATCATCATTGTAATACTGTGTAGACTGAGTATTCTGCTGATCGAAGTAGTTCATAGAATTTGGAGGGGGTAAGGAACGCTGTTCTTGAGGCATCACACCTCGACCTCTACCCCTGTATATTATCTGGAAACCACCACGGCCTCGTGGAGCAGATAGTTCTCCCTTACGTTGCAATAAAACCGGGCAGCTATTCTTAAAATGACCTTCCTCTCTAAAATAGGCACATTGGTTAGGACCTAATAAAGGTCGCGGAATAAAGGGCTCAGGCTTTTGATACACCCTCTGAAACTGTGAAGGCTGTTGAAACTGGCGCTGAGTATAATGAGGAAGATAAGCTTGTTGCAGAAGAACCTTCGTTTTTAATTCTTTCGTCTTCTTCTCTTGCTTATCTTTCTCCTCTTTATCCCTGTTCTCATAATATTGAGCAGTAGCCAATATCTGGGCAGAAGAAGAAACAGCCCATGAACTCTCGGAGTCTTTCAACTTATGTGACAGTTTGGGAAGCAAATTAAATACGAATTTATCTACAAATAATCGCTGTCCACCCTCCGTAGTCATATCCTGACCACTGTGATCAATAAACGTCTCCTCAAAACGAGTGAAGAAATCAGAGACACTCTCATCTTTCTTCTGCTTACACGCAGCTAATTTATCCCAATTAACTCGCAAGGCGGGCATCATCGTTTTCATTAAAGTAATAATCCTACCAGGGAGTTCTGAAATCAAAACATCAGGCTTAGCACCACCCACTTGGGCTGCATCCACGGCAGTTATAGAAGCCCAATCGCCCCCCAATGCTTGAGCGTGATCCTCTCTACGAATCCGAGCCCATAATGCTTGTGGGACTACATTTCCCATCAACATATCAATATCGGCTAAATTCATAATACAGGCATCAACAGTCTGGGACAACTCCTTATAATAGCCAGCAGGGTTTTTCCGGGGATCCGGTAGAGACTGTTTAAGAGCCAAAACTTCAGATCTCTTCCAGGGGACATGTACCCATATACGCTGGAAGTGCGCGGGAACAGCTGGATTTACACCTGCTTGTGCAACCGCTTCTCTCCACACTGGAGAAACCTCTCTCATGGGATAATGTTTGGATGTCAGCCTAACAGCAGGATCGGAATCAAAAAAAAGTCTGTGAGGAAAATAAGGACCTAAAAGTGACAAGTGTCCTTACGGCATCCTCAACCTTAGAACCCACAATGAGTCCCTTATCGAAATTAGCCTGAACATCTAACAAACCCTGAGGAAGTAAACCCAAATCCATATCCTCCTATTCTTTAGCGAGAGTGTCACACATAACATTAAATACATATCTCTGCGTGGACGCCTCCCACTGATGAAAGGTGGTCATGAGATCTTTCACACTATACTGGGGACCCTTCTCGATCCATTTGCAAACGAGAGAGTCCAATACCACCCATTCGTTGGAACCTGGGAGTTGACTACGAGACTGTCTTCGAGAAAAAGTCGGAGACATATTCAAAGTCTCAAAGAAAGGAGACAGAAACCCAGAGACAGTATCTGTGATTCGTTTGCGCACAGTAGGAGAATTAGACATAAGAACAGGGGACAAGGTATTAGGTGAACTAACAGAGGAATTAACAGTTATAAGGGGAGCCGAAGGCAAAGGAGATTGATGTTAAGGAAACGGAGGCAAAGAAGTCGGTGGCGGAAGAGGTGGGGGTAGCACTACCGGAAGGGGCAAATGCGGAAGAGCCGGAGTCGGCGGAGGCGCAACTAATGGCTAAACTGGTTGTAACAATGGGGGTGCATTAGCACCTTGTACATAGGGAGGAGGCAATCTCAATAAGTGAGACATCAAAGGGTCTTCCTCCAGATCCTTACTTTTATCAGAAGGGGAAATAGGCAACACCGGATAGCATTTATCTATCGCCATACAATGCTGTCTCTCTGAAATTTCTATTTCATGATTAATCTCATTATCTTTAAACTGCTGGGCAGCCTGTATAATCGTCATACTTTGTGTTTTCTTATCTCGTTTTGCCTGTTTAATTTCTCTCTGTTTGGCTTCCTTACGCCAGAGGCGGAAAGAGTCAAATATTGCCGGCCGGGCTTTTCTTTTAAACAAAATTGCTTCCAAATTATCTAATATGTCAGGCTCAAAGCTACCATTCTGTGGCCACTGTAGAACACTATCGTTCTTTGTGTATCGGATCCATGCCTCATTAAAGGCAATGGGGCCAGCACCATGTTTAGAATAAAGCTTATAAGTGGGAGTTCCAACCGGAGGAATTGGACAAGAGTCCTCCAGCCGGGAATCCCTATCACAACCAAAACAACAAAACTTTCTAAACTTACTCAGACCAGGCATCGTTATTTCACTGGACTGTTCACAAAGATCAAGGGGTTAAATCAAATAATATTGCACAAACTTACTCACCCCTCGGCTTCAGCTTTTGCAATAGCCGAATCAAAGACCCAAATCAAAACGAAAATAGTGGGAGCTACCCACCAATACTTAACTAAGTGTCTTCTTACGCCAACAGAGGCCCGTCTAACGTCTCGCGATACCATACATCACCAAAAGGGGCCAAAGCAAGGCGGCAGTCAGGGCAGCAGTCGTCAGCAGCCGTCAGGAAGGAGAAACCGCGCTGAAAAAGACCTTCGGACCACTTCGACATACAGGGGTCGCTTGACATGGTTCACGATTCCTCCAGAATTTTCTTGCGGGGTTCCTCACGACCCTCAGGCAAAATCGCTACCTCTGAAGCCGCCTCACAGAGGGCACCAATTGAAGAACCAGGGCCTTATGGGCCTGGCGGCGCAGGGCACGCCTTAATCTCCTGAGTTCACCTGCTTTGTTGAACAGAGACACAGGACATGCTGTCGAGCGTAGAAGATCAGGTTTATTAGCTGCAGCTAAGTACAGTTGTCCCAGAAGTACACTCAGTATGTTCTTAGGAGACTGCCACTTTACTCCGTGGCGCACAATCTTTTATAGCACATAGATTCACCAAGAACACTCCCAATGCATACATGGTTATCCAATGAGAAGAGTTTGAAAACAAGATATAACCAATGAGAAAAGTTTGAAAACAAGATATCAAGTAACCCAAATAAACCTCTCTTCCAACTGTTTTTGTCACCCCTCCCCACAAGTTAATCAGTGGTAGTGTCTACAAATCAACTTGCAGGTGGCAGGACATATTTGTATGCTTTGGAGGACAGTTATGAAATGAGAGAATACAAGTAGAGAATAGCGAAGGTCAGAAGATAAGATAAAGTCAGGAAAGAATGGTGTGAACCGACAGACAGTTGAGACAGGGTTTAGTCAAACCAGACGAGGATTAGTGGTCTCAGCCAGTCCCTGACATCAGTCTCGTAAACAGAGGCAGAAGGTTATTTGACACAACGCAGTAAGATCAGCAGTAAAACTTCGTTCATTGTGCTGCCTGAGTGAGGGCAACACAAAATGGCGGTGGAACACAACTGAATACAAGCGAGATCGAAAATCGAATTTCCTCACTTCTCATTATCAAAACTAGGAGTGCACCTTTCATAGAGACCAGGATGCAGCCAGCTACTTTCCAGGGTTCATCATTGAGCCAACTTGGCAGATCAGTGTATGAGAAGTGTGGGGGATCCAGAACTGTGACTTTGCCTGGGAAATTATTAATTTGTAACCATCTCCTCATGTTTGGGGAGTGAGTGTAATGCGGTGGGAAAATCATAATTCTAAACTTGTTCTGCGGGTCCAAATGAAGGAATAGTTACACCATGAGAAATCCTGCCTTTTGCAAACCCTAGCTGAGGGAGAAACTGCATTATAAAGATAATGTCCATAATGTTCTCTTTGTGAAGTCTTTAATAGGGAAAGATTAGTTCGTTTGTGAACCATGGGGTTGTTGTTTTTCTTGTTCTGTTTGAAGAAAGATTAGATTCCTGATTATATTTGTGATGTAACCATCCGTGTACACAAACCCCAACAACCGAGAACTTATGCGACTGCAGACTTTATTATATTTGTGTCACAAAAATCTAAGTATGCTAACTGAAAAAAGGTAATTTAGTCATTCACAGAAGTAGGAGTCCATATATGCGACATAACACTGAGAACTTCTAATAAACTCGAACCCCTCATAATCAGGGTGAGTGACTGGTCTGTTTATCCCAAGGTTTTCAATAAATATGTGTGTGCACATCCAAAGGTATCATTTGGGTAGGCATGCACTTTCTTAAATACTAAGAATACATAGGACAAGATACAGGTAATTATTACGTTTCAGTCTTGATCCATATGCTTTCCTCATTCTATTAAATTCCATCGAAGTATAAGGCTTGGCATACCTATCTAGCATTCAATGGTGCCCCATTTGTTAGAGTAAGACCATCGGAAGTAGGTCAGAGAAAATGAACGTGGGTAGGAGATGGGAGGTTTCAGAAAGTGCACATTAATCAGTTTCTGTTCCTCTTGACAGGTGAACATGCAACCTCTCTTTTGTATTTTCTCATTTTTATTTTAACTTATTGTTTTGTTCTCAACCCCTTTCCACTGAGGTTACCAGTTGTGTTGGTATTTTATTCATTGGCAGTCAGGTGATCATGAGAAACCGTTTGGTCCATGCTGCTTTTAGAGGCATGTGGACCAGGGCCGGACTGGCTACCGGGCGTTTTGGGGTGCTGCCGAGCTGGGGGCCTGTGTCACTGAGGTGGGGGATAATTTTGTTGATGGAGACCTGCGTGTGCTTCGAAATAAACAAAGCAAAACGAATTTCGTTCAGCACACGCAGGTCCCCATCAACGAAATCAGCCCCCAGCTCAGCAGCATGCCAAAACGCCCGGTAGCCAGTCCGGCCCTGATATGGACAGAAGAACCCCTTTGGACAACTGTTCTTGACTGATTGTGGAGTCTAAATCTCATGAACGGCCAGACATCAGAGCCATGGAAACATTTTAGAGACTGAGCTGTCCCGAGTTCAGAACCAGATGTTATGTTTGTCTGCTTCATGAGACACGCGGTGCGAAGCATTCATTTGCGCAGCGCGTGGCATGAGGGTTCAAAAAGTAGAACGGGTGAGAACCACCATTAGGGTGCTGGCTGGCGGCTCCCTCCTGATGTTCCTTATACTAGTAACAAATACAATTTACTTACCTATTTTTTTTTTTCTCGTCGTTTCTGGTTCAGATACATCAATTGTCACCTTCCACAACACCCTATTTATTCGTCAGTCGTTGGTAACAAACTTGGCAACAAGTGCGCAAGCTATCCCATTGACCTTTAACCTGTGAAGGGAAAAGGTCACGTTTTTACTTACCTATACTGGATCAGCGGGTCTTTACAATTGTGACGAGAATGGCAGCATCAGAAGAGTCCCCTTAGGGGCCAGCAGCATAGTCCCTGTTAGGTTATGGCATGATGCTGCAGAGCAACGTCGATTTCATTGCAACGCCGCATGAAATCACAGCACGAAAAATCACTTTCCTTTAGAGGCATCTTTTTGCTGTGTCTATCCGATAGATGAGTGGAACTGTTAAGGCGCGGGGAGGCGCATGTTCACAGAGTAAACAAAGCGGTAATTATATACGTTGAGGCTGAACTGTGCACTGCGCATGTGTGGAGGCTCACAACTTGTGCTCGTCCTGCAGGTAGTGGACATTTTGGAGTGCTCTCTTTGCTTGCATAGGTGCATCAACCAAACAAGCATATTGTGCACACAAAGGAAACAAGCATTTGCAATACAATTGGTATCGCCTTTGGGACCTTATAAGTATTTAGCTATGCAGCACATTATTGTGGGTACAGGAGCATTTACTGTTGTACTGTGCATGAAACAGTGAAATGGTACAGTACCACAGGCTGTCACTATGTGTCCCTTGGAACCTCTTTTGGCCACATAAGGTACTTCACCCTACAACATGGTTAGAGATTGCAAGCCAACATGGTGCTGTACATGACACCAGAGCAGATATAATACCATCACCCTAGACAACATGATACCACAGTACACAAAACTAGACAACATGGCAGCATAGCACCAAGGTCAACACCAGAGATCAACGGGTGTAGTGAATCTTGTGACGACTCTTGCATGGAATCCTAGAGTGAAAATATTTGCTGAGGGCTAATGCTACAACTACGATGTAAATAAATAGCATTGCATGTGTAGTGGACAGCAGTAAATTGCTGTTCTCAATTGAACTGCGCCTGTTTAATGTTACATAATTAATCTCTGGCTGAGGCTGTTTGAAACTATAGGGCAGATTTATGAGCCCCTTGCGCCACTTTTGCGTCACTTTTAACATGGGAAAAGTGACGCAAAAGTGGCGCAAGGGGCTCATAAATCTGCCCCTATGTCTGCACTACGTGGACCAGGAGGGAACGGAGATAGAGGGGTGGGGTGTGCATAATGAAGGAGAGGGAGGTGGGGGAAGAGAAGGGAAGGAACTAAAGAGGAAAGAATGACTACATTGAGTAATGAAACTGCAAGAGCGGTATTTGTTTTGCCCCTCGAGTAGTATTACGTATGCAAAATGAAGACTCTATTAATGTAGTTAAATGTAGCAAAGACATCTCTTTCTTCGGGGTAGGATAACAAAGCTGCAGAAGAGAAGTGCATATGAGCTGCTGTTAACCTGTTGCTCGCAGGGTGTCTCGGCTGCAGATGCCAAGCTCTGCAGGGGTGGGCACCACGTGGGCACCACGGCGGCTGCAGCAGCTCAAGGTGTGAGCTGAATGACTTGAGCAGCGAACGGACTGGCAAGAGGCCCTGGAGACACGGGACAGATTAACACCCCGTGTGTCCTCCCTGTGACCAATCCCAGCGCCAAACAGTCAAGCGGAAAAGAAAATGAATTATTTTATTGTCTGTGTGCAGCGTAGGCTCGGCTCAGAAGGAGCTGCTGTGAAAGAATTCTGCCAGTAGCATGGACTGTGGCTTCTCTTTACCAAAGTGATGTATGCGAAATCTGTGGACCCCGAGGCACAGTAGCATGCAGGCCCCCAGGGCCCCAGGCAGCCGACCGCCGTTGTCGGAGCTGTAAACTCAAATTACCTTTCTTTCTGGGTTTCATTTTGGTGTAACCAGCAGTCGAACTCCACAAAGAAAAGTACGTGAACTATGACCCTGAGTACAATGAGGGCTGGGCCACAAAGGTAACACTCAGTGTAAATAGTTTGATAATAACATTGCAAAAAGTGTGTGTTTAAATATTTACAGTGCTTTCAGTATGCTGACATTACGCTGACTGTACCTACTGAAATGCGTTTCATAGGTTTCCATTAAAAAGACAAATCCCAAGTAGCCTTTACATTTGACCTTTAACAAAATGCAAACAGTTACATTTCTTTCAGGAGCAGGTACCCCGGAGAGAAAGCTCGCTCTTTCTTCGCCTACCAATCAAGGGGCATATTATCAAGCCGGGCGTTACAATTATCGCCGTTTTGGGGGCAGTTTCCTGCCGCTAAAGCGGGGATATATTTAACGCCGTTTCTTGATAATATGCCCCCAAGTCACCTGCTTACAGCAGAGGAGAGCGTTCTTCTCCCCTTTAAATCAGCGGCAACTACACCGTTCAGGGATGGTGAAATATCGAGGGGCAGATTTACAAGCCCCTTGCGCCACTTTTGCGTCACTTTTACCATGTTAAATGTGACGCAAAAGTGGCGCAAGGGGCTTGTAAATCTGCCCCCGAGTGTTTAGCGTTTTCAATGCGTTTTCAATGTTTCCAAAGGCACACAGAAAGACGGCTGCAGCGATAGGCGCGCTGATCAGGGTACTTTAACATGCAGTATGGTTGAGGACATGAAAGACGATGCAGGTATACAGGAACACAAACAACAAAGGCGTGCTGGAGTGGATGCCTGCTTGTGCCCGGGGGACCGTAAAGTGCATCCTGATACAGGAGTACTCTAGTCGGTCCCTGCTTGTTCCCCAGGAGCACGTAAAGTGCACGCTACAAAGGAATGCTCAAGACACACGTCGCATGCTGGAAATGGAAAGACAGGGACTGCGTGTACGTTGCTGCTCGTTCAGGAGGCAATATTCCAGGCGAGTAAACTTTTTTTAAAAGATGGGACATGCAACAGCCATTAGCCATTTGGAGGCTGCGATTTCTAGTTGACACAGGGAAAAAGCCAGTCTAGTGAGTGCGAGGAGTCAGACCCCATAAAGTAAGATATAACAGATTGCCTACAGCGCAAGCGCCGTTTAGGTTCTATCTAAATTTTACACACTGCACGTTCAGCAGCCATTTAGGGGGATTGGGAAGATTTCTATTAGCAGCAATTGGTCTTGAGGCCTTGTGTAAACCAAATTGACGCTTCATGTGAAAACACTGATCGGGATAACGTGCGTTGATTATTCTTATCTATTATGGTGACGGCACACCTGAAACTGTTCATTGAGTTTTGTGTGACCATTTCGAGCTGCATGGAAATATTATTAGTATTTGGGTGACAGGCACACCATGTAAATTAATTTACAAGAATAGTTCTGAAAGCATTGTTTTGGAAAGAATAGAGAAGAAAGGAAACATTTTAAAAAACATTGTCAATTTTGCAAAACTTCCTTGGTGCATTCACTTACGGTGATGCACACACCTTTTCTTTAGTTCATGTTCATCCAAATACTATTTGTTATATTTTCAGGAAGTGTGTTATCACATGTGCATACTGCTTTTTCATTGGAACTCTTTGTTATAATGGAAGGCTTAATGGCACCAGCATCATTTCTTAATTTACCAGGAGAACCTAATGTCATTTGGGATGATTAGAAGGAAGGTTTTCAAGCTGATGTGGAAGCCGTGATTGGTGATGAATTCACTGCATCATGAATGTTGCTTTGGCTCAACCATTGTTTAGGGGTAGAAGGGAGAAGTATTTTAAAACATTAATCCTCATTACCAGAAGAAGGCGATGTAGATTCAGAAGGGGATAAGCATGAGATAGCATTGTTGAAATTAGATAGGAATTTCGGAAAGAAAAAAATTAAGTTGTAAAGTGGTATACATTTTTTAAAAGGACGCAACTTCCTGGAGAGTCAGTGGACACATTTGTAGCACCACTTAGGATGTTGGCATCAACTTGCAGCTACAAGGGATTTCTGGATGAGATGTTAAGAGACCAGTTAGTACAAAAGTTAAAAGACAAGATGGTTCAAGACAGGTTGTTAAACACGGAGTGATTAACTTTACAAAAAGTTATTGATATAGTGAAAACAGCCAAAAGCACAGCAGAAGGGATGAAGGAAATGGTGACAGGTGATATGAAGAATATGGATGGTGTTCAGGGAGTGGTATATAAAACGCCAGAGAGAAAGAAGAATTGACAGATTCCGTGAGGAAAAACACTTGGGGGTACGGGGGCGGGGTAATCTGTGGTTTGCTACAAATGCAGATTGAAGGGGCATGTAGCAACTGATCCTAATTGCTCAGCTGTGGGCCAAGTGTGTAGGAAGTGTAAAATGAAAGGACATTTGGTAAGAGTCTGTAAAGGGAAAGGGATGCTTCAGACCAATGCATCATTTAACAAGAAAATTGTGTTGGATGACGAGGGAAAATTGCAGGAGGTGTTACTGTTGGAAGTGAGTGAGGTAAGAGATTCTGGGGGGAGAGACCATCCTTTTTGTGGCCTCACCATTGAGGGAGTGGAAGTGTGAATGATGGGTGACTCAGGTGCCTGCTATATGTATAGATCAATGGCTAGGAACATTTCCTGAAAGGGAATTATGTGCTCCAGACATCAAACTAGTGGCATATAAGAACAAACCTATAAATGTAGTGGGCTATTGGATGGGTACACTAGAATTTCAAGGTGTGAAAATATTGTCCAAGGTCAATGTTGCTAAGTATGGGTCGAACTTGCTAGGTTGGCCACAGCAGAGAGAACAAAAGATCAGATTGGATCCTAATGGCCCAAACCAAGTTTTGGGGGCAGTACACAGTGTAAATGTGGTTGGTGTGGCAAATTGGGAGAATTAATTTCTGGGAGTAACTAGGCCTCTTGAAGGGGTTTGTACATAAAATCATTTAAAAATATGGTGCATGTCCCAAAGCACATAAGCCATGTGGAGTACCATTGGTGTTGATAAAGCCTTTGCAGAAGGAATTGCAGAGGTTATGTGAAGAGAATACTATCGAAGAAATTGAAGCGTTGGCCCCAATAGTTTTAGCTAAGAAGGTTAATGGAGACTTGTGGATGTGTGTGGATTTGCGTGATCTCAACAAATGTATTTGGATAGATCGGCATCCTCTTCCTAACATTGGTGATATGTTGATAATGATCAAAGGTGCTACATTCTTCCCTACTCTGGATCTGTCATCAGCTTATCACTAGATAACTAGATCTCATTGCATTCGGAGTCGAGGCCGCGCACTTCTTTTATCATGACTGAGGGAGCATACTGGGTCATGCCATTCGGTTTGACATCCACAGCAGCGGTATTTCAGAGGGGCCATGCACCAACTGTTTAAGAAAGTAGACAAGGTGACTTATTTTCAAGATTACATATTGGTGTTTGGGAAAGATATGGAAGGGCATGATGGAGTATTGAGAAGAGTGTTGAGAACTTTGAAGGGATGTGGATTAACTATCAAGGAAGGCAAATGCAAAATTGGGGTGAAAGGTCAAAAATACTTAGTCCATTGGTTGAATGAGCAAAGAGTGGTGCCCAAATTGAAGCTTGTATGGGCTACTGAGGAAACACCACCTCCCCAGAACAAAGTCCAGTTGAAGTAATTTTTAGGGCTTGCGGATTAAGACTCCCATTTTGTTCCTATGTTTGTGGACAAGACAGAATGCATGAGAAACGTATAGCAATTTTTTTTATAGGTCTTTAAAGGAGGGTTTACAACTAGCATTGAGACAAGATTACCAGTGGAGTGCAGAGAAAAAATTGATGTGGGCTTATCACACAATGCCCAACAGTGTCAGAGGAAAAGTGCCATTCGAAGTTATACGTGGAAGAAAACCAAGAGGATTGGTGTCCAAAGGAGTGGAGAGGAGAAGCAGGGCAGAAAATGTTGAAGGACGGAGAAATGAATTCAAAATTGGAGAGAGGGTGCGTGTAAGGAAAGTAGGTAGGGAAGACAAAGGTATGGCTAAATATTCAGACCCTTTACAGATAGGAGCGGCTGGGTCAGGTAAGTGCAGTGGGGTGGGGGCAGGGCGGGAGTCGACAGACGACAATGAGGTAAAATAACATAAAAAACAAAGAAAACACTTACCTTGTACTCGCCACATTGCAGAGCTGGTGATGTGGCGAGCACAAGGTAAGTGTTTTTAAAACAATGTTATTTTACCTTGTTGTCTTCTTAAAATAACATTGAAAACATAGAAAACCACTTACCTTGCACTCGCCGCATCGCTGGCTCAGCAATGCAGCAAGTGCAAGGTAAGTGGTTTTCATTTAATTTTTATTTTTATTTTACCTAGTCATCGTCTGTCGACCCCTACCCCACCCACCCCTCCCCTGCGCTTGCCTGCACTGGCCGCTCCTGTTTACAGATTAAGAAGGTGTATCCATACACTGTATTGTTGAGTGATGGTAATGTGTGGAATTGCATGTGCGTACTGTGTTTGCATTGGAACTCTTTGTTATAATGGAAGGTAATAATAAATGCAATTTACTTACCTATACTGGATCAGTGCGTCTTTTCACCAGACTTTGAAAAATCACATGGCAAGAACATCCCAATGTATGAATCTGTTACAAGGAGGATCCTTCTGAAATGTAGCTTTAACTTACTAGGCTGGGGGTAGGCTTCTCCCAGGGCTTCCAGTAAATCAACACATACCAATGCAGGGATTAGTCAGACTGGGGCTGAATTAGAGTTTGGCGGAGAGGGTACTTGGTCGCAACTGTAACAGAGTACCTTTTCCACCAAACTGATTTACTAAGGGGCGGACCTTAAGTATGTCAGTGACAGACTCTATTCCATCTCCTTCATTGACATACTTCTATGATGAAGTATGGGCAGTTGGAGGGATGGGCCATTCAACCATCAGCACGGTTTAGAGTGGCCGGTCATATGGCCAGTTTTCTCTCTCCCTTGTTGCCATAAAAAACATGGTGGTGAGGGACATTTACAATGTTTAAATGAAATCCACACCATGGGAGAAAACTACCATGGTATATGGTCATCAGTTTTTATTTTTTCTAAAACAAAACCCCACTTTGAGGTTTTACTATTGAAAAAAAAAGTTAGAAATTTGATGGACTGTTAATACATTGACAAGAATTGCAATGACAGCACTTCCTGCCAATGTTCAGTTTTGTCCGCAAGCACTCTGCCATACTGATGGACTTCCCTTTGCCCACTAAACTCTAAATCAGACTCAATGGGCCCGATTCACAGAATTAACTTAAGACAAAATCCTAAACTTACTACTTTTGGTATTCACAGAATTCACTTACTACTTTTGGTATTCACAGAATACACTTACTACTTTTGGTATTCACAGAATGGATCTACGACTACTAACTTTACGTCCGCACTCGGGCCGGAAATTCCGTCCCGGAGGTGGAGCTTCCGGGCCGGAGGTGGAGCTTCTGGCCCGGAGGCGGGGCTTCCAGCCTGGAGGTGGGAATTTGGGCAGTGGCGGAGATTTAGCCATGGCCAAAATCTCCACCTCTGGGTCGGAAGCTCTGCCTCCGGGCCGGAAGCTCTGAGGCCCGAGTGCGGACGTAAAGTTAGTAGTCGTAAATCCATTCTGTGAATAGTAATACCAAAAGTAGTAAGTGCATTCTGTGAATACCAAAAGCAGTAAGTGCATTCTGTGAATACCAAAATGGTAGTAAGTTTAGGATTTTGTCTTAAGTTAGTTCTGTGAATCGGGCCCACTGTCTTGTCACTGTGGAAGTCCTGGAAGACATCTGCAAAAGCTGAATGTCTTTCTCATCCAATGCTTCCTGACATTTTTATGTAAGCTTGCAGTCTTCCTCATACCCAAGTGTCAGCTAGACTTCATTTTGTCATACCTAAAGTTGGATGCTTCAGCTTTGTCGATTCCACTGGTTTCAAACAACAGTCTCAATTTGTATAATTTTGATCACTTTTTGTGACAGAGCTCCTCCACATTTTTGAGAGATAAATCATGATCTTGGGAAAAAATGCTCAGACGTTGTATCTGTGTTTCCTCCGGTGCTGTGATGCAATCTCCTCGCAACCGTGGCTTCTACTTACAGAATCCTGACTGTTGATTTCTGAGTAGCTGGAGCTTGAATTCAGTGGCTGGAGGGCAGACAGGCAAGGGGTCATTGTATCTGCTTAAAAAACCTGTTTTCTCACTGACAGCCGTGCCTGTGTCTCCTCAAAAGTGGTGACGAGGACGGGATCTGAAAGAAGAGGACATTTGGAGTGAGCAGGTCTTTGGTGTAAAGTGGGTTGCGGATGCTGGTGGCAACCATTCTTCACGTTACAGTATTTAAACTCCTGGTTAGTGGGATTGCAATTTAGGGCGAACTAAGCAAAACCAAAGGTGACGGAGTGAGCTAAAGAATGATGATGGATTAAGCCCAGATCAGTTGACTGGGGGTGAGTGTTTACAATGTTCAACACTCTGTCCATCATCCCTTTTTGTTTTGCTTTGTTCACCCGAAGTTGGCAGGGTATGCCCAGACGTGGGTCCCTTGCTCTCTTTGCCACTGGATTCAAGCTAGCCTGGCTGATGACGGCTGATTAGCCAGAAACCGGTCCCAGGATGCTTGTTTCCAGTCCAGGGAAGACATGGCTTGGCAGTTCGGGCTGGACTGTTCCCATGAGGCACAGGGTCAGACTGATTTGCATATGGCCATGTCTGAACTGGGGTGGCGGAGTGAGCTAAAGTATGATGATGGATTAAACCCAGATCAGTTGACTGGGGGTGAGGGCTTGCATTGTTCAACACTCTGTCCATCATCCCCTTTGGTTTTGCTTTGTTCGCCCTAAGTTGGCAGGGTATGCCCAGACATAGGTCATTTGCCGCTGGATTCAAGCTAGCCGGGCTGATGATGGCTGATTAGCCAGAAACCGGTCCCAGGATGCTTGTTTCCAGTCCAGGGAAGACATGGCTTGGCAGTTTGGGCTGGACTGTTCCCATGAGGCACAGGGTCAGACTGATTTGCATATGGCCATGTCTGAACTGGGGTGGCGGAGTGAGCTAAAGAATGATGATGGGTAAACCCAGATCAGTTGACTGGGGGTGAGTGCTTGCATTGTTCAACAATCCGTCCATCATCCCCTTTTGTTTTGCTTTGTTCGCCCTAAGTTGGCAGGGTATGCCCAGACGTGGGTCCCTTGCTCACTTTGCCACTGGATTCAAGATAGCCTGGCTGATGATGGCTGATTAGCCAGAAACCGGTCCCAGGATGCTTGTTTCCGGTCCAGGGAAGACATGGCTTGGCAGTTCAGGCTGGACTGTTCCCATGAGGCACAGGGTCAGACTGATTTGCATACGGCCATGTCTGAACTGGGGTGGCGGAGTGAGCTAAAGAATGATGATGGATTAAACCCATATCAGTTGACTGGGGGTGAGGGCTTGCATTGTTCAACACTCCGTCCATCATCCCCTTTGGTTTTGCTTTGTTCGCCCTAAGTTGGCAGGGTATGCCCAGACATAGGTCATTTGCTCACTTTGCCGCTGGATTCAAGCTAGCCGGGCTGATGATGGCTGATTAGCCAGAAACCGGTCCCAGGATGCTTGTTTCCAGTCCAGGGAAGACATGGCTTGGCAGTTCGGGCTGGACTGTTCCCATGAGGCACAGGGTCAGACTGATTTGCATATGGCCATGTCTGAACTGGGGTGGCGGAGTGAGCTAAAGAATGATGATGGGTAAACCCAGATCAGTTGACTGGGGGTGAGTGCTTGCATTGTTCAACAATCTGTCCAACATCCCCTTTGGTTTTGCTTTGTTCGCCCTAAGTTGGCAGGGTATGCCCAGACATGGGTCCCTTGCTCACTTTGCCACTAGATTCAAGCTAGCCTGGCTGATAACGGCTGATTAGCCAGAAACCGGTCCCAGGATGCTTGTTTCCGGTCCAGGGAAAACATGGCTTGGCAGTTCGGGCTGGACTGTTCCCATGAAGCACAGGGTCAGACTGATTTGCATACGGCCATGTCTGAACTGGGGTGGCGGAGTGAGCTAAAGAATGATGATGGATTAAACCCAGATCAGTTGACTGGGGGTGAGGGCTTGCATTGTTCAACACTCCGTCCATCATCCCCTTTGGTTTTGCTTTGTTCGCCCTAAATTGGCAGGGTATGCCCAGACATAGGTCATTTGCTCACTTTGCCGCTGGATTCAAGCTAGCCGGGCTGATGATGGCTGATTAGCTAGAAACCGGTCCCAGGATGCTTGTTTCCAGTCCAGGGAAGACATGGCTTGGCAGTTCGGGCTGGACTGTTCCCATGAGGCACAGGGTCAGACTGATTTGCATATGGCCATGTCTGAACTGGGGTGGCGGAGTGAGCTAAAGAATGATGATGGGTAAACCCAGATCAGTTGACTGGGGGTGAGTGCTTGCATTGTTCAACAATCTGTCCAACATCCCCTTTGGTTTTGCTTTGTTCGCCCTAAGTTGGCAGGGTATGCCCAGACATGGGTCCCTTGCTCACTTTGCCGCTAGATTCAAGCTAGCCTGGCTGATAACGGCTGATTAGCCAGAAACCGGTCCCAGGATGCTTGTTTCCGGTCCAGGGAAAACATGGCTTGGCAGTTCGGGCTGGACTGTTCCCATGAAGCACAGGGTCAGACTGATTTGCATATGGCCATGTCTGAACTGGGGTGGCGGAGTGAGCTAAAGAATGATGATGGATTAAACCCAGATCAGTTGACTGGGGGTGAGTGCTTGCATTGTTCAACACTCCGTCCATCATCCCCTTTGATCTTCTCCACGTGATCATTTAACATTAGCTCGCAGTAACACATTGGCATAGATGTTATGGCCAAAATGTAGTCAGTAGCCAACACGTGTTTCGCCTAGGGTGAGTGGCCCAACGACTTCCTCAGGGCAAAGAAACAATTATCGGAAAATAACTCACCACACCTCATGTAAAACCTGAGTGTGGTCCCATACAATATCGGTCATATGAGTGCAAATATCTTAATTGAACTATAGCTCCAATCAGAACGTCTTACAATAAAGAATTTTTATATATCAAAAAAGGAGAGTATGGTGACGATGGGAGTACTCTCCTTTTTTGATATATAACATCTATGCCAATGTGTTACTGCGAGCTAATGTTAAATGATTACGTGGAGAAGATTTGAGAGAAAAAGGAAAAAAGAAAATAAAGAACACCGTTTGGTTATATATTGAACTGAAACTTCATTGGATTGGTTCTGATGATTGATGTTTGAAGGCTTATTTGCTTTTTGCTCGGGAACATTCTTTTGTTTTGTGTTTATCCTCTGAGTACTTTTGTAACGGAGGAATTTTGGGACACAGGTGGCTGTTTCCCTTTATGTTCCCTGGAGCACTTTTCAGATATTGACTTACATCTTTATAAGTTTATTGGTTTTGCGCGAGGTATAAACCCAGCCACGGTTCAAAGCTACACATCATCCCCTTTGGTTTTGCTCGGTTAAGGAGTAAACCATATCCACTGTGCCAAAGACTGCGGGAAAATCCAAGGGGATGAGAAAAAGCGGGTTAAGTTCATGTTCCGCTACCAAGACGTAATTTAGAGGTGACTCTAACCCTCTTTTCATCCCATTCTGAGAGCGAAAACATGGCTTGCGGGTATCCAGTCAGTTGTGATGCTACAAGAGTTGTGAAGTGGCTATATGTTTGGGAATCTTAGCTAGGGAAGTGCATTAATCGAGCAACAGTTTTTGAACATTTCTGGCTCATGGGAAGATTTCTTATTGAGGGGCGGGAGTACAGATTTCTCAAGCAAATAGGGAAGACATCCTTTCTTCAGGGACTGGCTGGTAAATTGAGCAAATCTAGGTACACTTGTGCCATAAATATGTCAGTTGCAGCAGGGAAAATATCCAATTCACAGCTTGCTGGACAGACTTGTTAAATAATTACTTCAATTTCTGAAATATCAAGCATCTTAAACCAGTAGCCAATGAATTGTCTTTTTACTTTAGTTATCTAATCTTGGAGTATGTCGTAGAAGACTCTCAACTGGGTATTTATATGCCTTTCAGTTAAATTTTTTTTTATGTAATTGAAAAAATGGTTCAGATGTCAGCAATAGCTGGTGAAGGCATAAAGGTGGGGTTAATAAACCTCAGGAAAAGTTGGAATAGTTCTTTGAGTTGATCATTAACTTTCTCAGTTTTGAGAATACAAGTGGTGAGGAGGAACACCCAGACTAACTGAAACTTAAATGGTAGCTATATTGCCTCAGAAATGTTGCCCACGTCCTGGACGTACTGGTCAGCTCAGGATCTCAACTGCAACTGGCTAAAGTTACTGTTGAGTCCTCAGCCACCACTCCATTCCAGAACAGGAATTCAATACCCTCCTCCAGGACCTTCTTCAGTTTGTGGAAAGTGGGCATTCCCAACATTATGCTGGGCTCATCAGAGTATTGCTTGGCCAGACGTTGAATAGCCTCTTTTTAAGCATCCCAGTCATTATCGTTCGAATCTCCTTGTGGGCAGGGATGGCTGGCAAATTGACAAAAAACTCTTCTGCTGACAGACCTAAACAACAAAATAATAAAGCCAATTAGCACGCAGGACTGAAATCAACTGCATCTATCACCCCAAGATATTCTCAAATAGCCATAACCAATATTTCCACTTTATTTGTGGTTTGTCGGGTTGCCCCAGGAATGGAGGAGACTGGGATAAATGTTATGTTGTAGCCATGCTTGCCAGAGAACAATACGCAGTAAGGCAGAAAACGCAAGCAAAGAAGCGGTTTAATCAGTACCTTCTACTAAAGAACAACATCATCCCCTGAAGCGTACAGGGAAACACCAGGTCCGTACTGAATCCACCTGCACAGAAATATGTTAAAGTTTGCCGGAAACAAAATATTCCAGTGAATTGTGTTACGTGGATTTGAGGTGGAAGAAAATTTGAGTTGGCACTGCAAGGACTGTGCCTGCAGCATTCTGGATGACCTCTTGTTGTCCGTGGGTTCTTGCTCCGAATTAGGATATTGATTTCAGGACCCTTCTTCGCTGTGAAATACTGGTGCATTACCTTGCTGAGTCCAAGCTGGCATTTTTTGCAATTTGTTGACGCCTTGATACGAACTTTGGAAACACGGAGTTTCGGACAGTTTGAATGGATTTCCCCGCTCTCGTTCTTTGCGGGCTAACCGACACGTCCCCGCAGGGGACCTTCATAAGAGGGCAGCCCCTTTAGTGCCACAGGATGGCACATTGGACAGCCTAGTGTCCGGTGACCCCTTCAGGGTCCCGTGCGTCACTTCTGGCCGAGGTAGGGGAAGGGGGGAGGTATATATGCCTCCCCCGCCCATCTAGTGGCCTCTTTGTCCCTCACCCTGACGCCGTGCTCGTCGTTTGCGATTGTGCTGCCGAGGACCACGAGGTTAGTAGCCTGCCGGAGCCCAAGCCCCCCCCCACACCATCGGGGTCCCACTGCAGGGGCCAGGCCCGGGTGGGACCTTGACTCTCTCTTCCCCGGTTTGGCCCTCATGTGGTAGCCTTTGCAACTGGGGGTTGTTCTTGTACCGGGTTTGGGGTGTGGGGCTGGGCCTTAGGGGGTCCCGTAACCAGGCCTGGCTAATGCAGTCTGCGGCCTTGTTTAATAGTTCTCTCCGCCAGCACGGCCCCTCCGCCGGTCCCCCGCAGCATTTCGCCTGCGGTGAGGGACGGAGGGCAGGGTACTAAGGAGCTGGTTCTGGCAAGCATGTGCTCCAGCACCACCAGGCCGCGTGGGGCTTCTAGACAGGATCGGTGTGGGGGGCGTTTTTGCTTCCGGGGTTTCAGCAGCTTGTTGTGTGTCAGGGCTGGCTAGCGCTGCATCGAAGGAACCGGGTCATCTCCCGTGTTGCCGGGTGTGTGGCGGCAGGGGTCCCCTGCCTCGTGGGTTCTGGGGTCCCAAGCCTAGGGCGGCCCGCGGAAAGTGGGGGGCAGCCAGGCATGTCCGGCGGCTGCCGAGGTCACGAAGGATCTCCCGCAGTCCTTCACCCAGCAGGCCTTCCCTCCCCCCATACACTCCGCATGTGCCCGGGTAGGGAGCCGTACATTCGATAGCCAGGCCCCCCGCACACGTCAACAGGTTAGCGGAGGGGTCTGCTTGTTGGTGGCCTGAAGGCCAGGGATGCCGATGACTGGGGGGAAGGAGAGGTGGAGAAGACGGCGAGCATCCTGCCCCCCCTTTCTCCCTGGGTTAGGTGTGGCGGGCACGCATATGCAACAGGGGTGTGGTAACGGAGCCACCCGGCCCGTTCCAGCACGCTGTTCACGCACCCACGCACCCGGAGGGCGGGCACGCCCGACGGTATAAATAAACGGGCGCGAGACCGCTCGTGGTCTTCGGCCCACCACAGTAACCCCTGCTGTCGTGTCCTGTTTGTCCTGGTAGTTCCCCATGCCCCTAGGCCTCCCCTGCACCTGCGTGCCACCCCTAAACACCACATTGGCGACGAGGGCGGAGCCTACCCGCGCCTCGCCTCTCCGAAACTTGCCTGGGGGTGCCCGGCGCTCTCCGCGGAGGCGGAACGAGGAGGACCTCGCCGCGCGCGTCCTCGTGCTGGAGGTCTCGAAGCTGGCGCTCTGCAGGTGAGCTCCGTCGGAGGGGGGAGTCGGCCCTCGTGAGCTGCATGAGCGTCTGGGAGGTCGTAGCTGGCTTTGGCTCTGCCGGTGAAGGCCCCGACAGCAGCTTACAGTAGAGGGCGTCCTCAGCGGTGCCTGAGGGGAAAAGTGGACAATAAAGCATCCAAAAGAAAAAAAAGATACACGGTGAATGAGCAGGTCTCGCCTACGCGCAGCACCAATAGCAGCACAGGTCTCGCCCACGCGCAGCACCAACAGCAGCACAGGTCTCGCCCACGCGCAGCACCAGCAGAAGAGAAGGTCTCGCCTGCGCGCGGCGACAGGCAGGTGGCCTGCAGCGGCCCGGTCAAGGGAGGAGTGCAACGGGGGTCTCGCCTGGACCCGAGCCAAGCAGCCACGGTCGGGGAGGTGAGCAGTGAGGGGCGACGAGTATGACGACCCCTGCCCCCAGCGGAAGTGGCACGGCGCAGCAAACTCAGCCAGGAGCCGCCGCGCAGCCCGCGGCCGCCGCGCCTGGACACAGCGCGGTGGCCCCGCTGCCGCCGTTCAGCGAATTGTCGGACCCCTCCACAGCGGCAGTGCGGTGGCGGTCATGGATCGGACGGCTGGAGCACTATTTTGTCGGAGTGCGGGAGACGGACAACACGGTCAAGAGATCTCTCCTCATGTGCTACGGTGGTGAAGAACTATACGACCTTTTCGAAACTCTACCGGACCGGGGGAACGACGACGCTATGCGGGCGCCATAAGGGCCCTGAACCGCCATTTTGACCCCCAAACGAACCCCGATTTTGAGTGGTTTAAGCTTCGCCAGGCGTGACAAGAAGAAAATGAAAGCATCGACGTCTTCTATGCACGCCTGCGGAAACTCTCGCTGTCCTGTGAGCTGCCGGACCAGAGGGCAGAGATTCGGGCTCAGCTCATACAAGGGTGCAGGTCGGTCCCGTTGCGGCGTCTCATCCTACGGGAGCCGGGCATCTCCCTCGACAACATCCTGGTCCTAGGCCGGTCTCACGAGCTGTCCAATGCTCGAGCGGATGCGATGGAGGCGGCCCTCAATCGGCCAGCGACTGCCCCGAAACCGCCAGCGATTAAGGAGGAGAGAGTGGACGCGCTGCAGAAGCGACCGAACCAACAGCGAGGAGCCACGAGGGCTCCACAGGGTAGCACATGTGGCAACTGCGGCCTAGGTCACCCACCTGGCGGATGGTGCGTCGCAATGGGACAAACATGTCTGAAGTGTGGCCGAGCGAACCATTTTGCGAAGGTCTGCAGAGGTGGCCGAAGGGGGCGCGGAGGTGCTTCCGGCCCACGTGGGGCCGCGGCGCGCGTACACCAACTGACAGTGGAGGAATCCGCCGCCCTGCGCGAAAACTCCAAGCCAGAGTTCGATGAAGAGGGGGAAGAAGAGGAAGTATTCTTCGTGTCGTTCGTAGGCCGGGAAGGCACGAGGAGAAGACCGCCGCCCATGTGTGACATCATGGTGGCCGGGTCCCCGGTGAGTGCTCTCATCGACACGGGGGCGTCGGTGAACGTCATGGACAGCTGCCAGTATGAGAGGTTGTCGCCACGCCCACCCCTGAGACCCTCCAAAGCCCAAATCTTCACGTATGACAGTGACCGGCCGCTGGCCCTGCGAGGGGTGATCGACGTTGAAGTCGTCAGCGAAGGCCGGCAGCTGGCCACGACATTCCACGTGGCGGAAGGCAAGAGGGGCACCCTGCTGAGCTGCCACACCGCCGAAGACCTGGCGCTGGTATTCTTCGCGAATCAGGTGCACGACCTGCATGCAAGGGAGATACTGAAGGACTTTCCGATGTTGTTTCAAGGCCTAGGATGCCTACGCGGGAAGCAGTTCAAACTACACGTGGACCCGACAGTCCGGCCCATGGCGCTGCGTCACCGGAGAATACCATTCCTCCTGCGACCACGGGTAGAGGAGGAGTTGCAAAAATTGGAAGACTTGGGGGTGTTTGAGAAGGTATCGGGTCCGACCCCGTGGGTGTCCCCCCTGGTTGTGGCACCCAAACCCAAGCAGCCCGGCGCCATCCGACTGTGTGTAGACATGCGCCTCCCAAACAAGGCAGTCAAGCGCGAAAGGCACCTCACGCCCACCATGGACGATATTGTGGCCGACCTCAACGGCGCGCAGTGGTTCACGAAACTGGATCTCAACGCGGGGTACCACCAGCTTGAACTCCACCCCGACAGCCGCAACATAACCACCTTCTCCACCCACGTTGGCCTGCGGAGATATAAGCGCTTGAGCTTCGGAATCTCGTCAGCGGCCGAAGTGTTCCAAAACGCCATAAGGGAGACTCTCTCGGGTCTCCAGGGAGTCATCAACCTAAGTGACGACATTCTGGTGTTCTCACGAACTCTGGAAGAACACCATCGGCATCTGCGAGACACGCTGCAGCGGCTAGCGGATAGTGGCCTCACCCTGCACGAAGCCAAGTGCTCCTTCTACCAGGAGTCGGTCGAATTCTTCGGCTACATCTTCTCGAGGGAAGGCCTGAGAGTGGATCCGAAGAAAGCGGTAGCGATCCGTGCGGCCCAGAGGCCCACATCTGCCACCGAGGTCAGGAGTTTCCTAGGAATGGCAACCTACTGCGGGAGGTTTATTCCCAATCTGGCGTCCCTGTCGGAGCCGCTCCGGCTTCTCACGAAGAGTGGTCATCCCTGGACCTGGGCGGCTAAGGAAGATATGGCGTTCCAAGCGGTCAAGGACGCGCTGATAGATGACAAGGTGATGGCGTACTTCAGACCCCACCGGCGGACAGAGGTGGTGGTGGACGCGAGCCCCGTGGGGCTGGGCGCGGTCCTGATGCAGGAGACGGAGGCGAAAGAATGGGTCCCGACCGCGTATGCCAGCAGGGCTCTAACGGCTACGGAGATGAGGTACGCGCAGATTGAGCGGGAGGCGCTGGCCATCAAGTGGGCCTGTCAACATTTCCATCTCTACCTCTATGGTCACGACTTCCGGGTGGTTACCGACCACAAGCCCCTGGTTCCGCTCTTTGCCGGCACGGTGAGGCTGGGGCCCCCAAGGATCGAGAGATGGGCGGTCCAGTTACAAGCGTACCGATTTGAGGTCGTGTTCCGACCCGGGGCCAGCAACCCAGCGGACTTCCTGTCCCGCCACCCGGAGCCGGTGCACCCCGATCAGGCGGATGAGGCGGAAACGGAGGAGTTCGTCCGACTGGTGTCGCAAGCGGCATGCCCGGTGGCACTCACGTTGGAAGACATCGGCAAGGCCACGGAGCTGGACGACTGCCTCGTGAAAGTGAAGCGCACGCTGGCGACCCACCACTGGCGGAACTTCCTGGACGGAGTACAAGCCCTCACAGAAGAGGAGAAAGTGTATCGACAGCAGGTGTGGAACGCGCGGAGTGAACTCAGCAAGGGGCCGCATGGCGTGGTCCTGCGAGGAGCAACATTCGTCATTCCGAGGAGTCTCCAAGGAGAGGTGGTTAGGTTGGCACATCAAGGGCATCAAGGCATCTCTAAGACCAAGGCAAGGCTGCGGAGCAAGGTGTGGTTCCCTCGGATGGACGCGCTGGTTGAGGAAGCCATCCGCAACTGTCACTCGTGCAGCATCACGGGGGGGGAGCCGACGCCTCACCCAGTGATCACGGAGGATCCCTGTCTGGAACCCTGGTCCAAGTTGAGTGTTGACTTTGGTTCGTTCCCGGATGGGCGACACACCTTAGTGGTGGTGGATTCACACTCCAAGTTCCCGGTGGTGGAAGTGGTGTCATCGACGGCATTCAACCAGGTGCGAGCGGCGCTGGATCGCATATTTGCCATGATGGGCCTACCTGAGGAAGTCCGGTCGGACAACGGGCCCCCGTTCCAAGGGCGAGAGTTCCAGGAATACCTCGCGGCGCGAGGGGTCAGACACAGGAAGATTACCCCGCAGTGGCCCCAGGCGAATGGGGAGGTAGAGCGTTTCATGCGCACGATGAACCGGGCGCTGAGAATCGGAGTCGAGCAAGGAGAAGATGCGGATCAGTGCCTCTCGCAGTTCCTAAGTGCGTACCGGAGGACCCCCCACTGTACGACCAGGTGTGCGCCAGCGCACCTTCTGTTCAAGAAGGCCCCCAGGGACAATATCCCGGCGAGTCATGTGTGGCAGCCCACGCCACTAGACCAAGAGGCGGCGCAAGGGAGAAGGCGGACCTCCAACGAGAAAGCCAGTCTGAAGAGAAGAGCCCGGGCGAGGAGTCTCCAGGTGGGAGACGGGGTCATCCTGAAAGACCGGTACCCGAATTGGAAGTATCGTACCCCATTCGAACCAGAGGTGTGGGAAGTGACCGGAGTGCGGGGCACCATGGTGTCCGCCAGGAGAGGGACGCGGACGGTAACGCGAAATGCATCTTGGTTCAAACAAATAACATCTGGCGTCCCCGAGACCGACCAGGAGGAGGAAGAGTTTGAGGCCCCGGAAGGGTGCGGCTCACCAGGAGTGCTGGCAAGCCCATCGCAGAACGCACCCCCACTGCCCGGGGCGGGTGATCGAGAAGGCGGGCCCTCCGCCGAGGCCGAGGCGCCCAGTGGCCGAGGGGCAGGAGGAACAGGCCGAGGAGATGTTCCACGGAGTCGGCCGTATGGACTTCGGCCAAACCCGGCCCCAAGTAAGAGACTTAGAGACTTTGCGTGGTGTGCACAAGAACCGAACTGTTCAGTGAGAAATGATCTCTGTATCTGAAAGATTGGAGGGATGTGGTAACGGAGCCACCCGGCCCGTTCCAGCACGCTGTTCACGCACCCACGCACCCGGACGGCGGGCACGCCCGACGGTATAAATAAACGGGCGCGAGACCGCTCGTGGTCTTCGGCCCACCACAGTAACCCCTGCTGTCGTGTCCTGTTTGTCCTGGTAGTTCCCCATGCCCCTAGGCCTCCCCTGCACCTGCGTGCCACCCCTAAACACCACAAGGGGGAGCGGGGCAGGGGGATTCAAGCTTGCCTAGGGCGCCGCAACCCAGGTACGGGGCGGCGGGGCTCGGCCCTGGTTGAAGAGCTCTATCGGGACAATTTCCAATTATTGCGTGGGCTGATGGGGGCGGATGCCGGCACGGCCGCTTGCATGCGCGCACGCTGAATGGGCAGCCGGTTGCCAGCACAGGCCACTGCCCTCGCCCTCACTTTGGCGGGTCCACGGGTTCTCTGCTCGGAGGCTCCGCATCTGACCACGGCCCTCGGGGGCCAATTTTACACTGCCGACTCCCCCCGCTTCTGACCCCGTCAGGGGGCGTCATCGCTAGCCAACAGATCCGTTCCGGTCTCCGGCTCGGGGGGACCACGTGGTCAGCCGGCTTCTTCGGCGGTCCAAGCCGCGGGGGGCCATCTTTGGTGCAGGCCAATCCCGCATCTCCCTCGCCCCCAGGTGAACACAGGAACCAGGTCCAGGCTTCCCCGCACTTAACTGCAGCCTGCGATGTCCAGTCACAGTGCACCGGCCTCAGTCTCCTCCTGCGTGGCGATCGCGTGTGCCTCCCCTCCCAGCAGTATGGCTGGCCCAGGGTCACACACATAGGATGCGATGATTGTATTAAGTGTCGGTGGCCTAGGGGCAGAGCGCTGAGACTCTCACTCTCAAGGTTAAGTATTTTATTCCCGGTGTTTCAGTATCCTCAATTAAAGGCAGGCAGTGCCTTGTTAGCACGTACAATGGGGTTGCCCCTTAATTTCTTTACTTTCTTCATTGTGTAGGAGAAAATATAAGGAGCAAACATAAATAAATAAATAAATTATCTGGGACTAAATATCCTGGGGCTCATTTATGAGTCCTTGCGTCACTTTTGCGCCGCTGGTGCGTCACAAAAAGTGCAGCGGCGTAAAAATTGGACCTTGTTGCACCATAGTTACAAAGAGACGCATCTCAGTAGATGCGTCACTTTGTAAACCCCTGCACTACATTATACCTGCATCAGGTATAATATATGTATGGTGGGCGTTCCCACGTAAGTAAGCATTGTAGAAGTGACGCAGTGAAATCTACGAGATTTCACTGCGCCACTTCTTGGGTGCAAATGCGTCAATATCTTTCGTCTGCCTCACAGCAGGCGTAAGACTGACGCAGGCCCTTTGACATGGGGCTTGCCCCATGTGAAAGGACACATTGCTGGAGTTGCGTCACTTTTGTGACACACTCCAGCAATGCGTCACTTTTGCGCCTACAGATGCGTCAGAAATACTGACGTAACTGTAACTCCTTGCGACATGATGCGTCATACTGTAAATATGACACATCCATCATGTCGCAAGGAGGGCGCACAGAGAGGTGACGCATCGCTGCTTTCACGCAGCGATGCGTCACTTCTCATAAATGAGGCCCCCAGTTAATATAATAGGCCTCGCGCCAGACCCGCTCTTCAACAGGCGGTTAACAGCACTTTATGGGTCTGTGAATACTGCCTTCTTGATCTGTGCTTGGTCCAGGACAACTCTGGGGGGTGATTTTGTAGGAGGCATGTACAGGGCATGGGAGTACGCCTGCCCCCCCTTACTGTCTTAACAAGTGTTGGGACGCGTATGCATGAAATGTACACATAGATGTGCGTGGCTAACTTTTCTTTATTTGCAGGGGCTGCGTCATTCGATCGGGTTAACTGCTTCATGGGGGTCCGGCGACTACAGGACCCGCAGCAGGTACTGGGACCAAGGATCACCAGCAGAGATGCGGCAGTGCGCGAGGGGTTCCTGGATGCAGGCCTCATCCCGGAGCGCACTAAAACTCTCCTTTTTATTCCAGGTCAGAACCGTTCGTTAAGGACGCGACATCGCAAGCGGTCCGACGAAAAGGGATGAACAGCAGGAATTAGGAGCAGGTATTGGTCAGGGCTCGCACCTGCGGGTGGGCGCAAGAGAGACAGCACTTGTGCCCACTGGGGGAGCACCAGGAGCAATGTGGGCGGGCGCTAAGGGTCGCTTTTCTTGCACCACGGTCCCAGCTAACGTCTTCTTTTCTCCCCCCAGACTCCCCACATCATCAGCACACGCAGGGCACACTTTGAGCCAGCCTTTGGGCACGTCATGCCCCAGGTCCACTCCCGCTACCGCACAATAAGTAAGTATATGGGAAGGTGGGGGCAAGGAGCATCGGGGGCAGCAGCGGACTTGAGAGCTCCTCCCTAGAAAACGCAGTAAATCCTGTTTGCTTACACACACATTTTTTCTCCTCAGATCAGGGGCCCGTGAGGCGACAGACGTCGGCATGGATAGCCAGGGCTCCCCCCCCCTTTTCCCAGAGAGAACCCAGGTGGAGGACTCGATGCCGGGCAGTTCACAAGACGGTCAATGGGCGAATTTCTTTGAGATGGCCAAGTTCAAAGGCCTGGCGTGGGCTAACGACATTATGAAAGCTCACCAACAGGAGGACTCTGGGATCGTAGGCGATTCCCCCACTACAGAACAGCAACCCGGCGCAGAGGCAGGCCCCTCTAGGCCCAAGTGGGTCTGCAAGCCCACGACCAGGGACTTCCCGGCAGATCCATTGCCACCACCCAGAAGCAGAACAGTTCAGACCCCCAAGGAGGTCGTTACAGCGCTGGGGGCTCCCCCGCCCCCGGAGCCTCCCACCCCGACGGACAGTACCGCGGCACAAGGTAACTACGCCACTAGGGATGAGCTTGCTAAACTCATGGACACAATGAACAGTTTTATGTCACAGCTTCAAGCAGGTACTGTTGGCCCCAGCCCCGCGCTTCCATGCAACAGCGTTAGGACTAGGGAAGGAGCCACATTAGCAGCGGCAAGTGTATGGTCAGCAGGTGTGGGTGAGTTAGAATGGCAGATAGGGGCCACTGCGGCTGTGGGGATACCTCCAACCCCTACCGCCGGGGGCAAATCACAGTGCCAACACCAGTCTCGCTCCTCCCCCAAACCACCAGCCCGGTTCCACTTCCGGGGAACAGCAGTACGGGGGCCGCATCTGTAGTGTCTTCTCTTGCACCCACTCCCATGCCCGCTATGGTCCAACAAGTTACTACCGCCCGCTGCTGTCGGGCGATGCTCACTGGCCTGGCAGGTGCCCCAGGCAGCCAAAGAGGGAATATAGAGGTGTGATTTTATCGACATTTTTACCCTGCTCATGTTGGGCCAAGAGGGCCTGGACGCCAGGAAGATGGGGGCGAAGGAGGATGATAAAAAAGTAAAAGACCAGCCTTGGCCAGAGTGGAACATAGCAAACTGGCTAGAGGCTTTCTCCATCCTAGCTTCTGTGACGATGGAGAAATTTCCAGAGCAGGGACCCGGGCTGGTGCAGTACTCTAGGACCATACACAACGAGGCCATGAGGTGGGGGGGAAATGGATGGTTGAACTATGATAGGGAGTTCAGGAGGAAGATGTCCCAGTGCCCGGAGATGGGTTGGGACCAAAAAGAGGTCCAGCTTTGGATGGACCATATGGGTGCCCGTGCACAGCAGAGCGTAGGCCCCCAGGTAAATACACAGGTGGGACAATCTTCTTCAAGGGGGTCCTTTCAAGCAGGCGCAAGGGGCAAACAGACATTTCGCGGGGCACGCAAGGGGGGGAGACAAAGGGGAGGTTTCAATAGGTCCCCCTCGGGTACATGCCGCCTTTTTAACAATGGATCCTGTTCCTGGGGTAAGACGTGCAAGTTCCTGCACGCGTGTAACACATGTGGCGGGCCCCACTCAGCGGTTTCTTGCCACACAAAGCAGGATAGACAGCCAGCCGACAAAGGCGGGCAACAAAGTTGAGGCTGAAAGATCACCAATATCTCTAGCTCCCCCTACCCCCACTCATCGCCCACCCATGCACACCACCTAGTCCCCTTTGGAAACACGGAGTATCGGACAGTTTGTATGGATTTCCCCACTCTCGTTCTTTGTTCCTGCTCCCTTTTGGACCTATTAACCTTGTTTTGTGGCATCTTTGGGTGCATGCCCGAAGCACCGTCAAGTTGTAGTATAATCCATGGAAATCCTTTTGGATCGTACTCATGTAACGGTTTTAGCCTGACAAGGTATTTTTCCGTACAGAGAAGGTGGTTTATTTTTGTTATTCTTACCCTTACATCTGGATAATCTGCTGGGATTCCTGGAGTTTCACAACCAATTCATCCCCAAAGTAGAGGTGGTTTTGGTTTCCATGTTTGGGTCTCAGACTGATGAGAGAAAGGGCTATTGAAGTTAATGCCGGGGTTCCTTTTTCAAATACCAGAGGGAGAATCAGACGCCTTTGGTTGCCAGTTTCTCTGCTCCTGCTGGGGTCTGCTTTCGCCTCCTCGTGCACCCTGGTGGGATTGGAATCCCAGGGTCCATCCTCACGCCAGCACCGCCATTCCACCAGACACCTGCTGTGCCCACAGGGGACTACAAGTCCCAGCATCCTCTGCTGCCCACCCAGGTGCTGCTAACAAGGGGGAGGCGCTGTCATCGTGCTTATAGCGCTGCCTCTCCCCCCGCAGCGCAGGACGCCATTTGTTGCTCGTTTCTCTGCTTCTGCTGGGGGCTGCTCTCGCCTCCTCGAGCACCCTGGTGCTGTCATCCTGCTTATAGCGCAGTCTCTCCCCCCGCAACGCGGGATGCGCCCAGGCGGTGCCCGGGTCAAGGGCGGGCCCGTCAGTGCCAGGAAGAGGCAGGGCCACCCCTCTTGAGTTTGGGCTTTGGGGCCAACAAAACTGGTAGGACTTTCTGGGAACCGTTTAACATCATTGGGAGCAGCTGGTGGAGCTGGGGATATTGCAAACAGGTGATACACCTGAAACAATTTGCGGATATTGTTTAACTCTTTGACCCAGCTCTCCACCAATTTGTTAACTCGACCCTTGGGACTGTTTTTTTTTTGTACTTTGTTCTACTGTTTTTTAAAATCGTGTCTCTTGCGGCTGACTGATCTCCCTGGATCTACCCTCGGGGTAATTTGGTATTGGTACTTTTTTCCTTTGCTGTGGGCATGGGGAAGCGTGGTTGAGTAGCTAAAAAACATATTCCTGTGATGATACCAGCCCCACTTCCCCAAACTTCAATTGATAGGATGCTCCAGAGAGCTATAGGGGTAGTCTTGACTGAAATAGAGCTTACAGAGAGTCAATTATCCCTAACCCCAGACATATTTCTTCAGTCTTCTGAGCTACAAATCTCTGAACTCTCTAGTCCCAGATCTATTTTTGGTCCACTAGAATCCTTGCCTGGTCCAAGTGAGACCTTGCCACCACTTCTTAAACATTTCCCAGTAAAGCCAACAACCCGTAAAAGTAGAACAACTACTGCTCTACCTAAGCCTGGAAGGCGCAAAACGGGTAATGGGCTAGGAACTAAGAAAAGGATTAGTCCAGAAATAATTTCCAGGGAGGATGAACCAGTCAGCCTTGGGGGAGTAGCAGAACCACCCTCTAACTCTTATAAAGATCCTGACTGCCCCTCATGGGTGAGGAACTTGATAGTGGAACTAGAGGCACAGATGAGAGCCATTGTCAAGGAAGAACTAGCGCCCCACCTTGGGAATATAGCTAGAGGCCAGTCGTCTGACCTGAGCTCACTGGCCAATCCCACGGTTAATATTTTACGTGCTGTAGTGGAGAAGAAAGACTGTAGTTCACAGACGGATAGAGCAGGACAATCCCCTTTAGATAGATGTGGCGCCTCTAGTGCTCCATCTTCTCCAGTTCTAACGAGTGCTGTTAAGGCAGCGGCACGCAGCACTGTGCAAGAGGGAAACACTCACTCTCATTGTGAGGAACCTGGCATTCATCAGGCCCAAGTACGGAGGACTACTCCTGGCCCCAGGAGACTCACCACTGAGAATGTGAGTCCCCATCCTGCTCCTAATAATGAAGGCCCACGTAGAAGCAGACTTGCCCATTCTGAGCAGATGTTAGGTAGGGAGAGGCCTAATCCTGCAGAGAGTGAGAACTCAGGTCCAGTTTTATTGGCTACTCCAACAATAGATCTACCCCCAGTCTCACGCCCCTATGTTATAGTCCTAACTGGTGTACCTAACCAGGCCAGAGAGAAAACCAGTTGGAATTGAGGAACAAGTGCCTTTTTTGGCTCACCAGGCATGGGCAGTTTCCCTATGATAAGGCAGGTGAGATATTACTAGTGCTAAGAGTGGATTGGGTTGGTAAGAACCTCAAATCAATTAAAGGAGACTGTATAGTTATTAATTTTAGTAATCTCCAGACAGTCCATATCTTGGCAGACCAGTTCTCCCCTTCTTATGTACCACTTACAGGGATTCAACCACACACCTTGGACTTCTTCTATTCTTGTAATTATCCAACACCCTGGATCCCTTGCACTAGAGTTCCAACACACTGGTTTCAACCCCATCCAAAAAATAAGCCGAACCTCTAGAATCCTATACAATGTTGCAGTGGCAAATAGATTTGGGGCCCTTGAAGAAGTAGATTGACTCATGTTACCACCTGATCTTACTCCAAGTCGTGGGTCTCGGGGGACCAATAGAGAGTTTAAACCGAAAAACATTGGGACCCTGTCACAGAGTATTCTTGGTTTGTTTGAAGATGCACCAGGGGAGTCTCAACATGAACCTTATCAGAGACCGCAAGATTATGTTGGTGTTAGTTTAGATGTGTCAAACAATCCAGCCCTTCTTACCCCTGATATCATACCCCCAAGTATGATTAGGAATAGCTCCCTAACGGAAGAGGGTGTATTAGACTCCGGGTCTGAGCCAGAGATTACACAAACCCCCAACCCCTCTGGCCATAAAGTACATGATGCCATTTTGAACTTAGGCCACAAACTGAGGGCCTTGTCTTGGAACATCGCTGGTATTAAAAGTAAACTCCAAAATCCTGACTGGAGGCAATTCGTACAAGATTATGACGTGTGTATGTTCCAGGAGACTTGGGCAAGAGAGAACATTGCCATGAGGGGCTATGTAACTTTTAATGTGCTAGCCACTATGGGGGGTAGAAGCAGACCATCGGGGGGCTTAGGCACATGGGTTGCTACACATCTGGACTGTACTGTTGAACAGTTGAATACCGCATCTGATGGCATCCAGTGTACCCTCCTAACTTTTTCTACCAGGACTTAAATTGCCTTTATTAACATCTATTCACGCCCAGTAACTTTTGCACAGGAATTCCTGACCATAGATATGCTAACCACATTTATCGAACTAATTCCCCGAATACTAGGATGGTTATAGGGGGAGATTTCAATTGTCAATTTGAGCCTCTAGCCATTCCTACTGACTCTTCCCTTACTAATGATGATTCCTTTTGGTTAATCCCCGAACCGCAAATTCCTCCGGTAAAGGCCTGGACTCCCTTGGTTCCACAGATCAGTGCAGTAACACTAACTCATGCACTGAGGGCATGTAATGGTCAAGTCAGACCAACCAGGGAAGCCTACTTTCAATAGACCAGGGCAATCATCCTTATTGGATTATATCCTAGTGGAAGCAAGCATATGGCACTGGGTTGTCGACTTTGCTGTCTTGTCGAGACACGACAGTGACCACAATGCTCTGGTACTCGACCTCAAGCTCCCGGATCTTTACAGTCCCTCAACTACTAGCCCCTCATCTGGCAGCAATCTAACACTAGACAATAATAGAAGGAGAATTAGATGGGAAACCCCGAAGCAGTCACCAGGCAAGGCTGCTGCCCTTTACTCTTTAATTATTTCACCTTTAGTGGTGATGGAGGAGGCTGCCCAGACACTCAATTCTCCTGATACATCGCTCAACTCACGGCTTTACATGTGGATCTGACCACTAGCCTGACCAACATCTTCAATCCCCTGATGCATTCCAAGGGCAAGAGGAGCCCTAAAACTACATGGTTTAATAATTCTTGCCGAATGGCAAAGGGCGCCCTTATCGACGCTATAAAAACTAAAGAGAGATCCCTGATAAAAACAAACAGGTCTCTATATAGTGAAATGAAATGAAATGAAAAAAGGAATTTAGTAAAGCGCACTGCGGCCAAAGCGGCTTCCTGGCGCTGGGGGCTCAAACACGCTCACAGGGAAAACCCAAGAGGACTAGCCGGGAAAAGCCTGGGAAAAAAGAAAAGTTTTAAGGGCCTTGCGAAAGTGACGGTAAATGGGGATGGAACGGATAGCAAGAGGAAGGCTATTCCAAAGCCGAGGGGCCAGAACCGAGAAGCGAGTGCCCCCGGTACGAGTTTTACGAAAGCGGGGAATGTGAAGCAGAGACAAAGATGAGGAGCGAAGAGTGCGAGCGGGGGCATGAGAGGTGATGAGGGAGTTAATGAACAGAGGGGCAGAACGATGGTGGGCCAGGAAGGCCAAACAAGCAAGTTTAAAAGAAGATCTGAAATGTACTGGGAGCCAGTGGAGAGACCTAAGGGCAGGAGTGATGTGAGAGCATTTAGGTAAGTGAAGAATGAGTCGGGCCGCCTGATTTTGGATGGCCTGAAGACGGCGGGCTTCATAGGCCGGGATGCCAGCATACAGGCCATTCCCATAGTCAAGGCGGGAGATGATTAAAGCGATGACTATAGTTTTGAGAGCATCAGCCGAAAAAAAACGAGAGATCTTGCGAATGATACGAAGGGAAAGGAAACACGAAGAAACAACAGAACTAATTTGTGAGTGCATAGACAGGTCTTGGCTGATCTTGATGCCCAAAGTCCGGACAGAAGAGACGGGTACCGGGGGAGGACCAAAAGAGAGAGGCCAATGGACAGGGGACCAAGGGTTGGAAGGACCACCGGTGAGGACAAGCTCCGTTTTATCCGGATTGAGCTTCAAATGATTGGAGCTCATCCACTGCGAAATAAAAACTAGGGTAGAGCAAAATTTGGGAAGGGAAAGAGAAGGGGAAGAGAGATCGAAAACAAGCTGGAGGTCATCAGCGTAGTTATACACAGAAACCCCTAGCTCAAGAAGAGAAGAGACAAGAGGGCGGATATAAAGATTGAAAAGAAGAGGGGAGAGAGAAGAGCCCTGCGGCACCCCACAGGTGACTGAGCGAGGGGGAGCGGAGAATCCGGAAAGATGAACCGCTTGCGTCCTGCCTAAGAGGAAGGACGCGATCCAAGAAAGGGCAGCTCCCTGAATGCCCACTGCGCTGACACGGTCGAGAAGAATGGCATGATCGACCGTGTCAAACGCAGCGGACAGGTCGAGGAGAACCAGGGCCTGGGGGAGACTGCTATCAGCTTTCCCCTTAAGTTCATCCATGACTGCCAACACCACGCCCTCTGTAGAGTGGCCAGGGCGAAAACCCGCCTGGTGGGAGGCCAAAAGACGATTCTCCTCGAGATAGGTGGATAAGCAAGTAGTGACGTAGCTTTCAAGGATCTTCCCGAGATAGGGAAGCAGAGAAATAGGCCTGAAATTAGATAACGAGGAGGGGTCAAGACTAGGTTTTTTAAGAATGGGAAGAATGATAGCAGATTTGAATGAAGAGGGGACAGTAGCCAAAGTAAGAGAAGCATTAAGAAGAGCAAGAGCACTTTTCCAGTGATAGTATAAAGCTAGCCAAAAAGAACTGGGAGCTTGAAAGATAGGATGCAATCAAACAGGCACTCACTAGCAGGGATATGAAGGTGTTTTGGATCCTAGTTCGTACAGATAGCTCCACAGAGAACTCACCTATTGAGCTGAACATCGCTGCAGACGTCTGGAAATCTCATTTCCAATCGCTATATTCCACACAGGAAACCTTAGAGCTTACTATGGGAACTTTATCAACCTCAGAAGGGAATACCCCTGAAGATGTGGAAGGGTTCACTCTGACTGAAGTGTTGAGTGCTATTGGGAAGCTTCCCCTTGGAAAGGCCCCTGGTTTAGATAAGATCCCTGGGGACTTATTTCGGGAACAACCCAATATCTGGAGCCCCTATCTTTGGGTAATATTTAACGCCATTTTAAACGGCATGAAAATCCCGGATACCTGGTTAGGGGCTGAAATTTTCCAGTATATAAGAAGGGCTCACCCCTCCTGCCCACTAATTACAGGCCAATCAGCCTGATTGACGTCACACAGAAGTTGTTTGCCAGGATTGTCCTGGAGCGTCTGCAGTCCTGGGTTGACGAGCACAAAATCCTGAGTGCATACCAGGCTGTTTTTTGTAAAAATATTTCCACTATTGACCAAATCTTCAGGCTCCAATTATTATATTGGAAGACGGTGTCAATAGAGGGTGGGAGCCTCTATTTGATTTACGTTGATCTTAAATCAGCCTTTGATTTGGTACCTCGAGATAAGCTATGGGTTGTTCTTGAGCAAATGGGCATTCCGCCCTACTTGCTGTCTTTGATTAAGCACCTGTATACTGGAAATTTTGCCCAGGTGAGATACGGGAAATATGGGGAACTAACCCCCCGTTTCCTAGTAAATAGAGGTGTAAGGCAGGGGTGTGTTCTGGCCCTTACACTGCTCTGTCTTTTTATTAATGCTCTGGTGGACCAAGTAAATGAGGTAGCTAGCAATGATGCCCCAAAGCTGATCCGTGACAAGGTGCCAGCAATGATGTTTGCAGACGACACCTTGTTACTATCCAAGTCTCCCATGGGCATCCAAAGGATCCTTGACAGCTTCTCTTTATTTTGTAAAGACAGGGTGTTGGAGATCAACACATCAAAAATCAAGTATATGGTTTTTAACCCAAGCAAAACATCTCGCCCAAATCCCTCTCTTAATGGCACCCAGCTAGAGAGGGTAGCTGTCTTTGATTACCTTGATGTTTACGCTGACAGAAACATTTGGATGGGGCCCACAGCAAGAAAAGGCAGGCTTAAGGCTAGTACAGATGGCTGGGGGTATAGTAAAATAATTCAGGAACTCATCATATAGACTGCTGGGCCTGCTTGTCGTGATTTACAAAGTCCAAATCAGGAGTGCTATAATGTATGGGGCAGAGCTTTGGGGTCATCTCCCTGCAGGTGGATTGGCCAAATCTGAGAATAAGCTTATGAGGCAGCTCTTGGGTCTACCACTAAGTACCCCTCTTATCCCCCTACGTATGGATCTTGGGATTAGACCCATAGAGGAGGAGATTGGACTGTGACCCTTGACTCTCTGGCGTAGACTATAGGCGACCCCCAAGGAAGCTATATATACAGTTCAGATTTGGCTCCCTGCCGGTTCATGCATTTACAAACAAATGGTCAAAAGCTTCTCCCATTGGATGTCCTGCTTGTGTCAGCCAAGAAGAGTCAGTCATTCATGTTTTCTTTTTCTGTCCTGGCTATAATGCAGCCAGGAGGTACTGGCTCTTACCACTTTGCAGGAACTTGGGGTATAGGCAGTGTCTGGAGGCCTTTAGAGTTTTGAGAACTGACACCCATCCTCCGATTGTTTTTGCTGTGTCCCGTTTCCTCAATTCTATGTGGCTTAGGCACCGTAAGTTTTTTAACTCCCCCCGCATATGTTAAACGCCCTTTTTGTATTTTCTACTGTTTTAACACTATTAATTCATAAAGTCGCTGTTTTCACTTCTTTTTAAATTTTATTATCTTTTTAACTGTTATGAAACCTGATCAATTCATCTACATTCGGGTTATATTTTTCAATGTTTATTGATGTTTTTATCGCTCAAATCCAGTGATGTATGTATTATACTTTCTGATTTTATGGTCTATAATGACCGAAATAAAGCTTGAAAATGGAAAATTGTTACGTGGAAAAGAAAATACAACTAGACTTGCTAACGTCGATCCATGAAAAATGGCAAGATGTATCTGCAAGATGGCTGCCAAACTTGATGATGAGTGAATGTTAAAAATAATTGGCTCCGATTATTGCATATCCGGAATGGCCACAAACATGATGATGATTCAACGTAAGCACGTCACTGGCCTTCGAATCTGAGGCTGATGTAGTCCTTCTCACAGAATGTGAACACATCAGAAGCTACCAAGGAGGGGCTTATCATATCACTCGTATAATTTAGCTAGAGCTCGCCACGACCCTTGGAGACAGGCGTGCACCCATAACCCCAAATTCCTCGGTAAAGAGGCACCCCGGGCAACCAACGTCAGGCTGAGGAGTTCTCCAGCCTCCTTTCAATCCGGAGTCCGTCATGTCAGCCGGGTACACCCGAACCAAGAATCGCAGGGTGGCAGATGCCAACAATTGAGAAGAGCGGCAAAAACTCCCTGGCAGTGGCCAACACCATGAGTTCGGAATTTCATAACTAATATGTGGTGAGGTGGGAACACCCAGACAAAGCTGAATCTCAAATGACAGCTTTATTACCTCAGTAAAATATTGCCCATGACCTGGCCAGACTGGTCAGCTCAGGATCTCAACTACAACTGGCTAGAGTTACCATTAATAATAATAATCCACATTTGTAAAGCGCAAACAATTACCCTTAAGGGTCTCTAGGCGCCGTCAGGAAGATTAAGCAAGCTATTGCCCAGAGTCACATGGTGCTGGGCTAATCTGCCGCTGGCGCCGGGGATCGAATCGTGATCCCCAGATTTCGAAGTCAGTCCCCCTGACCGCCGCGGCACACCTCTTCCCTCCATTGAGTCCTCAATCACTACTGCGTTCCAGGACAGGAATTCAATTAAAAAATAAACATGGCACTAAAATAATTAGAAAAGAATACAAGGAACAAACATAGAATGAAAATGTGCTGTGTTGTTCCATTTGCAAACACTACAATACAATAGTTCATTTTCTCCAGGACTATGTTGCTTCTATATTTCTGGAGTGGTGATGATAGTACTGTATGCCTCTCAGCCACCAATGACATATATACATGTTATATGGTACAATATTGCCATAGAGGGTTTCGGTGAAATCAGAAAATATGAAAGCAAAGGCTAAGTGGTTAGTAAATGTCACCAGAACTCCAAGATGGTACAATAGGACCATATTACCCATATTACCCGTTATGTATTTTTTAATTTTACTTGTTTATTTTAAGGTGGTTTAAAAAAATAAAAGCTGTATTTGTTAATGTGCAGTTGACAATTGGCACTGATTGCAGTTAGAATGTTTAGGTTTTGCTTACCTTCCATGAATAAACTGCTGATCAAACCATGGACAGTTGTGCCGGCTACTGGATTTATGTGATTCTGCAACTGCAGCATTTTTTATTATAGCATGTCGTATTCCTTGTTAACATAACTTCCAAATTTCAGATGAAAGAGTTTCAGCCAGACCCACAACTTACTTTTTAACTTTGCTTTTTTCTGTCAATTTATGATTTACTTAATTTTCAGCCCGCTCAGTACAATGCAGCAGGGCCTGTAGCCAGGCCCTTCTCCCAACCCACCGTGCTCAACCAGCCTGTCCTGCATGCGGCTTTTGGCTGTGCACTGTTGGGGCTGGCTGCTGGGCTAGGCTTGGTACCCATCGCTCTGTGGCTGCCCGACCGCCACTGTGCATGGTCTAGCATGTACCATTCTACTCTGTGTAACACCTTTGGCAGCCCCTGTGCCAAACCCCCTCAGGCTGTTGCTGGGCTTGCCTGGCCTTGCACCAGGCTTAATTTGCTAGTGGCCACATTTAATGCAGGTTAATTGAACAGCTCTAAAGTTATTTGTGAATGAAGCTCTAATTGCTCTCTGTTTTATCTCGGCCCTTCGAAGTATCATCTCGAAACCTGACATATGCAACAGGAATCAAAATATCTGCAATCTTTTGGGTGGATACAGCGCTACATTTAGCAGCAGAGGAACACTTCTTTCACCCAGCCACCTCACCTCCTCTTGAAATCACCCAACCAGTGATCTGCGTGAAACTGAGAAGGCGAAGAGTAGGGCAAAAATGGGAGGCCCTGCCAAATTCCATTTAGAACCATCAGAGAGTGCCGGCGTTATTAGTGTATCAAAAATGTTTTGACCCACCCCCGCTTTAAATCCTCCTTCATTAGAGCTGCACAAAACATGCACTCCCTGCACCTGGCGGATTCATCAAACAGTGCTAAAGTAAAGAGATATGGACAGTTATTTCCAACAATAGAAGATTATGGGGGCTTCTGGCTGATTGGAAAGAGAGAGGGGTTTGTTGGTGTGGGAGGGTTTCTATTTCTTAGATGTGAACATCCTAGAATACCCATTTATCATCATCACCACCATCTTTATTCGGCAATGTATAGCGATAAAAGCACAAACAAGATAATAAAACAGACAGTCCAATAAATCATTTAGAGGAGTAAAATTATTTTCAAATATTTAAAATGATAAAGAGACAGTAAAAGTAGTTATAAAAAAGATGAGAATTCACGCAGAAGACCCATATCCCTTTTTTGTGGCAAAGGAACATCTTAAAAAATGTATTACAGCATAACGTGTGCAAAGAGCTAAGTTGTTGCAAAAATACCAGGGGTAACTTATGTTGTCTAATATTAGCTTCTGGTAGGATTGTAAAAATTCAGGTAACATGCATACCATGAGGAAAAAAGAGTAAAATGCACTGTGCTTTTTACAGGGACCTCATCACTGGGGCCGTTCTTACGAGTCTGGTGATCCGCAGAGAGTCAGATTTGCAGGGGCGCAGCAGTCTTCCGGCCGCCCTATTACGACCAGGGCAGTCAGCCACCCTAGGACCACTGCAACCACCAGGGATCAGAGATCCCTGGCGTTGGCGCGGCAGTCTTGATGCCGCTGCAACCCCACCAAGCATTTTATGAGTTTCCTCACACCACACTTTTCATGGCGGTGTGGCGGTGCACCCCAGTACCTGCCGTGCAGGTACTGATTTTGACGATCCCATTGCAGTGCCTATTTCATAGGCACCGCCGTGGGAATGCCAAAGAACAGCCCACCAGACAGGAGAAAACTCTTAATCTGGCAGGCGGTTCAAACATGGGTTTGGCAGTGCAAGAGCGAGGCAGTCCCACTCCCGCACTGCCAAACTCATTATAAGGCCCTAGGACATTTGGGAAGATATGTGAACCATGATCCCTGCTTTGGAAATGACACTAAAAATTAACAGTGTGAAAACGAAATGTAGTTAATTAAAATCTGTACTCAGAGTTAAAAAAAAGGTTTATAAATAAAACTCAAGGCCTGCTGATAATTTAATAAGACTAAAATTTACACTTGACTGCAAAGTCTGAAAATCCCTGATACGGGTATTAACTCACCACTTATATAATATTTTCACCAGACCTTTAGAGTCCTCTTTTATACTATTGGGGTTGGAGAAGAGCAGTCTGGGGTCCCCAAGATATTAAAACCGAATTTTAGATATCCGAGCCATAGAATGGCTAAGGCTCTATCCAAAGACAGACAATCTGATACAATCCCCCTTGTAAAGCTTGCTTCTAGTGAAGCCCATACTCTTAACCAGTGCTTTACATGGGCAGGTACTGTCCGGTCCTGCGCACCTTCACTTCTCTAATTTGAAAGCGAGAGTGCCTGCACTTCTCAGCGTGGCCACAATACATTTAAATGGGAGAGTATTGCCACTTCTCAGGGGCAAGCAGGTACTCTAAAAAGTGAGTACCTGTACTTCATTTCATTTAAAGCACTGCTCTTAACCACAGTAACATAGGGCACAGTCTGACTATATCTCCCACAAAAACCAACCCTGATACAAAATGACTCATAAAGGTTGGGGTGGTTTTTGGAACCACCAGTAATCAACATAAAAACTTGTTTTCCACTCTTTATAACAGCTTGGTCTCTATATGCCCCAAACCCCTGCCCTATAACTCCCTAAGGACCTCCCTCACCTGGTTATGGCCCGGTTTTCTGGTAAATTTAAAAACAGACTCTATTGCACTTTGAAGTTGACGAGCCCTAGATTTTAGTAGAAACTCCTAGTTTATATGGGTGTCTAAAGGAATACCCAAATACATAAATGTTGCACCTTTGCTTTCTCAAGCCCTCTTGCTGGCAATTTCCTGGTTTTTGTATCTTTAGGTCCTAACGTCATTATAAAAGAGATACATTGGTTTAAGGACTAAATCATGAATAAATGTGTTCAAAGCATCTAAAAGTAATTTTAGGCCATTGTGGTTCTCAATATTAGAACCATGGTGTCCACATACAGCAGAACCGGGACAAGGCGATACCCCATTTGAGGCATACCTATTCTATATCACCTACTCAAGACCCACAAAAATGTTTTGAATATATCGGGGCAATCTACTGTTTTGGCTATAGGCAGTCTTTTAGAAAATACCTCTGGCTTTATTGACTACTTTTTTTAGGTCTTTCGTTTCATCTTTATCTTCTTACACTCAAGATACTAGGGATGTTCTCTCCGGGATATACAAGGTACTTTGGGAAGAAGACTTTCTATTTATTAATTTTTATAATCAATTGTATATTGTTTTGATCATAATAACACAAAAGAACCTCATCTGAAAGCAAACCCCTACCCCTCGCTCCTCCCACCCAAACCTCTTCCGGTTGTCATACTTCCAGTCAACTAACATCGCTAGTAGTCATCATCCATCTAAAGAATTCCCACCACCTGCCCCAGATACTTGTGTGCTGCTTGGGGCATCCTCTGAGCCGATAAATTGGCTCCTCCTGTTGCAAACACCAGTCCATGGCTGCTCTCCATTCCGCTATTGTGAAGAGTTGTGGGCTCTCCATTGGTGCACACTGTCTCTCTTGGCCTGCACTGTTGCCAACTCCACATGTGCACGCTTCCCTTTCATTCCCTCAAGGTCGTCCAGTAGCCCTAGTAAAGTCATTTTTAGGGTGAAGTTGATATGTCTGCCCATCATTTGGTAAGAAAGAAATCTGCATCCAGATGGGCACGCCGGATGCACTTGGATACGGCGGCCTGCCTATGTGCCACAGGTGCTGTGGTGTAAAGTAAGCTATATGTAGGTAGCGCAACTGAATAAGCCAGAGGATATTGCAATCTCACGTGGAGTCATGTGCGCTCCCCTCCAGTCTATATCATCCAGGGGTCTCAGTCAGCCCTCCCATTTCTGCTACCGGGGTGTAAACCTGTCAAGTGCGTTGTGTATGAGCGATCACTATATCTTAGACACTCCTCCCTGGCCCACACTGCCCATCATCAGTTGGGCCTCCGGCGGTACTCTGGCACATCAGACAGCGCTCATTGATGAAATGCCCAATCTGTAAGTATTTGTGGAATTGAGTGGGTGCAAGCTTAAAATAGGTCTGTAAGTCAGCAAAGGTGGGATGCTGTCCACACATTCCCCAAGGCTGTGTCCCAAACTTATCCCATTGGCCAAATCCCTGCTGCTGTGAAGTATGGTGCTAATATTATTACTCATCACCCTAGGATTACATTTAGGAGAAGTAGGTCCCTTATGGATAAGTTGAGTATTAATTATGTTACAAGTGGCAGAGTTTTGAGTAAAGATGCCCCCAAGCGGCTCTACACATGTATGAGTTGTAAAGCATGCAAGAATAGTTCAAATGTTTTTGACTATTCTGTGCCATGTGAAACGAATAGGAGTGTAACTAAAAGGATTACATGTAACACTGATTTTGTTGTATATATTTTGCAGTGTCATAAAACACACAAAAGGTGATATTAGGCTGCTTGCAAAAAGTCTAACCACTGGCAATCGTTCGGGTAGCTCTCCAACCCAGGGCCGACTTTAGTGCTGGTGGCGCCCAGTGCGACAATAATTTTTGGCGCCTCCCACACCCAATGACCGCCTACTCGGTTTCTCTCACTACCACTGGACAAAAGTGCCACTCATCTCTCCAATCATGTTATTGCTAAACAGAGCGCTCCCCCCTGAGGTCAGCGCCCCCCTCCACAGGTCAGGGCCCGGTGCGGCCGCACCAGTCGCACTGCCCTAAAGCCAGCCCTGTTCCAACCCATCATTCTTTAGCCTACAATGCCATTTCCGTTTTGACCCAGTCATATGCAAATCAGTCTTGACCCTGTTCCTCATGGGAACAGTCCAGCCCGAATTGCTAAGTCAGGTCCTCGCTGAACTGGAACACAAGTAACCCAGGATTGGTTTTGCTGTAGTTATGGGCTCATCAGTCAGGTACAGCTTGGTTCCAGTGACACAGTGAGAATGAGACCCACATCTGGGCATACCCATGCCACTTAGGGAAGTACATGAAGCACACACAAGGTAATGGGAGGGTGCTTGCAATAAGTCTAACCTCTGGCAATTACAAAGGATAGCACTCCAACCCATCGTTCTTTTGCTCACCATGCCACTTCAGTTTTTTTACAGTGTCTGCATAAAAACACTAGATTGGCAGCAACATAAACCCTCTTAAGAAAAGAGTATTTGAACATATAGGTTGTATTCAATATACAGATTGTCACTACCCTATTGCCAGACATTTTAAAGACAAATACAACAATGATAGAACTCATTTGACCTTATTTTTCATTGGTCGTGTACCAATGACTGTGAGAGGTGGTAATCGTGAATTCCAAGATGGGAATCACTTAGGCACCCAATGAATTCTTTGTAGAAACGTTTCTGTATATTCTTCTATTATTCCTCTTCATCTCATGTATTACTCTATTTAATTTTAACAGTTATTAACTGCACTTTTCTTTATTTTCACAGATTCCAGAGATTGAACTATTTTGAGATCGAAGGTCAACAAAAGTTAAGCTCCTTTTCTTTCTGACAAATATTATATATGTTGAATCCATAATGCATATGTAAGTGATGTCTGATGATTCATATATAGTGGTGTCATAGCTTTTTGAGAGGTCACTTTGGCATCACTCCTCAAGAATAGCCCTGCAGGTCATGATATTCAGATACGGATATTCATGTATGTTACATCTTGAAGAATCTTTCCCTGATGGAAATGTTTTTATGACCTAACGAGAACAGCCCATTTCAGCATGACGTTTGACATAGCCTGGTGTTTGTGCTATTACTGGCTTGGGAGGGAGGGGGGCAAGCCAAACCGAGACAAATTTTTGTGTGTGTAAAAGGCCACTTTATGGAAACAGGTGCACATCACAATTTATCAACACTGGCAACTGCCTTACAAAACTAAAACCTCACTATACATAAATTACCTGAGCCCCTGTTCCCCCCCCCCTACCCCTACGATCCCCACATCAAATCCCCCACCCTGCCAAATACAAAATAACATTACATAGCAACCATATTACACAATCTTACACAATATTGCATTTACAAATCCTGTCCTCCAATGACCCAAACCCCTACCTGCCTTTGTGCAACTGTAACTAACAAACATCTAGTCTAAACCTAGCCTACCTGGTTACCCTTTCCCTGCTCACAAACTACCAACACTTAACTAAAAACTTCAGCCAATCTTGGCCAACTTTCATCAATCCCGCAAGCACCTGTTCCAAGCGACGAATATACAACTTAGCCAAAACCCCTATGAACCTGTTCCAATAACCGTCTATGAGAAAAAACCCTACCCCCAAAAGAAAAAAAAACAATCCCCAGAAAAAGAGGGTGGGAGGGCGGGAAAAAATGCTAAACCTACAGCGTTCCCAGCCACCAGGTCACCAAACCTAAAATGGTGGCTGGGGAGGTGTGAAACGGGCCCTTAAACCCTTGGGCTATTTCATAAATTTGGGCTACAATTGGGCTATTCCCAATGTAGCCCAAAACCCAGAAAATGGCCACTAATCGGCTCGCCCCCCCCCCTCCCAATCTGCTCAGGGGGGGCAGACCTCACTGTGTTCGGCTGCCCCCCAATTCCCCCTTGGGAGGGAGGGGGGAAAGCCAAATCGAGACCAATTTTTGTGTGTGTAAAAGACCGCTTTATTGAAACAGGTGCATACCACACTTTATCAGCACTGGGAACTGCCTTACAAAACTAAAACCTCACTATACATAAATATCCTGACCCCCTGTCCCCCCCCCACCCCTACGATCCCCACATCAAATCCCCCACCATGCCAAATACAAAATAACATTACATAACAACCATATTACACAATCTTACACAATATTGCATTTACAAATCTCGTCCTCCAATGACCCAAACCCATACCTGCCTTAGTGCAGCTCTTACTAACAAACATCTAGTCTAAACCTAGCCTACCTGGTTACCCTTTCCCTGCCCCTACTCACAAACTACCAACACGTAACTAAAAACTTTAGACAATCTTGGCCAACTTTCAACAACCCCGCCACCCAGGAAAAGGTGGCAGAGTAGGCGGAAACACCACCTCCCCATTTTTGTGCCCCCCCTGCCTCCTAGGACTGACCCATTAGTGTCGCTGCACATTCAACATCCTGGCCAGGGCCTCCCAGATTTCCAGTAGGTACAAATCCATGCCCATCCTGGATAAATGAACTCCATCTTCCCTGAAAAATCCCAGAGTATCATACTTATTGTTCCTATGAGAAATCCTAGAAAAATCCAGCTGCCTGCAAAAACACACCATTTCAGTGTTGAGCTTTCTCTCGGCCTTATCTACCACCCCTGGATTAACCGCACCTCTCCAGACCCTACGTGGAACAAATTCCGTCCAAATGACAGCACAACCCGACCACTGCTCCTTTATCAAAGACAAATCCCGCTTCATGCTCCTCATTAAAGCCAAACCTATTTCCTTTACCATGTCATTCTCCCCCAGATGTATCACCAGCACGTCGAGGCACCTACCAGCCACCAAGACGCCATTCAGGACCTGCAACAACTCCTTCCATACCCCCTCTGCCCCTCCAATACATTTTTAACAAATCTTTATTAAAGCTTACATTTTCCCCAAAATAACTGGCGCGGGCTTGGACCTGTGCCCACTTTATAAAGGAATGTCCTCCAATCCAGATAGTCATCTCCCTGGCGAGGGGACCCATCACCGAACCTGAAATGGGAAAAATGAATGAGCAGGAGAAACAACAGAACCGCGCTAAATCCCCCCGATGCGCTGCACACATAGCGCTGGTAGCAATCCGAAGACCATCTCCCCAACATCATGATGTCCCCTCGCCCCCAGCCCCTGTTATTCGCCTCCAACACTGCCCCAATCCTGAAGGAATGTGTCCCAAAACCCTTGCCATCAATCCCCAGCTCCAAAAGTGCTTTCCTCAAAACCGCTAAAAGCTGAAAAGTTGTTGCACTCCGCCCATTCGCATGTACGAAAACTAACCCACCGGAACCGGATGCATGGTTCCTCCACTTCGCTTCCCACCTACATGGGCAAGTCAGCTGCGGATCGGCAGCCTGCAAGGACACCCATTTTCCACGTCCCCTCTGATCTGTTTTAGATTTTCGCAGCCAGATGCAAACTCTATCCTTGTAAGGAGACACCTCACCCCATAGAAGACCTCCTCCCGATTTCGTTCCCAACATTTCCGACACACGGAAGGCCCCAAAAAACATCCACACCATCAGTGTGGAAAAAAGACAAACCTCATATCAATCGGTACATAACCCTGGCAACGTCCGCAGCACCCTCTCTAACAAGTCCCAAGACAGGGGGTTCCTAATTTCCTTGCCCGACCACGTTCCCGCGTCCCGATTTCTCCTGCGGATGGCACATAACCCCACAACAATTTCCCCACAAATGCAATCCCTGCTAGCTTACCCGCAATCGTGACCCTAGAAAGTCCTTTATCAATCAAATCTAGAATAAACTGTATCACGCCCTCCCCTCAAAGCGCCGGTGAGTTCCGCCGCCTTGTACATGAGAGCAAAAATTCCTCCCATGCTGTCCTGTACGCTGTCCTCGTGGATTGAGCCAGGGACCCTAAAACCAGCTGCAGCACCCTGTGTTGCCTACGTACCACAAATGCTGCAGCATGCGGGTCGAGATCCTGTCTGCGTCCTTGGCTAGCCCACGGAATCTCCCCCACTGTGAACGAGGCAAAGCATCCGCTATGTCATTGTCCACTCCTGGCACATGCACTGCTCGAAAGGCAATATCATGACGTAAGCAACCCAAAACAAACACCCTCAGTAACTTCAAAACCTGTTCATCCCTGGCAGACTGGCGGTTCACAATTTCCACAACCGCCTTGTTGTCAATTCTGAAAGTCACCTTCCTGTGCGCCAGCTGTTCTCCCCATAATGTGATAGCCACCACCAGTGGGAAGAATTTCAAGAATGCTATACTCCTACCCCCCCAGCCCACTCCGTCGGCCACTGCTCTGCACACCATTTTCCTTGCCAGTAGAGGCCAAAACCCTTGCTACCTGCTGCATCAGAAAAGACCTGGACATCCCACACCATGTCACCCTCCCGCATCAGTGGAATTCCATTGAAATTCTGCAAGAAAAACAGCCACATTCGCCAGTCTTCTCTCACACCTGCAGACAGCCGCACATGATGATGTGGAGGTCTCTGTCCTGCTAGTGTCCTGCCCAGTCACCTGCAAAATGTCCGCCCTACTCTCACCACTCTACAAGCAAAGTTGAGCTGACCCAACAGCACCTGAATCTCTTTCACCGTCACCTTGCTTTTGACAACATTGTCGCCAGCAGCCCCAACATTAGCTGCTTTTTGTCCTCCCGAAGGCATGCCTCCATCAATTGCGAGTCCAATCAATGCCCAAAAAGGACAGAGCCGTGCAGGGCCCCATAGTCTTTTCCGGTGCCAACGGCACCCCAAGTTCCCTCAGAATTTCATTGAAACTGTCCAGCGCTTTCTGGCAGTCTGTGGAGTCTGAGGTGCCCACAAAGAAAAAGTCATCCAGTTAGTGTGTTACTCCTTGGTGACCCGTCTGTTCCGAGAACAACCATTAAAGGAACGTGCTGAAACACTCAAAAAGTGCGCAGGACATAGAACAACCCATCGGTAAAGCTTTGTCCACGTACCATTTACACTTGAAATGGATGCCCAGAAGATCCCAATCATCCGGGTGGACTGGAAGCAACCGGAAAGCTGACTTTATGTCGCACTTTGCCATCATCGCCATTGCGCCCGCGGTCACTACCAGTGACATGGCCACGTCAACTGATGAATAGGACACAGTAGCCTCCCGTTTGTCAATGAAATCGGTCACCGAGCCTCCTTCTGGCCACGACAGATGTTGTATTAAATGGAACTGCCCGTGTTCCTTTTTCGGCACCACTCCTATGGGTGACACAATCAAATGTTCCAGTGGCAATCCTCAAAGGGTCCCACCATGCGGCCCTCACGCACCTCCTTATCCAATTTGTCCTGCACTATCGGATGTGCTTTCGCTGACTGTAAATTGTCTGCCCACCTTCTCGTCCTAGGTCCCCCATACCCCAGTCTAAAGCCCTCTTGGAGTCCAATCCACAAGCGTTCTGCAGCCTCTCGGTTACCATAACTCCATAGGGCTGCGATCAATTTATCTGTCCTAACCGGAGTACAAGCCTTTTGCCCCAGGCCCCCAAGCTCCTCTCCCTCCTGTGAATGGCTGCTGCTGCTGACCCCCTGTTGGTTTCCTTGTTGTTGCCCCTGTCCGCCTCCGACGTAAGTAACCACGGCGTGTCTGCCTCCGCAATTCGAGCTGTCATGCAGTACTCCCGTATGCACAGTCCCTTGTTAAAATCCCAGCAGGCCCCTTCTGCCTTGAGGTCAGCGCCCCCCTCCACAGGTCAGGGCCCGGTGCGGCCGCACCAGTCGCACTGCCCTAAAGCCAGCCCTGTTCCAACCCATCATTCTTTAGCCTACAATGCCATTTCCGTTTTGACCCAGTCATATGCAAATCAGTCTTGACCCTGTTCCTCATGGGAACAGTCCAGCCCGAATTGCTAAGTCAGGTCCTCGCTGAACTGGAACACAAGTAACCCAGGATTGGTTTCGCTGTAGTTATGGGCTCATCAGTCAGGTACAGCTTGGTTCCAGTGACACAGTGAGAATGAGACCCACATCTGGGCATACCCATGCCACTTAGGGCAGTACATGAAGCACACACAAGGTAATGGGAGGGTGCTTGCAATAAGTCTAACCTCTGGCAATTACACAGGATAGCACTCCAACCCATCGTTCTTTTGCTCACCAAGCCACTTCAGTTTTTTTACTGTCTGCATAAAAACACTAGATTGGCAGCAACATAAACCCTCTTAAGAAAAGAGTATTTGAACATATAGGTTGTATTCAATATACAGATTGTCACTACCCTATTGCCAGACATTTTAAAGACAAATACAACAATGATAGAACTCATTTGACCTTATTTTTCATTGGTCGTGTACCAATGACTGTAAGAGGTGGTAATCGTGAATTCCAAGATGGGAATCACTTAGGCACCCAATGAATTCTTTGTAGAAACGTCTCTGTATATTCTTCTAATATTCCTCTTCATCTCATGTATTACTCTATTTAATTTTAACAGTTATTAACTGCACTTTTCTTTATTTTCACAGATTCCAGAGATTGAACTATTTTGAGATCGAAGGTCAACAAAAGTTAAGCTCCTTTTCTTTCTGACAAATATTATATATGTTGAATCCATAATGCATATGTAAGTGATGTCTGATGATTTATATATAGTGGTGTCATAGCTTTTTGAGAGGTCACTTTGGCATCACTCCTCAAGAATAGCCCTGCAGGTCATGATATTCAGATACGGATATTCATGTATGTTACATCTTGAAGAATCTTTCCCTGATGGAAATGTTTTTGTGACCTAACGAGAACAGCCCATTTCAGCATGACGTTTGACATAGCCTGGTGTTTGTGCTATTACTGGCTTGGGAGGGAGGGGGGCAAGCCAAACCAAGACCAATTTTTGTGTGTGTAAAAGGCCACTTTATGGAAACAGGTGCACATCACAATTTATCAACACTGGCAACTGCCTTACAAAACTAAAACCTCACTATACATAAATTACCTGAGCCCCTGTTCCCCCCCCTACCCCTACGATCCCCACATCAAATCCCCCACCCTGCCAAATACAAAATAACATTACAGAGCAACCATATTACACAATCTTACACAATATTGCATTTACAAATCCTGTCCTCCAATGACCCAAACCCCTACCTGCCTTTGTGCAACTGTAACTAACAAACATCTAGTCTAAACCTAGCCTACCTGGTTACCCTTTCCCTGCCCCTGCTCACAAACAACCAACACTTAACTAAAAACTTCAGCCAATCTTGGCCAACTTTCATCAATCCCGCAAGCACCCGTTCCAAGCGACAAATATACAACTTAGCCAAAACCCCTATGAACCTGTTCCAATAACCGTCTATGAGAAAAAACCCTACCCCCAAAAGAAAAAAAAACAACCCCCAGAAAAAGAGGGTGGGAGGGCGGGAAAAAACGCTAAACCTACAGCGTTCCCAGCCACCAGGTCACCAAACCTAAAATGGTGGCTGGGGAGGTGCGAAACGGGCCTTTAAACCCTTGGGCTATTTCATAAATTTGGGCTACAATTGGGCTATTCCCAATGTAGCCCAAAACCCAGAAAATGGCCACTAATCGGCTCGCCCCACCCCTTCCCAATCTGCTCAGGGGGGGCAGACCTCACTGTGTTCGGCTGCCCCCCAATTCCCCCTTGGGAGGGAGGGGGGAAAGCCAAATCGAGACCAATTTTTGTGTGTGTAAAAGACCGCTTTATTGAAACAGGTGCATACCACACTTTATCAGCACTGGGAACTGCCTTACAAAACTAAAACCTCACTATACATAAATATCCTGACCCCCTGTCCCCCCCCACCCCTACGATCCCCACATCAAATCCCCCACCATGCCAAATACAAAATAACATTACATAACAACCATATTACACAATCTTACACAATATTGCATTTACAAATCCTGTCCTCCAATGACCCAAACCCCTACCTGCCTTTGTGCAACTGTAACTAACAAACATCTAGTCTAAACCTCGCCTACCTGGTTACCCTTTCCCTGCCCCTGCTCACAAACTACCAACACTTAACTAAAAACTTCAGCCAATCTTGGCCAACTTTCATCAATCCCGCAAGCACCTGTTCCAAGCGACGAATATATAACTTAGCCAAAACCCCTATGAACCTGTTCCAATAACCGTCAATGAGAAAAAACCCTACCCCCAAAAGAAAAAAAAACAACCCCCAGAAAAAGAGGGTGGGAGGGCGGGAAAAAACGCTAAACCTACAGCGTTCCCAGCCACCAGGTCACCAAACCTAAAATGGTGGCTGGGGATGTGTGAAACGGGCCATTAAACCCATGGGCTATTTCATAAATTTGGGCTACAATTGGGCTATTCCCAATGTAGCCCAAAACCCAGAAAATGGCCACTAATCGGCTCGCCCCACCCCCTCCCAATCTGCTCAGGGGGGGCAGACCTCACTGTGTTCGGCTGCCCCCCAATTCCCCCTTGGGAGGGAGGGGGGAAAGCCAAATCGAGACCAATTTTTGTGTGTGTAAAAGACCGCTTTATTGAAACAGGTGCATACCACACTTTATCAGCACTGGGAACTGCCTTACAAAACTAAAACCTCACTATACATAAATATCCTGACCCCCTGTCCCCCCCCACCCTTACGATCCCCACATCAAATCCCCCACCATGCCAAATACAAAATAACATTACATAACAACCATATTACACAATCTTACACAATATTGCATTTACAAATCTCGTCCTCCAATGACCCAAACCCCTACCTGCCTTTGTGCAGCTCTTACTAACAAACATCTAGTCTAAACCTAGCCTACCTGGTTACCCTTTCCCTGTCCCTACTCACAAACTACCAACACGTAACTAAAAACTTTAGACAATCTTGGCCAACTTTCAACAACCCCGCCACCCAGAAAAAGGTGGGAGAGTAGGCGGAAACACCACCTCCCCATTTTTGTGCCCCCCCGGCCTCCTAGGACTGACCCATTAGTGTCGCTGCACATTCAACATCCTGGCCAGGGCCTCCCAGATTTCCAGTAGGTACAAATCCATGCCCATCCTGGATAAATGAACTCCATCTTCCCTGAAAAACTCCCAGAGTATCATACTTATTGTTCCTATGAGAAATCCTAGAAAAATCCAGCTGCCTGCAAAAACACACCATTTCAGTGTTGAGCTTTCTCTCGGCCTTATCTACCACCCCTGGATTAACCGCACCTCTCCAGACCCTACGTGGAACAAATTCCGTCCAAATGACAGCACAACCCACCACTGCTGCTTTATCAAAGACAAATCCCGCTTCATGCTCCTCATTAAAGCCAAACCTATTTCCTTTACCATGTCATTCTCCCCCAGATGTATCACCAGCACGTCGAGGCACCTATCAGCCACCAAGACGCCATTCAGGACCTGCAACAACTCCTTCCATACCCCCTCTGCCCCTCCAATACATTTTTAACAAATCTTTATTAAAGCTTACATTTTCCCCAAAATAACTGGCGCGGGCTTGGACCTGTGCCCACTTTATAAAGGAATGTCCTCCAATCCAGATAGTCATCTCCCTGGCGAGGGGACCCATCACCGAACCTGAAATGGGAAAAATGAATGAGCAGGAGAAACAACAGAACAGCGCTAAATCCCCCCGATGCGCTGCACACATAGCGCTGGTAGCAATCCGAAGACCATCTCCCCAACATCATGATGTCCCCTCGCCCCCAGCCCCTGTTATTCGCCTCCAACAGTGCCCCAATCCTGAAGGAATGTGTCCCAAAACCCTTGCCATCAATCCCCAGCTCCAAAAGTGCTTTCCTCAAAACCGCTAAAAGCTGAAAAGTTGTTGCACTCCGCCCATTCGCATGTACGAAAACTAACCCACCGGAACCGGACGCATGGTTCCTCCACTTCGCTTCCCACCTACATGGGCAAGTCAGCTGCGGATCGGCAGCCTGCAAGGACACCCATTTTCCCCGTCCCCTCTGATCTGTTTTAGATTTTCGCAGCCAGATGCAAACTCTATCCTTGTAAGGAGACACCTCACCCCATAGAAGACCTCCTCCCGATTTCGTTCCCAACATTTCCGACACACGGAAGGCCCCAAAAAACATCCACACCATCAGTGTGGAAAAAAGACAAACCTCATATCAATCGGTACATAACCCTGGCAACGTCCGCAGCACCCTCCCTAACAAGTCCCAAGACAGGGGGTTCCTAATTCTGCTTGCCCGACCACGTTCCCGCGTCCTGATTTCTCCTGCGGATGGCACATAACCCACAACAATTTCCCCACAAATGCAATCCCTGCTAGCTTACCCACAATCGTGACCCTAGAAAGTCCTTTATCAATCAAATCTAGAATAAACTGTATCACGCCCTCCCCTCGAAGCGCCGGTGAGTTCCGCCGCCTTGCACCTGAGAGCAAAAATTCCTCCCATGCTGTCCTGTACGCTGTCCTCGTGGATTGAGCCAGGGACCCTAAAACCAGCTGCAGCACCCTGTGTTGCCTACGTACCACAAATGCTGCAGCATGCGGGTCGAGATCCTGTCTGCGTCCTTGGCTAGCCCACGGAATCTCCCCCACTGTGAACGAGGCAAAGCATCCGCTATGTCATTGTCCACTCCTGGCACATGCACTGCTCGAAAGGCAATATCATGACGTAAGCAACCCAAAACAAACACCCTCAGTAACTTCAAAACCTGTTCATCCCTGGCAGACTGGCGGTTCACAATTTCCACAACCGCCTTGTTGTCAATTCTGAAAGTCACCTTCCTGTGCGCCAGCTGTTCTCCCCATAATGTGATAGCCACCACCAGTGGGAAGAATTTCAAGAATGCTATACTCCTACCCCCCAGCCCACTCCGTCGGCCACTGCTCTGCACACCATTTTCCTTGCCAGTAGAGGCCAAAACCCTTGCTACCTGCGGCATCAGAAAAGACCTGGACATCCCACACCATGTCACCCTTCCGCATCAGTGGAATTCCATTGAAATTCTGCAAGAAAAACAGCCACATTCGCCAGTCTTCTCTCACACCTGCAGACAGCCGCACATGATGATGTGGAGGTCTCTGTCCTGCTAGTGCCCTGCCCAGTCACCTGCAAAATGTCCGCCCTACTCTCACCACTCTACAAGCAAAGTTGAGCTGACCCAACAGCACCTGAATATCTTTCACCGTCACCTTGTTTTGACAACATTGTCGCCAGCAGCCCCAACATTAGCTGCTTTTTGTCCTCCCGAAGGCATGCCTCCATCAATTGCGAGTCCAATCAATGCCCAAAAAGGACAGAGCCGTGCAGGGCCCCATAGTCTTTTCCGGTGCCAACGGCACCCCAAGTTCCTTCATAATTTCATTGAAACTGTCCAGCGCTTTCTGGCAGTCTGTGGAGTCTGAGGTGCCCACAAAGAAAAAGTCATCCAGTTAGTGTGTTACTCCTTGGTGACCCGTCTGTTCCGAGAACAACCATTAAAGGAACGTGCTGAAACACTCAAAAAGTGCGCAGGACATAGAACAACCCATCGGTAAAGCTTTGTCCACGTACCATTTACACTTGAAATGGATGCCCAGAAGATCCCAATCATCCGGGTGGACTGGAAGCAACCGGAAAGCTGACTTTATGTCGCACTTTGCCATCATCGCCGTTGCGCCCGCGGTCACTACCAGTGACATGGCCACGTCAACTGATGAATAGGACACAGTAGCCTCCCGTTTGTCAATGAAATCGTTCACCGAGCTTCCTTCTGGCCACGACAGATGTTGTATTAAATGGAACTGCCCGTGTTCCTTTTTCGGCACCACTCCTATGGGTGACACAATCAAATGTTCCAGTGGCAATCCTCAAAGGGTCCCACCATGCGGCCCTCACGCACCTCCTTATCCAATTTGTCCTGCACTATTTCCGGATGTGCTTTCACTGACTGTAAATTGTCTGCCCACCTTCTCGTCCTAGGTCCCCCATACCCCAGTCTAAAGCCCTCTTGGAGTCCAATCCACAAGCGTTCTGCAGCCTCTCGGTTACCATAACTCCATAGGGCTGCGATCAATTTATCTGTCCTAACCGGAGTACGAGCCTTTTGCCCCAGGCCCCCAAGCTCCTCTCCCTCCTGTGAATGGCTGCTGCTGCTGACCCCCTGTTGGTTTCCTTGTTGTTGCCCCTGTCCGCCTCCGACGTAAGTAACCACGGCGTGTCTGCCTCCGCAATTCGAGCTGTCATGCAGTACTCCCGTATGCACAGTCCCTTGTTAAAATCCCAGCAGGCCCCTTCTGCCTTGAGGTCAGCGCCCCCCTCCACAGGTCAGGGCCCGGTGCGGCCGCACCAGTCGCACTGCCCTAAAGCCAGCCCTGTTCCAACCCATCATTCTTTAGCCTACAATGCCATTTCCGTTTTGACCCAGTCATATGCAAATCAGTCTTGACCCTGTTCCTCATGGGAACAGTCCAGCCCGAATTGCTAAGTCAGGTCCTCGCTGAACTGGAACACAAGTAACCCAGGATTGGTTTCGCTGTAGTTATGGGCTCATCAGTCAGGTACAGCTTGGTTCCAGTGACACAGTGAGAATGAGACCCACATCTGGGCATCCCATGCCACTTAGGGCAGTACATGAAGCACACACAAGGTAATGGGAGGGTGCTTGCAATAAGTCTAACCTCTGGCAATTACACAGGATAGCACTCCAACCCATCGTTCTTTTGCTCACCATGCCACTTCAGTTTTTTTACTGTCTGCATAAAAACACTAGATTGGCAGCAACATAAACCCTCTTAAGAAAAGAGTATTTGAACATATAGGTTGTATTCAATATACAGATTGTCACTACCCTATTGCCAGACATTTTAAAGACAAATACAACAATGATAGAACTCATTTGACCTTATTTTTCATTGGTCGTGTACCAATGACTGTGAGAGGTGGTAATCGTGAATTCCAAGATGGGAATCACTTAGGCACCCAATGAATTCTTTGTAGAAACGTTTCTGTATATTCTTCTATTATTCCTCTTCATCTCATGTATTACTCTATTTAATTTTAACAGTTATTAACTGCACTTTTCTTTATTTTCACAGATTCCAGAGATTGAACTATTTTGAGATCGAAGGTCAACAAAAGTTAAGCCTTTTCTTTCTGACAAATATTATATATGTTGAATCCATAATGCATATGTAAGTGATGTCTGATGATTTATCTATAGTGGTGTCATAGCTTTTTGAGAGGTCACTTTAGCATCACTCCTCAAGAATAGCCCTGCAGGTCATGATATTCAGATACGGATATTCATGTATGTTACATCTTGAAGAATCTTTCCCTGATGGAAATGTTTTTGTGACCTAACGAGAACAGCCCATTTCAGCATGACGTTTGACATAGCCTGGTGTTTGTGCTATTACTGGCTTGGGAGGGAGGGGGGCAAGCCAAACCAAGACCAATTTTTGTGTGTGTAAAAGGCCATTTTATGGAAACAGGTGCACATCACAATTTATCAACACTGGCAACTGCCTTACAAAACTAAAACCTCACTATACATAAATTACCTGAGCCCCTGTTCCCCCCCCCTACCCCTACGATCCCCACATCAAATCCCCCACCCTGCCAAATACAAAATAACAATACATAGCAACCATATTACACAATCTTACACAATATTGCATTTACAAATCCTGTCCTCCAATGACCCAAACCCCTACCTGCCTTTGTGCAACTGTAACTAACAAACATCTAGTCTAAACCTAGCCTACCTGGTTACCCTTTCCCTGCCCCTGCTCACAAACTACCAACACTTAACTAAAAACTTCAGCCAATCTTGGCCAACTTTCATCAATCCCGCAAGCACCTGTTCCAAGCGACGAATATACAACTTAGCCAAAACCCCTATGAACCTGTTCCAATACCCGTCTATGAGAAAAAACCCTACCCCCAAAAGAAAAAAAAACAACCCCCAGAAAAAGAGGGTGGGAGGGCGGGAAAAAACGCTAAACCTACAGCGTTCCCAGCCACCAGGTCACCAAACCTAAAATGGTGGCTGGGGAGGTGCGAAACGGGCCTTTAAACCTGTCAAGAATTCCTGTCATGCGAGGGGAGGAAAACGGTAACCAGCGAAAACGGACTACATCTCCCAGGATGCTTAGCGGTTGAGAGGTTATGTAAACAGGAGAGCTGTTACATAACTCAAGGAAAACACGCCCTTATGTAAACAGGAGAGCTGTTACATAACTCAAGGAAAACACGCCCTTATGTAAACAGGAGAGCTGTTACATAACTCAAGGAAAACACGCCCTATAAAGGGAGGAACCGGGAGGTACAACGCTGTCGGATATTGTGTTTACACCGACGTACCTGCTTAGTGAAGAGCAGTGTTCCGGAGTGGTGCTCCAGTAAGGCAAGAACGGAGGTAGGTCGAGTCGTTACTCCCTGGGCCGTGTCTTGCCCCATCGTCACCTGTGAAGGACCCGGAAGCTCTACCGGATAACCATTGAGCTTCGCTTTTTGACTCGGCTGAGTCAAAGCGCAGTGGCGCTTTTGCTGGTTGGAGTCGTAACTCCCAGCCCGACCAGAGATACAGGGACTGCCAGCTGTAACGCACACCAGGAGGTGTTTGCCGCGTTACAGACTCGGAAGTCCACAGGATCGATCGAGCGGCTGCTCTCGGTTCAGTCTTCTTTGCTTGTGATTGGGGTATCGGTGACGCATCACCGGGAGGTGACTCCGCGTCCCGGTGCAGTCTGAGGAAGAGGTTGAGCGGCTGCTCCCTTCAGGTAGAGACCCCGGCTGGGTGTTTCCCTGACTCCTCGATTCTCCCCAACACTCTTCGTGCCCCTCACAGCCTACCGATTGGCATTGTCGGCCATTTCATTTCTGCCCTCTGTTGGCATACGCCGGGATCGGCGTATACGCAGAGGACGGTTAGGACCATCCGTGCTGTGGGCTGGTAACGTACTTAGCCTGGAGGATTCCAGTGACTATAAACCTTTGTTTATTCCTTGTATTATTTTTGCCTTCATTAAAATAACTAAACCTTCACAATTGGTTGCGTTCTCATTATCGTGTCTGTTAAACGATCCTGAGACGTTCAGGGCGTTACAAAATATCCGACCTTAATAACACTAACTGTCTCCCGGTCGATAACAGACATGGCAACACTTGATGATGTGCTGGCTGCTTTAGCGACCATGCAAATTGAATTGGCTGCCTCCAGGCAAGAAACAGCCGATGTAAAAGCCAGACTGGATGCTATCCAATTGGACCCGCTCACGCCCAGCACCTCCCTCACGAACCAGACCCCTGCGGTAGTAGTGGAAATGCCGGTAGCCGTCCCCTTGGCAACACCAGAGAGGTACAGTGGGGATCCTAACACAGTGCAGGTATTCCTCACACAAGTGGCGCTACATTTATCGTGCAAACCAAGGGCGTTCCCCACGAGTCAGGCTCGTGTGGCTTTCCTTATATCCTATTTGGCTGGAAACGCGGCACAATGGGCCGTACCTCTGGTGAGCAGGGACGACCCCATCTTATGTGATTGGGGTGCTTTTCGCGAGGAATTCCTGAAAGTCTTCGACAGAAGGGCTGACTCGTACACGGCGGACCGTGAAATGCTTGAGTTGAGACAGGGATCCAACGACCTGGTGCAGTATCTCAACGCGTTCCGAAGGCTGGTTGCGGAAACCAAGTGGCCTGTTGCTAAACAGACGGCGCTCTTCCATCACGGGCTGTGCGATGAGCTCAAGGACGCCGTGGCTCATATTGACCCACAACCCAAGACATGTGAGGGCCTTATCAACCTGGTATTACGGCTGGATCATAGGCTAAGTGAAAGAAAGGGGGATCATGGGAGAAAAGGAAACTCCCTTCCATCCTATGTGACAGTGGGAAGTCCTGAAACTTCCACCGCATCCAAGGGAGAACCCATGGACATCGGCGCAATACGAGCGAGCCTCACAGCCACGGAGAAAGAGTCACGCCGTAAACAAGGATTGTGCCTATATTGTGGCAAAAAAGGCCACTACGTACGTGAATGCCCTGCCAAACCGAAGACGTCACGTTATCGGGCCAACCGGTCGGTAACAGCCGTGGTGGACGTACCGGCGGAAAACTAGAGGACTCCCAGACCAAAGAAGGGGCATCTCGGAGTCACTCATCCATCCCTTCACTTTCCAACTCGGTCACTAAGGGACAACGACACCTGTTTCTCACGGTGCACGTGGGAGTGCATGACCAGTGGATACCTGTTGTGGCCATGGTGGATTCAGGGGCCACTGGCATGTTTATGGACCACAACGAGGCATGCAGGCTAGGGCTAGTGCTTCTTCCCAAAGCTGTACCCAAAGACGTCTATGCTGTAGACGGAAGGCGATTGGTGACGGGGCCCATCGGGCAGCACACGGGGGTCCTTCCGATGAGATGTGGGAGGAACCATTTGGAACAAATCGATTTTAACATCATCCGAGCGCCCCAATATGGCGTCATATTGGGATTGCCGTGGCTACAGAAACACAACCCCTCTGTGGATTGGCCAACACATCGCATCGAACTGACGTCACCGTATTGCATCCTGCATTGTGGAATAAGAACGGAATCCCTTGACGCAGCTGAGAGCGGGAGTCACACGGTGGCTACAGCGGCAGAAAAAGATGTGGCTCTCCCCCAGGCTTATCACAGTTTTGAGGATGTATTTGATGAGGTGAAGGCGGAAGTGCTACCACCACATAGACAGTTTGACTGCCAGATCGACCTGGTGCCAGGGGCCAGCGTTCCCAGCGGCAGGCTGTATGCCCTGACGGAGCCTGAAAACGTGCATCTCCGGGGGTACCTGGATAAACTCCTCAAGCTAGGATTCATCCGCCCGTCCAAGTCTCTGGCCGCCTCGCCACTCTTCTTCATCCCGAAGGCTAATGGGGACCTGAGAGCCTGTGTGGACTTTAGGGCATTGAATGCGATAACCGTAAAGAATCGGTACCCCTTGCCTCTCATCAGTGTACTTCTGGAACAGGTCAAGAAAGCTCGTATCTACACCAAGTTGGATTTGAAAGGGGCATACCATCTGGTGCGCATGAGGGACGGAGACGAGTGGAAGACCGCCTTTAAGACCAGGTTCGGCCTTTTTGAGTACCTCGTCATGCCGTTCGGTCTGTGCAACGCCCCGGCAGCCTTTCAGTACTTTTTGAATGAGGTATTCAGAGAGGAGTTGGATATCTACGTGGTCGTATATATCGACGACATCCTCATCTATTCGTCCAGTGTGGAGGAGCACGTACACCACGTTAAAGCTGTGCTCCAAAAGCTGAGGGAAAACATGCTGTTTTGTAAACTCAGCAAGTGTGACTTCCACGTCACATCCGTGGAATTCCTCGGAGTGATGCTGAGTCCAGAGGGACAGGAGATGGCAGAACGAAAGATCAAGGCGGTGAAAGAATGGCCGGTGCCCCAAAGCGTGAAGGACGTCCAAAGTTTCATTGGCTTCGCCAACTTTTACAGGCGGTTTATAGATGGATTTTCAGGATTGGTGGCCCCAATCACACAGCTACTGAGGAAGTCCAAGGAGTTTGTCTGGTCCCCTGAAGCGAACAAAGCCTTTGAGGCCCTGAAAAGCGCCTTTGGTAAGGCGCCGGTGTTGGCTCACCCCGATCCGGATCTCCCCTACGTGGTGGAAGCGGACGCATCGGTTGTGGCGCTGGGGGCTATCTTGTCCCAACGCAACCACGACACAGGGGTGCTTCATCCCGTTGCGTACATGTCCCGCAAACTCAACGACGCCGAACGCAACTACCATATTGCGGAGAAGGAGCTTCTCGCAATCAAGGACGCCTTCACCGAATGGAGGCATTGGTTGATGGGGGCAAGACATGTGGTATCGGTGTACACGGACCATCGGAACCTACAGTTCATGACGGCCACAAGACACCTTTCTCCCAGACAGCTGCGGTGGATGATCTTCTTTGCGGGGTTCAACTTCCGCATCACATATCGGCCGGGGACGGAAAACCGGAAGGCGGACGCCCTGTCCCGTCAATCTGCAGTTAAGGAACCATTGCCTGCGACCGAGCATTCCATCATTTCCCCGAGGATGGTATTGGGGGTTATCCAACCGGATACTTTCCTGAGGGGAATAAAGAGAGGGATCAGGTCATTCGCATGGCGGAGGTGGCTCCTCAGTCACAGAGAATGGCAGCTGAAGGACGGGATACCCCTGAAGGGCAGGTGCC